>NC_091290.1:68526329-69126329 GCF_032444005.1 Ranitomeya imitator | reverse complement strand
AGGACACCTCCGGGGACCATCGTCTAAACTCCGAGCAATACCACTCGGCTGAGAGTTTTCCCTCAGCAAGGCCCATGAAATTGTCCTCTGCCACCCTAACACAGTCCGGTTCATCATAGATAAGTCCTAAATCCTCAAAAAACCTATCCACCGACATCTGTTCATGGGCAGTAGGGGGCAGCGAGAAAGCCCAAGATTGGGGACCCTCCCTAAGTAAGGAAATCATTATCCCCACCCGCTGACTCTCATCCCCGATGATCGAGGTCTGGGTGAAAATAATAATTTACAACTCTCCCTGAACGTACAAAATGTATCCTTACCAGAAAAGGTGTCAGGAAGCTTAAACAAGGGCACAGGGGAGTGTAAAGCAATATCTACGGAATCACCAGGCTTACTGGCAACATGAGAGGTGGTCCCCTGCACAGTCTTGACAGTCTCAGTCAATTCTTTCTGTAATTAAGTTTGAGTCATGGCCAGAGCCCTGTGTTCAACAGATAATTCCATCATCATCTGCATACAACCGGACACTTGATCCGCCAGATTACAGATCGGATGCATGACCAGAGAAAAAAAAATGAAGTCCCCCATTTAAATGCTAGGGTCAGTTATAACGTAATGCTGCCGCAGCGCAGTGTGCACAGCCTTCCTCCTGGAGGAAGAAAGGTTGTGCTCACAGTGTAGCACCACAGTGCAGCAAAGCAGACGTCACAAGGTAACGAGAGAGTGGTCAGACAAGCCAAGTCAGTAGCGGTCAGGAAACGCAGTACCAGAGGAAACAGCAACAAATGTGGTCAGATGCAAGCCATAGAAGTCAAAAGCCAGACAGGAACAGGAATGCCAGAGACGTGAGACAGACAAACGAGTCAGAGGTCAAGCCAAGTCAGATACCAGGAGGTCAGAGCACGGAGAACAAACACTAAGTCAAGCAGGGTAACAGGAGTGGGAAAGCACGGGGACTGAGCAGATGGCAAATCAGGGAGTAATGGGGTCAGCCGCTCTAGCCTGGGCAGGAACTTTGACTGACACTGCCTGCAGACAGCAGCGGGCAGTAAAAGCCAAACAGATCCCAGAAAGAGGCAGAGGAAAGTTAACCCCTGCATGACCAGACCGGGGAGAGCATAGCAAGAAACAAACCCGAGCCTGGATCATGACACTGCCTAGGCTATTATGGTGCCACACATGGAGAGAGCGATATCAGATTTAGGGAGATTAGTAGACGGCAGGAGTAGACGAATTTCAGTTTTGGAAAGGTTGAGTTTCAGATAGAAAGCAGACATGATGTTGGATACTGTGGACAGATAGTCACTGGTGTTCTGTAGTACAGCAGGGGTAAGGTAAGGGGATGATGTGTATAGTTGTGCATCATGAGCATAAAGATGGTACTGAAAGCTAAATCTGCTGATGGTCTGTCCAATTGGGGCCGTGTAGAAAGAAAAGAGGAGGCCAAGCGCTGAGCCCTGAGGGACCCCAAGAGTGAAAGGTAGAAGAGACGAAGTGGAGCCAGCGAACGATACACTAAAGGAGCATTCAGAACAATAAGAAGAGAACTAGGAGAGGGCAGTGTCCTTTATACCTATTGACTGGAACATAGAGAGTAGGAGATGGTTGTCAACAGTGTTGAAAGCTGCAGAGAGGTCGAGAAAAATGAGTAGAGAATGGTCAATGTAACATTTTGCTGTCAGAAGGTCCTTAGGTACAATGAAAATCTGTTGGATTGATACATTTGCTGACCTTATTGTTGATGATGATGAGGTCTGTGGTACACCAAGTGCCCTCAGGTGATACATTAACTTTGCAGATGCTTAGCTTTGGTCTCCTGACTATTCCACCTTAATACCATGTTCTTACTCATTGGAAAGAGTCACGAAAAAACAGGCAAAGGTGCTTACCTGTCTAGGCCTTGAATCAAATGCACTTTTTTTCGTGTGTTTTCCAGAATAGTGGATATTTTTTACTCTTTTTCCTCCTTTTGTGGTTTTTGCTGTTAGAGTAGGACCGGCAAGTGTGATGACCCTTGATGTGGGTTGATAGCTTACGTATTGTGGCCATAATGTAACTAATATCTTACATACTGTATGTTCTCCTCGTGTTTGCGTGGGTTTCCTCCGGCTACTCCGGTTATCTCCCACACTCCAAAAACATACTGATAGGGAATTTAGATTGTGAGCGCCATCAGGGACAGCAATGATATTGTGTGCAAACTGTAAAGCGCTGCAGAATATGGTAGCGCTCTCTAAAAATAAAGATTATTATTATCATTATCATTATTACATATTTTGATATGTTTTTTGTGCACTTTATTTATTTTTACTTTTTGGGGTGCCATTGGGCCCAGATGGCTTTGTATACTGTGGTCTCTGTTCACACAGGACGCATAACATTTAGCACTGGGTAGCCCGCCAGAGGGTGTAATTAATAGGCTATGATCCAGATGCTTTGTGTTGTGAATTCTGTTGTCGAACTCCCTCCTGTGGTCGTGAATGGTACTTCGGCGAGTTCTGTCCATGGATTCCCTCTGGTGGCTGTGAGTGGAGCTGCTGCTTCTGAGGTTCCTTACACAGGTGACGTGGTTTATCCTCTGGTTGGCTGCTCTATTTAACTCCACTCAGATTGTTACTCCATGCCAGCTGTCAATGTTCCTGCATTGGTTCAGTTCGCTCTTGGATCTTTCTGGTGACCAGGTCCATAACAGTACAGCTGACCCAAAGTATTAATGCATCTCAATAGAGGGATAAGAGAAGTTCTGAGACCATTTTTTTTTCTTTGCACTGTGTTTTGTCTTTCTTTTCCCCTAAACCTTTGGGTGATTCAGGACACAGCTGTAGATATGGACATTCAAGGTCTGTCCTCTTGTGTGGATCATCTCACTGCAAGGGTACAAAACATTCAAGATTTTGTGGTTCAGAATCCTATGTTAGAGCCTAGAATTCCTATTCCTGATTTATTTTCTGGGGATAGATCCAAGTTTCTGAATTTCAAAAATAACTGTAAACTGTTTCTGGCTTTGAAACCCCGATGCTCTGGTGACCCCTTTCAACAAGTAAAAATCGTTATTTCTTTGTTGCGTGGTGACCCTCAAGACTGGGCATTTTCCCTTGCACCAGGAGATCCTGCATTGCGTGATGTTGATGTGTTTTTTCTGGCGCTTGGATTGCTTTATGATGAACCAAATTCAGTGGATCAGGCAGAGAAAATCTTGCTGGCTTTGTGTCAGGGTCAGGATGAAGCGGAGGTGTACTGTCAGAAGTTTAGGAAGTGGTCTGTGCTTACTCAGTGGAATGAGTGTGCCCTGGCAGCAATTTTCAGAAAGGGTCTTTCTGAAGCCCTTAAGGATGTCATGGTGGGATTTCCCATGCCTGCTGGTCTGAATGAGTCTATGTCCTTGGCCATTCAGATTGATCAGCGCTTGCGTGAGCGCAAAGCTGTGCACCATCTGGCAGTATTCTCTGAGCATAGGCCTGAGCCTATGCAGTATGATAGGACTTTGACCAGAGCTGAATGACAAGAACACAGACGTCGGAATGGGCTGTGTTTTTACTGTGGTGATTCCACTCATGCTATCTCCGATTGTCCTAAGCGCACTAAGCAGTTCGCTAGGTCTGCCACCATTGGTACGGTACAGTCTAAATTTCTTTTGTCCGTTACTCTGATTTGCTCTCTGTCGTCCTATTCTGTTATGGCATTTGTGGATTCAGGCGCTGCCCTGAATTTGATGGACTTGGAGTTTGCCAGGCGCTGTGGTTTTTTCTTGGAGCCCTTGCAGTATCCTATTCCATTGAGAGGAATTGATGCTACGCCTTTGGCCAAGAATAAGCCTCAGTACTGGACTCAATTGTCCATGTGCATGGCTCCTGCACATCAGGAGGATATTCGCTTTTTGGTGCTGCATAATCTGCATGATGTGGTCGTTTTGGGGTTGCCATGGCTACAGGTCCATAATCCAGTATTGGATTGGAAATCTATGTCTGTGTCCAGCTGGGGTTGTCAAGGGGTACATGGTGATGTTCCATTGCTGTCAATTTCGCCTTCCACTCCTTCTGAAGTCCCTGAGTTTTTATCAGATTACCGGGATGTATTTGAAGAGCCCAAATCCAGTGCCCTACCTCCTCACAGGGATTGTGATTGTGCTATTAATTTGATTCCTGGTAGTAAGTTTCCTAAGGGCCATCTGTTTAATTTATCTGTGCCAGAGCACGCCGCTATGCGGAGTTATATAAAGGAATCCTTGGAGAAGAGTCATATTCGCCCGTCGTCGTCACTAGAGTTGAGCGACCTTGACCTTTTTAGAGTCGAGCCGGGTTTCGCGAAACCCGACTATCTCAAAAGTCGGGTCGAGTGAAATCGGCCGATTATGGCGAAAAGTCGGGATCGACCGAAACACGAAACCCAATGCAAGTCAATGGGGCAGCATAGTCGGCAGTGAGTGGGGGCCAGGAAAACACCTAGAGTGCCCATAATAATGTCAAAACCATCCATTCTTCTTAATGAAGCTTGTCAAGCATAATTTACCTTATAATAATTGGAAGGCATTTGAAATTGGGGGTCATTTGGCTAAAGTTGTGTGGGGTAGGGCTGGTTCAAGTAATTAGTGGGCCCAGGAAATCTGGACCACGTCACGGCAGTGGAGCAGGGAGAGGTAAGTATTTCAACTTTGCAAGTGCTGTGATCCTGAGCAAGCAGGGGGGGCCCACTTGTTGGCATTGGCACTGGCACAGGGCCCCTCAAAGTACAGCGGTGTGTTTGCACGGCGGGGGCGCCTCCCACCGGCAGCAACACTTTTGCGTACTATGAGAGGCCCTGTGCCAGTGACGTCGCCAACTAGTATTCCTCCCCCCACCTGATGAAGGAACCTGCACTTTCATCTGCACCTTCCTCTTTGTCCCCGTGTAAGGTGGTATGGTATGCGGGAAGAGCAACCTGACTTTCAGCAGGGTCACAATGTTGTTGTGTAGCATGCACGGGGAATGTTGCGTTATGGGTCAATGTACCAGCAGACTCATCTATCACTGGCTGGGCAATGGGCACGATGAAGTGGAAACACAGATATAGGCCCAAAGAATAAAGTGGGCTAAATGCAGTTCAAAATTGGTAACACAGGAATAACCAGGGGGCATTGCAGTGGAGGACAACTGGAATGAGAGGCTGACACAGAGAGTAGGGCCAAATCAGTAAGTAGTCGAAATGCAGTTCAAAATTGGCAACCGTAGTAAACAGGCGGCACAGCTTTGTTCAGTGGAGGAGAACAGCAAGGAGTGGCAGACACCGATAGTAGGCCCCAACCCAACTAGTAGGCCAAATGCAGTCTAACATTAACAACTACTTAACGAGAGCCTGAAAATGGAATTTCAGGACAGGAAACCAGGAGAACAGCAAGGAGTGGCAGACACCGATAGTAGGCCCCAAACCAACTAGTACGCCAAATGCAGTTGTTCCATTTAACCACAATTTAATGAGAGCCTGAAGATAGAAGCTCAGGAAAGGCAACCTGGGGAACACCTTGGAGTGTAACACACCATCTCTCTCCACCCCATACCCATTTTGTAGGCCTAATGCAGTGTACTTTTCTACAACTGCTAAACGAGAGTCGGAAGACCGAAGCAATGGCAAGGAAACCTGGGGAACACCTTGGAGTGTAACACACCATCTCTCTCCACCCCATACCCAATTTGTAGGCCTAATGCAGTGTAGTTTCCAAGAACTACTAAACGAGAGCCGGAAGATCGAAGCTCAGGAAAGGCAACCTGGGGAACACCTTGGAGTGTAACACACCCTCTCTCTACACCCCATACCCAATTTGAAGGCCTAATGCAGTGTAGTTTCCAAGAACTACTAAACGAGAGCCGGAAGATCGAAGCTCAGGAAAGGCAACCTGGGGAACACCTTGGAGTGTAACACACCCTCTCTCTACACCCCATACCCAATTTGAAGGCCTAATGCAGCGTAGTTTCCAACAACTACTAAACGAGAGCCGGAAGATCGAAGCTCAGGAAAGGCAACCTGGGGAACACCTTGGAGTGTAACAAACCCTCTCTCTACACCCCATACCCAATTTGTAGGCCTAATGCAGCGTAGTTTCCGACAACTACTAAACGAGAGCATGAAGATCGAAGCTCAGGAAAGGCAACCTGGGGAACACCTTGGAGTGTAACACACCCTCTCTCTACACCCCATACCCAATTTGAAGGCCTAATGCAGTGTAGTTTCCAAGAACTACTAAACGAGAGCCGGAAGATCGAAGCTCAGGAAAGGCAACCTGGGGAACACCTTGGAGTGTAACACACCCTCTCTCTACACCCCATACCCAATTTGAAGGCCTAATGCAGCGTAGTTTCCAACAACTACTAAACGAGAGCCGGAAGATCGAAGCTCAGGAAAGGCAACCTGGGGAACACCTTGGAGTGTAACACACCCTCTCTCTACACCCCATACCCAATTTGAAGGCCTAATGCAGTGTAGTTTCCAAGAACTACTAAACGAGAGCCGGAAGATCGAAGCTCAGGAAAGACAACCTGGGGAACACCTTGAAGTGTAACACAACGTCTCTCTACACCACGGAAGGGCTGATTCTTAGGAAGGAAGGCTGTTGGAAATAAGAATTGCGCGTCCGAGGGTGATTATATTCTTATTAGGTATATACTCACCCTCGGACGCGCCTTGCTTCTTTATTTGGAATGAATGTTTATTTGCAATTTGGTGTTGACTTTCTCTATTATTTTGGTAATTAATGATTTTATTATTTTCATTGTTTTGCATCTTCTCGGCAATAATATAAAGAAGACGCGACAGGACAACACTCGGTGGATGCCATATCTGTGTTTTCAATTTAAAAAACCTTTCAGTTAAATACTTGCAGGATAAAGTAATTGTAGCTGGTGGCCATTTTTAGTACTGTACCAGATTTTAGTTGTGTGTTTGTTTTTAATGTTAAAATGTCTGCATTTGATATCTCACCAGTATTTTCTTTTTTATAAGCAAAATACTTTTTTTTTTATTTTATGATGTTGGTTCAAGGGGTACACGGGCAGCAGTAGACAGGTCAGTGGAGGCCTAGTGGAAGGAGGGACCGCAGACAGGCTTCGAAGCCCTAACATAATAAATTGGGCTGCCTGTAGGCAGTTTAAAATTGGTTCCAGG
Organism: Ranitomeya imitator; assembly: GCF_032444005.1. Classification (NCBI taxonomy): domain Eukaryota; kingdom Metazoa; phylum Chordata; class Amphibia; order Anura; family Dendrobatidae; genus Ranitomeya; species Ranitomeya imitator. Next base: position 69,119,195 of record NC_091290.1, on the reverse strand, counting down.
GGAACACGGGCAGCCGTAGACAGGTCAGTGGAGGCCTAGTGGAAGGAGGGACCGCAGACAGGCTTCGAAGCCCTAACATAAAAAATTGGGCTGCCTGTAGGCAATTTAAAATTGGTTCCAGGGGAACACGGGCAGCAGTAGACAGGTAAGTGGAGGCCTAGTGGAAGGAGGGACCGCAGACAGGCTTCGAAGGCCTAACATAATAAAATGGGATGGCTGTAGGCAACTTAAAATTGGTTCCAGGGGGACACGGGCAGCAGTAGACAGGTCAGTGGAGGCCTAGTGGAAGGAGGGACCGCAGACAGGCTTCGAAGGCCTAACATAATAAAATGGGCTGGCTGTAGGCAATTTAAAATTGGTTCCAGGGGAACACGGGCAGCAGTAGACAGGTAAGTGGAGGCCTAGTGGAAGGAGGGACCGCAGACAGGCTTCGAACGCCTAACATAATAAATTGGGCTGCCTGTAGGCAATTTAAAATTGGTTCCAGGGGAACACGGGCAGCAGTAGACAGGTAAGTGGAGGCCTAGTGGAAGGAGGGACCGCAGACAGGCTTCGAAGGCCTAACGTAATAAAATGGGCTGGCTGTAGGCAATTTACAATTGGTTCCATGGGAACACGGGCAGCAGTAGACAGGTCAGTGGAGGCCTAGTGGAAGGAGTGACGGCAGACAGGCATCAAAGGCCTAACATCATAACATTGGGCTGTTGGCAATTTAAAATTGGTTCCAGGGGTACACGGGCAACAGTGGTCTGGTCAGTGGAAGTCTAGTGGAAGGAGTGACGGCAGACAGGCATCAAAGGCCTAACATAATAACATTTGGCTGTTGGCAATTTAAAATTGGTTCCAGGGGTACACGGGCAACAGTGGTCTGGTCAGTGGAAGTCTAGTGGAAGGAGTGACGGCAGACAGGCTAAGAAGGCCTAACATAACAAAATTGGGCTGGCTGTAGGCAAGTTTAAATTGGTTCCAGGGGAACACGGCCAGCAGTGGCCTGGTCAGTGTAGTAGTTGTAGAAAGAACGGACCGCAGACAGGCTTCGAAGGCCTAACATAACAAAAATGTCAAAACAATGGTATTGTCAGTGCCAGGCATTGAAGGATGTCAGCGCATAGACTAAACATTGGTGAAGCTGTGAGAGATAATTTTGCTAGTGGTAGAGCACTGTTTGAGCTGGGGGGGAACTGTCTTGTGGCCGGCGGTACAGGCCCAGGGCCCCTCATATTACAATGGTGTGTCTGACGTTGGGTGCGCACCACCACCGCCAGAGACACTTTATTGTACTATGAGGGACCCAGTGGCAGTGCCGTCGACCAAAAGCGGGCACACCCACCTCTTCAGACAAACAGCACTCTCACGGGTGCTGGCGCAAAGTGGCGATACCACGGCCCCGTGTGGGGAGTTTGGCCATTTTGTTAGGAGTAAACATGTCGTATGCTGGACAATCAGGTGCAGAAAATTACGAGATTGGAAAAGTCATTCAGAAGAGTCCACAGGCAAGACCTTTTCATAGGAAAGTTAGGTGTCAGCCGGGCAAGGTGGGGCAAAAGATTTCGAAATCCAGTTGTGGTTCATTTTAATGAAGGTTAGATCATCTACATTTTGGGTAGCCAAACGAGTCCTTTTTTCAGTTAGTATTGAACCTGCAGCACTGAATACTCTTTCTGATAGGACACTAGCTGCCGGGCAAGCAAGCTCCTGCAATGCATATTCTGCCAATTCTGGCCAGGTGTCTAATTTGGATGCCCAGTAATCAAATGGGAATGACGGTTGAGGGAGAACGTCGATAAGGGATGAAAAATAGTTTGTAACCATACTGGACAAATGTTGTCTCCTGTCACTTTGAATTGATGCTGCAGTACCTGTCCTGTCTGCGGTCATAGCAAAATCACTCCACAACCTGGTCAGAAAACCCCTCTGGCCAATGCCACTTCTGATTTCTGCCCCTCTAACACCTCTGGTCTGCTGGTCCCTGGAGCTCGTGTGAGAACGATCACGGGCGCTGTGTGCAGGGAATGCCAGAAGCAAACGGTCAACAAGAGTTGATTGTTTTGTTGCTAATATTAGTTCCAAGTTCTCATGTGGCATAATATTTTGCAATTTGCCTTTATAGCGAGGATCAAGGAGGCAGGCCAACCAGTAATCGTCATCGTTCATCATTTTTGTAATGCGTGTGTCCCTTTTGAGGATACGCAAGGCATAATCCGCCATGTGGGCCAAAGTTCCAGTTGTCAAATCTGCGGTTGTGCTTGGTTGAGGGGCAGTTGCAGGCAAATCTACGTCACTAGTATCCCTCAAAAAACCAGAACCCGCCCTTGCCACTCCACCAATTTCCAATGACCCCGGGAAAGCTTCCTCATTAAAAATATACTCATCCCCATCATCCTCCTCATCCTCCACCTCCTCTTCGCCCGCTACCTCGTCCTGTACACTGCCCTGACCAGACAATGGCTGACTGTCATCAAGGCTTTCCTCTTCCTCTGGTGCAGACGCCTGATCCTTTATGTGCGTCAAACTTTGCATCAGCAGACACATTAGGGGGATGCTCATGCTTATTATGGCGTTGTCTGCACTAACCAGCCGTGTGCATTCCTCAAAACACTGAAGGACTTGACACATGTCTTGAATCTTCGACCACTGCACACCTGACAACTCCATGTCTGCCATCCTACTGCCTGCCCGTGTATGTGTATCCTCCCACAAAAACATAACAGCCCGCCTCTGTTCGCACAGTCTCTGAAGCATGTGCAGTGTTGAGTTCCACCTTGTAACAACGTCTATGATTAGGCGATGCTGGGGAAGGTTCAAAGAACGCTGATAGGTCTGCATACGGCTGGAGTGTACAGGCGAACGGCGGATATGTGCGCAAAGTCCACGCACTTTGAGGAGCAGGTCGGATAACCCCGGATAACTTTTCAGGAAGCACTGCACCACCAGGTTTAAGGTGTGAGCCAGGCAAGGAATGTGTTTCAGTTGGGAAAGGGAGATGGCAGCCATGAAATTCCTTCCGTTATCACTCACTACCTTGCCTGCCTCAAGATCTACAGTGCCCAGCCACGACTGCGTTTCTTGCTGCAAGAACTCGGACAGAACTTCCGCGGTGTGTCTGTTGTCGCCCAAACACTTCATAGCCAATACAGCCTGCTGACGTTTGCCAGTAGCTGCCCCATAATGGGAGACCTGGTGTGCAACAGTGGCAGCTGCGGATGGAGTGGTTGTGCGACTGCGGTCTGTGGACGAGCTCTCGCTTCTGCAGGAGGACGAGGAGGAGGAGGAGGAGGAGGAGGGGGTGCGAACGGCTACAGCCAACTGTTTCCTAGACCGTGGGCTAGGCAGAACTGTCCCAAACTTGCTGTCCCCTGTGGACCCTGAATCCACCACATTTACCCAGTGTGCCGTGATGGACACGTAACGTCCCTGGCCATGCCTACTGGTCCATGCATCTGTTGTCAGGTGCACCTTTGTGCTCACAGATTGCCTGAGTGCATGGACGATGCGCTCTTTAACATGCTGGTGGAGGGCTGGGATGGCTTTTCTGGAAAAAAAGTGTCGACTGGGTAGCTCGTAGCGTGGTACAGCGCAGTCCATCAGGTCTTTGAAAGCTTCGCTTTCAACTAACCGGTAGGGCATCATCTCTAACGAGATTAGTCTAGCTATGTGGGCGTTCAAACCCTGTGTACGCGGATGCGAGGCTAAGTACTTCCTTTTTCTAACCATAGTCTCATGTAGGGTGAGCTGGACTGGAGAGTTGGAGATCGTGGAACTAGCGGGGGTGCCGGTGGACATGGCAGACTGAGAGACGGTGGGAGATGGTATTGTTGCCGCCGGTGCCCTAGATGCAGTGTTTCCTACTACGAAACTGGAGATTCCCTGACCCTGACTGCTTTGGCCTGGCAAAGAAACCTGCACAGATACTGCAGGTGGTGCGGAAAATGGTGGCCCTACACTGCCGGAAGGGATGTTGCGTTGCTGACTAGTTTGGTAGTTAGTCCAGGCTTGCAAATGCATGGTGGTTAAATGTCTATGCATGCAACTTGTATTGAGACTTTTCAGATTCTGTCCTCTGCTTAAGGTAGTTGAACATTTTTGACAGATGACTTTGCGCTGATCAATTGGATGTTGTTTAAAAAAAATGCCAGACTGCACTCTTTCTAGCATCGGATACCTTTTCAGGCATTGCAGACTGAGCTTTAACCGGATGGCCACGCTGTCCTCCAACAGGTTTTGACTTTGCCACGCGTTTTGGCCAAGATACGGGCCCGGCAGATGGAACCTGTTGCGATGTTGATGCCTGCTGCGGCCCCTCCTCCTCCGCTTCAGAACTGCTGCCGCCTGCACCCTGTTCCCCCAATGGCTGCCAATCGGGGTCAAGAACTGGGTCATCTATTACCTCTTCTTGTAGCTCGTGTGCAACTTCGTCTCTGTCACCGTGTCGGTCGGTGGTATAGCGTTCGTGATGGGGCAACATAGTCTCATCAGGGTCTGATTCTTGATCAGCACCCTGCGAGGGCAATGTTGTGGTCTGAGTCAAAGGACCAGCATAGTAGTCTGGCTGTGGCTGTGCATCAGTGCACTCCATGTCAGATTCAACTTGTAATGGGCATGGACTGTTAACTGCTTCACTTTCTAAGCCAGGGACGGTATGTGTAAAGAGCTCCATGGAGTAACCCGTTGTGTCGCCTGCTGCATTCTTCTCTGTTGTTGTTTTTGCTGAAGAGGACAAGGAAGCGACTTGTCCCTGACCGTGAACATCCACTAACGACGCGCTGCTTTTACTTTTACCAGTTTCACGAGAGGAGGCAAAAGAGCTAGAGGCTGAGTCAGCAAGATAAGCCAAAACTTGCTCTTGATGCTCCGGCTTTAAAAGCGGTTTTCCTACTCCCAGAAAAGGGAGGGTTCGAGGCCTTGTGTAGCCAGACGACGAACCTGGCTCCACAGCTCCAGACTTAGGTGCAATATTTTTTTTCCCACGACCACCTGATGCTCCACCACTACCACTACCCTCATTACCAGCTGACAATGAACGCCCCCGGCCACGACCTCTTCCACCAGACTTCCTCATTGTTTTAAAAACGTTACCAAACGAACGGTATTTGTTGCTGTCACACAACTTACACGGTGAGCTATAACTTCAGTATGATTTAGCTACCCCTTTACAGGTGGGTGAGACCACAACGAAAATCAGCCACAATGTTACACACTCTGTTGTTGTTGGCAACAAATGAGATGGCACACACGCAGGACTGTCACTGAAGCGCAAATGTAAATATTTATCTCCCACTGATTTGTGTTTGTTTTTTTTTAAAGGGAGACTTCAGAAAAAAAAAAAATTAAAAAAAAATTATTTTTTACAGAAGAATTTATAAAACAAATAAAATGAAATGATTGTTTCAGGGAGAATTTAGGGAAAAAAAAAAAAAAGGCTTTGTAGGGCCCACTGAGTGAGAGAGGACGCACACAGGAGTCAGGAGTGGCACACAAGCCCAAAGGCCAATATTAATCTCCCACCGATTGATTTAGTTATTTTTTTTGGTAGATTTTGGAACCCAAATCAAGCAAAAAAATTAATAGGCTTTCTATGGCCCACAATTGGGGAGAGAGAGAGAGATGGCACACCCAGGAGTCAAGACTGGCACACAAGCAGAAGGGGCAATATGAATCTCCCACAGATTTTTTTTTTTTTTTTTTTTTCAGGGAGACTTGAGAGAAAAAAAAATACAAAAAAAATGATTTTTTTCAGGAATAATTTAGAAACCAAAGAAAATAAAATGATTGTTTCAGGGAGAATTTAGAAAACAAATAAAACAAAAAATAGGCTTTCTAGGGCCCACTGAGTGACAGATGACGCACACAGGAGTCAGGAGTGGCAGACAAGCCCAGAGGCCAATATTAATCTCCCACTGATTGATTTAGTGATTATTTTTGGTAGATTTTGGAACCCAAATCAAGCAAAAAAATTAATAGGCTTTCTATGGCCCACAATTGGGGAGAGAGAGAGAGATGGCACACCCAGGAGTCAAGACTGGCACACAAGCAGAAGGGGCAATATGAATCTCCCACAGATTTTTTTTTTTTTTTTCAGGGAGACTTTAGAGAAAAAAAAAAACAAAAAAAATGATTTTTTTCAGGAATAATTTAGAAACCAAAGAAAATAAAATTATTTTTTCAGGGAGAATTTAGAAAACAAATAAAACAAAAAATAGGCTTTCTAGGGCCCACTGAGTGACAGATGGCGCTCACAGGAGTCAGGAGTGGCACACAAGCCCAGAGGCCAATATTAATCTCCCACTGATTGATTTAGTGATTTTTTTTGGTAGATTTTGGAACCCAAATCAAGCAAAAAAATTAATAGGCTTTCTATGGCCCACTATTTGTGAGAGAGATGGCACGCTCAGGACTGGCACACAAGCCCAGAGGCCAATATTAATCTCCCATTTTTTTTTTTTTCCAGGGAAAATTTATAAACCCAATAAAAAAAATAATAATAAATAGGCTTTCTATGGCCCACTATCTGAGAGAGAGAGATGGCACGCTTAGGACTGGCACACAAGCCCAAAGGCCAATATTAATCTCCCACTGATTGATTGATTGATTTTTTCAGGTAGAATTCTGAACCCAAATCAACCAAAAAAATAAATAGGCTTTCTATGGCCCACTATTTGTGAGAGAGATGGCACGCTCAGGACTGGCACACAAGCCCAGAGGCCAATATTAATCTCCCACTTTTTTTTTTTTCCAGGGAAAATTTATAAACCCAATAAAATAATAAAAAAATAGGCTCTCTATGGCCCACTATCTGAGAGAGAGAGAGATGGCACGCTTAGGACTGGCACACAAGCCCAAAAGCCAATATTAATCTCCACCTGATTGATTTAATGATTTTTTCAGGTAGAATTTAGAACCCAAATCAAGCAAAAAAAATTAATAGGCTTTCTATGGCCCACTGAGTGAGAGATGGCACACACAGGAGTAAGGAGTGGCACACAAGCCCTGAGGCCAATATTTTTCTCCCACTGATTGATTGATTGATTTTTTCAGGTAGAATTATGAACCCAAATCAACCAAAAAAATAAATAGGCTTTCTATGGCCCACTATTTGTGAGAGAGATGGCACGCTCAGGACTGGCACACAAGCCCAGAGGCCAATATTAATCTCCCATTTTTTTTTTTTCCAGGGAAAATTTATAAACCCAATAAAAAAATAATAATAAATAGGCTTTCTATGGCCCACTATCTGAGAGAGAGAGATGGCACGCTTAGGACTGGCACACAAGCCCAAAGGCCAATATTAATCTCCCACTGATTGATTGATTGATTTTTTCAGGTAGAATTATGAACCCAAATCAACCAAAAAAATAAATAGGCTTTCTATGGCCCACTATTTGTGAGAGAGATGGCACGCTCAGGACTGGCACACAAGCCCAGAGGCCAATATTAATCTCCCACTTTTTTTTTTTTTCCAGGGAAAATTTATAAACCCAATAAAATAATAAAAAAATAGGCTTTCTATGGCCCACTATCTGAGAGAGAGAGAGATGGCACGCTTAGGACTGGCACACAAGCCCAAAGGCCAATATTAATCTCCCACTGATTGATTTATTGATTTTTTCAGGTAGAATTTAGAACCCAAATCAAGCAAAAAAATTAATAGGCTTTCTATGGCCCACTGAGTGAGAGATGGCACACACAGGAGTAAGGAGTGGCACACAAGCCCTGAGGCCAATATTTTTCTCCCACTGATTGATGTTGTGATTTTTTCTGGTAGATTTTGGAACCCAAATCAAGCAAAAAAATAAATAGGCTTTCTATGGCCCACTGAGTGAGAGATGACACAGACAGAGATGGCACTCTAGCAGAAATGTCAATCTTAATCTCCCACAAAAAAAAAAAAAAAAAAAAGGAACTGTCCTTCAATTACTATCTCCCTGCAGTAATCTCAGCCAGGTATGGCAGGCAGCAATAAGGAGTGGACTGATGCACAAATTAAATAAAAAGTGTGGACAAACAAACAAGATAGCTGTGCAGAAAGGAAGGAACAAGAGGATTTGTGCTTTGAAAAAAGCAGTTGGTTTGCACAGCGGCGTACACACAGCAATGCAGCTATCAGGGAGCCTTCTAGGGCAGCCCAATGAGCTACAGCGCTGAGGAAAAAAAAAAAAAAAGGAGCTTCCACTGTCCCTGCACACCGAAGGTGGTGTTGGGCAGTGGAAATCGCTACAGCACAAGCGGTTTGGTGGTTAATGGACCCTGCCTAACGCTATCCCTGCTTCTGACGAAGCGGCAGCAACCTCTCCCTAAGCTCAGATCAGCAGCAGTAACATGGCGGTCGGCGGGAACTCCCCTTTATAGCCCCTGTGACGCCGCAGACAGCAAGCCAATCACTGCAATACCCTTCTCTAAGATGGTGGGGACCAGGACCTATGTCATCACGCTGCCCACACTCTGCGTTTACCTTCATTGGCTGAGAAATGGCGCTTTTCGCGTCATTGAAACGCGACTTTGGCGCGAAAGTCATGTACCGCATGGCCGACCACGCACAGGGGTCGGATCGGGTTTCATGAAACTCGACTTCGCCAAAAGTCGGCGACTTTTGAAAATGTTCGACCCGTTTCGCTCAACCCTAGTCGTCACCATTGGGAGCAGGGGTTTTTTTTGTGGCCAAGAAGGATGGCTCTTTGAGACCTTGTATTGATTACCGCCTTCTTAATAAGATCACAGTCAAATTTCAGTATCCTTTGCCGCTGCTGTCTGATTTGTTTGCTCCAATTAAGGGGGCTAGTTGTTTCACCAAGATAGATCTTCGAGGGGTGTATAATCTTGTGCGAATTAAACAGGGCAATGAATGGAAAACCGCATTTAATACGCCCGAGGGCCATTTTGAGTACCTGGTTATGCCATTCGGGCTTTCTAATGCTCCATCTGTGTTTCAGTCCTTTATGCATGACATCTTCCGAGAGTACCTGGATAGATTCATGATTGTATATTTGGATGACATTTTGGTCTTTTCGGATGATTGGGAGTCTCATGTGAAGCAGATCAGAAGGGTGTCCAGGTCCTTCGTGCGAATTCCTTGTTTGTGAAGGGGTCAAAGTGTCTCTTTGGAGTTCAGAAGGTTTCATTTTTGGGTTTCATTTTTTCCCCTTCTACTATCGAGATGGACCCTGTTAAAGTTCAGGCCATTTATGATTGGACTCAGCCGACATCTGTGAAGAGCCTGCAGAAGTTCCTGGGCTTTGCTAATTTTTACCGTCGCTTCATCGCTAATTTTTCTAGTATTGCTAAACCATTGACTGATTTGACCAAGAAAGGTGCTGATGTGGTCAATTGGTCCTCTGCGGCTGTAGAGGCTTTTCAGGAGTTGAAGCGTCGTTTTTCTTCTGCCCCTGTGTTGTGCCAGCCAGATGTTTCGCTCCCGTTTCAGGTCGAGGTTGATGCTTCTGAGATTGGAGCAGGGGCTGTTTTGTCGCAAAGAAGTTCTGATGGCTCGGTGATGAAACCATGTGCCTTCTTTTCTAGAAAATTCTCGCCTGCTGAGCGCAATTATGATGTTGGCAATCGAGAGTTGTTGGCTATGAAGTGGGCATTCGAGGAGTGGCGACATTGGCTTGAAGGAGCTAAACATCGCGTGGTGGTCTTGACTAGGGTTGAGCGACCTTGACCTTTTTAGAGTCGAGCAGGGTTTCGCGAAACCCGACTATCCCAAAAGTCAGGTCGAGTGAAATCGGCCGATTATGACGTAAAGTCGGGATCGACCGAAACACGAAACCCAATGCAAGTCAATGGGGCAGCATAGTCGGCAGTGAGTGGGGGCCAGGAAAACACCTAGAGTGCCCATTTTAATGTCAAAACCATCCATTCTTCTTAATGAAGCTTGTCAAGCGTAGTTTACCTTATAATAATTGGAAGGCATTTGAAATTGGGGGTCATTTGGCTAAAGTTGTGGTGGGTAGGGCTGGTTCAAGTAATTAGTGGGCCCAGGAAATCTGGACCACGTCACGGCAGTGGAGCAGGGAGAGGTAAGTATTTCAACTTTGCAAGTGCTGTGAACCTGAGCAAGCAGGGGGGGCCCACTCGTTGGCATTGGCACTGGCACAGGGCCCCTCAAAGTACAGCGGTGTGTTTGCACGGCGGGGGCGCCTCCCACCGGCAGCAACACTTTTGCGTACTATGAGAGGCCCTGTGCCAGTGACGTCGCCAACTAGTATTCCTCCCCCCACCTGATGAAGGAACCTGCACTTTCATCTGCACCTTCCTCTTTGTCCCCGTGTAAGGTGGTATGGTATTGCGGGAAGAGCAACCTGACTTTCAGCAGGGTCACAATGTTGTTGTGTAGCGTGCACGGGGAATGTTGCGTTATGGGTCAATGTACCAGCAGACTCATCTATCACTGGCTGTTCAATGGGCAGGATGAGGAGGAAACACAGATATAGGCCCAAAGAATAAAGTTGGCTAAATGCAGTTCAAAATTGGTAACACAGGAATAACCAGGGGGCATTGCAGTGGAGGACAACTGGAATGAGAGGCTGACACAGAGAGTAGGCCCAAATCAGTAAGTAGTCGAAATGCAGTTCAAAATTGGCAACCGTAGTAAACAGGCGGCACAGCTTTGTTCAGTGGAGGAGAACAGCAAGGAGTGGCAGACACCGATAGTAGGCCCCAACCCAACTAGTAGGCCAAATGCAGTCTAACATTAACAAGTACTTAACGAGCGCCTGAAAACGGAATTTCAGGACAGGAAACCAGGAGAACAGCAAGGAGTGGCAGACACCGATAGTAGGCCCCAAACCAACTAGTACGCCAAATGCAGTTGTTCCGTTTAACCACAATTTAATGAGAGCCTGAAGATAGAAGTTCAGGAAAGGCAACCTGGAGAACACCTTGGAGTGGAACACACCATCTCTCTACACCCCATACCCAATTTGTAGGCCTAATGCAGTGTAGTTTCCAAGAACTACTAAACGAGAGCCGGAAGATCGAAGCTCAGGAAAGGCAACCTGGAGAACACCTTGGAGTGGAACACACCATCTCTCTACACCCCATAGCCAATTTGTAGGCCTAATGCAGCGTAGTTTCCAACAACTACTAAACGAGAGCATGAAGATCGAAGCATTGGCGAGGAAACCTGGGGAACACCTTGGAGTGGAACACACCATCTCTCTACACCCCATACCCAATTTGTAGGCCTAATGCAGCATAGTTTCCAACAACTACTAAACGAGAGCCGGAAGATCGAAGCTCAGGAAAGGCAACCTGGAGAACACCTTGGAGTGGAACACACCATCTCTCTACACCCCATACCCAATTTGTAGGCCTAATGCAGCGTAGTTTCCAACAACTACTAAACGAGAGCAAGATGATCGAAGCATTGGCGAGGAAACCTGGGGAACACCTTGGAGTGGAACACACCATCTCTCTACACCCCATACCCAATTTGTAGGCCTAATGCAGCGTAGTTTCCAACAACTACTAAACGAGAGCCGGAAGATCGAAGCTCAGGAAAGGCAACCTGGAGAACACCTTGGAGTGGAACACACCATCTCTCTACACCCCATACCCAATTTGTAGGCCTAATGCAGTGTAGTTTCCAAGAACTACTAAACGAGAGCCGGAAGATCGAAGCTCAGGAAAGGCAACCTGGAGAACACCTTGGAGTGGAACACACCATCTCTCTACACCCCATACCCAATTTGTAGGCCTAATGCAGTGTAGTTTCCAAGAACTACTAAACGAGAGCCGGAAGATCGAAGCTCAGGAAAGGCAACCTGGAGAACACCTTGGAGTGGAACACACCATCTCTCTACACCCCATAGCCAATTTGTAGGCCTAATGCAGCGTAGTTTCCAACAACTACTAAACGAGAGCATGAAGATCGAACCAATGGCGAGGAAACCTGGGGAACACCTTGGAGTGGAACACACCATCTCTCTACACCCCATACCCAATTTGTAGGCCTAATGCAGCGTAGTTTCCAACAACTACTAAACGAGAGCATGAAGATCGAAGCATTGGCGAGGAAACCTGGGGAACACCTTGGAGTGGAACACACCATCTCTCTACACCCCATACCCAATTTGTAGGCCTAATGCAGTGTAGTTTCCAACAACTACTAAACGAGAGCCGGAAGATCGAAGCTCAGGAAAGGCAACCTGGAGAACACCTTGGAGTGGAACACACCATCTCTCTCCACCCGATACCCATTTTGTAGGCCTAATGCAGTGTAGTTTTCTACAACTACTAAACGAGAGTCGGAAGACCGAAGCAATGGCAAGGAAACCTGGGGAACACCTTGGAGTGTAACACACCATCTCTCTCCACCCCATACCCAATTTGTAGGCCTAATGCAGCCTACTTTCCGACAACTACTAAACGAGAGCATGAAGATCGAAGCTCAGGAAAGGCAACCTGGGGAACACCTTGGAGTGTAACAAACCCTCTCTCTACACCACGTAAGGGCTGATTCTTAGGAAGGAAGGCTGTCGGAAAGAAGCAGGGCGCGTCCGAGGATGATTATATTCTTATTAGGTATATACTCACCCTCGGACGCGCCCTGCTTCTTTATTTGTAATGAATGTTTATTTGCAATGTGGTTTTGACTTACTCTATTTTTTTGGTAAATAATGATTTTATTATGTTCATTATTTTGCATCTTCTTGGCAATAATATAAAGAAGACGCGACAGGACAACACTCGGTGGATGCCATATCTGTGTTTTAAATTGAAAAAAACTTTCAGTTAACTACTTGCAGGAGAAAGTTATTGTAGCTGGTGGCCATTTTTAGTACTGTACCAGATTTTTGTTGTTATGTGTTTGTTTTTAATGTTAAAATGTCTGCATTTGATATCTCTCCAGTATTTTCTTTTTTATAAGCAAAATACTTATTTTTATATTTTCTGATGTTGGTTCCAGGGGTACACGGGCAGCAGTGGTGTGGTCAGTGGAGGCCTAGTGGAAGGAGTGACCACAGACAGGCATCGAAGGCCTAAAATAATAACACATGGCTGTAGGCAATTTTAAATTGGTTCCAGGGGTACACGGGCAGCAGTGGTGTGGTCAGTGGAGGCCTAGTGGAAGGAATGACCGCAGACAGGCATCGAAGGCCTAAAGTAAAAAAATTGGGCTGGCTGTAGGCAATTGTAAATTGGTTCCAGGGGTACACGGGCAGCAGTGGTGTGGTCAGTGGAGGCATATTGTAAGGAGTGACCGCAGACAGGCATCGAAGGCCTAAAATAATAACACATGGCTGTAGGCAATTTTAAATTGGTTCCAGGGGTACACGGGCAGCAGTGGTGTGGTCAGTGGAGGCCTAGTGGAAGGAGTGACCACAGCCAGGCATCGAAGGCCTAAAATAATAACACATGGCTGTAGGCAATTTTAAATTGGTTCCAGGGGTACACGGGCAGCAGTGGTGTGGTCAGTGGAGGCCAAGTGGAAGGAGTGACCGCAGACAGGCATCGAAGGCCTAAAGTAAAAAAATTGGGCTGGCTTTAGGCAATTTTAAATTGGTTCCAGGGGTACACAGGCAGCAGTGGTGTGGTCAGTGGAGGCCTAGTGGAAGGAGTGACCGCAGACAGGCATCGAAGGCCTAAAATAATAACACATGGCTGTAGGCAATTTTAAATTGGTTCCAGGGGTACACGGGCAGCAGTGGTGTGGGCAGTGGAGGCCTAGTGGAAGGAGTGACCGCAGACAGGCATCGAAGGCCTAAAATAATAACACATGGCTGTAGGCAATTTTAAATTGGTTCCAGGGGTACACGGGCAGCAGTGGTGTGGTCAGTGGAGGCCTAGTGGAAGGAGTGACCGCAGACAGGCATCGAAGGCCTAAAATAATAACACAGGGCTGTAGGCAATTTTAAATTGGTTCCAGGGGTACACGGGCAGCAGTGGTGTGGTCAGTGGAGGCCTAGTGGAAGGAGTGACCGCAGACAGGCATCGAAGGCCTAAAATAATAACACATGGCTGTAGGCAATTTTAAATTGGTTCCAGGGGTACACGGGCAGCAGTGGTGTGGTCAGTGGAGGCCTAGTGGAAGGAGTGACCGCAGACAGGCATCGAAGGCCTAAAATAATAACACATGGCTGTAGGCAATTTTAAATTGGTTCCAGGGGTACACGGGCAGCAGTGGTGTGGTCAGTGGAGGCCTAGTGGAAGGAGTCACCGCAGACAGGCATCGAAGGCCTAAAATAATAACACATGGCTGTAGGCAATTTTAAATTGGTTCCAGGGGTACACGGGCAGCAGTGGTGTGGTCAGTGGAGGCCTAGTGGAAGGAGTGACCGCAGACATACATCGAAGGCCTAAAATAATAACACATGGCTGTAGGCAATTTTAAATTGGTTCCAGGGGTACACGGGCAGCAGTGGTGTGGTCAGTGGAGGCCTAGTGGAAGGAATGACCGCAGACAGGCATCGAAGGCCTAAAGTAAAAAAATTGGGCTGGCTGTAGGCAATTGTAAATTGGTTCCAGGGGTACACGGGCAGCAGTGGTGTGGTCAGTGGAGGCATATTGTAAGGAGTGACCGCAGACAGGCATCGAAGGCCTAAAATAATAACACATGGCTGTAGGCAATTTTAAATTGGTTCCAGGGGTACACGGCAGCAGTGGTGTGGTCAGTGGAGGCATATTGTAAGGAGTGACCGCAGACAGGCATCGAAGGCCTAAAATAATAACACATGGCTGTAGGCAATTTTAAATTGGTTCCAGGGGTACACGGGCAGCAGTGGTGTGGTCAGTGGAGGCCTAGTGGAAGGAGTGACCACAGACAGGCATCGAAGGCCTAAAATAATAACACATGGCTGTAGGCAATTTTAAATTGGTTCCAGGGGTACACGGGCAGCAGTGGTGTGGTCAGTGGAGGCATAGTGGAAAAAGTGACCACAGACAGGCATCGAAGGCCTAACATAACAAAAATGTCAATACAATGGTATTGTCAGTGGCAGGCATTGAAGGATGTCAGCGCATAGACTAAACATTGGTGGAGCTGTGAGATAATTTTGCAAGTGGTAGAGCACTGTTTGAGCTGGGGTGGGGGGAAACTGTCTTGTGGCCGGCGGTACAGGCCCAGGGCCCCTCATATTACAACGGTGTGTCTGACGTTGGGTGCGCACCACCACCGCCAGAGACACTTTATTGTACTAGGAGGGACCCAGTGGCAGTGCCGTCGACCAAAAGCGGGCTCACCCACCTCTTCAGACAAACTGCACTCTCACGGGTGCTGTCGCCAAGTGTCGATACCACGGCCCCGTGTGGGGAGTTTGACCATTTAGTGAGGTGTAAACATGTCGTATGCTGGACAATCAGGTGCAGAAAATTACGAGATTGGAAAAGGCATTCAGAATAGTCCACAGGCAAGACCTTTTCATAGGAAAGCTAGGTGTCAGCCGGGCAAGGTGGGGCAAAAGATTTCGAAATCCAGTTGTGGTTCATTTTAATGAAGGTTAGATCATCTACATTTTGGGTAGCCAGACGAGTCCTTTTTTCTGTTAGTATTGAACCTGCAGCACTGAATACTCTTTCTGATAGGACACTAGCTGCCGGGCAAGCAAGCTCCTGCAATGCATATTCTGCCAATTCTGGCCAGGTGTCTAATTTTGATGCCCAGTAATCAAATGGGAATGACGGTTGAGGGAGAACATCGATAAGGGATGAAAAATAGTTTGTAACCATACTGGACAAATGTTGTCTCCTGTCACTTTGAATTGATGCTGCAGTACCTGTCCTGTCTGCGGTCATAGCAAAATCACTCCACAACCTGGTCAGAAAACCCCTCTGGCCAACGCCACTTCTGATTTCTGCCCCTCTAACTCCTCTGGTCTGCTGGCCCCTGCAGCTCGTGTGAGAACGATCACGGGCGCTGTGTGCAGGGAATGCCAGAAGCAAACGGTCAACAAGAGTTGATTGTTTGGTTGCTAATATTAGTTCCAAGTTCTCATGTGGCATTATATTTTGCAATTTGCCTTTATAGCGAGGATCAAGGAGGCAGGCCAACCAGTAATCGTCATCATTCATCATTTTAGTTATGCGTGTGTCCCTTTTGAGGATACGTAAGGCATAATCCGCCATGTGGGCCAAAGTTCCAGTTCTCAAATCTGCGGTTGTGCTTGGTTGAGGGGCAGTTTCAGGCAAATCCACGTCACTTGTGTCCCTCAAAAAACCAGAACCCGGCCTTGCCGCGCCACCAATTTCCAGTGGCCCCGGAAAAGCTTCCTCATTAAAAATATAATCATCCCCATCATCCTCCTCGTCCTCCTCCTCCTCTTCGCCCGCTACCTCGTCCTGTACACTGCCCTGGCCAGAAAATGGCTGACTGTCATCAAGGCTTTCCTCTTCCTCAGCTGCAGACGCCTGATCCTTTATGTGCGTCAAACTTTGCATCAGCAGATGCATTAGGGGGATGCTCATGCTTATTATGGCGTTGTCTGCACTAACCAGCCGTGTGCATTCCTCAAAACACTGAAGGACTTGACACATGTCTTGAATCTTCGACCACTGCACACCTGACAACTCCATGTCTGCCATCCTACTGCCTGCCCGTGTATGTGTATCCTCCCACAAAAACATAACAGCCCGCCTCTGTTCACACAGTCTCAAGCATGTGCAGTGTTGAGTTCCACCTTGTTGCAACGTCTATGATTAGGCGATGCTGGGGAAGGTTCAAAGAACGCTGATAGGTCTGCATACGGCTGGAGTGTACGGGCGAACGGCGGATATGTGAGCAAAGTCCACGCACTTTGAGGAGCAGGTCGGATAACCCCGGATAACTTTTCAGGAAGCACTGCACCACCAGGTTTAAGGGGTGAGCCAGGCAAGGAATGTGTTTCAGTTGGGAAAGGGAGATGGCAGCCATGAAATTCCTTCCGTTATCACTCACTACCTTGCCTGCCTCAAGATCTACAGTGCCCAGTCACGACTGCGTTTCTTTCTGCAAGAACTCGGACAGAACTTCCGCGGTGTGTCTGTTGTCGCCCAAACACTTCATAGCCAATACAGCCTGCTGACGTTTGCCAGTAGCTGCCCCATAATGGGAGACCTGGTGTGCAACAGTGGCAGCTGCGGATGGAGTGGTTGTGCGACTGCGGTCTGTGGAGGAGCTCTCGCTTCTGCAGGAGGACGAAGAGGAGGAGGAGGGGGTGCGAACGGCTACAGCCAATTGTTTCCTAGACCGTGGGCTAGGCAGAACTGTCCCAAACTTGCTGTCCCCTGTGGACCCTGCATCCACCACATTTACCCAGTGTGCCGTGATGGACACGTAACGTCCCTGGCCATGCCTACTGGTCCATGCATCTGTTGTCAGGTGCACCTTTGTGCTCACAGATTGCCTGAGTGCATGGACGATGCGCTCTTTAACATGCTGGTGGAGGGCTGGGATGGCTTTTCTGGAAAAAAAGTGTCGACTGGGTAGCTCGTAGCGTGGTACAGCGTAGTCCATCAGGGCTTTGAAAGCTTCGCTTTCAACTAACCGGTAGGGCATCATCTCTAACGAGATTAGTCTAGCTATGTGTGCGTTCAAACCCTGTGTACGTGGATGCGAGGCTAAGTACTTCCTTTTTCTAACCATAGTCTCATGTAGGGTGAGCTGGACTGGAGAGCTGGAGATCGTGGAACTAGCGGGGGTGCCGGTGGACATGGCAGACTGAGAGACGGTGGGAGATGGTATTGTTGCCACCGGTGCCCTAGATGCAGTGTTTCCTACTACGAAACTGGTGATTCCCTGACCCTGACTGCTTTGGCCTGGCAAAGAAACCTGCACAGATACTGCAGGTGGTGCGGAAAATGGTGGCCCTACACTGCCGGAAGGGATGTTGCGTTGCTGACTAGCTTCATTGGCCGAGGGTGCTACAACCTTAAGGGACGTTTGGTAGTTAGTCCAGGCTTGCAAATGCATGGTGGTTAAATGTCTATGCATGCAACTTGTATTGAGACTTTTCAGATTCTGTCCTCTGCTTAAGGTAGTTGAACATTTTTGACAGATGACTTTGCGCTGATCAATTGGATGTTGTTTAAAAAAATGCCAGACTGCACTCTTTCTAGCATCGGATACCTTTTCAGGCATTGCAGACTGAGCTTTAACCGGATGGCCACGCTGTCCTCCAACAGGTTTTGGCTTTGCCACGCGTTTTGGGCAAGATACGGGCCCGGCAGATGGAACCTGTTGCGATGTTGATGCCTGCTGCGGCCCCTCCTCCTCCGCTTCAGAACTGCTGCCACCTGCACCCTGTTCCCCCAATGGCTGCCAATCGGGGTCAAGAACTGGGTCATCTATTACCTCTTCTTGTAGCTCGTGTGCAACTTCGTCTGTGTCACCGTGTCGGTCGGTGGTATAGCGTTCGTGATGGGGCAACATAGTCTCATCAGGGTCTGATTCTTGATCAGCACCCTGCGAGGGCAATGTTGTGGTCTGAGTCAAAGGACCAGCATAGTAGTCTGGCTGTGGCTGTGCATCAGTGCACTCCATGTCAGATTCAACTTGTAATGGGCATGGACTGTTAACTGCTTCACTTTCTAAGCCAGGGACGGTATGTGTAAAGAGCTCCATGGAGTAACCCGTTGTGTCGCCTGCTGCATTCTTCTCTGTTGTTGTTTTTGCTGAAGAGGACAAGGAAGCGACTTGTCCCTGACCGTGAACATCCACTAACGACGCGCTGCTTTGACATTTACCAGTTTCACGAGAGGAGGCAAAAGAGCTAGAGGCTGAGTCAGCAAGATAAGCCAAAACTTGCTCTTGCTGCTCCGGCTTTAAAAGCGGTTTTCCTACTCCCAGAAAAGGGAGCGTTCGAGGCCTTGTGTAGCCAGACGACGAACCTGGCTCCACAGCTCCAGACTTAGGTGCAATATTTTTTTTCCCACGACCAGCTGATGCTCCACCACTACCACTACCCTCATTACCAGCTGACAATGAACGCCCCCGGCGACGACCTCTTCCACCATACTTCCTCATTGTTTTAAAAACGTAAACAAACTAACGGTATTTGTTGCTGTCACACAAACTACACGGTGAGCTATAACTTCAGTATGATTTAGCTACCCCTTTACAGGTGAGTGAGACCACAACGAAAATCAGGCACAATGTTACACACTCTGTTGTTGGTGGCAACAAATGAGAGAGATGCCACACACGCAGGACTGTCACTGAAGCACAAATGTAAATATTAATCTCCCACTGATTTGATTTTTTTTTTTTTTAAGGGAGACTTTAGGAAAAAAAATAATAGAATAAAATGATTTTTTCAGGAAGAATTTAGAAACCAAATAAAATAAAATGATTTTTTCAGGGAGAATTTAGAAATCAAATAAAACAAAAAAAGGCTTTCTATGGCCCACTGAGTGAGAGATGACGCACACAGGAGTCAGGAGTGGCACACAAGCCCAGAGGCCAATATTTATCTCCCACTGATTGATGTAGTGATTTTTTCAGGTAGATTTTGGAACCCAAATCAAGCTAAAAAAAATAATAGGCTTTCTATGGCCCACAATTGGAGAGAGAGAGAGAGATGGCACACCCAGGAGTCAAGACTGGCACACAAGCAGAAAGGGCAATATTAATCTCCCATTGATTTGTTTTTTTCTTTTTTTTTTCAGGGAGACTTTAGGAAAAAAAAAATAGAATAAAATGATTTTTTCAGGAAGAATTTAGAAACCAAATAAAATAACATGATTTTTTTAGGGAGAATTTAGAAAACAAATAAAACAAAAAAAGGCTTTCTATGGCCCACTGAGTGAGAGATGACGCACACAGGAGTCAGGAGTGGCACACAAGCCCAGAGGCCAATATTTATCTCCCACTGATTGATGTAGTGATTTTTTCAGGTAGATTTTGGAACCCAAATCAAGCTAAAAAAAATAATAGGCTTTCTATGGCCCACAATTGGAGAGAGAGAGAGAGATGGCACACCCAGGAGTCAAGACTGGCACACAAGCAGAAAGGGCAATATTAATCTCCCACTGATTTGTTTTTTTTGTTTTTTTTTCAGGGAGACTTTAGGAAAAAAAAAATAGAATAAAATGATTTTTTCAGGAAGAATTTAGAAACCAAATAAAATAAAATGATTTTTTCAGGGAGAATTTAGAAAACAAATAAAACAAAAAAAGGCTTTCTATGGCCCACTGAGTGAGAGATGACGCACACAGGAGTGGCACACAAGCCCAGAGGCCAATATTTATCTCCCACTGATTGATGTAGTGATTTTTTCAGGTAGATTTTGGAACCCAAATCAAGCTAAAAAAATAATAGGCTTTCTATGGCCCACAATTGGAGAGAGACAGAGATGGCACACCCAGGAGTCAAGACTGGCACACAAGCAGAAAGGGCAATATTAATCTCCCACTGATTTGATTTTTTTTTTTTCAGGGAGACTTTAGGAAAAAAAAAATAGAATAAAATGATTTTTTCAGGAAGAATTTAGAAACCAAAGAAAATAAAATGATTTTTTCAGGGAGAATTTAGAAAACAAATAAAACAAAAAAAGGCTTTCTATGGCCCACTGAGTGAGAGATGACGCACACAGGAGTCAGGAGTGGCACACAAGCCCAGAGGCCAATATTTATCTCCCACTGATTGATGTAGTGATTTTTTCAGGTAGATTTTGGAACCCAAATCAAGCTAAAAAAAATAATAGGCTTTCTATGGCCCACAATTGGAGAGAGAGAGAGAGATGGCACACCCAGGAGTCAAGACTGGCACACAAGCAGAAAGGGCAATATTAATCTCCCACTGATTTGTTTTTTTTTTTTTTCAGGGAGACTTTAGGAAAAAAAAATAGAATAAAATGATTTTTTCAGGAAGAATTTAGAAACCAAAGAAAATAAAATGATTTTTTCAGGGAGAATTTAGAAAACAAATAAAACAAAAAAAGGCTTTCTATGGCCCACTGAGTGAGAGATGACGCACACAGGAGTCAGGAGTGGCACACAAGCCCAGAGGCCAATATTTATCTCCCACTGATTGATGTAGTGATTTTTTCAGGTAGATTTTGGAACCCAAATCAAGCTAAAAAAAATAATAGGCTTTCTATGGCCCACAATTGGAGAGAGAGAGAGAGAGATGGCACACCCAGGAGTCAAGACTGGCACACAAGCAGAAAGGGCAATATTAATCTCCCACTGATTTGTTTTTTTTTTTTTTCAGGGAGACTTTAGGAAAAAAAAATAGAATAAAATGATTTTTTCAGGAAGAATTTAGAAACCAAAGAAAATAAAATGATTTTTTCAGGGAGAATTTAGAAAACAAATAAAACAAAAAAAGGCTTTCTATGGCCCACTGAGTGAGAGATGACGCACACAGGAATCAGGAGTGGCACACAAGCCCAGAAGCCAATATTTATCTCCCACTTTTTTTTTTTTGTTCCAGGGAAAATTTATAAACCCAATAAAAAAAATAATAAATAGGCTTTCTATGGCCCACTATCTGAGAGACAGAGAGAGATGGCACGCTTAGGACTGGCACACAAGCCCAAAGGCCAATATTAATCTCCCTTTTTTTTTTAAGGGAGAATTTATAAAACCAAAAAAAAATAAATAAATAGGCTTTCTATGGCCCACTATTTGTGAGAGAGATGGCACGCTCAGGACTGGCACACAAGCCCAGAGGCCAATATTAATCTCCCACTTTTTTTTTTTTTTTCCAGGGAAAATTTATAAACCCAATAAAAAAAAAATAAATAAATAGGCTTTCTATGGCCCACTATCTGAGAGAGAGAGATGGCACGCTTAGGACTGGCACACAAGCCCAAAGGCCAATATTAATCTCCCACTGATTGATTTATTGATTTTTTCAGGTAGAATTTAGAACCCAAATAAAGCAAAAAAAAAAAATGGGCTTTCTATGGCCCACTGAGTGAGTGATGATGCACACAGGAGTCAGGAGTGGCACACAAGCCCTGAGGCCAATATTTTTCTCCCACTGATTGATGTAGTGATTTTTTCAGGTAGATTTTAGAACCAAAATCAAGCAAAAAAATAAATAGGCTTTCTATGGCCCACTGAGTGAGTGATGATGCACACAGGAGTCAAGAGTGGCACACAAGCCCTGAGGCCAATATTTTTCTCCCACTGATTGATGTAGTGATTTTTTCAGGTAGATTTTATAACCCAAATCAAGCAAAAAAATAAATAGGCTTTCTATGGCCCACTGAGTGCGAGATGACACAGACAGGGATGGCACTCTAGCAGAAATGTCAATCTTAATCTCCCACAAAAAAAAAAAAAAAAACAGGGAGTGTCCTTCAATTACTATCTCCCTGCAGTAATCTCAGCCAGGTATGGCAGGCAGCAATAAGGAGTGGACTGATGCACAAATTAAATAAAAAGTGTGTACAAACCAAAAAGATAGCTGTGCAGAAAGGAAGGAACAAGAGGATTTGTGCTTTGAAAAAAGCAGTTGGTTTGCACAGCGGCGTACACACAGCAATGCAGCTATCAGGGAGCCTTCTAGGGCAGCCCAATGAGCTACAGCGCTGAGGGGGAAAAAAAAAATGTAGCTTCCACTGTCCCTGCACACCGAAGGTGGTGTTGGGCAGTGGAAATCGCTACAGCACAAGCGGTTTGGTGGTTAATGGACCCTGCCTAACGCTATCCCTGCTTCTGACGAAGCGGCAGCAACCTCTCCCTAAGCTCAGATCAGCAGCAGTAACATGGCGGTCGGCGGGAACGCCCCTTTATAGCCCCTGTGACGCCGCAGACAGCAAGCCAATCACTGCAATGCCCTTCTCTAAGATGGTGGGGACCAGGACCTATGTCATCACGCTGCCCACACTCTGCGTTTACCTTCATTGGCTGAGAAATGGCGCTTTTCGCGTCATTGAAACGCGACTTTGGCGCGAAAGTCGCGTACCGCATGGCCGACCCCGCACAGGGGTCGGATCGGGTTTCATGAAACCCGACTTTGCCAAAAGTCGGCGACTTTTGAAAATGAACGACCCGTTTCGCTCAACCCTAGTCTTGACGAATCACAAGAATTTGACTTATCTCGAGTCTGCCAAACGGTTGAATCCTAGTCAGGCTCGATGGTCGCTCTTTTTCTCTCGTTTTGATTTTGTGGTTTCAAACCTTCTGGGATCTAAGAATGTCAAGGAGTTTTGTGCCTGACTCTCCGGGTGTTCCTGAGCCGGCGGGTATTCTCAAAGAGGGGGTAATTTTGTCTGCCATCTCCCCTGATTTGCGGTGCGTGCTGCAGAAGTTTCAGGCTGATAGACCTGACCGTTGTCCTACGGAGAAACTGTTTTTCCCTGATAGATGGACTAGTAGAGTTATCTCTGAGGTTCATTGTTCGGTGTTGGCTGGTCATCCTGGAATCTTTGGTACCAGAGATTTGGTGGCTAGATCCTTTTGGTGGCCTTCTTTGTCACGGGATGTGCATTCTTTTGTGCAGTCCTGTGGGACTTGTGCTCAGGCTAAGCCCTGCTGTTCTCGTGCCAGTGGGTTACTTTTGCCCTTGCCGGTCCCGAAGAGGCCCTGGACGCATATTTCCATGGATTTTATTTCTGATCTCCCTGTTTCTCAAAGGATGTCGGTCATTTGGGTGGTTTGTGATCACTTCTCTAAGATGGTCCATTTGGTACCCTTGTCTAAATTGCCTTCCTCCTCTGATTTGGTGCCATTGTTTTTCCAGCATGCATGGCATTCCAGAGAACATCATCTCGGACAGAGGTTCCCAGTTTATTTCGAGGTTTTGGCGGTCCTATTGTGCTAAGATGGGCATTGATTTGTCTTTTTCTTCGGCTTTCCATCCTCAGACTAATGGCCAAACCGAACGAACTAATCAGACTTTGGAAACATATCTGAGATGCTTTGTTTCTGCTGATCAGGATGATTGGGTGTCCTTCTTGCCTTTGGCTGAGTTCACCCTTAATAATCGGGCCAGCTCGGCTACTTTAGTTTCTCCTTTTTTCTGGAATTCTGGTTTCCATCCTCGTTTCTCTTCAGGGCAGGTTGAGCCTTCGGACTGTCCTGGTGTGGATACGGTGGTGGACAGGTTGCAGCAGATTTGGACTCATGTGGTGGACAATTTGACATTGTCCCAGGAGAAAGCTCAACGTTTCGCTAACCGCTGGCGCTGTGTTGGTCCCCGACTTCGTGTTGGGGATTTGTTTGGGGGTTTGGTTTGGTTGTCATCTCGTCATGTTCCTATGAAGGTTTCCTCTCCTAAGTTTAAGCCTCTTTTTATTGGGCCATATAAGATTTCTGAAGTTCTTAATCCTGTGTCATTTTGTTTGGACCTTCCAGCTTCTTTTGCCATCCATAATATGTTCCATAGGTCGTTGTTGCGGAAATACGTGGCGCCTATGGTTCCCTCCGTTGATCCTCCTGCACCGGTGTTGTTCGAGGGGGAGTTGGAGTATGTGGTGGAGAAGATTTTGGATTCTCGTGTTTCGAGATGGAAACTCCAGTACCTGGTCAAGTGGAAGGGTTATGGTCAGGAAGATAATTCCTGGGTTTTTGCCTCTGATGTTCATGCTGCCGATCTAGTTTGTGCCTTTCATTTGGCTCATCCTGATCGGCCTGGGGGCTCTGGTGAGGGTTCGGTGACCCCTCCTCAAGGGGGGGTACTGTTGTGAATTCTGTTGTCAAACTCCCTCCTGTGGTCGTGAATGGTACGTCGGCGAGTTCTGTCCATGGATTCCCTCTGGTGGCTGTGAGTGGAGCTGCTGCTTCTGAGGTTCCTTACACAGGTGACGTGGTTTATCCTCTGGTTGGCTGCTCTATTTAACTCCACTCAGATTGTTACTCCATGCCAGCTGTCAATGTTCCTGCATTGGTTCAGTTCGCTCTTGGATCTTTCTGGTGACCTGTCTTCTCCAGCAGAAGCTAAGTTCCTGATAGTTATTATTTGTTCATTGTTTCCTTGTCCAGCTGGTTATCATGATTTTGTCTTGCTAGCTGGAAGCTCCTGGATGCAGAGTGGCATCTCCGCACCGTTAGTCGGTGCAGAGGTCTTTTTGCACACTCTGCGTGGTCTTTTATAGTTTTTTGTGCTGACCGCAAAGATACCTTTCCTATCCTCTGTCTGTTTAGTAAGTCTGGCCTCCCTTTGCTGAAACCTGTTTCATTTCTGCGTTTGTGACTTTCATCTTTACTCACAGTCAATATATGTGGGGGGCTGCCTTTTCCTTTGGGGAATTTCTCTGAGGCAAGGTAGGCTTTATTTTCTATCTCTAGGGCTAGCTAGCTCTTAGGCTGTGAAGAGGCGTCTAGGGAGAGTCAGGAACGCTCCATGGCTATTTCTAGTTGTGTGATAGGATTAGGGGTTGCGGTCAGCAGAGCTCCCACATCCCAGAGCTTGTCCTGTGTGAGTTTAACTATCAGGTCGTGCCGGGTGCTCCTAACCACCAGGTCCATAACTGCTTTGCATTCTCTGTGTGAACACTGCTGCAGATTATTTGCTTGCTTTTGTGTGTCAAACCGCCCATCCCTGATTGTAGGCTGGCTGTCTCATTGGTATTACCACACCTGTGTAGTTGCCATTTTTACTTGTGCCCACTGCACTATGATATTGCATTTGATTCAAGGCCTAGACAGGTAAGCACCTTTGCCTCTTTTACATGTGTTTTCCCAAATAGTGGATGTTTTTGTCCTCTTTTTCCTCCTTTTGTGGTTTTTGCTTTTAGAGTAGGACTGGCAAGTGTGACGACCCTTGACGTGGGTTGCCAGCTTATGTATTGTGGCCATTATATTAACTAATACCTTATATATTTTGATATGTTTTTGTGCACTTTATTTATTTTTACTTTTCGGGTCGCAGTTGGGCCCAGATGGCTTTGTATACTGTGGCCTCTGTTCACACAGGACGCATTACAGTTAGCGCTGGGCAGCCCACCACAGGGCGTTATTAATAGACTAGACCGAGGCACTTTGCATTCTCACTGCTGCAGACTATTTGTTTGCACTGGTGTGCCTAACAGCCAATCACTGATTGTAGGCTGGCTGTCTCATTGGTATTACCACACCTGTGTAGTTGCCATCTTTACTTGGGCCCACTGCACTATGATAGTGCATTTGATTCAAGGCCTAGACAGGTAAGCACCTGTTTTTTCGTGTGTTTTCCAGAATAGTGGAGGTTTTTCCTCTTTTTCTTCCTTTTGTCATTGGCAAGAGTCAAGGAATCGTGACCTCGGAGGTGATGGAATGAAGGCCTTCTTGAAGGAATCTTCCAGTACCCTGGAAACTATTTATATGATCTACTCATACTGCACAGTTTTCTCTGCTGCTCTGACTCCTGAGCTCTGCACCCACTATACACTGTCTAGGGATTTTCCGCTCCTTAATCAGACACTGCCTCCTGAAAACTGAACTTGTCACTATAGTATCCTCTTCAGGATCCACCGCCATGATGGATCTGTGCACATACATTGAACCTAAGGCTGTGTTTTCTTGTTTTTGTAAGTACATTGTCTAGATATGACTGATTAAGAGAACAATCTTTTAAAGTTACTTAAAAAATGGAATAAAAGGATATGTGGATCAGCATGGCGGCTCAGTGGTTAGCATGGAGTTTGTATGCTTTCCCTGTGCTTGCATGGGTTTCCTCTGGGTTATCCAATCTCTTCCCACACTCCAATGACATACTGATAGGGAATTTAGATTGTGAGCCCTAATGATAATGTCTGTAAAGTGCCTCAGAATATGACGGTACAAAAAGCGCTAGTAAAATAAATAAATATCATAAAATATTTTATATTTCTTAGGTCTACTAAGCAAAAAAAGGCATAAAACTGCAGCTTGACTTCACATTTACTGCAGCTATTAATCATTCATCATCCACTTTGCAAATAAGCAAATGAAGACTAGGAATAAAAATCTACTGTAATCCATGGACTATGAAACCTAATAAAACATAACAAATGAAAGTAATTGGGAGCTGCACAAGCAGTCAAACTTAGCATGCTGCATTTATGTCTATAGATTACTAATGTACATTGGCTAAGAAGAGCCTATATTTGTAAGATCCCATTAGTGCAATGTCAAGTTCATCTATTTAACCCTCTGGGCTTAATTATCACGGTGAAATCTTTTCCAACTATCATCATGCTTATTAGAATATATTTCACTTACTTCAATGTGCTTCATTTCCATATTACATAATTACATATCACTTTCCTTTTGCTGTTGAGTTACAAAATTCAGACGGGGTAGCAAAGATTTCTGTTTAAGATTGGTCACTTCCGGTATTGTAGATATTTGTTACAATAAATATTATATTACCTTTATTTTGCTGTCCAATCCACCAGCAGCATGTTATAGAGCAGGGGGATGGGGTTAGTATATAGTTTTGACGGTCAATGTTTTGTTTAATTTATCATTTTAATCTCTACTTTCTCTGAGGTATGAGTCCAGTGGGTGGTCCTAAGCAATATGCACTGAGAGCTGTCACTAAGCAGTTTGACAGGAGACAAAATAGCGGCATAGAGGCATGGCCAATTCGGCTTCAGTCAACGCTCAGTACATAGTGAGTGGTGGCTTTAACCACACTCTCAGCACTATGACTGACAGCCAGCTCAGCAGAGCATTAGTGAATAACCTGCTGCCAGTCAGTGCCGGGGGATGGGGTTACAGCCGCGGCTCACTATGTTCTGAGCGGTGATTGAATTCGCGAAAGTGTGCATCCTTCAAGAAAACCATTATTTTAATGCAGGACAATGCTTCATCGCAGCATTAACCCTTCACCCCAAAGCCTTTTTTCATCTTCCTGAAGGGGCCAATTTTTTCAATTCTGATCACTGTCACTTTATGAGGTCATAGCTCTTGAATGCTTGAAAGGATCCCACTGATTCTGAGCCGGTTTTTCATGACATGTTGTATTTCATGATATTGGTAAAATTAATTTATTATTATGTTTATTTGTGAGAAAATTGGAAATTTGAAATTTTTTTAACCCCTTTCTGCCATTAGACGTACTATTCCGTCCATGTGGGGTGGGCTTTACTTCCCACGGACGGAATAGTACGCCATGGGCGATCGGCCGCGCTCACGGGGGGAGCGCGGCCGGGTGTCAGCTGCTTATCGCAGCTGACATCCGGCACTATGTGCCAGGAGCGGTCACGGACCGCCCCCGGCACATTAACCCCCGGCACACCGCGATCAAACATGATCGCGATGTGCCGGCGGTGCAGGGAAGCATCGCGCAGGGAGGGGGCTCCCTGCGGGCTTCCCTGAGACCCCCGCAGCAACGCGATGTGATCGCGTTGCTCCGGGGGTCTCCTACCTCCCTCCCTGCAGAAAGTCCCGGATCCAAGATGGCCGCGGATCCGGGTCCTGCAGGGAGGGAGGTGGCTTACCAAGTGCCTGCTCAGAGCAGGCACTTGGTAATGCTGCAGCGCTGTTTGACAGATCGGTGATCTGTCAGAGTGCTGTGCAAACTGGCAGATCACCGATCTGTATTGTCCCCCCCTGGGACAAAGTAAAAAAGTTAAAAAAAATTTTTACAAGTGTGTAAAAAAAAAAAAAAAAAAATCCTAAATAATGAAAAAAAATATATATATTATTCCCATAAATACATTTCTTTATCTAAATAAAAAAAAACAAACAATAAAAGTACACATATTTAGTATCGCCGCGTCCGTAACGACCCGACCTATAAAACTGTCCCACTAGTTAACCCCTTCAGTAAACACCGTAAGAAAAAAAAAAAAAAAAACGAGACAAGAAACAATGCTTTATTATCATACTGCCGAACAAAAAGTGGAATAACACGCGATCAAAGAGACAGATATAAATAATTATGGTACCGCTGAAAGCGTCATCTTGTCCCGCAAAAAACGAGCCACGATACAGCAACATCAGCAAAAAAATAAAAAAGTTATAGTCCTCAGAATAAAGCGATGCAAAAATAATTATTTTTTCTATAAAATAGTTTTTATCGTATAAAAGCGCCAAAACATTAAAAAAATGATATAAATGAAATGTCGCTGTAATCGTACTGACCCGAAGAATAAAACTGCTTTATCAATTTTACCAAACGCGGAACGGTATAAACGCCTCCCCCAAAAGAAATTCATGAATAGCTGGTTTTTGGTAATTCTGCCTCACAAAAATCGGAATAAAAAGCGAACAAAAAATGTCACGTGCCCGAAAATGTTACCAATAGTGTTGAGCGATACCTTCCGATATCGGAAAGTATCGGTATCGGTTTGGATCGGCCGATATTCAAAAAATATCGGATATCGCCGATACCGATACCCGATCCCAATGCAAGTCAATGGGACCAAAATATCGGAATTAAAATAAACCCTTTCTTTCCTTGTAGGTTCATTCTACCTGAAGGAAAACAACTAAGAATAATGTAGGATGTATGGGGGAGGTGGCGGAGACATTAAAGGCAATGAGGATTAGTCCAATCAAATAGAATAGCATGTTTTTTTTTTTTTTTTAAAGAAGTTCGGATTGAAAAAGATATTGAGTATGTAAATTTTTTTTATTTTGTCAGATATTGATGTTTCACTATTCCACGCCCTTCCCCTTCTTTTTTTTCTTTTTTTTTTTTTTCTTTTCCCACACTTTCATCTTCATCATCATCAGCATCCTTGACATCAACTTCTTCACCTTATTCATCTTCTTCTTCATCTTCTACCTATTTTTTTTTTTATTACATTCTTCATATTCATTTTCTTCAACTATTATTATTCTTCCTATTCTACATATTCTTTTTATTCCACTGTTATTATTCTTCCTATTCTACTTCTTCATCATATTCTCATTTGTGACAGGCATTCCCGTAGTTGTTATCTATAAAAGTTGGAAGATTACACCTTCCGTTCTGCCAGTCACAAAAGTTACATTTGTCCGCGTTCAGTTTGGCCTGCAGCATCAGGCTTTATCCAGGGGCACCACGAGGAGGAACGGACTCACCCCCATACACTGCTTAGTCTTCTTCTGCATATAATTTAGATAATATCTTTTGCTCTGATATTAAGTCTTATGCTTAATGTTCTTCTGCTCTTTGTTCTGCAGCCTCTTGTTCTTCTGCTTCTCGGTCTTCCATGTTGTCGTCTCCAGGGTCTTCGTCTCCAGTGTCGTCATCTCCGCCGTCGTCGTCTCAGCCGTCGTCGTCTCCGCCGTCGTCGTCGTCGTCGTCATCGGGGTGGTCTTCCGGGTCGTCGTCATCGGGGTGGTCTTCCGGGTTGTCGACGTTAGGGTCTTCAACTTTGAAATGTAGCAGAAGGTACAAGAAGGCTGAGAAAATGCCAAGAACCAGCTGATGGAACTGGAACTCGGATGGCTACCCGAAGGTTCAAGAGCCTATGGAACTACCGAGGACCAGCTGACGTTACTGGAACCCGGTTACTAAGCAGGAGGTACCCGTGCTAAAAAGCACTACCAAGGACCGCCTGACGTTGGCGGAACTCGGATACCCAGAAGGAGGCACCTAAGCCAAAGGCTCTGCCCGGAACCAGATGACGTTACTGGAACCAGGATGGGGAGCAGAAGGTACAAGAGCAAAAGACACTGCCGAGAACCAGCTGACGGTACTG
Organism: Ranitomeya imitator; assembly: GCF_032444005.1. Taxonomy (NCBI): domain Eukaryota; kingdom Metazoa; phylum Chordata; class Amphibia; order Anura; family Dendrobatidae; genus Ranitomeya; species Ranitomeya imitator. The sequence goes on along the minus strand of NC_091290.1, from coordinate 69,088,737 downwards.
GAACCCGGATGGGTAGCCGAATGTCCAAGAGCCAATGGAACTACCAAGGACCAGCTGACGTTACTGGAACCCGGTTACTAAGCAGGAGGTACCCGTGCCTGAAAGCACTACCAAGGACCACCTGACATTGGTGGAACTTGGATACCCAGAAGGAGGCACCTAAGCCAAAGGCTCTGCCCGGAACCAGCTGACGGTACTGGAACCAGGATGGGGAGCAGAAGGTACAAGAGCAAAAGACACTGCCGAGAACCAGCTGACGGTGCTGGAACCAGGTGGTGGACCCGAAGGCCCACAGGAGAGGAGAGAACAGCTAGGCCGCGAGGCAGCCGCAGTTACCGAACCCCAACAGTCCTACAGGGGGAGCTGGGCCTACTGGCACTACAGAACCAGCCTTGACTACCAGTTCACGCAGCCCACATAGGAAGCTCCTAAACTGGAGGCACCCTGGAGTTGGCTAACTCGACCGCCCCACGACGGGGCAAGCATAGGCGTCTCAGTGAAGTTGACACAACCCGGAAACAGCTGACGGTGCTGAAACCAGGCTTGGCACGAGGGAGTACCTGTGACAAGAACACTGCCGAGAACCAGCTGGCGGTGCTGGAACCCGGATGCGTTGCCCCAGTGTGCAAGAGCCAATGGCACGACCGAGGACCAGCTGACGGTGCTGGAACCCGGTTACTAAGCTGTAGGTGCCCGCGCTTAAAAGCACTACCAAGGACCGCCTGGCGTTGGCGGAACTCGGATACCCAGGAGGAGGCACCTAAGCCAAAGGCTCGGCCCGGAACCAGCTGACGGTGCTGGAACCAGGTGGTGGACCCCAAGGCCCACAGGAGAGGAGAGAACAGCTAGGCCGCGAGGCAGCCGCAGTTACCGAACCCCAACAGTCCTACAGGGGGAGCTGGGCCTACTGGCACTACAGAACCAGCCTTGACTACCAGTTCACGCAGCCCACATAGGAAGCTCCTAAACTGGAGGCACCCTGGAGTTGGCTAACTCGACCGCCCCACGACGGGGCAAGCATAGGCGTCTCAGTGAAGTTGACACAACCCGGAAACAGCTGACGGTGCTGAAACCAGGCTTGGCACGAGGGAGTACCTGTGACAAGAACACTGCCGAGAACCAGCTGGCGGTGCTGGAACCCGGATGCGTTGCCTTGCCTATTAAAGATTGTCTTCCTAGAGCCCCAACTAGCGGTGTTGGAGCAAAGGGTAAGCAGGGGGAGATGAGTGTAGGCCGAAGCCTGCACTGGAGGCAGCTTTGTGTCTGCGTTGCGTTTGCAGGACACTTTGCCGGCTACACACTGGGGGAACAGCTGGCGTTGCTGAACCCCACTAACACAATGGCGTGTGTTTTTATCTGTGCAGCTAGCACTTGCGGGCAAAAACTTGCGATGTTAGAGCCCGTGTTGAAGCAGGAGGAGGAGGAGAGGAGCAGAGTGTAGGCCGAAGCCTAGTTGAACCAATTTCAAAGGAAACCTTTAACCCCCCCCTCAGGTGTTACAAAGTACAAGAGACACACCTTGTGCAGTATTAATGCTGCACAAGTGAAAGGTTGCTCTATTAATTTGTCTACTTGCACACGCTGAATGAAAGACATACACAATTTACCCCATTCTACAGTCAAACTGTAGTGGATGCGTGACTTGGTTTTTTGATGAGACGCAGCACAGGTGTCCAAAATAACGCCTTGGTGCTTGGCGCAGCTTCCTGAGCGTTGTTATTTGCTGTACAGGAGTCTGCGCTCTTGTGTTATCCCTTGGCAATGCCCTGTTAGCGCTGCCCATCTTATGACCTCATTTCATGTTGGCCGGTGCGGTTAACGATGGCCATAAATCCCAGACCCACAGTGTCTTTCCATAAAGCCACACTGCGGTGCTGGGATTCGTGGCCTTGAGCAGTAAATATTTTGGCCGCTCACACACGTCCTTACACCTGCTTCAGACTGGGCGGCCTCTGCTGATCCCTTCTCGCATGCCGCGGCCATGAGGCTGCACAGTCTGAAGAAGGCGGAAGGAGATGACTTAAGACAGGCGAAGATATGCACTGCTCGTGCCCATCAATCACACCCTCGCAGTCAAAATAATTAAGACAACGAGGAGCATTTTATTCAGGCAGGGCGGACGAACAGGCGCAAGTAGCCAACCAATGATGTCAGAAGACGGGAAGCGCTACCAAGGGGGGTGCTGCGTATCATTAGAAAGGAAAGTCACACCTCAGGGACAGTGGAATGGTCTCAAAGAGACACATTTTGTACGTGTTGAGTTCCACGTGGGCAAGGAGAAAACGTCAGCCACCTTGTACAAATGCAGCAGTACTGCTGTACAAGGTGGCTGTTATACATAGAAACACCTGGGGGTGGTGGCCAGGCTCCCTTCAATTTCAGTTCATGTGCCTGCGTGGCGTTTGCAGGTCACGTTGCAAGCTGCACAGCAGGGGAACAGCTGGCGGTGCTGAACCCCACTAACACATTGGCTGGTGTTTTTCTCTGTGCAGCTAGCATGTCCGGGCAGAAACTGGCGTTGTTTGAGCCCAGGGTCAGCAGGAGGAGGAGAGGAGCAAAGTGTAGGCCGAAGCCTGCACTGGTGGCAGCTTTTGGTCGGTTGTGCCAGCGTGGCTTGTGCTGGACACGATGCCGGCTACACAGCGGGGGAACAGCTGGCGGTGCTGAACCCCACTAACACATTGGCTGGTGTTTTTCTCTGTGCAGCTAGCATGTCCGGGCAGAAACTGGCGTTGTTTGAGCCCAGGGTCAGCAGGAGGAGGAGAGGAGCAAAGTGTAGGCCGAAGCCTGCACTGGTGGCAGCTTTTGTTCTGTTGTGCCAGCGTGGCTTGTGCTGGACACGTTGCCGACTACACAGCAGGGGAACAGCTGGCGGTGCTGAACCCCACTAACACATTGGCTGGTGTTTTTCTCTGTGCAGCTAGCATTTCCGGGCAAAAACTAGCGGTGTTTGAGCCCAGGGTCAGCAGGAGGAGTAGAGGAGCAGAGTGTTGGCCAAAGCCTAGTTGAACCAATTTCAAAGGTTACCTTTAACCCCCCCCTCAGGTGTTGCAAGGTACAAGAGCCACACCTTGAACAGCATTAATGATGCACAAGTCAAAGGTTGCTCTATTTAATTTTGCTCCTTGCACACGCTGAATTAAACACGTACACTATTTAGCCCATTATACTGTCAAACAGTTGTGGAGGCGTGACTTGTCTTTTTAACGAGACGCAGCACAGGTGTCAAAATTTGCACCTAGGTACTGGGCGCAGATTCCTGAGCGTTGTTATTTGCTGTACAGGAGTCTGCGCTCTTGTGTTATCCCTTGGCAATACCCTGTTAGTGCAGGCCGTCTCATGACCTCATTTCATGTTGGCCGGTGCGGTTAACGATGGCCATAAATCCCAGACCCACAGTGGCTTTTCCTAAAGTCACACTGCGGTGCTGGGATTCGTGGCCTTGTGCAGTAAATATGTTCGCCGCTCACACATGTCCTTACACCTGCTTCAGACTGGGCGGCCTCAGCTGATCCCTTATCGCATGCCGCGGCCATGAGGCCGCACAGTCAGAAGAAGGCGGAAGGAGGGGAGTGAAAACAGGGGAACATATGCACTGCTCGTGCCCATCAATCACACCCTCGCAGTCAAAATATATGAGACAACGGGGGGCGTTGTGTCGGGCAGGGGGGACGCACAGGCACAGCCAGCCAACCAATGATGTCAGGAGACGGGCAGCGCTAACAATGGGGGTGCTGCGTGTCATTAAAAAGGAAAGTCACACCTCAGGGACATTGTAATGGTCTGTAATGAGACACATTTTGTACTTGTTGAGTTCCACGTGTGCAAGGAGAAAAAGTCAGCCACCTTGTACAAATGCAGCAGTACTGCTGTACAAGGTGGCTGTTATACATAGAAACACCTGGGGGGGTGGGGGGCAGGCTCCCTTCAATTTCAGTTCATGTGCCTGCGTGGCGTTTGCAGGTCACGTTGCAAGCTACACAGCAGGGGAACAGCTGGCGTTGCTGAACCCCACTGACACATTGACTGGTGTTTTTCTCTGTGCAGATTGCATGTCCGGGCAAAAACTAGCGGTGTTAGAGCCCAGGGTCAGCAGGAGGAGGAGGAGAGGAGCAAAGTGTAGGCCGAAGCCTGCACTGGTGGCAGCTTTTGGTCGGTTGTGCCAGCGTGGCTTGTGCTGGACACGATGCCGGCTACACAGCGGGGGAACAGCTGGCGGTGCTGAACCCCACTAACACATTGGCTGGTGTTTTTCTCTGTGCAGCTAGCATGTCCGGGCAGAAACTGGCGTTGTTTGAGCCCAGGGTCAGCAGGAGGAGGAGAGGAGCAAAGTGTAGGCCGAAGCCTGCACTGGTGGCAGCTTTTGTTCTGTTGTGCCAGCGTGGCTTGTGCTGGACACGTTGCCGACTAGTCTACACAGCAGGGGAACAGCTGGCGGTGCTGAACCCCACTAACACATTGGCTGGTGTTTTTCTCTGTGCAGCTAGCATTTCCGGGCAAAAAATAGCGGTGTTTGAGCCCAGGGTCAGCAGGAGGAGGAGAGGAGCAGAGTGTAGGCCGAAGCCTAGTTGAACCAATTTCAAAGGTTACCTTTAACCCCCCCCTCAGGTGTTGCAAGGTACAAGAGCCACACCTTGAACAGCATTAATGATGCACAAGTCAAAGGTTGCTCTATTTAATTTTGCTCCTTGCACACGCTGAATTAAACACGTACACTATTTAGCCCATTATACTGTCAAACAGTTGTGGAGGCGTGACTTGTCTTTTTAACGAGACGCAGCACAGGTGTCAAAATTTGCACCTAGGTACTGGGCGCAGATTCCTGAGCGTTGTTATTTGCTGTACAGGAGTCTGCGCTATTGTGATCCCTTGGCCATGCGCTGTGAGCGCTTCCTGTCTTCTGACCTCATTTCATGTCGGCCGTTGCGGTTAGCGATGGACATGAATCCCAGACCCACAGTGTGTTTTCAAAAAATCACACTGCGTGGCTGGGATTCGTGGCCTTGTGCAGTAAATAGGTTTGCCGCTTACACATGTCCTTACACCTGCTCCAGACTGGGCGGCCTCAGCTGATCCCTTATCGCCTACCACGGCCAGGAGGCCGCACAGTCTGAAGAAGGCGGAAGGAGATGAGTTAAGACAGGCGAACATATGCACTGCTCGTGCCCATAAACCACACCCTCGCTGACAAAATAAATATGACAACGAGGGGCGTTGTTTCTAGCAGGGCGGATGCACAGGCGCAGCCAGCTAACCATGATGACAAAAGACGGGAAACGCTACCAAGGGGGGTGCTGCGTATCATTACAAAGGAAAGTCACACCTCAGGGACAGTGGAATGGTCTCAATGAGACACATTTTGTACGTGTTGAGTTCCACGTGGGCAAGGAGAAAAAGTCAGCCACCTTGTACAAATGCAGCAGTACTGCTGTACTAGGTGGCTGTTATACATAGAAACACCTGGGGGGGTGGGGCCAGGTTCCCTTTTAATTTCAGTTCCTGTGCCTGCATGGCGTTTGCAGGTCACGTTGCCGGCTACACAGCAGGGGAACAGCTGGCGTTGCTGAACCCCACTAACACATTGGCTGGTGTTTTTCTCTGTGCAGCTAGCACTTCCGGGCAAAAACTAGCGGTGTTTGAGCCCAGGGTCAGCAGGAGGAGGAGAGGAGCAGAGTGTAGGCCGAAGCCTGCACTGGTGGCAGCTTTTGTTCTGTTGTGCCAGCGTGGCTTGTGCTGGACACGTTGCCGACTACACAGCAGGGGAACAGCTGGCGGTGCTGAACCCCACTGACACATCACCTAGTGTTTTTTTCTGTGTAGACAACACTTCCAGGTGGCAACTGACAGTGTTGAAACCCAGGGAATCAAAGAGGAGCAGAGTGTAGGCCGAAGCCTGCAGTGGAGCAAGTTGAAAGGGAACCTTTAACCCCCCCCCCCAGGCATTTGTTGCTGAAAGAGCCATCTTGTACAGCAGTAATACTGCACATGGAAAATGGTGGCTCCGAAAATTATGCTCCTTGCAAACGCTGAAGTACACACTCATATAATGTGTCCCCTCACACCGTCAAACCATCCCGGAAGTGGGACTTTCCTTTGTAATGTGACACAGCACAGCCGTCATTCCAACCCCCTTGGTGCCGGGCACCACCTCCTCAACGTTGTTTGGTTCTGTCACGGAGCCCGCACTGTAATGTTATCCCTTGGCCATGCACAGTTAGCGGTGCCCGTCTTCTGACATCATGTAGGTGTCAGGCTGGCAGTGCCTGTGCGTCCAAGCTGCCCGAGATCCAACCTTGCAGTGTCATCTAATGTAGTCCCACTGCGGGCCAGGGATCCATGGGCATGCGCAGTGCATATCATCGCCTCTCACTCACCTCCTTCCTGCTTCTTCAGACTGTGCGGCGTCACGGCCGTGGCATGCTATTAGGGATCAGCTGACGCCGCCTAGTCTGAAGAAGCGTGAAGAAGGGGAGTGAGAGGCTAGTATATGCACTGCGCATGGCCATGGATACCAGGCCCACTGTGGGATCACATTAGACGACACTGCGAGGTGTGATTTCGGGCAGCGTGGACGCACAGGCGCAGCCAGGACGACAACAAATGATGTCAGAGGACGGGCAGCGCAAACTGTGCATGGCCAAGGGATAACATAACAGCGCAGGGTCCATGACGGAATCAAACAACGCTAAGGAGGCAGCGCACGGTGCCAAGGGGGTAGCAATGACGGCTGTGCTGCGTCACATTACAAAGGAAAGTCCCACCTCCGGGACGGTTGGACGGTGTGAGGGGACACATTACATGAGTGTGTAGTTCAGCGTTTGCAAGGAGCATAATTTCAAGAGCGACCTTTCCCTTGTGCAGTATTAGTGCTGCACATGGTGGCTCTTTCAGTAACAAACGCCTAGGGGGGGGGGGGGACAGGTCCCCTTACATTTTAGTTGTGCCAGCGTGGCGGTCGCATGACACGTTGCCGGATACACAGCTGGGGATCAGCTGACGTTACTGAACCCCAATAACAGAGGAGCGACTGTTGACTGTGCACACAGCACTTCCAGGCACCAACTGGCGGTGTTAGAGCCCAGGGACAGCAGGAGGAGCAGATTGGAGGTATTGCCGCACACACAGCTGGGGATCAGCTGACGTTACTGAACCCCAATAACAGAGGAGCGACTGTTGACTGTGCACACAGCACTTCCAGGCACCAACTAGCGGTGTTAGAGCCCAGGGACAGCAGGAGGAGCAGATTGGAGGTATTGCCGCACACACAGCTGGGGATCAGCTGACGTTACTGAACCCCAATAACAGAGGAGCGACTGTTGACTGTGCACACAGCACTTCCAGGCACCAACTGGCGGTGTTAGAGCCCAGGGACAGCAGGAGGAGCAGAGGAACAGAGTGTAGGCCGAAGCCTGATTGGAGCAAGTTGAAAGGAAACCTTTAACCCCCCCCCCCAAGACGTTTGTAGCTGAAAGAGCCATGTTGTGCAGCACTAAGGATGCAAAAGGAAAAGGTTGCTCTTTTAATTATGCTCCTTGCAAACACCGAAGTAAACACTAAAAATGTGTCCCTTTATACCGTTAAACCGTTCCGGAGGTGCGAATTTCCTTCGTAATGGGACACAGCACAGCTGTCATTCCTATCCCCTTGATGCCGTGCGCTGCCTCCTCAGCGTTGTTTTAAGCTGCCACGGAGCCTGCGCTGTTCTGTTAGCCCTTGGCCATGCCCAATTAGCGCTGCCTGTCTTCTGACATAATTTGGTGTCAGGCTGTCAGTGCCTGTGCGTCCACGCTGCTCCAGATCCCACCTCGCAGTCTCATCTAACGTAATCCCACTGCGGGCCTTGGAACCATAGGCATGCACAGTGCATAACCTCGACTCTCACTCCCCTCCTTCCCTCTTCTTCAGACTGTGCGGTGTCACGGCCGTGGCATGCTAGGGATCAGCTGACGGCGCACAGTCTAAAGAAGGCGGAGGGAAATGAGCGAGAGCCCGAGGGGAAGATATGCACTGCGCATGCCCATGGATCCCAGGCCCGCAGTGTGACTCAATCAGAAGACACTGCGAGGCGGGATCTCGGGCACCGCGGCCGCACAGGCGCAGCCAGCCTGACACCAAATTATGTCAGAAGACAGGCAGCGCAAATAGGGCATGCCCAAGGGATAACAGAACAGCGCAGGCTCCGTGACAGCTTAAAACAACGCTGAGGAGGCAGCGCATGGCACCAAGGGGGTAGGAATGACGGCTGTGCTGCGTCACATTACGAAGGAAAGTCCCAGCTCCGGGACGGTATAACGGTATCAGTGAACACATTTTATAAGTGTTAAGTTCTGCGTGTGCAAAGAGCTAAAAAAAAAGAGCTACCTTTTCCTTGTGCAGCATTACTGCTGCACAAGATGGCTCTTTCAGTAACAAACGACGGGGGGGGGGGGGGGGGGGACAGGTTCCCTTACATTTAGGTTGTTGTGCCAGCGTGGCGGTCGCAGGACACATTGCCGGCTACACAGCTGGGGATCAGCTGACGTTACTGAAACCCAATAACACTGGGTCGTATGTTTTTACTGTGCAGCCTGCACTTCTGAGCCGCAACTGGCGGTGTTGGAGCCCAGGAATAGCAGTTCAGGTGGTAGAAAGATGAACACAGCAGGAGACCTGGATGACACCCAATTACTTAATCAGGCAGAGGAGTGGCAAATTCCTGCGAGATCCAGGCCTGGTTCATTTTCAGGAAAGTAAGCCGGTCAACGTTATCGGAGGATAGTCGCATGCGACGGTCTGTTAGTACACCACCTGCGGCACTAAAGACACGTTCCGATAAGACACTAGCCGCAGGGCAAGCCAGCACCTCCAATGCATACTGGCTTAGCTCTGGCCATGTATCCAGCTTAGAGACCCAAAACTTGAACGGGGAAGAGCCGTCTGGGAGTACAGTAAGAGGGCAAGCCATGTAGTCTGTCACCATCTGACGGAACCGTTGCCTCCTGCTGACTGGAGCCGCCGGTGATGGTGCAGACATTTGGGGCGGGCACACAAAAGTGTGCCAGAGTTGTGCCATACTGGGCTTGCCTTGGGCAGAGGCACTGCTTCTGCTCCCTCTTTGGGCAGAGCCTCCCCCACTGCCTCGACGCACTGAGCTGCTTTGTAAAGCACTAGCAGCACTCCTCTCAGTTGGACAGGAGAAGATGATGGAATTCACCAGTGTGTCGTGGTACTCCCGCAATTTACGCTCCCGGGTCAACGCAGGGATGAGGTTTTGGACGTTGTCCCGGTAGCGAGGATCGAGGAGGGTGAACACCCAATAATCAGGCATGTTGAGAATGTGGTCGATGCGGCGGTCGTTTCTCAGGCACTGCAGCATGAAATCCACCATGTGCTGCAGAGTGCCAACCGGCCCAGAAACGCTGTCCCCTGCTTGAGACATGATCTCTGCCCGCTCGTCATCACCCCACCCTCGCTGTACACACTGACCACTGGACAATTGTGTCGCTCCCTCCTCTGGACGGAGCTCTTCCTCCTCCATTGACTCCTCCTCATCCTCCTCACAAATTGGCCCCTGCGTACCCCTTTGTGAGGAACCACGTGGCGCTGACTCTCCAGAAGCTGATGGAAAAGGTGACTCCTCATCCTCCACCTCTTCCACCACATCATCCCTTAACCCTTGCAAAGTTTGCTGAAGCAGGCAGATAAGGGGGACAGTCATGCTGACTAGTGCATCATCTGCACTTGCCATCCGCGTGGAATAATCAAAAGGACGCAAAACCTGGCAGACGTCCTTCATAGTGGCCCACTCTGTGGTTGTGAAGTCTGATCGGCGCTGACTGCGACTTCTTTGCGCCTGATGCAGCTGGTACTCCATAACTGCTTGCTGCTGCTCACACAACCGCTCCAACATATGTAACGTGGAATTCCACCGGGTAGGTAGGTCACATATGATGCGGTGTTCCGGAAGGCGGAATCGGCGCTGCAGAGCAGCAATGCGGGATCTGGCCAAGCTGGAACGCCGCAAGTGAGCACACTCTAGGCGGACCTTGTGCAGCAGGGCATCAAGATCCGGATAGTCCCTCAGAAAACTCTGCACAACCAAATTGAGCACATGTGCCAGACATGGGATGTGAGTGAGGTTGCCAAGGGCCAAAGCTGCCACCAGATTTCGGCCATTGTCACACACTACCATGCCTGGCTGGAGATTCGCTGGCAGTAACCACACATCGCTCTCCTGCTTTATGGCATTCCAGAGCTCCTGCGCTGTGTGGCTTCGATGCCCCAATGAAACTAGTTTCAAGACGGCCTGCTGACGTTTGGCCACGGCTGTGCTCATGTCGGTCATAGGTAAACGTTCACGGGTCCATGTGGGGGTGGACTGTGACGGATCCTGCAGAGAGGAATCAGAGGAACTGGTGTAAGAGGAGGAGTCGATGCGTACAGACTGGATTCCTGCAATCCTTGGAGTGGGCAGGACACGTCCTGCGCCACTCGCACGATCTGTACCTGGCTCAACAACATTAACCCAATGGGCAGTGAGGGAAACATATCGCCCCTGTCCATGCTGACTGGTCCACGCATCGGTGGTGAGGTGGACCTTGCTACTGACGGCGTTCAGTAGCGCATGTTTTATGTTTGCCTCAACATGCCTGTGCAGGGCAGGGACAGCCTGCCTGCTGAAGTAAAAGCGGCTGGGCACCTTGTACTGTGGGACTGCCAATGCCATCAAGTCACGGAAGCTGTCAGTCTCCACCAGCCTGAACGAGAGCATTTCCAGGGACAACAGTTTGGCAATGCCTGCATTCAGAGCCTGTGCTCGGGGGTGGTTGGCCGAGAATGCCCGCCTTTTCTCCCATGCCTGTACTACCGATGGCTGTAGAGTAGACTGGGAGTGTGAGGATGACTGGGAAGGTGGTGCTGTGGGTGGAATTACACAAGGTCTCTGGGAGGAAGCCAAACCAGCTGTGCGTGAGCTGGAGGAAGAGGCAACACGAGCTGAAGAGGTGGTAGCTGCCGCTGTTGGTTGGCCTACATCTTCAGTGTGTTTCTGTAACTCCACCGCGTGCCTGGTCCGCACATGTTTCCACATATTTGTGGTATTGAGGTTGCTGACATTTTTCCCTCTTTTTACTTTATGATGACACAGCTTGCATTTGACAAAACAAATGTCATCTGCAACTGTGTCAAAAAAGGACCAGGCACTGCAAGTCTTGGGAGCGCCCTTTTTGGCTTTGGAAAGAGACAGGCTCCTAACGGGTGCCAAAGTGGAGGCTACAGGCTCCGCAGTCTTCCCCCTCCCTCTCCCTCTTTGGCCCGTAAGAGGAAGCTCTTCCTCTGAGCTGCTCCCACCACCTTCCTGTTCCTCACGCCACGATGGGTCAAGGACCTCATCATCTCCACTACCCTCTGCCACCAACTGCTCCTCCTGGGTAGTCTCAGCAGCACAGTACGCACGAGAAAGCGGCACCTGAGTTTCATCATCAGATGCGTACTGCGCTGTGGTCACCGGAGGCACTGGCCCACCTGCCTCTTCAGAGTCAGAGAGAAAAAGGTGTTGGGCATCACTGCACACTGCCTCTTCTTCCATTTCTCCAATGCTGCTTGGCTGGCCCCCTGTTTCCAAGCCAAGAGATTCAGAGAACAGAAGTAGAGACGGCTCCTGTCCTGGGCTCTCTGACTGCCTGGCCAATTTGGCAGGTGGTGAAGAGACAGATGGCTGCTCTCCAGTGCTCTGTGCCTGAGAGGATGTGGCACTAACTGAAGTCGATGCCGAGGCGTTAGCTGCCATCCACCCGACAACGGCTTCAATTTGGTCTTCACGCAGCAGCGGTGCACGGCGCTCTCCGACAAAGCTGCGCATGAAGGACTGTTCCCTGCTGAAACTGAGTGACGACGAGTCACTGGCGCCCGCAGCAGGCACAGAATCACCACGTCCTCTCCCTGCTCCTCTCCCTGCTCCGCGCCCACGCCCACGTGCCTTACTCCCTGCCCTCTTCATCTTGGTTGACAGATAAAGATAAGCAGAAAAGTACTAAGGCCTTAGTGTGCTTATTCCTGTAATGCTCCTCCTAACAGGTGTAAGAAACACTAATGTTGTAAATTGTGGACTAAACTTTATTATTTTTCAAATGTGGCCTACACAAGTGTAAGTTGTGTTTGGTGAACTTAACCTTTTTTTTGGTGCAGATCGGGCTACAGAGCTAGTTTAAATCACACGGAGACCGTGCAGACAGCCGTAAACGGCGCTGCAAGGCCAAGAAACCCTCCTCTAGGTTATCCTATATAGTGTTTTTCCACTATTTAGCTGGATACAAGTGGAAAGACACTAATAGGAATTTTTTTTTTCAAATTTTAAACTGGCTGCACTATTTGAAAAAAAGGAAATTGTTTTTCAAGGTATGAGGCAGTAACGCACCCTGAGCTGAATCCAACCGGCTATGGCTGCACACAGACTACAGGGTGAGCTGCGCTCACACAGAGACCGTGCAGACAGCCGTAAACGGCGCTGCAAGGCCCCCAAAAAAACCTCTAGGTTATCCTATGTAGTGTTTTTCCACAATTGAGCTGGAGACTGGTGGAAAGACACTAATAGGAATTTTTTTTTTTTTCAAATTTTAAACAGGCTGCACTATTTGAAAAAAAGGAAAATTTTTCTCAAGGTATGAGCCAGTAACGAACCCTGAGCTGAATCCAACCGGCTATGGCTGCACACAGACTACAGGGCGAGCTGGGCTCACACGGAGACCGTGCAGACAGCCGTAAACGGCGCTGCAAGGCCAAAAAACCCTCCTCTAGGTTATCCTATATAGTGTTTTTCCACTATTTAGCTGGATACGAGTGGAAAGACACTAATAGGAATTTTTTTTTTCAAATTTTAAACAGGCTGCACTATTTGAAAAAAAGGAAAATTTTTCTCAAGGTATGAGCCAGTAACGAACCCTGAGCTGAATCCAACCGGCTATGGCTGCACACAGACTACAGGGCGAGCTGGGCTCACACGGAGACCGTGCAGACAGCCGTAAACGGCGCTGCAAGGCCCAAAAACCCCCCTCTAGGTTATCCTATGTAGTGTTTTTCCACAATAGAGCTGGAGACTGGTGGAAAAACACTAATAGGAAATTTGAGAAAAAATGTGCAGCAGGCTGCACTAAGAGCAAAAAAGAACAACTGTGTGAGGCAGTGTGAACCCCCCCTGAGCTGAATACAACCGGGTATATGGCTGCACACAGACTACAGAGTGAGCTGCACACACACACACACACAGAGACCTTGCAGAACGCTGTTAAAACAGCGCTGCAAGGCAAGAGCAAGGTGAACAGTGAAGAACACACAGCGTTTTGCTAAATTAGCCTTTGGAAAGGAAAATAAAGCAATTAGCTAGCTCGACTGGCCCTCAGTTAGAACACAGCGTCCTGTCCCTAACTGAAATCACAGCAGAGTGAGCGCAAAATGGCGGCAGCGCTTTTTTATAGTGCAGAGTGACATCATTTCAGCAGCCAATCCCAGCCTTGCCAGTACTTACATGCCCACCATGCTAAACAGGATGTGCCCACACTTTCATTCATTCCTCATTGGCTGCTGCGTTCAATTTGAATTCTGGGAACTTCCGATTCCGGTATCCGATACGCGGGAAGTATCGGAATTCAGTATCGGAATTCCGATACCGCAAATATCGGCCGATACCCGATACTTGCGGTATCGGAATGCTCAACACTAGTTACCAATAAAAATGTCAACTCGTCCCGCAAAAAACAAGACCTCACATGATTCTGTGGACCAAAATATGGAAAAATTATAGCTCTCAAAATGTGGCAACGCAAAAAATATTTTTTGCAATAAAAAGCGTCTTTCAGTGTGTGATGGCTGCCAATCATAACAATCCGCTAAAACACCCGCTATAAAAGTAAATCAAACCCCCCTTCATCACCCCCTTAGTTAGGGAAAAATTAAAAAAAATTAAAAAAATGTATTTATTTCCATTTTCCCATTAGGGTTAGGGCTAGGGTTAGGGCTAGGGCTAGGGTTAGGGCTAGGGTTAGGGCTAGGGTTAGGGTTAGGGCTAGGGCTAGGGTTAGGGTTAGGGCTAGGGTTAGGGCTAGGGTTAGGGCTAGGGATAGGGCTAGGGTTAGGGCTAGGGTTAGGGCTAGGGCTAGGGTTAGGGCTAGGGTTAGGGTTAGGGCTAGGGTTAGGGCTAGGGTTAGGGCTAGGGCTAAGGTTAGGGCTAGGGTTAGGGCTAGGGTTAAGGCTAGGGTTAGGGCTAGGGTTAAGGCTACTGTTAGGGCTGGGGCTAAAGTTAGGGTTTGGATTACATTTGCGGTTGGGAATAGGGTTGGGATTAGGGTTAGGGGTGTGTCTGGGTTAGAGGTGTGGTTAGGGTTACCGTTGGAATTAGAGTTAGGGGTGTGTTTGGATTAGGGTTTCAGTTATAATTTGGGGGTTTCCACTGCTTAGACACATCAGGGGCTCTCCAAACGCGACATGGCGTCCGATCTCAATTCCAGCCAATTCTGCGTTGAAAAAGTAAAACAGTGCTCCTTCCCTTCCGAGCTCTCCCGTGTGTCCAAACAGGAGTTTACCCCATCATATGGGGTATCAGCGTACTCAGGACAAATTGGACAACAACTTTTGGGGTCCAATTTCTCCTGTTACCCTTGGGAAAATACAAAACTGGGGGCTAAAAAATAATTTTTGTGGGAAAAAAAAAAGATTTTTTATTTTCACGGCTCGGCGATATAAACTGTAGTGAAACACTTGGGGGCTCAAAGTTCTCACAACATATCTAGATAAGTTCGTAGGGGGGTCTAGTTTCCAATATGGGGTCACTTGTGGGGGGTTTCTACTGTTTAGGTACATTACGGGCTCTGCAAACGCAATGTGACGCCTGCAGACCATTCCATCTAAGTCTGCATTCCAAATGGCGCTCCTTCCCTTCCGAGCCCTCCCATGCGCCCAAACTGTGGATCCCCCCCACATATGGGGCATCAGCGCACTCAGGACAAATTGGACAACAACTTTTTGGGTCCAATTTCTCCTGTTACCCTCGAGAAAATACAAAACTGGGGGCTAAAATATAATTTTGGGGGGAATTTTTTTTTTTTTCACGGCTCTGCGTTAGAAACTGTAGTGAAACACTTGGGGGCTCAAAGTTCTCACAACACATCTAGATAAGTTCCTTGGGGGGTCTAGTTTCCAATATGGGGTCACTTGTGGGGGGTTTCTACTGTTTAGGTACATTAGGGGCTCTGCAAACGCAATGTGACGCCTGCAGACCATTCAATCTAAGTCTGTATTCCAAATGGCGCTCCTTCCCTTCCGAGCCCTCCCATGCGCCCAAACAGTGGTTCCCCCCCACATATGGGGTATCAGCGCAGTCAGGACAAATTGCACAACAACTTTTGGGGTCCAATTTCTCCTGTTACCCTTGGGAAAATACAAAACTGGGGACTAAAAAATAATTTTTGTGGGAAAAAATTTTTGTTTTATTTTTACGGCTCTGCATTATAAACTTCTGTGAAGCTCTTGGTGGGTCAAACTGCTCACCAAACATCTAGATAAGTTCCTTAGGGGGTCTACTTTCCAAAATGGTGTCACTTGTGGGGGGTTTCAATGTTTAGGCACATCAGTGGCTCTCCAAACGCAACATGGCGTCTCATCTCAATTCCTGTGAATTTTGCATTGAAAAGTCAAACGGCGCTCCTTCCCTTCCGAGCTCTCCCATGCGCCCAAACAGTGGTTTAACCCCACATATGGGGTATCAGCGTATTCAGGACAAATTTTACAACAACTTTTTGGTTCCAATTTCTTCTCTTACCATTGGGAAAATAAAAAATTGGGGGCGAAAAGATAATTTTTGTGAAAAAAAAAAGATTTTTTATTTTTACGGTTCTGCATTATAAACTTCTGTGAAGCACTTGGTGGGTCAAAGTGCTCACCACACCTCTAGATAAGTTCCTTAGGGGGTCTACTTTCCAAAATGGTGTCACTTGTGGGGGGTTTCAATGTTTAGGCACATCAGTGGCTCTTCAAACGCAACATGGCGTCCCATCTCAATTCCTGTCAATTTTGCATTGAAAGGTCAAACGGCGCTCCTTCCCTTCCGAGCTCTCCCATGCGCCCAAACAGTGGTTTACCCCCACATATGGGGTATCAGCGTACTCAGGACAAATTGTACAACAACTTTTTGGTTCCAATTTCTTCTCTTACCATTGGGAAAATAAAAAATTGGGGGCGAAAAGATAATTTTTGTGAAAAAGAATGATTTTTTATTTTTACGGTTCTGCATTATAAACTTCTGTGAAGCACTTGGTGGGTCAAAGTGCTCACCACACCTCTAGATAAGTTCCTTAGGGGGTCTACTTTCCAAAATGGTGTCACTTGTGGGGGGTTTCAATGTTTAGGCACATCAGTGGCTCTTCAAACGCAACATGGCGTCCCATCTCAATTCCTGTCAATTTTGCATTGAAAGGTCAAACGGCGCTCCTTCCCTTCCGAGCTCTCCCATGCGCCCAAACAGTGGTTTACCCCCACATATGGGGTATCAGCGTACTCAGGACAAATTGTACAACAACTTTTTGGTTCCAATTTCTTCTCTTACCATTGGGAAAATAAAAAATTGGGGGCGAAAAGATAATTTTTGTGAAAAAGAATGATTTTTTATTTTTACGGTTCTGCATTATAAACTTCTGTGAAGCACTTGGTGGGTCAAAGTGCTCACCACACCTCTAGATAAGTTCCTTAGGGGGTCTACTTTCCAAAATGGTGTCACTTGTGGGGGGTTTCAATGTTTAGGCACATCAGGGGCTCTCCAAACGCAACATGGCGTCCCATCTCAATTCTAGTCAATTTTGCATTAAAAAGTCAAATGGCGCTCCTTCGCTTCCAAGATCTGTCATGCGCCCAAACAGTGGTTTACCTCCACTTATGGGGTATTGGCGTACTCAGGACAAATTGTACAACAAGGTTTGGGGTCCATTTTCTCCTGTAACCCTTGGTAAAATAAAACAAATTGGAGCTGAAGTAAATTTTTTGTGAAAAAAAGTTAAATGTTAATTTTTATTTAAACATTCCAAAAATTCCTATGAAACACCTGAAGGGTTAATAAACTTCCTGAATATGGTTTTGAGAACCTTGAGGGGTGCAGTTTTTAGAATGGTGTCACACTTGGGTATTTTCTATCATATAGACCCCTCAAAATGACTTCAAATGAGATGTGGTCCCTAAAATAAAATGGTGTTGTAAAAATGAGAAATTGCTGGTCAACTTTTAACCCTTATAACTCCCTAACAAAAAAAAATGTTGGTTCCAAAATTGTGCTGATGTAAAGTAGACATGTGGGAAATGTTACTTATTAAGTATTTTGTGTGACATATCTCTGTGATTTAATTGCATAAAAATTCAAAGTTGGAAAATTGCGAAATTTTCAAAATTTTCGCCATATTTCCATTTTTTTCACAAATAAACGCAGGTAATATCAAAGAAATTTTACCACTATCATGAAGTACAATATGTCACGAGAAAACAATGTCAGAATCACCGGGATCCGTTGAAGCGTTCCAGAGTTATAACCTCATAAAGGGACAGTGGTCAGAATTGTAAAAATTGGCCCGGTCCATAACATGCAAACCACCCTTGGGGGTAAAGGGGTTAAACAATTTAGCAATTTCCAAAATTTACATTGTTATGGTTCACCAAGGAAAACCCCTTAACAATTAATTTTTAATGAAAAAATACCTAAAATTAACCCATCGAGGCTGAAAAAGTGCAAATGTGCAAAACAGGTACAGAGCACCAGACAGAGGGCAAAAAGCAAGGAAACAGTGTAGCCTCATACTGCAGAAGATATAGCCCTGGCTACGGGGGTAAGTGCTCAGCATATAGATGCAGCAGATGGTGCTACCACTCGCATTTTGACACACCCAAATGATGATCTAGATAGGGACCAATATAAAGTCAACAGTGTATACCATGTACAGCACCATGGAATTAATGGTGCTATATAAATAAGTAATAATAATAACAGTGCCCTTCTTGGACAACACCTCAAAAACAAAGAGGATGCACAATGGCATCGACCCTAAGGCTGACGCAATGACCAGCTAAGTGGTTATTACATTATAGTAATGCCAGTGAAAAATCTATGCCTAAGTGAGTCTAAATACATGTTGGATTAGCACAGTGCAGGAAATGGTGCAGTGTACATTCACACAAAAAGCTCGGTGTAACGAGAGGTGCTCTATCTCCTAAATTAGAGCCTGATGAATACCTTCCTACTTGCAGAGGTTGGCACCCTAAATGCAGCGAGAGATGGCGCCCCGCTCGCACGTCAGCTGACCCAGTGCTCCCCTAGTAAGCCCTACCATTAGTTGGTAGACGTATAGACACTGTTGGACACTTGTCAGTATGTGTACTTTAAAAAAAAAAATTTACATAAATAAATGTATTTAGTAGAATAATATTTTTTATTTTTTTGCTCTTTATTTGGGGATATCTTTTTTAATTTTTAACATTTTTAATAACTTTTTAAAACTTTTTTACATTGTCCCAGAAAGGGACATCACTGTATAGTGACAGATCGCTGATCTGATACTCTGCGATGCTCCGCAGACACTCACAAGCCACCTTCCCTGCATGACCCTGAAGGACCCTGTGGCCATCTTGCAACCGGGGATCACCATTGAGATTGTTTGGTTATTATTCTCACTTTAACAGATGAAAATAAACAAAATTGAGATAGGAAAATGAAAGTTTTCATTTAGTTGCATAATAATTCTTCACACTATTAGTTGCTAAATAATTCTGCACACATAAACTAGATATTCTCCTAAAAAGAAAAGACCACCCTTTTACTTTCGTAAATATTCAGGTTTCTGGTTTATTAACCTTTTGGAGTGACCGGAAGCACTGTAGTTGTTCAACAATAAAATGAATTATAAAAATTACAAATTGTCTATTTATTGTGCACAAGGCTTATGCACAATGTTTTATTATATTGAAATAAACAAAATTTCCTTCTACCTGTTGCTCAAAAGACCAGCTATAGGTATGCCTGTAAAGGCAAATCTATTTGTGATTATATTGTTTGATACCTTAAATCAGTGATCCCCAACTTTTGTTACCTTGAGAGTCACATTCAATTCAGAAAGAGGGTTGTGAGCCACATATAGAGCCCCCCAAATAGTGACATCCAGCTTCTGCCTCCCCACCCAGTACACCCGTTATTGGTACGGCAGCCAAAGCTTCCTGACAGAAATCATACCAAGGCAGAATACTTGCAGCTAGGAGTTCCCACCTTAGCCTCCTTCAGTCTTCTTGTGTAAGGGGGTGTGGACTGTACTGTTGCATTCCTGCCCCCGAAGACACCAATCGCATCATATTGTAATGTGAATACTGTTATGCTTCTTTTTTCTATATATTGTGTAGTTATGTGATATAATGTGAACTAACATATAGTGTGATATGGTTAAGTATATTGTATAAGTAATGCATAGTGTTGGTATTGTACAGTATAGGATAAAACAGGATGAGACATGTTTGTTTAGAATTTAGAACATAACATAGGCAGGAAAAGATAGCTAACTGTAGTTAGATGATGACACTAGGGTAAGAAAGTGATAATAATAATAATGTTAGGGACTAGTCCATAGTGGGAGAGACAAGGAAATAGGAGACTGCTTCTGGTTTGAAGAGAGTTTGTTTGTGGGCAGTCAGGGCAGATAGCAAGAAAGAGTACATATTGTACTGGGCAGTACGAGGCCTTTAAAAATTCCCTACTGACATTCCTGCAATATCCAAGCTCAAGGCCTGTTTCAGCTGCTATTGCAAGCGCCTCAACCTTTTCCATACAGGGGAAGATGGATGTGGAAACGCGTGTGGGAAAGGTAATGGATCTCAGGTGTACTGTGGAAGCCAGACAGGGAATCTCTGGGGCTGACAGGATCAGTGAACGTAGTGATAGTCAAGCTATAATGGACAGAAAAGCTGTAAATGTACTGTACAATGGAAACAAGAAATGAAGACTGTTGCGCCCAATACTGCGTGTTACAATCTGATGCACTAAACTTCTGTGCGTGTTGAATCGAACTGGGTATTCCCTGATCTATGTGTGGCGGCTCCTGAAGTTGAAGAATTTTTTTTCTAAAGTGCCAGGGCGACATGGAGCAGCAACTCGCCCATGACTACCGTACTCTGGCACCTTACACTTGTATGAAGCACTCCGACCACACTATTGCATCCAGCTTCAAGCCCCCTTTTATCTGGAAGTATTATCCTATGTCCAGCTTACCACTAACAAATTATTTCTCCAACTCCAATGCCAGACCTGCTCCATCACAAAAGACACCATCTGGAGCCCTGGTCTTCATAGCTGTTTGCTAGACCTGATGTTAATGCACCAAGTTTACAGACATCTGCAGGCCACACATCATGATCCCATGGGCCAAACGTGCTTCACAAGTCACAGGTTTGGGATCCCTGCCCTAAATTCTGTTATGATTAACTGTAATTCCATCTTAGCTGTACTCTTCAGCTGTAGGCACTGATATGCTTTTCCAAGAATTTCAACAAGAGCATTTTAATCGGAGGAGTCCATGTAACCATGTGTGATTTATAAGTCAAGAACTGGACTCGGAACCTACTTCCCAGATTGGTCAGTTCTAATTCCATTGAGAATCATAAGGACCTGTACATTGGTATATTCAACTAATTGTTAAACTTTTGTTTATATCTATCTATATAATCGTCTAAGGTCCACTTCCGTCCGTTTGTCTGTCTGTCATGGAAATCCAGCGTCGCTGATTGGTCGCGGCCGGCTGGGCGCGACCAAACAGCGACAGGCACAGTCCAGCCGCGAATTGGTCCCTCCCTACTCCCCTCCAGTCAGTGCCCCCTCCATACTCTCTTCCAGTCAGCGCCCACATAGCTATTTAGCAGTCTGTTAAACGGACTGCGTTACACCACGGCATAATGTGGTGTAACACAGTCCATTACCGCTGCCATTAACCCTGTGTGACTAATTTTTTTACTATTGATGCTGCCTATGCAGCATCAATAGTAAAAAATATAATGTTAAAAATAATTTTAAAAAAATCATTATATTCTCACCTTTTGGCCTCCGCGGCAGCCTTTCCCGCTCCTACATTGCTGTGCTCTACACTACATGGGCTGTGCTCTACACTACGTGGGCTATGCTATATACTGCATAGGCTGTGCTATATACTGCGTGGGCTGTGTTATATACTATGTGGCTATGCTATATGCTATGTGGCTGTGCAATAAACTACGTGGCTGTGCTATATACTATGTGGCTGTGTTATATACTGCGTGGGCTGTGTTATATACTAAGTAGCTGTGCTATATACTACATACCTGTGCTATATACTACGTGGCTGTGCAATATACTACATGGCTGTGCTATATACTACATGGCTGTGATATATACTGCGTGGGCTGTGCTACATACTATGTGCCTGTGCTATATACTACGTAGCTGACCTGTATACAGCCCTGGCTTCACTGATTGGTTGCTGCCGGCTGCGAACAATCAGCGACAGGCGCAGTCCGGCTGCGAATTGGCGCGGGATTTGAACCATGCTTCGCTAATTGGTCGCGCCCGGCCGTCTGAATCCTGTGTATTCATTGCATTATTCTGAAATCTTCATGAATAAACTACATACGTATTGTAGAATACCCAATGCGTTAGAATCGGGCCACCATCTAGTATATATATTAGAGCTAAAAGGTGCCCATGTATTGAATTGTAGGAAAAAGTTTCATTACGCAAAAAAAATATACAACAAAAACTTGTTACTGAAGGTCTGGCGAGGTAAAGCTAATATTCTTTGGCATCCTTAGCCGATTTCAACAAGAGAAATTAAAAATTGTTAATTAGGTGTCCTAGAATAGACACTTTTCAATGTTCCTTACATTCAGGTTTATTCCACAAGAGGGACATCCAATGCAAGGAGGTAAAATAAAGTGCCGGAATCTAAAGAATGTCCACTCTCTTTGTTTGCATGTTTACCATACTACCATACTTACAGTGCATTCACTGTGCATTCACAAGGTCTTTTCTATATCCAGTAAAAAAATGCTGATTTCTGCACTTGCTGACACTTTTCTTTGTGTAGTGATTTCAATCTTTTTTATATATCATAAAATCAATGAGGTAAGGCAGGATCTGTCATGACAAGAAAATCATACGTTTCTTTGTAACTTTGACACAAATTTTCCCATTTATCTTTAACGTGTCAAGATGTTATGGGTTAAGGAGAGCGTATGCAGCAAAGTTTGTAATTTTATTGTGGATAGATGGTGTAGAATGAGTAGTTAGTATATATCAAAGAGAAGAGATTTGCTTTTACGAAGTTTAATCTGCTCAGATGCCAGTTTTGACGCAGTGGTTAGTGCTGGAACTCAAGAGTTTGAATAAGACCAACACTTTATCAACATGAAGAATACATGTTCCTGGATTGGTTTGATGGATTTACCTGGGTTCTTTTATTTTATAAATATTAACATTGTACTAGACTTGAATGTCCGGCATCATATAGATAATCCTGAAAATTGAAATTGCAACACAAATAAGTCATTGGAATTGTGGAAATCACAGGATGAAAAACATATCAATGACGTGCAAATGATGAAAAAATGGAAACATAACTTTCATAACATCTCTACTTATTTTTCATGAATTATGATGCCACACACAGAAATACACATACTCGTATGCCTTGGAATACTATTAATGAGGCTATTAATGATTGTCTGAGGAACGTTCTGGAAGTTTTGCCACACTGAATGCATTTGGGCATGCAACTCATCAATATCCTCTGGCAGCTCCTCTTCTAATTGATGACCATTGAAATCCCAAATGTGCTTGATGGGAGACAAATCCACAGATGGCATTGCAGCAAATGTTAAGAAAACGGCTCCTGGGGTACTTTAAGGTTTCCTCACAGAGGCCTCTATATTGTGTTGCTCACTTGGTCTCAAAACCATTTCTTCAGTTATGGTTGCATTCAGCATAAAAGTGGAACCAATCAATGAATAGGATAAAGCTCCTGTAACACCCACAGGGTGTGACAAGGTATAGTGGACTCACTAGACCACAGATGGTACAGTGGCGGCTGTATACCCGATACTCAAAAGACAGGAGAGTGGATCTCATAAACCAAAAGATATTTATTAACAAGGTAAAAACAAAAAGGAAAAAAGGTGTCACAGGGAAAGAACCTCTGGATCACAACGCTGTACCACATAGTGGAGCACCGGGCAAGGTGTACCCCTATACATGGATTCCCGCGTCACAACACCAGGTGGCCTGAATGCCACGAAACCAGGACCAGAGGACGACCCATACTGACAAACTAGCAACACTGTAGAATACTTGGGCCTGCTGGTGGAGAGAATCCCAGAAGCTCCATGAAATCCAGAAAGGTTGATCCCACTGGTAGCAGGGTCTGGAGGGTTCCGTGAGGAGAGGCAAGACAACTTGGAGTGGGAACCGGAGAGACCAGAGGAGTCCAGGATGGGAATCGCCAGAAGAGGACTCTGTGAAAATAGAAGTATAAGTAAAGTGCAGAGCACAGCAGAGCATGGCCTGAAGCTGGGGCAACAATCCAGAGAATTAACACATTGCCCAGGCACCTCACTTAAGGGGAGGGTGCTTTTTATGCACAGAGCATCATAACACAGACAGCCCTAATAGCGAACAGGTGTCCTGCTGTTTTAAGAATGTGCAGGAAGCGGGGCGCGGCTCCTAAGAGCATTTCCAGGAGACCTGCCAAGCGAATGCAGGTTCTTAGCAGAGAAAGGAGCCGCTGATCGTCTGGAGCCACGGACAGGGTGAGTAATGCTGTGTGATAGGCGCCGGTCTCCCTGCGCAGCAGAGACCGGACCTGCGGCTGAGGGCATGACAGCTCCATTCCAGCTTCCTTTGGTGTCTTGCTTTGCACCATGATAGCCTTTGGGGAAAGTAGCATGAGGTCAGTGGATCACCTATAGTTGGATGTCTGGCTTGAAGCCCAATGTCATGCAAACACTATCTGATGGTTTGTGTATATGCTGTTTGACACCTTAGGTTTGGTATGTGATACCTAATTTCACTTCCAGTACAAACTTGATCACTGCGAGATAGTCTTCAAATCTAATATGACAACATGGTCAAAGCCATGAAGAGGACTTCACAAGGAAAGGACATACCAGTGCTACTTAAAGGATTACGATGCATTGTGACATAATGTTCCATAGATGGACTCCTCTAGTCTTTATTCCTGGTACACTAACAGCTTGGCATTACATTGATTTGTTTGTGGAATCAGTGGAATGGTCATTACTCAAAAGTGTCCCATCAGCTGTTTTTCAGTGCAACAATGCCAGGCTGCATGTTGCTTGGGCTACTGGGAGAGGTCTGTGTGCAGTGTACATCGGCACTGATTGGGGGCCACCAGCTCATTTTTATGGCTGCCAGCTCCTTTAATTTTCTAGCCCTGGTGTTTCAGTAACTCCGGGGGTGGGGTGCGCACACGCAGCATTCATCATCTGAATGCTGCTACACACATGTGGCTGGAGCCAGGAACGCACTGACGCTGTCATATGTCAGCACGTCCTGTTGGCAGAGAGTGTGCATTCTGCTCTCTGTGCTCCTGCCCTAGGAATGCTGCAGCCGCAGCCCGGCTGGAGCAGCTCAGAATGAAGAGAGGAAAGTATTTTATTTATTTATTTTTAATCAATCAGTACTTTCTGGGGCCATCATATTATATGGAGGGGTTTATATGTGGGCCCATCATACTATATAGGTGGTATATGTTTGACCCTCATGCTATATGGGATTATATGTTTGACCATCATACTATATGGGGGGATTATATGTTTGAGCATCATACTATATGGGGTTGGGTTATATATTTGACCATCATACTATATGGTGTTATATGTTTGACCATCATACTATTTGGGGGTTATATGTTTGACCATCATACTATATAGGGGGTTATAAGTTTGACCATCATATTATATGGGGGAATTATATGTTTGACCATCATACTATATGGGGTGGAGTTATATATATGACCATCATACTATATGGGGTTATATGCTTGACCATCATACTATATGCGGGGGAGGTTATATGTGGGGCCATCATACTACATATGGGGGATTATATGTGGGGCCATCATACTATATGGGCGGTTATATGTGAGGCCATCATACTGTATATTGGGAATTATGTGGGGCCATCATAATGTATTTGGGAGATTATATGTTGGGCCATCATACTATATGGGGGGTTATATGTGAGGCCATCATACTGTATATGGGGGATTATATGTGGGGCCATCATACTATAAATGGAGAGTATATGTGGGGCCACTATATGTGCAGGACTATACTTGGGGCCATTATATTATGTGCAGGACTGTAGATGGGCCATTACATTATGTGCAGGGCTATATGTGGGGCCATTATATTATGTGCAGGGTTGTATATGGGGCCATTATATTATGTTCAGGGCTATTAGGACTTTTGCTCTGGGGCCTAATGATTTCTATGTACACCCCTGGCCTCCAGCTAATCAGCTCCAGACCACCAGTTGGCAGCAGTGTGCTGTCGTTCCTGCCCCAATCTGCAGCAATCTGGGTCACTAGGTGAGTTAGTGTCTATCTCAACCCAGAGACAAATTTAATACATTTGAAGAAGTTGTCCACTGCTTTAACATTGATGACCTATTCGTAGGATAGATGATCAAGGTCTGATCTGTGTGAGTGCGGAACCCTCTGCTGACCTTAATCAAGAGGAAGATGAGAGAAACTAGACACCACAATAAAGATGAGCTGAAGGATGCTATCAAAGCAACCTGGGCTTCCATAACACCTCAGCAGTGCCACAGGCTGATCTCCTCCATGCCACACCATGTTGATGCAGTAATGGATGCAAAAGGAGCCCTGACCAAGTATTGAGAGCATTTACTGAACAAACATTTCAGAAGGCCAACATTTTGGATTTTAAAATCATTTTTTTTCAAGCTGGTATTATAAAGTATTCCAATTTACTGAGATAAGGACTTTTGGGTTTTCATTGGCTATAAGCCATAATCATCAACGTTAACAGAAATAAACACTTGAAATAGATCATTCTGTTTGTAATGACTTTATATAATATGAGTTTCACTTTTTGTATTGAAGAACTGAAATAAATTAACTAATATTCTAATTTTGTGACATGCACCTGTATGTTATCATTTTTCACCTATTTAACTCCTGTAGGCTAGGTTCACACTTGTATTGTGCAGTCCGTTCAACAAATCCGTTAAACAGACTGCACTAACGCAAGTGCCGACTTTGGCACTGCGCTAGCGCAGATGGAGCATCTGCTAGCTCCAGCTGCGCTAGCAGTGCGCTAGCAGTGACGGACCCGGAAACGTTGCAGCCCACGTCTCGGGTCCATCACTCAATGACGGCCCATTGTGTGCGTGCGCTAGCAATGCGTTCACCATTTCAAGTAATGGCGGCGTTAACAGACTGCGCTTCACAGCGTTATGCCACGGTGTAACGTAATCCGTTAAACGGGTTCACACAATGCAGTGTGAACCCAGCCTTAGTGTTCTTACCCACAAACTGTACAGAAAAGGCTGCTTTGAAAAGATTCACTCCTATTTAATCGATTTGCATGTGGGCTGCTTTAGTTTGTATGCTAGGGCTGATTTTCAGTCCCAGTCCAGCCCTGCCGGTGTGTTCTAAATGTGTTACCTTGGCCATGGTAGTCCTATGTCATCCACACAGTGTCAACAGCATTGCACTCCTGCACAGATGTACTTCTCTGCCCTGTTTAGGTAAGAGCATGCGCCAGGTCTCTTTGACCTTTTTCCAGCTCATGCGCACTGCAGTACTTTTCTCTGCCCTTAACAGAGAAGAGAAGTACGCCTGCACAGGAAAGTGATGCTGGGGACAATGCATGGATGACATGTGACACGTCATCTATATGAAGCAGAGAAGGACTACATCACAAGGAGAAGGGTGTCAAAGAACCAAGATAGGGACGCCCATCTAACCCACCACCCCATGAGTGAGAATAATAAAAGGTCTTTTTGTTTTGTTGCAGGCTGGATTGGTGTCATAAATACAGCATATTAGAATACTATATATAAGGGCTGATAGATGGTGGCCTTATTTCCAATGGGACAAACCTGGTGAAAGGTTCCCTACAAGGTCAGTAGAGTGAAGTGTTTTGAGAAGTTGGTGGTCTACAGTGTCAAACGCAGTGCATAGGTCCAAAAAATCATTGGAGGGTATTTGCTATGACCTTCAGCCAGGAGTAGATCATTTAAGTATTTAGTATACGAAAATTTTTGTTGAGTATAGAGGCTGATAGATTTGATGACACTTGGAGTACCAAAGATTGTGCTATATCAGAATTTGTAAGTATTAACATGAACCTATTATGAACCAATTATTCTCTCTATGGGTAAATTTACCAGGGTAACAGGCATAGTACAACCCCTGGCAAAAATTATGGAATCACTGGCCTTGGAGGCTGTTCATTCAGTTGTTTAATTTTGTAGAAAAAAAGCAGATCACAGACATGGCACAAAACTAAAGTAATTTCAAATGGCAACTTTATGGCTTTAACCCCTTAAGCCACAAGGGTTGTTTGCACATTGATGACCGGGCCAATTTTTACAATTCTGACCAATGTGCCATTATGAGGTCATAACTCTGGAACGCTTCAACGGATCCTGATAATTCTGACACTGTTTTCTCATGACATATTGTACTTCATGATAGTGGTAAAATTTATTTGGTATTATCTGCGTTTATTTGTGAAAAAAATGGAAATTTGACGAAAATATTGAAATTTTGCAATTTTCCAACTTTGAATTTTTATGCCCTTAAATCAGCACAATTTTGGAACCAAAATTTTTTAGGGTTAGGGAGTTATAAGGGTTAAAAGTTGACCAGCAATTTCTCATTTTTACAACACCATTTATTTTTAGGGACCACATCACATTTGAAGTCATTTTGAGGGGTCTATTTGATAGAAAATAACCAAGTGTGACACCATTCTAAAAACTGCACCTCTCAAGGTGCTCAAAACTGCATTCAAGAAGTTTATTAACCCTTCAGGTGTTGCACATGAATATTTGGAATGTTTAAAAAAAATGAACATATAACTTTTTTTCAAAAAAATTTGCTTCAGCTCCAATTTGTTTTATTTTATTAAGGGTAACAGGAAAAAATGGACAAACAGTTGTTGTGCAATTTGTCCTGAGTACGCTGATACCTCATATGTGGGGGTAAACCACTGTTCGAGCGCATGGCAGAGCTCAGAAGGGAAGGAGCGCCATTTGACTTTTCAATGCAAAATTGACTGGAATTGAGATGGGACGACATGTTGCATTTGGAGAGCCACTGATGTGCCTAAACATTGAAACCCCCCAGAAGAGACACCATTTTGGAAAGTAGACCCCATAAGGAACTTATCTGGATGTGTGGTGAGCATTTTGACCCACCAAGTGCTTCACAGAAGTTTATAATGCAGAGCCGTAAAAATAAAAATCGTATTTTTTCTCAAAAATTATCTTTTCGCCCCCAACTACTGTTTGGGCTCATGGCAGAGCTTGGAAGGGAAGGAGCGCCATTTGACTTTTTAATGCAAAATTGACAGGAATTGAGATGGGATGCCATGTTGCGTTTGGAAAGCCCCTGATGTGCCTTAACATTGGTAAAACGAGAAATTGGACCCCAAAAGTTGTTGTCCAATTTGTCCTGAGTATGCTGATACCCCATATGTGGGGGGGAACCACCGTTTGGGCGCATGGCAGTGCTCGAAAGGGAAGGAGTGCCATTTGCAATGCAGACTTTGATGGAATGGTCTACAGGCGTCACATTGCATTTGCAGAGCCCCTAATGTACCTAAGCAGTAGAAACCCCCCACAAGTGACCCCATATTGGAAAATAGACCCACCAAGGAACTTATATAGATGTGTTGTGAGAACTTTGAACCCCCAAGTGTTTCACTAGTTTATAACGCAGAGCCATGAAAATAAAAAATCATTTTTTTCCCACAAAAATGTTTTTTAGCCCCTCAAATTTTTATTTTCCCAAGGTTAACAAGAGAAATTGGACCTCAAAAGTTGTTGTCCAATTTGTCCTGAGTACGCTGATACCCCATATGTTGGGGTAAACCCCTGTTTGGGCACATGGGAGAGCTCGGAAGGAAAGGAGCACTGTTTAACTTTTTCAATGCAGAATTGGCTGGAATTGAGATCAGACACCATGTCACGTTTGGAGAGCCTTGATGTGCCTAAACAGTGGAAACCCCCAATTCTAACTGAAACCCTAACCCAAACCCACTCCTAATCCCAACCACAACCCTAACCCCAACCACACCCCTAACCCCAACACACCCCTAACCATAATCCAACCCTAACCACACCCCTAACTCCAACACACCCCTAACCCTAATCCCAACCATAACCCTAACCACACCCCTAAACCTGGCACACCCTTAGCCCTAATCCCAACTGTAAATGTAATACAAACCCTAACTTTAGCCCCAACCCTAACTGTAGCCCTCACCCTAACTATAGCCCAAACCCTAACCCTAACTTTAGCCCCAATCCTAACCCTAACTTTAGCCCCAACCCTAACTGTAGCCCTATCCCTAGCCCCAACCCTAACCCTAGCCCAAACCCTAACCCCAACCCTAACCCTAGCCCTAACCCTAGCCTTAACCCCAGCCCTAGCCCTAACCTTAGCCCTAACCTTAGCCCTAGCCCTAACCCTAACCCTAGCCCTAGCCCTAATCCTAACCCTAGCCCTAACCCTAACCCTAATAGGAAAATGGAAATAAATACATTTTTTTAATTTTATTATTTTTCCCTAACTAAGGGGGTGATGAAGGGGGATTTGATTTATTATTTATAGCGGGTATTTTAGCAGATTTTTATGATTGGCAGCTGTCACACACTAAAAGAAGCTGTTTATTGCAAAAAATAGTTTTTGCGTCTCCACATTTTGAGAGCTATAATTTTTCCATATTTTGGTCCACAGAGTTATGTGAGGTCTTGTTTTTTGCATGACGAGTTGACGTTTTTCTTGGTAACTTTTCGGGCACGTGACATTTTTTTATCACTTTTTATTCCGATTTTTGTGTGGCAGAATGACCAAAAACCAGCTATTCATGAATCTCTTTTTTTGGGGGAAGACATTTATACCGTTCCGTGTTTGGTAAAATTGATAAAGCAGTTTTATTCTTCGGGTCAGAACGATTACAGCGACACCTCATTTATATCATTTTTTATGTTTTGGTGCTTTTATACAATAAAAACAATTTTTTAGAAAAAATAATTATTTTTGCATCGCTTTATTCTGAGGACTCTAACTTTTTTATTTGTTCGCTGATGATGCTGTGTAGTGGCTCGTTTTTTGCAGGATAAGATGACGTTTTCAGCGGTGCCATGGATATTTATATCCGTCTTTTTGATTGCATGTTATTCCACGTTTTGTTCGGTGGTACAATAATAAAGCATTGTTTTTTGCCTCGTTTTTTTTTTACGGCGTTCACTGAAGGGGTTAACTAGTGGGACAATTATATAAGTGGGGTCGTTACGGACGCGGCAATACTAAATATGTGTACTTTTATTTTTTTATTATTATTTAGATAAAGAAATGTACTGTATTTATGGGAACAATATATATTTTTTTATTTAAGAATTTTTTTATTTTTTTACACATCTAAATATATATTTTTTTACTTTATAACGTTGTCCCGGGGGTGGACATCACACTATAGGGTCAGATCGCTGATCTGACACTTTGCACAGCACTGTGTCAGATCAGCAATCTGACAAGCAGGGATGCAGGCTTACCAGCGCCTGCTCTGAACCACCCTGCAAGACCTGGAAGTAGCCCCGTGGCCATTTTGGATCCGGGGCCTGCAGGGAGGAGATGCTCAGTTCAAGGTGAGCACATCACCTTGTACCGAGGGTCTCAGTGAAGCCCGCAGGGAGCCCCCTCCCTGCGCGATGCTTCCCTATGCTCACGGAACGCTGCAATCATGTTTGATTGCAGTGTTTTGGTGGTTAATGTGCCAGGAGCGGTCCATGATAGTCAGCTGACACCTGGCCGCGCTTTCCCCGTGAGCGCGGCCGATTGCATATGACGTACTATCCCGTCGCTGGGAATTAAGTCCCAGGTCACCTCGATGGGATAGTACGTCATATGGGATTAACCCCTTCACCCCAAAGCCTGTTTTCACCTAAGTGACAGGGCCAATTTTTACAATTCTGACAACTGTCACTTTATGAGGTCATAACTCTGAAACGCTTCAACGGATCCTGGTGATTCTGACAATGTTTTCTCGTGACATATTGTACTTCATGATAGTGGTAAAACTTCTTCGATATGACTTGCATTTATTTGTGAAAAAAACAAAAATTTGTCGGAAATTATGAAAATTTATCAATTTTCAAACTCTTCGTTTTTATGCCCTTAAATTAGAGAGTTATATCACATAATATAGTTAATAAACAACATTTCCCACATGTCTGCTTTACATCAGCACAATTTTGGAAACATAATTTTTTTTTGTTAGGACGTTATAAGGGTTAAAAGTTGACCAGCGATTTCTCATTTTTGCAACAAAATTTGCAAAACCATTTTTTTACGGACCACCTCACACTTGAAGTGACTTTGAGGGGTCTATATGACAGAAAATGCCCAAAAGTGACACCATTCTAAAAACTGCACCCCTCAAGGTACTCAAAACCACATTCAAAAAGTTTATTAACCCTTCAGGTGCTTCACAGTAATTTTTTGAATGTTTAAAAAAATTGAACATTTAACTTTTTTTTCACAAAATGTTTACTTCAGGTCCAATTTGTTTCATTTTACCAAGGGTAACAGGAGAAATTGGACCACAAAAGTCGTTGTACAATTTGTCCTGAGTACGGCAATACCCCATATGTGGGGGTAAACCACTGTTTGGGCACATGGCAGAGCTCGGAAGGGAAGGAGCGCCATTTGACTTTTCAATGCAAGATTTGCTGGAATTGAGATCAGAGCCCATGTCACGATTGGAGAGCCCCTGATGTGCCTAAACAGTGGAAACCCCCACAAGTGACACCATTTTGGAAAGTAGACCCCCTAAGGAACTAATCTAGATGTGTGGTGAGCACTTTGAACCTCCAAGTGCTTTACAGAAGTTTATAATGTAGAGCCGTAAAAAAAAAATTATATTAATTTTCACAAAAAATGATCTTTTTGCCCCAAATTTTTTATTTTCCCAAGGGTAACAGGATAAATTGGACCCCAAAAGTTGTTGTGCAATTTGTCCTGAGTACGTCGATACTTCATATATGGGGATAAACCACTGTTTGAGCGCATGGCAGAGCTCGGAAGGGAAGGAGTGCCATTTGACTTTTCAATGCAAAATTGGCTGGAATTGAGATCGGACGCCATGTCACATTTGGAGAGCTTCTGACGTGCCTTAACAGTGGAAACCCCCCACAAGTGACCCCATTTTGGAAAGAAGACACCCTAAGGAACTTATCTAGATGTGTGGTGAGCACTTTTAACCCCCAATTGTTTCACTAAAGTTTAGAATGTAGAATTGTGAAAATTAAAAAATCATTTTTTCTTTCCACAAAATGATGTTTTAGCCCGCAATTTTTTTTCCCCAAGGGTAACAGGAGAAATTGGACCACAAATGTTATTGTCCAATTTGTCCTGAGTACGCTGATACCCCACATGTGGGGGGAACCACCGTTTGAGTGCATGGCAGTGCTCGGAAGGGAAGGAGCACCGTTTGAAATGCAGACTTAGATGGAATGGACTGCAGGTGTCATGTTGCATTTGCAGAGCCCCTGATGTACCTAAACAGTAGAAACCCACCACAAGTGACCCCATATTGGAAACTAGACCCCCCAAGGAACTTATCTAGATGTGTTGTGAGAGCTTTGAACCAACAAGTGTTTCACTACAGTTTATAATGCAGAGCCGTGAAAATAAAAAATATTTTTTTTCCACGAAAATGATATTTTGTCCCCTATGTTTTTATTTTCCCAAGGGTAACAGGACAAATTGGACCCCAAAGGTTGTTGTCCAACTTGTGCTGAGAACGCTGATACCCCATATGTTGGGGGGAACCACTGTTTGGGCACACGGGAGAGCTCGGAAGGGAAGGAGCCCTCTTTTACTTTTTCAAAGCAGAATTGGCTGGAATTGAGATCAGACGCCATGTCGCGTTTGGAGAGCCCCTGATGTGCCTAAACAGTGGAAACCCCCCAATTATAACTGAAACCCTAACCCCAACCCTAACCCTAACCCTAGCCCCAACCCTAACCCTAGCCCTAACCCTAGCCCTAACCCTAGCCCTAACCCTAGCCCTAATGGGAAAATGGAAATAAATACATTTTTTTACATTTTATTAATTTTCCCTAACTAAGGGGGTGATGAAGGGGGGTTTGATTTACTTTTATAGCGTTTTTTTGGCGGATTTTTATGATTGGCAGCCGTCACACACTAAAAGACGCTTTTTATTGCAAAAAATAGTTTTTGCATCACCACATTTTGAGAGCTATAATTTATCCATATTTTGGCCCACAGAGTCATATGAGGTCTTGTTTTTTGCGGGACGAGTTGACGTTTTTATTGGTAACATTTTCGGGCAGATGACATTTTTTGATCGCTTTTTATTCCGATTTTTGGGAGGCGGAATGAACAAAAACCAGCAATTCCTGAATTTCTTTTAGGGGGGGCGTTTATACCGTTCCACGTGTGGTAAAGTGGATAAAGCAGTTTTATTCTTCAGGTCAGTACGATTACAGCGATACCTCATTTATGTAATTTTTTTTATGTTTTGGCGCTTTTACACAATAAAAACTATTTTATATAAAAAAATAATTGTTTTTGCATCGCATTATTCTGAGAGCTATAACTTTTTTATTTTTCTGCTGATGATGCTGTATGGCGGCTTTTTTTTGCGGGACAAGATGACGTTTTCAGCGGTACCATGGTTATTTATATCCATCGTTTTGATCGCGTGTTATTCCGCTTTTTGTTCGCCTGTATGATAATAAAGCGTTGTTTTTTGCCTTGTTTTTTTTTTTTTTTTGCGGTGTTCACTGAAGGGGTTAACTAGTGGGATAGTTTTATAGAGCGGGTCGTTACGGACGCGGCGATACCAAATATGTGTACATTTATTGTTTTTTTTTTTTTTTACATAAATAAATGGATTTATTGGGAAATGTTTTTTTTTGGGGGGGGGGATTTTTTATTTTTTTTTTACACATTCTATTTTTTTTTTTTGAACTTTCTAACATTGTCCCAGGGTGGGACATCTCTGTATTAGATCAGATCGTTGATCTGACACTGTGCATAGCACACTGTCAGATCAACGATCTGACAGGCAGCTTAGCTGGCTTTCCAGCTCCTGCTCTCAGTAGGCGCCGGCTAGCCAGGTCATTTCATGACCCGGAAGGAGTTCGGCGGCCATCTTGGATCCGGGGACTCCTTCCGGGTCACCGGAGCAACGCGATCTAATTGCGTTGCTCCGGTGGGAGAGCGCAAGGAACCCCCGTCCCTGCGCGATCCCCCTCTATGCCGCTGTCACTACTGACAGCGGCATCAGAGGGGTTAAATGCCCGCGATCGGCGATAGCGCCAATCGTGGGCATTGCTGCGGGGTGTCAGCTGTCATATACAGCTGACACCCGCACCCGATCACCGCGGCGCTCAGCGCGAGACCGCGGTGATCGGTGCGCCGTACTAGTACTGCTGCTGGCACAAATGCAGTGTCGGCAGCGCAGTACTAGTACGGCGCATGGCGCGAAGGGGTTAAGGGGTTAAGAAACACTAAAAGAAATCAAGAACAAAAATGTGGCAGTCAATAATGGTTACTTTTTTTAACCAAACAGAGGGGAAAAATTATGGAATCACTCAATGCTGAGGAAATTAAATATGCAAATTGTCTCTTCAGATAGGAAGAGGACTTGAACTCTAGTGCCAGCTGTTGGAAGTAACAATGCTATTAGTCTATATCGACCCTTTATCAAGCCTTGCCACAGAACTTAAAATAAAAATCAAACCAGAATCTCAATTTGCAGACAGATATTTTGGATTGTTGCCCCTCCTCAGTACAAAGCATGAGATCTGATTTGGCTGTATGGGAGGTCTCCGACTGAGGTCTAATTGGTAATATTTCTCTTTGCGGAGAGTGACTGTTAGTATTGCTACTTCTAATAGGTAACTCTATAGTTCAAGTCCTCTGAAGAGAATTTGCATATTATGTGACAGAGGGGCATTTGGAACCCCCTTGTGACTATGAACCTAGGTGCATCTGTTACCTCTGGAACCCTTATAGTTAGGCAGCTGCTTACAAGTGTCAATTCCACTTTTATTTTTCTAAAAAAGAAAGTCAGTGAAATGGATTGCTCGCTGTATGTGGATTTATTAAAACAAGCACAGATGACTTTATTGATTGCTCTGCCAAGTAAAATAAGATATAATCCACAGATCTCTAATAATAAGTTACCATTAAAATTGAGCATATGTGTGTGTCATTACCTAGCAATAACTTTTGTACAAAGCTTCTCTCAGGCGTGGAAGCCTTTCTAATGTATGAATATATCTTATTTTAACAAAATTAGTAAATTCATTATAATGTCTTACAGTGTGGAAATAAAAGTAATCAGGTATTTGGAAAGTAGCAGTCAGCATTTATAATTTGCTACCATTATTCTGGCATAAACCAAACAAAATAATGAGAATAAATAAAAAAAAACTTAAATTATTACCTTCTGTATTCATGTGAACTGGTTGTGAAAACATGACTTACTTTTTTTCTGTTCCCAGCGAAACTGAAAAAAAAGGAATACAATAACTGATTTTTTTTTTTGCTTATTGGAAAGTAATATTTTCACTCTTATTAGGTAGAAGATGTTACTTATATTCAGTCTACCAAATAGAAATTAAGGAAAATCTTCCCTTCTGTAAAGTAATGGTATAAACATCACTTTTTGATGTAATAAAGTGATGATTATTTGCACAATCCCAATTCCTAAAAAGTTGTGGCACTGTGAAAAATGTGAAAAACATGTCTTATTGCAGAATCTAAGAACTTTCAGCTGTCACCAGCGCCATTACCAGCTGATGGGTAGGTATCCTAAGCGTCGGCTATGAATAAAACAGTAGTGGCCATCCCCTTTAAATATATGGAAGTGGTGTATTACTGTTGTATACCAATAAAGATAATCTGTCGGCAGGTTTTTGCTATATACAATTTCTGAGCAGCATAATGTAGTAGGAGAGAGGGCCTGATTGTAGGGATTTGTCACACACTAGGCTGTGTACTGTAGTTTCAAAACAATTAGTGTTTTATCAGCAGGAGATTATCTTTGTTGGACTAGGTGCTGGACTGGTGCAAACCAGTCAGGTTAATCTGTGAAAGCCCACCCACTGATTCTCACCTTACTGACAATGCACAGTGTACAGGGAAAGCTGGCCTTCAGGGAAATGGGCATGCTTCCACACAGTTGAGCATTCTGACCAGTGCTAAGCCACATCTACAGCAGGTAAAGATGATAATTGTTTGCTGGTAATTGGATTTTCCCGAACCATGACAGCACCATACCGAGAGAAAGTATCTGTTCCCTGGAAAAAATGTCATGGGTGTGTCAGGTGTGACAGTCATTCTGGAACCGGGTGTAGAAGGTCATTGCTTTTGGCTTGGCAGGCACCTTCTGGATCTTGCATCTCTGCTATAGAGTGGTATCCGTCTCCCTCTAGGACCTAGCAGTGATCTCCACCCTCTGCTGATGATTAACACACCCTTGCTAGATGTTTAAATAACTTTAGTTGTTTCAGCAAGGCACCAGTGATAGCTCTATTTACCTCTGTCTGTTTGAAGTGCTAGAATTCGGCTAGTTTCTTTTCGGAGCCTCTTGGAGGATTGCCAGCGTGAGCTCTCTTGTGTCGTCTCAAGCTAAGTGTATTCCATCATTTTCCTTCCTGCTTTATCTTTAGTTGAAGTGAGGGCTGACTAGTTCTGACCAGTTACTAAAAAGTTGCTGCAAAAACCTTCTTTGATTTCTGACTCTGGCATCCTGACCATTACCTAATTATTTTAATAGCTGTAAACCTCCAATAACCCCTGCTTTTTATCCTTACCTGAATCTCTATTATCCTTCATGCAGGAGTGGAGGAGAAAACTAGTGTGAAGTCACAGGAAAGAGTGTTTACTACCCACCAAGTGTAGTGACACAGAGACAGTGTCAACGGGGTTGAGCCTGGGGGCACTAACAGGGGATGTATGCCAGTAAACAGGGTGTGTGGAGACTGAGGAGCACAGAGCATACAGGACCTGAGCTTAGCCAGTCACGTGATCACAAGGGGCTGAGCTAGCCAGTCACATGATCACAGGGGCAGAGCTACCACACGCGAGGAAGGGGAGCCAGCTGAGAACAAAGAATACAAAAGACAAAGCCGATAACATAGTCAGAGCGCAAAGCCGAGGGTCAAATACCAGACGGGAACGAGATAACCAAGAATGAGACAGATGAGTAAACAGAGGCATGCCAAGGGGTCAGAATACCAGGAGGGACAAATCAGTACCGAACAGAAAGACAGAGAGAATAGTCAAGGGACAAAATCGGGTCATACATAGCAAAACTCACACACACAGAGGAACAACGATACAGAGAGTAACCTGGGTCAGCGACCTCAACCCCAATAGATGGAAGTATCACCAACACTGGACCCAGGGACTCCAAGCATTAAATAGCCGCCCCAGAACTGCTAAAGGCAATGCATCACAACAATCATCCTGTCTAGAAGTGGAAAGAGCTCAAAATTTGCTCCAACGACTGGTTACATAGTTACATAGTTACATAGTTATTAAGGTTGAAGGAAGACATTAAGTCCATCTAGTTCAACCCATAGCCTACCCTAACTTGCCCTAACATGTTGATCCAGAGGAAGGCAAAAAAAACCCATGTGGCAAAGAGTAAGCTCCACCTTGGGGAAAAAAATACCTTCCCGACTCCACATACGGCAATCAGACTAGTTCCCTGGATCAACGCCCTATCAAGGAATCTAGTGTATATACCCTGTAACATTATACTTTTCCAGAAATGTATCCAGTCCCCTCTTAAATTTAAGTAATGAATCACTCATTACAACATCATACGGCAGAGAGTTCCATAGTCTCACTGCTCTTACAGTAAAGAATCCGCGTCTGTTATTATGCTTAAACCTTTTTTCCTCCAAACGTAGAGGATGCCCCCTTGTCCCTGTTTCAGGTCTATGATTAAATAGATCATCAGAAAGGTCTTTGTACTGTCCCCTCATATATTTATACATTAACATAAGATCACCCCTTAGTCTTCGTTTTTCCAAACTAAATAGCCTAATAAATAGTGTAATAACCTATCTTGGTATTGCAGACCCCCCAGTCCTCTAATAACCTTGGTCGCTCTTCTCTGCACCCGCTCCAGTTCAGCTATGTCTTTCTTATACACCGGAGACCAGAACTGTGCACAGTATTCTAAGTGAGGTCGAACAACTGACGTGTATAGAGGTAAAATTTTGTTCTCCTCATGAGCATCTATGCCTCTTTTAATGCATCCCATTATTTTATTTGCCTTTGTAGCAGCTGCTTGACACTGGCCATTGAATATGAGTTTGTCATCCACCCATACACCCAGGTCTTTTTCATTGACGGTTTTGCCCAGAGTTTTAGAATTAAGCACATAATTATACATCTTATTACTTCTACCCAAGTGCATGACCTTACATTTATCCCCATTAAAGCTCATTTGCCATTTATCAGCCCAAGCTTCTAGTTTACATGGTTGGTCTGCTTAGTTTGACCATTAGGCTATGTGCACACATTGCGGATTAGGTTTAGGAATTTCTGGTGTGGATTCTGCCTCTCCTGGCAGAAAACGCACCTGCGGATTTGTCGTTTTTTGTGCGGTTCCGCAGCGTTTTTTGTGTGTTTTTGCTGCGGTTTTCTTGCGGATTTGCTGCATTTTTTACCCCCACGGTTTTCTATTATGGAATGGGTACAAAAACGCTGCAGATTCACAAAAAAGAAGTGACATGCTACTTGTTTTAAACCGCAGCGTTTCCGCAGCGGATTTTCCGCAAAGTGTGCACAGCATTTTTTTTCTCATTGATTTACATTGTACTGTAAATCAATTGCGGATCTGCAGCGTTTCTGCACCTCAAAAAACGCTGCGGATACACAGAGAATCCGCAACGTGTGCACATACCCTAAGTCTCCAGATGGTATGCAGACAAAAAAGACAACACAACACCCAGCCTTTTGCAAAATGCCCTCTAAAACCTGGACACACTATGCAAATGAACCACATGCTGTACAAACAACCTGGACAAAGTTTCCAGAGAAGGCAAAGCCACCAAGGGTACGAAGTGCGCTTGTTTAGAAAATCTGTCCACCACCACCCATATGACAGTTTAACCATTGGAAGAGGGAAGATTGGAGATAAAATCCATGGACAAATGTGTCCATGGTCTATCAGGAACTGGCAAAGGCACCAATTCCCCGGCCGGTTATGAGAGCTCTTAGCGAGGGCACAAACTTTCCAAGCAGACACAAGCTTCTTAACATCAGATGAAAGAGAAGACCACCACAAACCCCTTGTGATGGCCCCTGCGAAGCCGAGGTTCCAGGATGACCACTCAGAGCCGAATCATGGAATTCCCGAAGCACCCTGAGGTGAAACTGAATAGGAACAGTTTATCAGCTGGTTTGGATGAGGTTGAGACTGAGCTTCTCGAATCTCCCGTTCCAACCCCAACAAGACATCAGCCACCACCACCCCAGGTTGAAGAATGGAGGATGGAGGTTCAGGAGGAGAAACCAGACTTCAGGACAAAGCATCTGCCTTTACATTTTTTGATCCTGGACGAAAAGTGATTGAGAACTAGAACCAAGAAAAAAAAAGTGACCATCGGGCCTGCCTTGGGGTCAATCTTTTAGCATACTCAATGTATGCCAAGTTCTTGTGAACAGTAATTACAGTCATGGGATGAGCTGCCCCCTCCAAAAAATGCCTCCATTCCTGCAAAGCTAACTTAACCACTAGCAGTTCCCGATTGCTCAAATCATAATTTCTTTCTGCCGGGGAGAATGTTTTCAAAAAGAAGGCGCATGGTCTCAGATTGGTCAATGTGGTGGGTCCCTGGGACAGCACCACCCCACCCCCACCTCCAAGGCATCAACCCACACCACAAAGGGTTCAGATGATGTGGTTGAACCAGAACCGGGGCAGTCAAAGCATTTTTTAAAAGACAAAAACGCTGCTACCGCTCAGGCTCACCAGTTCTTAATATCCGCTCTCTTCTGTGCCAGATCGGTGAGGGGCTTGATCACTTGAGAGAATGCCTTAATAAACCTTCGGTAATAATTGGCAAATCCCAAGACTCGCTGAAGACCCCTCAGATCATGGGGCTGAACCCAATCAACAGTAGCTTGAACCTTCTTGGGGTCCATATGGAAACCCTCACCAGAAAAAATGAACCCCATGAAAGACAGTACTTGAGCAAAAAATGAGCTTTTCTCTAAATTATCAAAGAGCTGGTTCTCCCTGAGTCTCTGGAAACAGCAGGAAGATGACCAATATGGGCTTGCTTATCGGATAAATTACTTAGAATATCATCTACGTATATGACCACAAACCGCCCAATAAAATCAGAAAACACATAATTGATGAAATTTTAGAAGACCGCAGGAGCATTGGTCAAACCAAACGGCATAACAAGACTTTCAAACAACCCTTCAGATGTAAGAAACACAGTCTTCCATTCATCCCCCTCCCCTACCCGGATCAGGTTATAAGCCCCCGGCAAGTCCAACTTAGAAAGCCAGTGGCCCTGGTCAATTGGTTACACAAACTGGGAATTATGATAAACCAAAGAAGCTGGCGCACTACACTATATAAACATCAGTATAAGAAATAGTGGGGGTGCAAAAGAAGTGTCTAACAACAATATGGTACCAACAAAAGAAGAAGAAGCCACTAAAGAACATTCTGCACACCACCCATAGTAAGTATCAAAAAAAGAACAACTTTATTGGTGACACAATAATTAAAAACATTTAAAAAATACAAAAAACAACATCTCCCCCATCAGACCCGTCCGAAATATATATACATATGTACAGATGATGGCTGCATAAACAAGAAGGGTACCCCACCAGCTATAAATAACCTGATATAAATGTGAATGCCGCGGGGGCCAAGCAAAGTATGGATGCACATAATAATGCTAGAAACAGGATGCACAGCACACAACCCCAAAATGGGGCGGGAAAAATAGGCCAAAATCTCTGCCAAAGAGTTGATAAGGTACAGATGCTAGTAGAATAACCAAAGCAGGCCTTATATGCCAGCAACCTCCATACTGCCCGCAGGCAAACCTGAGTGCCAAAAGAACCTAATGCGCCGCAGCACCCACAAGAGGGAAGCAGTAAGTACCCGGTTACCCGTGAATCACCTATAATGAGGATGGTAACCCAGCATCCAGATCTGGAACGGGATCGTCAGGCAGGAGATCAGGCCTATTTTTCCCGCCCCATTTTGGGGTTGTGTGCTGTGCATTCTGTTTCTAGCATTATTATGTGCATCCATACTTTGCTTGGCCCCCGCGGCATTCACATTTATATCAGGTTATTTATAGCTGGTGGGGTACCCTTCTTGTTTATGCAGCCATCACCTGTACATATGTATATATATTTCGGACGGGTCTGATGGGGGAGATGTTGTTTTTTGTATTTTTTAAATGTTTTTAATTATTGTGTCACCAATAAAGTTGTTCTTTTTTTGATACTTACTATGGGTGGTGTGCAGAATGTTCTTTAGTGGCTTCTTCTTCTTTTGTTGGTAACAAACTGGGAATTAGTGGAAGGGGATATGTGTTCCTTATGGTGATTTTATGAAGTTCCCGAAAGTCAAGGCATGGGCGGAGACCACCATCTTTTATTTTAACAAAAAAAAACCTGCAGCAACAGGAGACACAGAAGGGCAGATATGTCCCTTGCGGAGACTCTCAGATATATATTCCTTCATGGCGACCCACTCAGGACCAGAAAGGTTGAACAATCAAGCCTTAGGCAATTTAGCCCCTGGAACCAGGTCAATGGCACAATCAAAAGGGCAGTGCGGTGGCAACCCCTCACCGTGACCTTTGGAAAACATGTCATAGAAGTCGTTCAGGTACTCCGGAATACCCTCCAGACCGACGGACAACACAGATGCAGAAATCAGACATTTCTTTTCACAATTCAGACCCCTTTTAACAATTTCTCGAGCCTCCCAGTCAATGACTGGGTTATGACATTGCAACCAAGGGAACTCAAAACCAACCCGGCAGGGAGGTGGCAAAGAATGAAACAGGTCATATGCTCCAGATGAACAGGGCCCACCTCAAGGATGAAATATTTAGTAACAAAATGGATCCCATCCTTGGTGAAAGGAGTAGAGTCAATGCCCACCACTTTCATGGGTTTTTCCAACCTGATAAACCCTATATTACAGTGAGTCACAAATTTTGAGTCAATCAAGTATACTGAAGACCCACAATCTGCAAAAGCAGAAGAGGGAAAAAAACAATTGTTCACATCAACTTTCACTTTTAGCAATAATTTGAAAAGTTAGGAAAAAAGTACCTGAGGGTCTGGATAACTTCCTTGGCAGCTACCCAGACCTAGGTGTTTCATAAGACCTAGAATCCGGCGGGCTGGAGGGACAGTCCTTTATTCAATGGCCTGGAGCTCCACAATAGAAACAGAGTTTGCTCTCCCTTCGATGTCTCCTTTCTCTTTCTTTTGAGTAG
This sequence comes from Ranitomeya imitator, assembly GCF_032444005.1. NCBI lineage: Eukaryota > Metazoa > Chordata > Amphibia > Anura > Dendrobatidae > Ranitomeya > Ranitomeya imitator. The sequence goes on along the minus strand of NC_091290.1, from coordinate 69,045,905 downwards.
ACAACCCCCACTTCCACGGGCTCAACGGGTGAAGGAGGTTCAGGTTTAACCGGCATTAATGGAGCCTCACGTTGCACCTCTCCTCTTTCATGCAGTCTATGGTCCATACGGACGGCCTATGTCATGCCATACTCCAGAGAGTCTGGCGGAGGATGCAGAGCCAATGCATCCTTTAAATGCTCAGTTAGACCCCTTCAGAAAAGCCTTCTGAGTCCATAGTCATTCCAAGACACCTCTGATGCCCACATGCCAATACCACTCAGCAGAGTGCTTTCCCTGGGTGAGACCCAAAATCGTGTCCTCAGCCAAACTCACTTGATCTGGTTCATTGTAAACCAGACCCAAGTCCACAAAGAACCGATCCACAGACAGTCTCTCAGGGGAGGTGGGAGAAAGGAAGAAAGCCCAAGCCTGCAGCCCCTCTCGAAACAGAGATATCACTATTTCCACCCTTAGACTCTCATCACCCGAGGACCGAGGGTGCAGAGAAAACAATAATTTACAACTTCCTCTAAATACCCAGAATTTTTTTTATTATTCCCAGCGAAGGTATCAGGAACTTTGATCGAGGGTTCAGGAGAAGACAGAGAGACAATCTGACACTGCAGCACCCAAATTGCCCAGTCCGGAAGGGGAACCCCAAATAGAGTTAACAGTATTAGCTAACTCCCTTTGCACCTGCTGGTGGGAAGTAATAAAAGCTTTTTGCTCAACAGACAGGTTTTGCATAATTTTAGTCAGGTTATCCACCGGATCTGACAGAGCACAGAGGCAAATAGTAAATCCCAAAGCCCCCCTGTTATGGACCTGGTGGTTAGGAGCACTCGGAACAACCTGATGGTTAAACTAACACAGGACAAGCTCTGGGAAGTGGGAGCTCTGCTGACCGCAACCCCTAATCCTATCACACACACTAGAAATAGCCGTGGAACGTACCTAACTCTGCCTAGACGCCTCTTCACAGCCTAAGAGCTAACTAGGCCTAGAGATAGAAAATAAAGCCTACCTTGCCTCAGAGAAATTCCCCAAAGGAAAAGGCAGCCCCCCACATATATTGACTGTGAGTTAAGATGAAAGTCACAAACACAGAAATGAAACAGGTTTCAGCAAAGGAGGCCAGACTTGCTAAACAGACTGAGGATAGGAAAGGTAACTTTGCGGTCAGCACAAAAAACTACAAAAAAAAAACCACGCCGAGTGTGCAAAAAGACCTCCGCACCGACTCACGGTGCGGAGGTGCAACTCTGCATCCCAGAGCTTCCAGCTAGCAAGGCAAAATCATGATAGCAAGCTGGACAAGAAAACAATGAACAAATAATTAACTAGCAGGGACTTAGCTTCTGCTGGAGTTGACAGGTCACCAGAAAGATCCAAGAGCGAACTGAACCAGTACAAGAACATTGACAGCTGGCATGGAGTAACGATCTGAGTGGAGTTAAATAGAGCAGCCAGCCAAAGAATAAACTAAGTCACCTGTGGAAGGAACCTCAGAAGCAGCAGCTCCACTCACAGCCACCAGAGGGAGTCCATGAACAAAACTCGATAAAGTACCATTCATGACCACAGGAGGGAGTTCGATAACAGAATTCACAACAGTACCCCCCCTTGAGGAGGGGTCACCGAACCCTCACCAGAGCCCCCAGGCCGATCAGGATGAGCCAAATGAAAGGCACGAACTAGATCAGCAGCATGAACATCAGAGGCAAAAACCCAGGAATTATCTTCCTGACCATAACCCTTCCACTTGACCAGGTACTGGAGTTTCCGTCTCGAAATACGAGAATCCAAAATCTTCTCCACCACATACTCCAACTCCCCCTCGACCAACACCGGGGCAGGAGGATCAATGGAGGGAACCATAGGCGCCACGTATCTCCGCAATAACGACCTATGGAACACATTATGGATGGCAAAAGAAGCTGGAAGGGCCAAACGAAATGACACAGGATTGAGATCTTCAGAAATCTTATACGGGCCAATGAAACGAGGCTTAAACTTAGGAGAGGAAACCTTCATAGGAACATAACGAGACGACAACCAAACCAAATCCCCAACACGAAGTCGGGGACCAACACAGCGCCGGCGGTTAGCGAAACATTGTGCCTTCTCCTGGGACAATGTCAAATTGTCCACCTCATGAGTCCAAATCTGCTGCAACCTGTCCACCACAGTATCCACACCAGGACAGTCCGAAGGCTCAACCTGCCCTGAAGAGAAACGAGGATGGAAACCAGAATTACAGAAAAAAGGCGAAACCAAAGTAGCCGAGCTGGCCCGATTATTAAGGGCGAACTCAGCCAAAGGCAAGAAGGACACCCAATCATCCTGATCAGCAGAAACAAAGCATCTCAGATATGTTTCCAAAGTCTGATTAGTTCGTTCGGTTTGGCCATTTGTCTGAGGATGGAAAGCCGAAGAAAAAGACAAATCCATGCCCATCTTAGCACAAAAGGACCGCCAAAACGTCGAAACAAACTGGGAACCTCTGTCCGAGACGATGTTCTCTGGAATGCCATGGAAACGACCACATGCTGGAAAAACAATGGCACCAAATCAGAGGAGAAAGGCAATTTAGACAAGGGTACCAAATGGACCATCTTAGAGAAGCGATCACAAACCACCCAAATGGCCGACATCCTTTGAGAGACAGGGAGATCTGAAATAAAATCTATGGAAATATGTGTCCAGGGCCTCTTCGGGACCGGCAAGGGCAAAAGCAACCCACTGGCACGAGAATAGCAGGGCTTAGCCCGAGCACAAGTCCCAAAGGACTGCACAAAAGAACGCACATCCCGTGACAAAGAAGGCCACCAAAAGGATCTAGCCACCAAATCTCTGGTACCAAAGATTCCAGGATGACCAGCCAACACCGAACAATGAACCTCAGAGATAACTCTACTAGCCTGAAACTTCTGCAGCACCCGCCGCAAATCAGGGGAGATGGCAGACAAAATTACCCCCTCTTTGAGAATACCCGCCGGCTCAGGAACACCCGGAGAGTCAGGCACAAAACTCCTTGACAGGGCATCAGCCTTCACATTCTTAGAGCCCGGAAGGTACGAAACCACAAAATCAAAACGGGAGAAAAACAGCGACCATCGAGCCTGTCTAGGATTCAACCTTTTGGCAGACTCGAGATAAGTCAAATTCTTGTGATCCGTCAAGACCACAACGCGATGCTTGGCTCCTTCAAGCCAATGTCGCCACTCCTCGAATGCCCACTTCATGGCCAACAACTCTCGATTGCCAACATCATAATTGCGCTCAGCAGGCGAGAACTTTCTAGAAAAGAAGGCACATGGTTTCATCACCGAGCCATCAGAACTTCTTTGCGACAAAACATCCCCTGCTCCAATCTCAGAAGCATCAACCTCGACCTGAAACGGGAGTGAAACATCTGGCTGGCACAACACAGGGGCAGAAGAAAAACGACGCTTCAACTCCTGAAAAGCCTCTACAGCCGCAGAGGACCAATTGACCACATCAGCACCTTTCTTGGTCAAATCAGTCAATGGTTTAGCAACACTAGAAAAATTAGCGATGAAGCGACGGTAAAAATTAGCAAAGCCCAGGAACTTCTGCAGGCTCTTCACAGATGTCGTCTGAGTCCAATCATAAATGGCCTGAACTTTAACAGGGTCCATCTCGATAGTAGAAGGGGAAAAAAAGAAACCCAAAAATGAAACCTTCTGAACTCCAAAGAGACATTTTGACCCCTTCACAAACAAGGAATTCGCACGAAGGACCTGGAACACCATTCTGACCTGCTTCACGTGAGACTCCCAATCATCCGAAAAGACCAAAATATCATCCAAATATACAATCATGAATCTATCCAGGTACTTTCGGAAGATGTCATGCATAAAGGACTGAAACACAGATGGAGCATTAGAAAGCCCGAATGGCATAACCAGGTACTCAAAATGGCCCTCGGGCGTATTAAATGCTGTTTTCCATTCATCGCCCTGTTTAATACGCACAAGATTATAAGCCCCTCGAAGATCTATCTTGGTGAACCAACTAGCCCCCTTAATCCGAGCAAACAAATCAGACAGCAGCGACAAAGTGTACTGAAATTTGACTGTGATCTTATTAAGAAGGCGGTAATCAATACAAGGTCTCAAAGAACCATCCTTCTTGGCCACAAAAAAGAACCCTGCTCCCAACGGTGATGACGACGGGCGAATATGACCTTTCTCCAACGATTCCTTTATATAACTCCACATAGCGGCGTGCTCTGGCACAGATAAATTGAACAGTCGGCCCTTAGGAAACTTACTACCAGGAATCAAATTAATAGCACAATCGCAATCCCTATGAGGAGGTAGGGCACTGGATTTGGGCTCATCAAATACATCCCGGTAATCCGACAAAAACTCAGGGACTTCAGAAGGAGTGGAAGGCGAAATTGACAGCAATGGAACATCACCATGTAACGGACAAAAGAAATTTAGACTGTACCGTACCAATGGTGGCAGAGCTAGCGAACCGCTTAGTGCGCTTAGGACAATCGGAGATAGCATGAGTGGAATCACCACAGTAAAAACACAGCCCATTCCGACCTCTGTGTTCTTGCCGTTCAGCTCTGGTCAAAGTCCTATCACATTGCGTAGGCTCAGGCCTATGCTCAGAGAATACCGCCAAATGGTGCACAGCTTTGCGCTCACGCAAGCGCCGATCGATCTGAATGGCCAAGGACATAGACTCATTCAGACCAGCAGGCGTGGGAAATCCCACCATGACATCTTTAAGGGCTTCAGAAAGACCCTTTCTGAAAATTGCCACCAGGGCACACTCATTCCACTGAGTAAGCACAGACCACTTTCTAAACTTCTGACAATATACCTCCGCTTCATCCTGACCCTGACACAAAGCCAGCAAGATTTTCTCTGCCTGATCCACTGAATTTGGTTCATCATAAAGCAATCCAAGCGCCAGAAAAAACGCATCTACATCACGCAATGCAGGATCTCCTGGCGCAAGGGAAAATGCCCAGTCTTGAGGGTCGCCACGCAACAAAGAAATAATGAATTTTACTTGTTGAACGGGGTCACCAGAGGAGCGGGGTTTCAAAGCAAGAAACAGTTTACAATTATTTTTGAAATTCAGGAACTTAGATCTATCCCCAGAAAACAAATCAGGAATTGGAATTCTAGGCACTAACATCGGATTCTGAACCACAAAATCTTGAATGTTTTGTACCCTTGCAGTGAGATGATCCACACAAGAGGACAGACCTTGAATGTCCATATCTACACCTGTATCCTGAACCACCCAGAGGTTAAGGGGAAAAGAAAGACAAAACACACTGCAGAGAAAAAAAAATGGTCTCAGAACTTCTCTTATCCCTCTATTGAGATGCATTAACACTTTGGGCCAGCTGTACTGTTATGGACCTGGTGGTTAGGAGCACTCGGAACGACCTGATGGTTAAACTAACACAGGACAAGCTCTGGGAAGTGGGAGCTCTGCTGACCGCAACCCCTAATCCTATCACACACACTAGAAATAGCCGTGGAGCGTACCTAACTCTGCCTAGACGCCTCTTCACAGCCTAAGAGCTAACTAGGCCTAGAGATAGAAAATAAAGCCTACCTTGCCTCAGAGAAATTCCCCAAAGGAAAAGGCAGCCCCCCACATATATTGACTGTGAGTTAAGATGAAAGTCACAAACACAGAAATTAAACAGGTTTCAGCAAAGGAGGCCAGACTTGCTAAACAGACTGAGGATAGGAAAGGTAACTTTGCGGTCAGCACAAAAAACTACAAAAAAAAAACTCGCAGAGTGTGCAAAAAGACCTCCGCACCGACTCACGGTGCGGAGGTGCAACTCTGCATCCCAGAGCTTCCAGCTAGCAAGGCAAAATCATGATAGCAAGCTGGACAAGAAAACAATGAACAAATAATTAACTAGCAGGGACTTAGCTTCTGCTGGAGTAGACAGGTCACCAGAAAGATCCAAGAGCGAACTGAACCAGTACAACAACATTGACAGCTGGCATGGAGTAATGATCTGAGTGGAGTTAAATAGAGCAGCCAGCCAAAGAATAAACTAAGTCACCTGTGGAAGGAACCTCAGAAGCAGCAGCTCCACTCACAGCCACCAGAGGGAGTCCATGGACAGAACTCGCCAAAGTACCATTCATGACCACAGGAGGGAGTTCGATAACAGAATTCACAACACCCCCCATAATGTAGTGATAATGTAGTGACAAGGGGACAGTGTTACTGGGGTTAAGCCTGGGGGCACTAACATGGGACATGCACCAGTAAACAGGGTGTGTGGAGACCGAGGAGTGCAGAGCATACAGGACCTGAGCTTAGCCGGTCATGTGATCACAAGAGGCGGAGTTACCATACGCGAGGACAGGGAGCTGGCCGAGAACACAGAATACAAAGGACAAAGCCGATAATGTAGTCAGAGAGCAAAGCCGAGGGTCAGAAGCCAGACCGGAACGAGATAACCAGGGACGAGTCAGAAGAGTAAACAGAGGCAAGCCAAGGGGTCAGCAGTGGTGCAGCTATCATGAGGCAAGTTGAATACTTTGTCTCAAGCGGCGGAGCATTCCGAAAGACAGGGGGCGGCAGAGCGGCAGTCAGAAGTTAGAGCACGTGGGGCCGAATCTCCCTGCAATCCCTGCTTTGACACTTGCTGACAGTGCAGACAGAGTCACAAACAAGCTAATGTGTGGCATGCCCGGCAGGTGACTGTTACCACCTGGCCCGGGCTGAGGTGCAGAGGCGGTGCCCTGTCTCCTGACCTGCTGGCTGCTGTGCTGGGAGTTGGACACACATTGCTGGGACTCGGACCAGTAACCAGCAGCAGTAAGTGTAAGTAACTATATAAAACTTAATTTGCCACCCGCCCCCCCATCCCCCACATGCTGCTGCACAGCTCTGTCACAGTTCACAGCCTCCCTCCATCAGATTGTCAGACTCAGAAGTAGATTCAAGGAGCGAGTGCCTCGTGTCAATGCAGAGACTCGATTAACTGAATTTCTTAAAGCAGAGGAAGGAAAGAGTTTAATTACAAGGGGCAGCCGTGTACGGAGCAGAGCCGCATGTGTATGAGGTGTACGGAGCGGAGCCACATGTGTACGAGGTGTACGGAACGGAGCCATGTGTGTACGATGTGTACGGAGCGGAGCCAAGTGTGTACGAGGTGTACGGAGTGGAGCCAGGCATGTGTGAGGAGTATGGAATGGAGCCGTGTGTGTATGAGGTGTACGGAGTGGAGCCAAGCATGTGCGAGGTGTATGGAGTGGAGCCCTGTGTGTATGAGGTGTATGGAGCAGAGCCGGGTGTGTATAAGGTGTATGGAGCGGAGCCGCATGTGTACGGAGCGGAGCCTTTTGTGCAAGGTGTACGGAGCACAGCCAAGTGTGTAGGAGTAAATTTGTGTAGCCATTATACGGTATGCAGTATCATGTACGGCCAATATACAGTATAGAGCATCATTTGTGGCCATTATACTGTATGGAGCACTATATGGTACCCAAAATACTGTGTGGAGCAATATATGGGGCTCATTATACTGTATGGAGCAATATATGGGGGCATGTTATTCTGTATGGAGCACTATGCAGTGCCCACAATACTGTATGGAGGACTATGTGGTGTCCATAACTGTATGGAGCCATATATGGGGGGTCATTATACTGTATGGAGCAATATATAGGGCATGTTATTCTGTATGGAGTGCTATGTGGTGCCCATAATACTGTATGGAGCAATAAATAGGGGTCATTATACTGTATGGAGCAATATATGGGGAATGTTATTCTGTGTGGAGTGCTGTGCGGTGCCCACAATACTGCATGGAGGACTATGTGGTGCCAATAATACTGTATGGAGCAATATATGGGGTTATTCTGTATGAAGCACTGTAATGCCCAGAATACTGTATGGAGGGCTATACTGTCTGATTTATGACCTATTGTAGAATGTGCAATAGTTATCATTCTTGTAATGTATGGGGGGACTGTATATGAAATGGGAACCGTATAGGGGGGCTGTACTGTATACAGTATGTGTTTGGGGGGGCGCCATTTTGAAGTTTGCCTCAGGCAGCAGTGTGGCTAGGTTCACCCCTGGGGGTCAGAATACCAGGAGGGATGAATCAGTACCAAGCAGAAAGACAGAGACAATAATCAAGGGACAAATCTGGGACATACACAGCAAAACTCACACACGCAAAGGAACAACGATACAGAGAGTAACCTGGGTCAGCGACCTCAAACCGAGTAGACAAAAGTATCACCGACACTAGACCCAGGAACTCCAAGCATTACATAGCCGCCCAGAACCAAAGAGAGGCGGACAGACTTTACCCTGATCTGACCAGGACAGAGCCCGAATCACCCCGTCCTGAGTCATGACACCAAGTAGCTGTCAGTAAGGCCCATTGACAATAAAAAACTCTTAGCCTTCCCCCCACCCGAAGCCTGGCATCATGGCTGTTCTGGTCCTCCTGTGTTGGGAAATGGTTTGTTAAATAAGAACCCTCTATTCTGGCCTTTATCTTTGCTCCAGGAGCTTCCACCTCTTCCACAATCCTCTCTTCTTTCTCTTCTTTCTCGACCTTCCCAAAGCCAAAAGGATCTCCTATATCTATGAAAGGGGGGAGAAAATTATTTTTCTAATCTACTACTTTCTCTAGCATCTCATCTAAGACAGAACGCAATAAAAAATAATTACCTTGACAAGGAATAGGGCACAACTTCATCTTAGACTGGAAATCTGGTGACAAGTTTGTAAGCCAGAGAGCTCTGAGGCCAGAGTTTTAAAGAGCCACGGTATGAGCGGCAAATCTGCCAAAAATCATCTGCCTTCTGAATGCAAGAGTTGATCTGTAGGACTTACCAACGATCACGGCTTACCAACGCTGGTCGTGATAGTTGGTAAGTTGTTTAGTGTAACGGTACCTTTATTGCACATTTCCATCAGTCAAGCCACCATTAATTAACAGCTTAATCAGTATGCGTACACTCTCGACATGTTTCCCCACCTTGCAGTTCATCAGGAGATCATACTGCGATAAACAACTTATCTTATCGTGCCCAGATGATGGCTACCGACAGCGTGGGAGCAGTGCCCATCCTCGTGAGTCATGGAATCAATATCTGCCAGACAAAAAATATTTTTTGGTTTGTTGAGAGTTAATTTTTGGGTAACATTTTTTTTATGAAAGATTGTTTTCTTGGTATAATATTAAAGGTTATATTTTAATGAATGTTAGGGCTAGCGGAACGCACCGAGTATAGATAGATAGCTACAAGGTGCATTCACAGCCCGGGGTCCACCGTGCAGAGATATCTGCTGCTAAGTAACGGCAGATAAACTCTGAGCTCACACATGGGTTAAGCTTCACGCCATGTGAACTGGAAGCGATCTCTGTTGCCTCATAGATTCGCGCTGTACACAAAACTATTACCCTAACTGGGGTTGTGCTTGCTCTGGAACTTTTCTGTGCTAACCGCACACATGAAGGAACCAGATGCTAAGCCAAGAGACTAATTGCCCCCACTGACGCTAGCTGCCTGCCTGAGTGTACAGTCCCAAAGCTACAGCCTCACACCACATATGACTAGAGTGGTAGAGTATTCACTGGCATAAGCCAAACACATTTGATACTAGCGCATGGCCGTGCGGCCATGCGAACCTTTTATAGTTGCAGCTCTTTCAGGACCTTCCTGATGGACCAATAGGAGCTGCTACAGGGCCTGAGCGTGTGACCCCTGACCTCCAATGAGAGGTCCTCCCGTGGTCATGCTCAGTGCGTGAAAAGCAGGACTTAGTCCCAGAAAAGCCTGCTCGCCGCTGACCAGTGCTGGCTACAAAGGCAGAGCCTGGAAAGGCAGAAATAACCATTCGCACAGTATCAGGCTGAGCCAGATGCTGGGACCGCCGTCTCCGCGGAGCAGGTTCCACTGTGGCTGGAGGAGAATAGGAGACTGCAGCAGACATGGTTCGAGATTCCCCCTGTGCAGCAGTGGGAACTCGACACCTAACAATGAATACTTTGGTAAAAGTTGGTACAGTTTCGGTGATTAGTTTAGATGGCACCCTTTATACAGTGATTTTTGATATTGTGGATTTAGTCGTGATGCCGATAATAATATAAAATCAATGTGTACAAATATATTAATTAAACCACTTTTATTTATTTGTATACCTTGATTTTTTTATCATTACCAGCAGTGTGGACTAAATCCACAATATCCTCTATCTTGTCATAAAATCATATTTTCTCACTTCAGAAGCCATGTTATTTCTATACTACATCAGGTTTAAAATAACAAGCTGCTGCTTCCCATTCCCGCCAAAGGCTACTTTGACACTTGCGTCGGTACGGGGCCATCGCCATGCGTCAGCCCGACATACCGACAGACACTGTGATAAATGTAGCACAACGTGGGCAGCGGATGCAGTTTTACAATGCATCCGTTGCCCTTTACGATGAGCGGGGAGGAGGCGGAGTTTCGGCCTCACATGCGCGGTCGAAAATGGCGGTCACGACGCACAAAAAAAGGAGAGGTGTGGATGACAGGTAGATAATGACCTGAAATACATGCTAAATACATATACTGTATCTAAATTAGTCAATATAAATTTTCTGACTCTCTTGGTGCAGGTGATCCATCTAGATACAGCATCACATGTCAGAATGAATAATTAATCAGATCCTGCACCTATAAGAGAGTTATATAGCAAGTGTCTCAAAGCTGCATATTTCAACATATATATGCATGGGTATCAATTATATACACAAGTAAGGTATCATGGTGTAAAACAACATACCAATAGATGATAAGCTGTTGAGCGTGACGCCACACCCAGACGCGCGTTTTGGACTAGACCTTTATCAAGGGGTGTCGTCATTGTGGAGGTATGTGGTATAAATAGTTATAACAGCCAATTAAAAGACAGCAGTGACTGACGGCATGTCCAATCTCAGGAGGCCCCGGAAGTTCTGCAGGTGGCCGCATCATGCATCACCAACCACATGATGCATCTCCCTTATGCACTATGTGATCGGGTAGCGACAGTGACATATAGACACAGGCACAGGGATAATCTGGGGTGCAGAGAGTGCATGCGCACATCAGTTACCGATCATTGGTAATAGTAGAACGCCACAACGTAATATAGATGGATGGGCATAATTTGGGAATTGATAATGCATGTAGGGACACAATAGTGGGAACAAAAGTGTAAAATGAATGTATAAAAATAAATTCAAATTATATGCAAAATTGAAGTTGAATGAAGCTATTGAAAAAATAATAAAAGATGAGTATAAATAGAATAAACAATAAAAGTGCACTATAAATGACAAAACTAGCAAAATTCAGCATATGAGATATGTTACAGGGTTAATCAGCCACCTCAAAATAGCCATAAAGCGACAGAATACTCTGATAAATATGCACAAACATGAGAAGAAAAGGAGTCAAACAAGTCTGTCTTTAGAATAATTACAGATACAGTAAATCTTTATTAATACTTTAAATATGATTATTTAATAAAATATCTTAGAAACAGTAGAAACAATGATGTTTTAAATGACAAATGGATTTACAAAGGATTCAAGTATAGTGAGGAAGTCAACATTACATGTTAAAGTAGGAGGACAGGGAGAATCATGTTCCTGGGGCATAAACTCAAATTATAAATAGGTAAGGGGTCATAGGTATAATGTCTAATACAGGAATGATCCTTACCCATGTAAGTCCTAGTGTGACACCAGACAACCAGCCCCTATGCGCGTTTCGCTTGGGCTTCCTTGGGGGGGCCATGACATAATGTGTTTCAGTACTATTATATATATATGCCAGCATCAGCTGTCCCTTATCAGGGATACATATGTTAAGGCGCATACGCACGCGACGTGAGCGACGGAAGTTGCCTCACCGCATAGCCTCCAATGCCACGTGAGAACTCAGAGAGCCATCTCTATGGCAACCGTGACCCGAAGGCCCGCATCTCGGGCGCCAGTGACGATGCTCCAGACTGTAAGCATCACAGACATGCACACAAGTTCACTGCAAGAGGATAGATGCAAACCACAGATGAGTTAGAATCAGGTACAGTCTTGCATCAATAGCAAGTGTGCGGATCAGATAATAACTGATCCAGAATAATCACAAGAGGAGTACAAAGTGACAAATGCATCATGAAGTGACATCATGCAATATAAGGCAACAAATTACAATGAGCAGAAAACCATTATATATATCGCAATCAGCATATCATTAATATGTGTAACCAGGTCCGGCATCAGCACCCGGCGTACCCGGGCAAGTGCCGGGGCCCTGGTGAGAAAGGGGGGCCCATTCAGGGCTGGAGTTAGGGGCAGGCAGCTGCAAGTGCCTAGGGCCCCCGCTCCCCCAGGGGCCCTCAGCTAGCGGCACATCACACAGCTGCTATGGGACCCCTGTGAGGCAGGGGGGCCCGCCTGTCGCAAGCACCAACTCCCCGCTGCCGCTTTGAACTTTATCGGCGTCTGCCAGTAAAGTTCAAAGCAAATAATGGAGGAGAGCGTGTCACCTGACGCTCCCTCTCCCATCATTCCCCACTCTGCCTCTGACACTGCCGCTGTGGGTGCGCGATGATGTTATCCCGCACTCACTGTGTGTCAGGCAGTGCAGCTGCAGCCGCCAAGATCGGAGCAGGGAGGGAGCAGAGCAGCGCGGGAAGGTTGAGAGGTGAGGAGGTTTTTTTTTGTAACTATAACAGTGAGTACTGAACTATGGGGCCATTCTTGGGGGGAGGGGTGCTGTGCTGTATACTACATGTCTGTGCTATATACTATATATACTACATGGCTGTTCTATATACTACATAGCTGTTTTATATACTACATGGCTGTGCTATACTGTATACTACGTGGGCCGTGTTATATACTACGTGGGCTGTTATATGCTACGTGGGCTGTGTTATATACTACATGGCTGTTCTATATACTACATGGCTGTTCTATATACTACATGGCTGTTTTATATACTACATGGCTGTGCTATATACCACGTGGGCCGTGTTATATACTACGTGGGCTGTTATATGCTACGTGGGCTGTGTTATATCCTACATGGCTGTTCTATAAACTACATTGCTGTTTTATATACTACATGGCTGTGCTATATACTACATGGGCCGTATTATATACTACGTGGGCTGTTATATACTATGTGGGCTGTGCTATATATTATATGGCTGTTCTATATACTATGTGGGCTGTGTTATATAATATGTGGCTGTGCTATATACTATAAAGGCTGTTATATGATACGTGGGCTGTGTTATATACTACATGGCTGTGTTATATGCTACGTGGACTGTTATATACTACATGGCTGTGTTATATGCTACGTGGCTGTGCTATATACTACTTGGGCTGTGTTATATACTATGTGGCTGTGTTATATGCTACGTGGGCTGTTGTATACTAAATGGCTGTGTTATATACTACATGGCTGTGTTATATGCTATGTGGGCTGTTATATACTACATGGCTGTGTTATATGCTACGTGGCTGTGCTATATACTACGTGGGCTGTGTTATATACTACATGGCTGTGTTATATGCTACGTGGGCTGTTATATACTACATGGCTGTGTTATATGCTATGTGGCTGTGCTATATACTATGTGGGCTATGTTATATACTACATGGCTGTGTTATATGCTACATGGGCAATTATATACTACATGGCTGTGTTATATGCTACGTGGCTGTGCAATATACTGCGTGGGCTGTGTTATATACTACCTTGCTGTGTTATATGTGATCATGAATCGTGGTATGTGTTAAAGGGGGGCCCACTGAGACTCTTTCGCCCGGGGCCCTCAAAAACCTGGAGCCAGCCCTGTGTGTAACAACATGTGTATACATACATAAGTTCACAAATATATCATAAACTGCCACAAATCCAGCAGTTGTGAAGACCAAAAAGGGAAAACATACATGATATACATGATAATGTAAATAACATATATGGTGCTTTTTCCAGTAGGGTTACTGTGGTAAATCGGCAAACACCTCTGACATCATTATGAAAAGACTTTTAAGATCGGTGTCTTTAAGACTGGTGTTACTTACCTTTCCCAGCACCAGTTCCAGGCTTTACTCTCTTTTCCCGTGCACACCTCCATTTGCTGTAATTGATACAAGATTTTCCAAATCATCCAGAAAACTCATTTAACAGCAACATCTATGGCCTTTTAAGGTACAGTGAGTACGGAAAGTATTCATACCCCTTTACATTTTTCACTCTTTGTTTCATTGCAGCCATTTGGTAAATTCAAAAAAGTTCATTTTGTTCTCTTTAATGTACACTCTGCACCCCATCTTGACTGAAAAAAACAGAAATGTAGTAATTTTTGCAAATTTGTTAAAAAAGAGAAACTGAAATATCACATGGTCATAAGTATTCAGACCTGTTGCTCAGTATTGAGTAGAAGTGCCCTTTGGAGCTAGTACAGCCATATGTCGTCTTGGGAATGATGCAACAAGTTTTTCACACCTGGATATGGGGATCCTCTGCCATTCTTCCTTGCAGATCCTCTCCAGTTCTGTCAGGTTGGATGGTGAACATTGGTGGACAGCCATTTTCAGGTCTCTCCAGAGATGCTCAATTGGGTTTAGGTGAGGGCTCTGCCTGGGCCAGTCAAGAATGGTCACTGATTTGTGAAGCTACTCCTTTATTATTTTAGCTGTGTGCTTAGGGTCATTGTCTTATTGGAAGGTGAACCTTCTGCAAAGTCGGAGGTCCAGAGCACTCTGAAATAAGTTTTCATCCAGGATATCTCTTTACTTGGCTGCATTCGTGTTTCCTTCAATAACAACCAGTCATCCTGTCCCTGCAGCTGAAAAACACCCACATAGCATGATGCTGCCACCACCATGTTTCACTGTAGGGATTGTATTGGGCAGTGCCTGGTTCTCTCCATACATACTGCTTAGAATTATTACCAAAAAGGTCTATCTTCCTCTCATCAGACTAGAGAAAATTATATCTCATAGTCTGGGAGTCCTTCATGTGCTTTTTAGCAAACTCTATGCGGACTTTCATATACTTGCACCGAGGAGAGGTCTCTGTACAGTCACTCTGCCATAGAGGCTCGACTGGTGGAAGACTGCAGTAATAGTTGACTTTGTGGAACTTTCTCTCATCTCCCAACTGCATCCTTGGAGCTTAGCCACAGTGATCTTGGGGTTCTTCTTTACATCTCTCACCAAGGCTCCACTCCCACGATTGCTCAGTTTGGCTGGACGGCCAGGTCTAGGAAGACTTCTGGTGGTCCCAAACTTCTTCCATTTAAGGATTATGGAGGCCACTCTGCTTTTATGAACTTTGAGTACTGCAGAAATTCTTTTGCAATCTTGGCCAGATCTGTGCCTTGCTACAATTCTGTCTCTGAGCTCCTTGACCAGTTCCTTTGACCTCATGAGTCTCATTTGGTCTGACATGCACTGTGAGCTGTGAGGTCTTATATAGACTGGTGTGTGCCTTTCCAAATCAAGTCCTATCAGTTTAATTAAACACTGCTGGACTTCAATGAAGGAGTAGAGCCATCTCAAGGAGATTCATAAGGAAATGGACAGCATGTGACTTAAATATGAGTGTCTGAGCTCAGGGTCTCAGTACTTATGACCATGTGATATTTCAGTTTTTCTGTTTGATTAACTTTGCAAACATTTCTACATTTCTTTTTTTTCAGTCAAGATGGAGTGAAGCGTGTATATTAATGTGAACAAAATGAACTTTTTTGTATTTACGAATTGGCTGCAATGAAACAAAGAGTGAAAAATTTAAAAGGGTCTGAATACTTTTCGTACCCACTGTATATAGGAAGTTTTGTACCATATGTATTTCTGTAGTTAGTTTCACCATCCACTTCTCTGTGCTGGCTAATCATCTCTTCAGTGAACTTCTGCATGTTTATGATCTATCTGGATTTACTTCCTGGCTCAGACCTGTTTGCAACCATTTATTTGCTGTAAGCATAATGAACTTTGGTGCTGTTTACACAAAAATGCTGCTTCAGCAGTGTGTAGTGTGCTTTTCAAGCAAGTATCTGATTTGCCTGTTTATCATTTCTGCATAAGGTTGGTCTTTTGTTTTCTGATTGTTTTATTATTTACCGCATTCGCGGTGATGCGCCCTCTGCTGGATGTCCTCATATGAACTCGAGCCTTGGAGCTTTCCAGGAAAGTTCCCACGCTCGAGGTCATTTGAGGACATCCAGCAGAGGGCGCATCACCGGGACTGAAGGTAACTATAGGTCATTGACCTACATTACCTTCATTCCCCGGGGTTTCACAGGCACGAGCACAGCTGCATTATTGCAGAGCTCCTGCCTGTAAAATATTTTAACCCCTTCAGATGGATTTACATCGTGGGACGTGACAGATCATCGGAAGGTATGTATATTGTTGGTTTATTATTTTTCCTTTGTTACAGAGCGAGCCCACGCCAATTTTTTCCGCGATTTAACCATTAAATTGCCTGTAGCTATTAAATTTAAGGGTTAAAGGCAATTTAAGGGTTAAATCACGGAAAAATTGGCGTGGGCTCCCGCGCAATTTTCTACGCCAGAGTGGTAAAGCCAGTGTTAGGTCTCGAGTTCCCGCTTCTGCACAGGGGGAATCTCGAGCCATCTCCGCTGCGGTCTCCCATTCTTATCTAGCCGCAGTGGAGTCTGCTCAGCAGGGACGTCGGTCCCAGCGTCTTGCTCAGTCTCACTCTGTACAGAGAGTTACTGCTGCTTCTTCAGCTTCTGCCATTAAACCCAGTGCTGGTCAGCAGCGAGCGGACTTCTCTGGGACTAAGTCCTTGTCTGCACACACTGAGCATGCCCAGGGCAAGATCTCCCATTGGAGATCGAGGGTCATGTGCTCAGGCTCTGCAGCACATTCCATTGGTCCTCTTGGCAGGTCTTGGAAGGGCAAAGTTTCCGTGGCCACTTCCTGTGCTGCAACTATATAAACTGCGCATGACCGCACGACCATGCGCTAGTGTACATTTGCTTACGTGTGTTTGTTGTGAGTGCAAGTCGTCCTTGGATACCCCTTCCCTATTGAATGTCTGTTCGCGGAAGGTGTATGGTTGCTATCTAGCGCCCGACTTATCCTACAGCACTAATCACACGTTACAGCGTCCAGTTGCTGTGACCGCCAGTACGGCGTCGTGCACTTCCTCTGTGCTTTCCTTACCCAAGCCTGGGTGGTTAGTGGCGTTCGTCAGTGCGGCACCGCATGCACTCTTGTGCCCTAATATTGTTATTCAGCTTCCTTACACACCCAGTTGCGGTGTTGTGCCAGCAAGGGTCTAATCGGACTTCAATCCTAGTTGGGGTTGAGTTCGCTGACTACTTGCTCGCCTTCTATGTGCGGTACCGCGATCCTGTGACGCAACAGGATCGCTTCCTTCACGCTGGGTGAAGTTTAACCCACGTGTGTATACTTATGAGTACCGTCATATAGTCCGTCATTACTTAGCAGCAGGTTCCATCTCTGCACGGTGGAACCCGGGCTGCGAACGCACCATACACTATCTGTCTTATTATTTGGTGCGTTCCGCTAGCCCTAACAGCCAGTGACTGAGGGCAAATATTAATAGCCTGGAGATGGTCCACGCTTTTTGCCCTATCCCCCCCCCCCGGCTAAAAACATCTGCCCCCAGCCACCCCAGAAAAGGAACATCTGGAAGATGCACCTATTCTGGCACTTGGCCACTCTCTTCCCACTCCTGTGTAGCGGTGGGATATGGGGTAATTAAGGGTTAATGTCACCTTGCTATGGTAAGGTGACATTAAGCCAGATTAATAATGGAGAGGCGCCAATTCTGACACCTATCCATTATTAATCCAATTGTATGAAAGGGTTAAAAAAACACACACATTATTAAAAAGTATTTTAATGAAATAAACACAGGTTGTTGTAATATTTTATTGTACTCTCAATTCACCTGAAGACCCTTGCTCTGTAACAAAGGAAAAATAATAAACCAACAATATGCATACAGTACAGACCAAAAGTTTGGACACACCTTCTCATTTAAAGATTTTTCTGTATTTTCATGACTATGAAAATTGTACATTCACACTGAAGGCATCAAAACTATGAATTAACACATGTGGAATTATATACTTAACAAAAGAGTGTAAATCAACTGAAATTATGTCTTATATTCTAGGTTCTTCAAAGTAGCCATCTTTTGCTTTGATTTGATTTGATTTGCACATTAAAACTGTTTATCATTGTTAATAGACTGTTTCAGTGTATAGTGGGCGGGGGATAGATCTGTGCTGAAATAACGCCGATCTCCATTTTTTTTTTCTTTCCCGCATTTACAGTGGGGCGGTGCAGTCTCTCAGCCTATCAGCAGTGCTCACACACACAGCAATGTACATGTGATGCATACAAGCGAGGGCATGTGTCATTGGCTGTGTATGTCACATGTCCTTGCTCTATAAGAACCAGCCATTTGCCCCGTCGCCACCATTTCCTCACTGCTGCAGCTTAGTGTTAGACGGCACCGCTGCTGCTGTGGCCGCTATACAGACAAAGAGTGTTTTTTTGGAGCGAATTGTCAGAGAGATAGGTTTAGGGAGTCGGGAGGAGTCAGGCCTAGTTGTAATATCAGCCCTTTTCAGGGTAGGTTACAGCAGTTCATAGCACTGTTTGCCAGGCAGGTCTGTGACAGTGCTGTGCAAGTGTTTGTCACAGCATTTGGTGTAATCTAGCTCAGCCAATACTTTTGGGCTAGTAGCATTGTCTGATAGTCATCTGAGGAGCCCGCCTGTGAAACTAACTACACCGCCTGTGTATCTCTATTTTCACTGCATCTAATCCAGTTATTAGTTAGGGCCTAGGAGCAGTGTCTGCACGTCAGCAGAGTAGCCCGCCTGTGAAACAAACTATACCGCCTGTGTATCTCTATTTTCACTGAATCTAATCCAGTTATTAGTTTAGGGCCTAGGAGCAGTGTCTGCACGTCAGCAGAGTAGCCCACCTGTGAAACAAACTATACCGCCTGTGTATCTCTATTTTCACTGAATCTAATCCAGTTATTAGTTTAGGGCCTAGGAGCAGTGTCTGCACGTCAGCAGAGTAGCCCACCTGTGAAACGAACTACACCGCCTGTGTATCTCTATTTTCACTGCATCTAATCCAGTTGATAGTTTTGGGCCTAGGAGCAGTGTCTGCACGTCAGCAGAGTAGCCCGCCTGTGAAACAAACTATACCGCCTGTGTATCTCTATTTTCACTGAATTTAATCCAGTTATTAGTTTAGGGCCTAGGAGCAGTGTCTGCACGTCAGCAGAGTAGCCCACCTGTGAAACGAACTACACCGCCTGTGTATCTCTATTTTCACTGCATCTAATCCAGTTGATAGTTTTGGGCCTAGGAGCAGTGTCTGCACGTCAGCAGAGTAGCCCGCCTGTGAAACAAACTATACCGCCTGTGTATCTCTATTTTCACAGCATCTATTCCAGCTATTAGTTTAGGGCCTAGGAGCAGTGTCTGCACATCAGCAGAGTAGCCCACCTGTGCAACAAACGATACCACCTGTGTATCTCCATTTTCACTGCATCTAATCCAGTTATTAGTTTAGGGCCTAGGAGCAGTGTCTGCACGTCAGCAGAGTAGCCCGCCTGTGAAACAAACTATACCGCCTGTGTATCTCTATTTTCACTGCATCTAATCCAGTTAATAGTTTAGGGCCTAGGAGCAGTGTCTGCACGTAAGCAGAGTCGCCTGCCTGTGAAACAAACTATACCGCCTGTGTATCTCTGTTTTCACTGCATCTAATCCAGTTATTAGTTTTGGGCCTAGTACCACAGTTTGGCCACTCAGTTCTGCTTGGTTTTCATCCATCGGTTGTTGTGCCAATAACTACAGATAGAGAGTTGCCAATTAGTTAAGCACTAAAATGAGTGTCAAAAGGCCTGCTGCTGGTGGAAAGGGGAATAGGCGTGTTGGAAAGGGAAAAAAGGTTGTGTCCATGGGGTAGGTGGTAAAGCAACAGTAACATCTGCAGAAGAAAGACCATCTTCCAGCCAAAGTAAGATGTCTACTTCTTTTCGTGGACAATCTGATATGATCCCTTTCTTACGACCATTGCTACAAGCATCGCCAAAAATTCCAGATGAGGCACAAAAACAGCAGGTGCTTGAACGGATATCAAGTGCTCGTTCAAGTGGGCTCTCCTTCATGTCAATTACAAAATCACAACTACTCCAGTCCTCAGAGTTGTCACCCCAATTGCACTTGCTTCCTCACAGCTCCCAAGTCTCCAGCTGCCCGTCTGAGCATGGGGTAACACACATGGTTGAGTCTGTAGAGCTGTTTACGCATACTATAGTCTGGGAATCAGAGGTCTGCTCCAGAGCTTCTGTGAATCCAGATGAGGAAATGAGCTGCACTGATGCCCAGAATCTTTGTGAGTCGGATCCAGGCCCAGATGAAGAAGGTTCTGAGCATAATGTAGACCCTCGTTCCCAAACTGTAACTCCTGTTGGTGGAGACAATGAGAAAGATGATGATGAGACTGAGATACCTGATTGGAACGAAAACTTGACTTTTTGGTCAGGGCAGGAAGAGGTTGGCTCTGAGGACGACGGGTGTGAGAACACACAGGATGATGATGATGAGGTTGTAGACCCCACTTACTGTCAACCCCCAGTCCGCCAGTCCATGAGGTCAGCAGAGGAGGTGGAGGAGGATGCTAGTGACGAGTCTGACGATGAGGTAACGGTGCGCCTTCCTGGACAGAGACGGAGTACTGGAAGCACGTCAACAACTGCATCCTCAACCCCAACTGTGCCTCAGACCAGAGGTCTTGGTGGCTCTTCAGGTCGCACGGGCTCTAAGCCTTGTATAGCCTGGGCATTTTTTGACATCGCAAAGGATGACCCAACTCATGTTGTCTGTAAGATTTGTTAATAAAATCTCAGTAGAGGCCAAAAAATCACTAGCTTGAGTACTTCAAGCATGAACCGTCACATGGATATGAGGCAGGAGTTGCAGTGGGAAGCTCCCTTTGCTACAATGCGGCCTAGTGGGCCGGATCAACCACCTTCTGCCCCATCAAGTGCATCCACGTGCTCTTCATCCTCTGTGACTGTGGGGACACCAGTCGCACATGGTTTTGGATGCAGACCTTCCACCTCTTTACCCACAACAGCCAGTGTTATTGGCAGGTCATCAGGACATTTGCTAGTGGAAACACCTGCTGGTTTTGAGCACTCTCCGACATTGACACCACATTTTGATCAATGCAACATAACATCTCCGCCTGCACCTTCCTCACAGATTAGCAGTTTGCCGGAGACACCCTACTCAACTCCGTCTAAGCACGGCAGCCAGCCCTCAGTCCCTCAGATGTGGACAAGTAAAAGACCATTTCCTCCTAGCCATGACAAAGCTAAGAGGTTGAATTTCTCCACCAGCAAGCTGTTGGCTACAAAAATGCTGCCTTTCCGCCTCGTGGACACAGAGGATTTTTGAGACCTTATGTCCGTCGCAATGCCCCAGTACCAGATGCCCAGTCGCCACTACTTCTCAAAGAAAGCTGTGCCTGCGCTACACCAGCATGTCGCACACAACATCACCGCTTCCTTGAGAAACTCTGCGTGTGACAAGGTTCATTTCACCACAGACACTTGGACGAGTAGACATTGACAGGGGCGTTACATATCGGTGACTGGGAACTGGGTAACTACGGCGACATCAGGAGAAGGGGCTGCTGTCCAAGTCTTGCCGTCACCACGAGTTGCTCGTCGATCCTCTGTATCTAGAAGTTCCTCCACTGCTTCTGCCTCCTCAACCTACTCTTGGTCCTCCACCTGCACCCAAAGCCTGTCTGGTAATGCCACCCGCGTTGTAACTGTGCAGAAGGAATCCTGCACACCTCCTCACTATGCTGTCACCAGGGCTCAACGGCATCAGGCAGTGTTTACACTGTCTGGGAAATGTGAGTCACACAGCAGAGGAGTTGTGGTCAGCTCTGGAGACCGAGTTCCATCAATGGGTGTCTCCACTCAACCTGCAGCCAGGGAAGGCTGTGTGCGACAATGCTGCAAACCTGGGTGCGACCCTTCCCCGGGGCAATGTCACACACGTGCCTTGTATGGCTCACATTTTGAACCTGGTTGTCCAGCAATATTTATCCCACTATCCCGGACTAGATGGGCTTCTGCAGAGTGCACAGTCGCTGTGTGCTCACTTCCGCTGTTCACATCCTGCAGCTCGACAACTTACATCTCTACAGAAGTCGTTGGGCCTGCCAGTTCACCGGCTGAAATGCGATGTGCCCACATGGTGGAATTCAACTCTGCACATGTTGCAGCGACTGTGGCAGCACCGACGAGCCCTGGTGCAATTCATTATGACGTATAGCCTGGGCCAATGAGATCAAGAGGTGGGGCTAATCATGCTGCAGGAGTGGTCTCAGATCAGGGATCTATGCACCCTTCTGTACAGTTTTGACATAGCAATGAAGATGTTTAGTGCTGACGATGCCATTATCAGCATGACCATTCCGGTGATTTACATGCTGGAGCACACCTTACACAATGTTCAGAGTCAGGTGGTGGAACAAGAGGAGGAGGAGGAGGAGGAAGAACAGGAGGAGTTGTACGCGGAAGGGATCATATCTCCAAGGTCAAGAAGGTTGGCAGCACCAAGGCTGCTGGCATTGGAGGCTGGGGGAGAGGGGTTACCGAGGATGCATGGTAGCAGCCAAACTGTTGAGGAAGGTGCAGGAGGCGAGGAAGAAGTGGAGGATGAACTGGCGCTGAGCATAGAAGACTCATCAGATGAGGGAGACCTTGATCAAATTTCTGTTGTGCGAGGTTGGGGGGAGAGGGCAGACGAAGGAAGCATGATTCTCACCTCGCCACCACCAAGACAACAAGGACTTGGTCCCCCTGGATGCGCAAGACACATGAGTGCCTTCTTGCTGCACTACCTGCAACATGACCCTCGGATTGTCAGAATCCGAAGTAATGCCGACTACTGGGTTGCCACACTCTTAGATCCCCAGTACAAAAGCAAATTTGGCGAAATAATTCCTGCCATAGAAAGGGATTTACGCATGCAGGAGTATCAGCAGAGACTGTTACAGAATCAAACATCTGCTTTTCCACAAAACACCAGTGGTGCACGTAGTCAATCTCTGAGTTCTAACTTGCCAACCGTGGGACTATCGAGTCATCACTCAAACCATAACAGTAACATTGTATCTGGTGGTAACAACAATTTTTTCCAATCATTTCAAGATTTTTTTAGACCATCCTTTGCAAGGCCACAGGAGACAAGAAGTCTGACTCACAGCCAATGCCTAGAGAGGATGGTACAAGAGTATCTCCAAGTTAACATCTATGCCATGACATCGCTACCACTCACACCTTGGGGATCTTGTTGTGCCCCGCAGCCAGCATTCTGTCTGAACGTGTGTTCAGTGCTGCTGGTGGTGTGCTGACAGATAAGCGCACGCGGCTGTCCAGTGACAATGTAGACGGACTAACGTTCATCAAGATGAACAAATCCTGGATCCGCAAGGACTTTTCTACCCCTGTGTCATCTTGGGGAGACTAAAAGCTTGATGATTTTTGAAAATCACCTCACCAACTGTTTTAAAAAACTCTGGCGAAATTGATGCCTCTTAAGTGGTGTCTGTGGCCGAATTTTTGGAAAAAATGGAGACTCTTTTATTTAGTCTCCTTGCTGAGTTTTACATGACGTTGCCATTGTCAATTCCAGGTGGGTGGGGTCAACTGCAGAGTTGTTTCCTCATACTATGGCCTGGGATTCAGAGGTATGCTCCAAAGCTTCAGTGTCTGCTAGTCAGCAGAGTAGCCCAGCCACCCACCGCCTGTTTAACTAAGTACTATTTTTAACAACATGTAGCCAAGGAAATCCTTTTGGGCCTAATAGAATTTGGTGCTACTCAGCAGCGTACTTCACCCATGAAGCAAGCTACACCGCCTGTTTACCTAAGTACTATTTTTTAACTGCATCTAGCCCAGGAAATCGCTTTGTACCTAATAGCATTTTGTGCAACTCAGCAGTGTACCCCACCCAGGAAGCAAGCTACACCGCGTGTTTACCTAACTACTATTTTGTAACGGCATCTAGCCCAGGAAATCCGTTTGGGCCTAGTAGAATTTAGTGATACTCAGCAGCGTACCCCACCCATGAAACAAGCAACACCGCCTGTTTACCTAAAAACTATTTTGTAATGGTATCTAGCCCAGGAAATCCGTTTGGGCCTAGTAGAATTTAGTGATGCTCAGCAGCGTACCCCACCCATGAAGCAAGCTACACCGCCTGTTGATCTAATTACTAATTTTTAACGGCATCTAGCCCAGGAAATCGTTTTGCACCTAATAGCATTTTGTGCAACTCAGCAGTGTACCCCATCCAGAAAGCAAGCTACACCGCCTGTTTACCTAACTACTATTTTGTAACAGCATGTAGCCCAGGAAATCCTTTTGGGCCTAGTAGAATTTAGTGATACTCAGCAGCGTACCCCACCCATAAAGCAAGCTACACCGCCTGTTTACCTAACTACTATTTTGTAACGGCATCTAGCCCAGGAAATCCGTTTGGGCCTTGTAGAATTTAATGATACTCAGCAGCCTACCCCACCCATGAAGCAAGCTACACTGCCTGTTTAACTAACTACTATTTTGTAACAGCATATAGCCCAGGAAATCCTTTTGGGCCTAGTAGAATTTAGTGATACTTAGCGTACCCCACCCATGAAGCAAGCTACACTGCCTGTTTACCTAACTACTATTTTGTTACGGCATGTAGCCCAGGAAATCCATTTGGCCCTAGAAGAATTTAGTGATACTCAGCAGCGTACCCCACCCATGAAGCAAGCTACACCGCCTTTTGATCTAATTACTAATTTTTAACTGCATCCAGCCCAGGAAATCCTTTTGGGCCTAGTAGAATTTAGTGCTACTCAGCAGCATACCCCACCCATGAAGCAAGCTACACCGCCTGTTTACCTAAGTACTATTTTTTAACGGCATCTGTCCTAGGAAATCCTTTTGGGCCTAGTAGCAATTTCTGCTACTCAGCAGAGTACCTCACCCATGAAGCAAGCTACACCGCCTTCTTTCTTTCTCAATCTAACCCCTCGGCTCTGGGGTGTCCACTCTCCTTCCAGCTCTCTCCTTCTCACAGGTGGTCTACCGCGTGTTTTCACACTGTGGCGAAATCTTTTGGGCCCAGGCATAAGAAGTGTCGAGGTAATGGATAATATGTGCCACCTTACAAACATCCATGATGACACATTCAAGGAAGAAACTAAACGCCTCAAATAGTGAGCAGGATATGGAGCACCCCATGGGCAAACAGCGATCTATGTAGTATGCTCCTTCACAGAAGCAGCCCAATGGGAGGACACCATTCGGAGGTACAGGTAGTAACCGGAACGCCCCCTCAATGTCTGTTTTGGCCATTAGGGTGCCCCTTACCAACTTCTTGCTGATTGCCTCGTCAAAGGAGGTACAGTACATAGTACTGTACTTGGTTCCGCGTCGATGTTGTCGTTTACTGATGTGCCCCTTGGATATGACAAATGGTGGATTAGTCTGAATGTATTGGGTTCATTTTTTGGCACAACACCCAATGGGGGTACCACTACATCTTCTAAGGAAAGTGTTCTGAATGGACCCGCCACCATTCTACCTAAAGATATTTAGTTTTCTATTTTTTTTTGTCAAGACGTCTGGGTGTTGGTAGAGTGAGTTTAGATTTTTACTCCAGCCATTCTTGATTTTAGAAGGGCATGACATGCCTATATCTGTGTCTCCTCCTCCTTTTACTCCTCCACCTCTTTTCTTTTCACATGACTATATGTAGTTGTGACTGTTCCATGTTTGTTGTGTCTTCTGAGCAGTTTGTCAGCTTTTGGACACTTTTTAAGGTATTTTCTATGTGTTTTCCATGTGTTTGTATGTGTTTGTGTTTGCCTACCATTGGTTTCAATGGGGTTTGACGGTGTTCGTCAAACGTTCGACGAACAGTTCGGCGAACTCCTCCCTGTTCGATGAACCGAACCAAACCCGAACACTAGGGAGGTGGCTCAACACTACTCTGCTTCTTCCATATGCAGTGCTGAGCGGTGACATCAGTAATGTAAACACTCAGCACATGCACCTGGAACACACTGAAAGTAGCTTGTGAATCTGGCTGCTGCAAACAGCGATGTCATCACTAAGCATAGCCAAGGTGCTCAAAACCACATTCAAGAAGTTTATTAACCCTTCAGGTGTTTTACAGGAATTTTTGGAATGTTTAAATAAATATGAACATTTAACTTTGTTTCATAAACAATTTACTTCAGCTCCAATTTGCTTTATTTTACCAAGGGTAACAGGAGAAAATGGACCCCAAAAGTTGTTGTACAATTTGTCCTGAGTACACTGATACCCCATATGTGGGGGTAAACCACTGTTTGGGTACATGGCAGAGCTCAGAAGGGAAGGAGCGCCATTTGACATTTCAATGCAAAATTAACTGGAATTGAGATGGGACGCCATGTTGCGTTTGGAGAGCCCCTGATGTGCCTAAACATTGAAACCCCCCACAAGTGACACCATTTTAGAAAGTAGACCCCCTAAGGAACTTATCTAGATGAGTGGTGAGCACTTTGACCCAACAAGTGCTTCACAGAAGTTTATAATGCAGAGCCGTAAAAATATAAAATTATATTTTTTCACAAAAATGATCTTTTCGCCCCCAATTTTTTATTTTACCAAGGGTAAGAGAAAAAATTGGACCCCAAAAGTTGTGCAATATGTCCTAAATACGCTGATACCCCATATGTGGGTGTAAACCACTGTTTGGGTGCATGGCAGAGCTCGGAAGGGAAGGAGTGCCATTTGACTTTTCAATGCAAAATTGACTGGAATTGAGATGGGACGCCATGTTGCGTTTGGAGAGCTTCTGATGTGCCTAAACATTGAAACCCCCCACAAGTGACACCATTTTGGAAAGTAGACCCCTTAAGGAACTTATCTAGATGTGTGGTGAGCACTTTGACCCAACAAGTGCTTCACAGAAGTTTATAATCCAGAGCCGTAAAAATATAAAATCATATTTTTTCACAAAAATGAAATTTGTTGCCAATTTTTTATTTTCCCAAGGGTAAGAGAAGAAATTGGACCCAAAAGTTGTTGTGCAATTTGTCCTGAATACGCTGATACCCCATATGTGGGGGTAAACTACTGTGTGGGTGCATGGCAGAGCTCGGAAGGGAAGGAGCGCCATTTGACTTTTCAATGCAAAATTGACTGGAATTATGATGGGATGCCATGTTGCGTTTGGAGAGCCCCTGATGTGCCTAAACATTGAAACCCCCCCACAAGTGACACCATTTTGGAAAGTAGACCACTTAAGGAACTTATCTAGATGAGTGGTGAGCACTTTGACCCAACAAGTGCTTCACATAAGTTTATAATGCAGAGCCGTAAAAATAAAAAATAATATTTTTTCACAAAAATTATATTTTTGCCCCCATTTTTTAATTTTCCCAAGGGTAAGAGAAGAAATTGGACCCCAATAGTTGTTGTGCAATTTGTCCTGAGTATGCTGATACCCGATATGTGGGGGTAAACGACTGTTTGGGCGCATGGCAGAGCTCAGAAGGGAAGGAGCGCCGTTTTACTTTTCAATGCAAAATTGAATTGAATTGAGATGGGACACCATGTCGCGTTTGGAGAGCCCCTGATGTACCTAAACATTAAAACCCCGCACAAGTGACACCATTTTGGAAAGTAGACCCCTTAAGGAACTTATCTAGATGTGTGGTGAGTACTTTGACCCAACAAGTGCTTTACAGAAGTTTATAATGCAGAGCCGTAAAAATAAAAAATCATATTTTTTCACAAAAATTATATTTTTGCCCCCATTTTTTTAATTTCCCAAGGGTAAGAGAAGAAATTGGACCACAAAAGCTGTTGTGCAATTTGTCCTGAGTATGCTGATACCCGATATGTGGGGGTAAACGACTGTTTGGGCGCATGGCAGAGCTCAGAAGGGAAGGAGCGTCGTTTTACTTTTCAAAGCAAAATTGAATTGAATTGAGATGGGACACCATGTCGCGTTTGGAGAGCCCCTGATGTACCTAAACATTAAAACCCCACACAAGTGACACCATTTTGGAAAGTAAACCCCTTAAGGAACTTATCTAGATGTGTGGTGAGCACTTTGACCCAACAAGTGCTTCACAGAAGTTTATAATGCAGAGCCGTAAAAATAGAAAATCATATTTTTTCACAAAAATGATATTTTGCTCCCAATTTTTTATTTTCCCAAGGGTAAGAGAAAAAATTGGACCCCAAAAGTTGTTGTACAATTTGTCCTGAATACGCTGATACCCCATATGTGGGGGTAAACGACTGTTTGGGCGCATGGCAGAGCTCGGAAGGGAAGGAGCGATGTTTTACTTTTCAATGTAAAATTGACTGGAATTGAGATGGAACACCATGTCACGTTTGGAGAGCCCCTGATGTACCTAAACATTAAAACGCCCCACAAGTGACACCATTTTGGAAAGTAGACCCCTTAAGGAACTTATCTATATGTGTTTTGAGAGCTTTGAACTCCCAAGTGTTTCACTACAGTTTATAATGCAGAGCCGTGAAGGGAAGGAGCACCATTTGGAATGCAGACATAGATGGATTGGTCTGCAGGCGTCACGTTGCATTTGCGGAGCCCCTGATGTACCCAAACAGTAGAAATCCCCCACAAATGACCCCATATTGGAAATTATACCTCCCAAGGAACTTATCTAGATGTGTTGTGAGAACTTTGAACCCCCAAGTGTTTCACTACAGTTTATAAATCAGAGCCGTGAAAATAAAAATTCTTTTTTTTCACAAAAATGATATTTTAGCCCCCAGTTTTGTATTTTAACAAGGGTATCAGGATAAATTGGACCCCAAAAGTTGTTGTACAATTTGTTCCTGAGTATGCTAATACCCCATATGTGGGGGGAACCACTGTTTGCGTGCATGGCAGAGCTCGGAAGGGAAGGAGCGCCATTTGGAATGCAGACTTAGATGTATTGGTCTGCAGGCATAACGTTGCATTTGCAGAGCCCCTGATGTACCCAAACAGTAGAAACCCCCCACAAGTGACCCCATATTGGAAACTAGACCTCCCAAGGAACTTATCTAGATGTGTTGTGAGAACTTTGAACCCCCAAGTGTTTCACTACAGTTTACAACGCAGAGCCGTGAAAATAAAAAATCTTTTTTTTCCCACAAAAATGATTTTTAGCCCCCCAAATTTTTATTTTCCCAAGGGTAACAAGAGAACTTGGACCCCAAAAGTTGTTGTACAATTTGTCCCGAGTATGCTGATACCCCATATGTGGGGGTAAACCCCTGTTTGGGCGCACGGGAGAGCTTGGAAGGGAAGGAGCACTGTTTTTCAACGCAGAATTGGCTGGAATTGAGATCAGACGCCATGCCGCGTTTGGAGAGCCCCTGATGTGCCTAAACAGTGGAAACCCCCAATTCTAACTGAAACCCAAATCCAAACATACTCCTAGCCCTAATCCCAAAAGTAACCCTAACCACACCCCTAACCCTGACACACCCTTAACTCTAATCCAAACCCTAATTCTAACCGTAAATGTAATCCAAATCCTAACCCTAACTTTAGCCCCAACCCTAACCCTAACTTTAGCCCCAATGTTAACCCTGACTTTAGCTCCAACCCTAGCCCCAACCCTAACCCTAGCCCTAACCCTAGCCCTAACCCTAACCCTAACTTTAGCCCCAACCCTAACTTTAGCCCCAACCCTAACCCTAACTTTAGCCCCAACGTTAACCCTGACTTTAGCTCCAACCCTAGCCCCAACCCTAATCCTAGCCCCAACCCTAGCCCTAACCCCAACCCTAGCCCTAACCCTAACCCTAGCCCTAACCCTAGCCCTAACCCTAGCCCTAACCCTAGCCCTAACCCTAACCCTTGCCCTAACCCTAGCGCTAACCCTAACCCTAACCCTATCCCTAACCCTAGCCCTAACCCTAGCGGGAAAATGGAAATAAATACATTTTTTAAAATTTTATTATTTTTCCCTAACTAAGGGGATGATGAAGGGTTTGATTTACTTTTATAGCGTTTTTTATACCGCGTTTGGTAAAATTGATAAAGCAGTTTTATTCTTCGGGTCAGTACGTTTACAGCGATACCCAATCTATATTTTTTATGTTTTGGCGCTTTTATACGATAAAAACTATTTTATAGAAAAAATAATTATCTTGGCATCGCTTTATTCTCAGGACTATAACTTTTTTATTTTTTTGCTGATGATGCTGCATGGCAGCTTGTTTTTGCGGGACAAAATGATGTTTTCAGAGGTACCATGGTTATTTATATCCGTCTTTTTGATCGCGTGTTATTCCACTTTTTGTTCGGCGGTATGATAATAAAGCGTTGTCTTTTGCCTCGTTTTTTTTTTCCCTACGGTGTTCACTGAAGGGGTTAACTAGTGGGCCAGTTTTATAGATTGGGTCGTTACGAACGCGGCGATACTAAATATGTGTACTTTTATTTTTTTTTTTATATACATAAAGAAATGTATTTATGGGAATAATATTTTTTTTTTCTTTATTTAGGATTTTTTTTTTTTATTACATGTGGAAATTTTTTATTTTTTGACTTTGCCCCAGGGGGGGACATCACAGATCACTGATCTGACAGTTTGCACAGCACTCTGGTCAGATCAATGATCTGACTTACAGCGCTGCAGGATGCTTCCTTAGACCGCTGGCACATCGCGATCACGTTTGATCGTGGTGTGCCGGGGGTTAACGTGCCGGGGGCGGTCTGTGACTACTCCTGGCACATAGTGCCTGATGTCAGCTGCGATAGGCAGCTGACACCCGGCCGCGATCGGCCACGCTCCCCCCGTGAGCGTGGCCGATCGCGTATGACGTACTATCCTGTTGTGAATTCTGTTGTCGGGCTCCCTCCTGTGGTCATGAATGGTGCTTCGGCTGGTTCTGTCCATGGACTCCTCTGGTGGGTGTTTCTGAGTTTCCTTCCACAGGTGACGAGGTTAATTCGTTAGCTGCTGCTCTATTTAACTCCACTTAGATCTTTGTTCCATGCCACCTGTCAATGTTCCAGTATTGGTCTAGTTCACTCCTGGATCGTTCTTGTGACCTGTCTTCCCATCAGAAGCTAAGTTCCAGCTTGTATTTCTTTGGTTTGCTATTTTTCTGTCCAGCTTGCTATTTAATTTGTTGTCTTGCTTGCTGGAAGCTCTGGGACGCAGAGGGAGCGCCTCCGCACCATGAGTCGGTGCGGAGGGTCTTTTTGCGCCCTCTGCGTGGTCTTTTTGTAGGTTTTTGTGCTGACCGCAAAGTAACCTTTCCTATCCTCGGTCTGTTCAGTAAGTCGGGCCTCACTTTGCTTAATCTATTTCATCTCTGTGTTTGTATTTTCATCTTTACTCACAGTCATTATATGTGGGGGGCTGCCTTTTCCTTTGGGGAATTTCTCTGAGGCAAGGTAGGCTTTATTTTTCTATCTTCAGGGCTAGCTAGTTTCTTAGGCTGTGACGAGTTGCATAGGGAGCGTTAGGCGCAATCCACGGCTATTTCTAGTGTGTTTGATAGGTTTAGGGATTGCGGTCAGCAGAGTTCCCACGTCCCAGAGCTCGTCCTTTATTATCAGTAACTATCAGGTCATTCCGTGTGCTCTTTACCACCAGGTCCATTATTGTCCTGACCACCAGGTCATAACAGTACAGGTGGCCCAACGTACTAATGCATCTCAATAGAGGGATAAGAGAAGTTCTGAGACCATGTTTTTTTCTGTGCAGTGTGTTTTGTCTCAATTTTCCCCTTTACCTCTGGGTGGTTCAGGACACTGGTGTAAACATGGACATTCAAGGTCTGTCCTCTTGGATGGATAATCTCACTACAAGGATACAAAACATTCAAGATTTTGTGGTTCAGAATCCAATGTCAGAGCCTAGGATTCCTATTCCTGATTTGTTTTTTGGTGATAGATCTAAGTTCTTGAATTTCAAAAATAATTGTAAATTGTTTCTTGCCTTGAAACCTCGCTCCTCAGGTGACCCTGTTCAACAAGTAAAGATCATTATTTCTTTGTTACATGGTGACCCTCAAGACTGGGCATTTTCCCTTGCGCCAGGAGGTCAGGCATTGCTTGATGTTGATGCGTTTTTCCTGGCGCTTGGTGTTATGATAAGGTAATTCAGTACCACAATGGACATAGAGATCAGAGCACATACAGTGACCTGACAGTAACCCAAAAACATAGAACGAGCTCTGAGACGTGGGAACTCTGCTGACCGCAATCCCTAATCCTCTCCAACCACACTAGAGGCAGCCGTGGTTTGCGCCTAATGCTCCCTATGCAACTCAGCACAGCCTGAGAAACTAGCTAGCCTGAAGATAGAAAATAAGCCTACCTTGCCTCAGAGAAATACCCCAAAGGAAAAGGCAGCCCCCACATATAATGACTGTGAGTTAAGATGAAAAGACAAACGTAGAGATGAAATAGATTTAGCAAAGTGAGGCCTGACTTTCTGAACAGAGCGAGGATAGGAAAGGTAACTTTGCGGTCAACACAAAACCCTACAAAAACCACGCAAAGGGGGCAAAAAGACCCTCCGTACCGAACTAATGGCACGGAGGTACACACCCTCTGCGTCCCAGAGCTTCCAGCAAGCAGGAAAAAACAAATAGACAAGCTGGACAGAAAAAAAACAGCAAACAAAATAGCAAAGCAGAACTTAGCTATGCAGAGCAGCAGGCCACAGGAACGATCCAGGAGGAAACAGGTCCAATACTAGAACATTGACTGGAGGCCAGGATCAAAGCACTAGGTGGAGTTAAATAGAGCAGCACCTAACGACTTCACCACATCACCTGAGGAAGGAAACTCAGAAGCCGCAGTACCACTTTCCTCCACCAACGGAAGCTCACAGAGAGAATCAGCCAAAGTACCACTTGTGACCACAGGAGGGAGCTCTGCCACAGAATTCACAACAGTACCCCCCCTTGAGGAGGGGTCACCGAACCCTCACCAGAGCCCCCAAGGACGACCAGGATGAGCCATATGAAAGGCACGAACAAGATCGGGAGCATGGACATCAGAGGCAAAGACCCAGGAATTATCTTCCTGAGCATAACCCTTCCACTTAACCAGATACTGGATTAAGAACCTCAGAAATCCTATACGGACCAATGAAACGAGGTTTAAACTTAGGAGAGGAAACCTTCATAGGAATATGACGAGAAGATAACCAAACCAAATCCCCAACACGAAGTCGGGGACCCACACAGCGTCTGCGATTAGCGAAACGTTGAGCCTTCTCCTGGGACAAGGTCAAATTGTCCACTACATGAGTCCAAATCTGCTGCAACCTGTCCACCACAGTATCCACACCAGGACAGTCCGAAGACTCAACCTGCCCTGAAGAGAAACAAGGATGGAACCCAGAGTTGCAGAAAAACGGCGAAACCAAGGTAGCCGAGCTGGCCGATTATTAAGGGCGAACTCAGCCAAAGGCAAAAAGGACACCCAGTCATCCTGATCAGCAGAAACAAAGCATCTCAGATATGTTTCCAAGGTCTGGTTGGTTCGTTCGGTCTGGCCATTAGTCTGAGGATGGAAAGCCGAGGAAAAAGACAAGTCAATGCCCATCCTACCACAAAATGCTCGCCAAAACCTTGAAACAAACTGGGAACCTCTGTCAGAAACGATATTCTCTGGAATGCCATGTAAACGAACCACATGCTGGAAGAACAATGGCACCAAATCAGAGGAGGAAGGTAATTTAGACAAGGGTACCAAATGGACCATCTTAGAGAAGCGATCACAGACCACCCAAATGACTGACATCTTTTGAGAGACGGGAAGATCTGAAATAAAATCCATAGAGATATGTGTCCAAGGCCTCTTCAGGACCGGCAAGGGCAAAAGCAACCCACTGGCACGAGAACAGCAGGGCTTAGCCCGAGCACAAATCCCACAGGACTGCACAAAAGAACGCACATCCCGCGACAGAGATGGCCACCAAAAGGATCTAGCCACTAACTCTCTGGTACCAAAGATTCCAGGATGACCGGCCAACACCGAACAATGAACCTCAGAGATAACTTTATTCGTCCACCTATCAGGGACAAACAGCTGGGCAACGATCAGGTTTATTAGCCTGAAATTTTAGCAGCACCCGCCGCAAATCAGGGGAGATGGCAGACACAATTACTCCCTCTTTGAGGATACCTGCCGGCTCAGATAAACCCAGAGAGTCGGGCACAAAACTCCTAGACGGAGCATCCGCCTTCACATTTTTAGAGCCCGGAAGGTACGAAATCACAAAGTCAAAACGGGCAAAAAACAGCGACCAACGAGCCTGTCTAGGATTCAACCGCTTGGCAGACTCGAGATAAGTCAAGTTCTTATGATCAGTCAAGACCACCACGCGATGCTTAGCTCCTTCAAGCCAATGACGCCACTCCTCGAATGCCCACTTCATGGCCAGCAACTCTCGATTGCCCACATCATAATTTCGCTCAGCAGGCGAAAACTTCCTGGAAAAGAAGGCGCATGGTTTCATCACCGAGCAATCAGAACCTCTCTGCGACAAAACAGCCCCTGCTCCAATCTCAGAAGCATCAACCTCGACCTGGAACGGAAGCGAAACATCTGGTTGACACAACACAGGGGCAGAAGAAAAACGACGCTTCAACTCTTGAAAAGCTTCCACAGCAGCAGAAGACCAATTGACCACATCAGCACCCTTCTTGGTCAAATCGGTCAATGGATTAGCAATACTAGAAAATTTGCAGATGAAGCGACGATAAAAATTAGCAAAGCCCAGGAACTTTTGCAGACTTTTCAGAGATGTCGGCTGAGTCCAATCATGGATGGCTTGGACCTTAACCGGGTCCATCTCGATAGTAGAAGGGGAAAAGATGAACCCCAAAAATGAAACCTTCTGAACACCAAAGAGACACTTTGATCCCTTCACAAACAAAGAATTAGCACGCAGAACCTGAAACACCGTTCTGACCTGCTTCACATGAGACTCCCAATCATCCGAGAAGATCAAAATGTCATCCAAGTACACAATCAGGAATTTATCCAGGTACTCTCAGAAGATGTCATGCATAAAGGACTGAAACACTGATGGAGCATTGGCAAGTCCGAATGGCATTACTAGATACTCAAAATGGCCCTCGGGCGTATTAAATGCAGTTTTCCATTCATTGCCTCGCTTAATACGCACAAGATGATACGCACCACGAAGATCTATCTTGGTGAACCAACTAGCCCCCTTAATCCGAGCAAACAAATCAGATAACAATGGCAAGGGGTACTGAAATTTAACCATGATCTTATTTAGAAGGCGGTAATCTATACAAGGTCTCAGTGAACCATCCTTCTTGGCTACAAAAAAGAACCCTGCTCCTAATGGCGACGATGACGGGTGAATATGCCCCTTCTCCAAGGACTCCTTCACATAACTCCACATAGCGGTGTGATCAGGCACAGATAAATTAAACAGTCGACCTTTTGGGAATTTACTACCAGGAATCAAATCGATAGCACAATCACAATCCCTATGCGGAGGTAGGGTATCGGACTTGGGCTCATCAAATACATCCCGGTAATCAGACAAGAACTCTGGAACCTCAGAAGGGGTGGATGACGAAATAGTCAGAAATGGGACATCACCATGTACCCCCTGACAACCCCAGAGATGGATTTCCAATCTAATACTGGATTATGGACTTGTAGCCATGGCAACCCCAACACGACCACATCATGCAGATTATGCAACATCAGAAAGCGAATAACCTCCTGATGTGCAGGAGCCATGCACATGGTCAGCTGGGTCCAGTACTGAGGCTTATTCTTGGCCAAAGGCGTAGCATCAATTCCTCTCAATGGAATAGGACACTGCAAGGGCTCCAAGAAAAACCCACAACGCCTAGCATACTCCAAGTCCATCAAAT
The DNA here is from genome assembly GCF_032444005.1 of Ranitomeya imitator. Classification (NCBI taxonomy): domain Eukaryota; kingdom Metazoa; phylum Chordata; class Amphibia; order Anura; family Dendrobatidae; genus Ranitomeya; species Ranitomeya imitator. The sequence goes on along the minus strand of NC_091290.1, from coordinate 69,009,867 downwards.
TCAGGGCAGCGCCTGAATCCACAAATGCCATGACAGAATACGATGACAAAGAGCAGATCAAGGTAACGGACAGAAGAAATTTTGACTGTACCGTACCAATGGTGGCAGACCTAGCGAACAGCTTAGTGCGCTTAGGACAATCAGAGATAGCATGAGTGGAATCACCACAGTAGAAACACAGCCCATTCAGACGTCTGTGTTCTTGCCGTTCAACTCTGGTCAAAGTCCTATCGCACTGCAAAGGCTCAGGTTTAAGCTCAGGTAATACCGCCAAATGGTGCACAGATTTACGCTCACGCAAGCGTCGACCGATCTGAATGGCCAAAGACATAGACTCATTCAGACCAGCAGGCATAGGAAATCCCACCATGACATCCTTAAGGGCTTCAGAGAGACCTTTTCTGAAAATAGCTGCGAGCGCACCTTCATTCCATTGAGTGAGTACGGACGACTTTCTAAATTTCTGACAATATACCTCTATCTCATCCTGACCCTGACACAGAGCCAGCAAGTTTTTCTCTGCCTGATCCACTGAATTAGGTTCATCGTACAGCAATCCGAGCGCCAGGAAAAACGCATCGATATTACTTAATGCAGGATCTCCTGACGCAAGAGAAAATGCCCAGTCCTGAGGGTCGCCACGTAAAAAAGAAATAATGATCCTAACTTGTTGAACTGGGTCACCAGAGGAGCGAGGTTTCAAAGCCAGAAATAGTTTACAATTATTTTTGAAACTCAGAAATTTAGTTCTATCTCCAAAAAACAAATCAGGAATAGGAATTCTCGGTTCTAACATAGAATTCTGAACCACAATGTCTTGAATATTTTGTACTCTTGCCGTGAGCTGATCCACACATGAAGACAGACCTTTAATGTCCATCGCTATACCTGTGTCCTGAACCACCCAAATGTCTAGGGGAAAAAAAAGGCAAAACACAGTGCAGAGAAAAAAAAACGGTCTCAGAATTTCTTTTATCCCTCTATTGAGAATCATTAGTACTTTGGGCCTCCAGTACTGTTATGATAAGGTAATTCAGTACCACAATGGACATAGAGATCAGAGCACATACAGTGACCTGACAGTAACCCAAAAACATAGAACGAGCTCTGAGACGTGGGAACTCTGCTGACCGCAATCCCTAATCCTCTCCAACCACACTAGAGGCAGCCGTGGATTGCGCCTAACGCTCCCTATGCAACTCGGCACAGCCTGAGAAACTAGCTAGCCTGAAGATAGAAAATAAGCCTACCTTGCCTCAGAGAAATACCCCAAAGGAAAAGGCAGCCCCCACATATAATGACTGTGAGTTAAGATGAAAAGACAAACGTAGAGATGAAATAGATTTAGCAAAGTGAGGCCCGACTTTCTGAACAAAAAAAAACAGCAAACAAAATAGCAAAGCAGAACTTAGCTATGCAGAGCAGCAGGCCACAGGAACGATCCAGGAGGAAACAGGTCCAATACTAGAACATTGACTGGAGGCCAGGATCAAAGCACTAGGTGGAGTTAAATAGAGCAGCACCTAACGACTTCACCACATCACCTGAGGAAGGAAACTCAGAAGCCGCAGTACCACTTTCCTCCACCAACGGAAGCTCACAGAGAGAATCAGCCGAAGTACCACTTGTGACCACAGGAGGGAGCTCTGCCACAGAATTCACAACAGCTTGGATTGCTTTATGACGAACCTAATTCAGTGGATCAGGCAGAGAAAATCTTGCTGGCTCTGTGTCAGGGTCAGGATGAAGCGGAGATATATTGTCAGAAGTTTAGAAAGTGGTCTGTGCTCACTCAGTGGAATGAATGTGCCCTGGCAGCAATCTTCAGAAAGGGTCTCTCTGAAGCCCTTAAGGATGTCATGGTGGGGTTTCCCATGCCTGCTGGTCTGAATGAGTCTATGTCCTTGGCCATTCAGATCGATCGACGCTTGCGTCAGCGTAAAGCTGTGCACCATTTGGCGGTACTATCTGAGCATGGGCCTGAGCCTATGCAATGTGATAGGACTTTGACCAGAGCTGAACGGCAAGAACACAGACGTCGGAATGGGCTATGTTTTTACTGTGGTGATTCCACTCATGCTATCTCCAATTGTCATAAGCGCACTAAGCGGTTCGCTAGGTCTGCCACCATTGGTACGGTACAGTCTAAATTTCTATTGTCTGTTACTCTGATTTGCTCTTTGTCATCCTATTCTGTTATGGCATTTGTGGATTCAGGCGCTGCCCTGAATTTGATGGACTTGGAGTATGCTAGGCGCTGTGGTTTTTTCTTGGAGCCCTTGCAGTATCCTATTCCATTGAGAGGAATTGATGCTACGCCTTTGGCCAAGAATAAGCCTCAGTATTGGACCCAATTGACCATATGCATGGCTCCTGCACATCAGGAGGATATCCGCTTTCTGGTGTTGCATAATCTGCATGATGTGGTCGTTTTGGGGTTGCCATGGCTACAGGTTCATAATCCAGTATTGGACTGGAAATCTATGTCTGTGTCCAGCTGGGGTTGCCAGGGGGTACATGGTGATGTTCCAATTTTGTCTATTTTGTCTTCCACTCCTTCTGAAATTCCAGAGTTTTTGTCGGATTATCGGGATGTATTTGATGAGCCCAAAGCCAGTGCCCTACCTCCTCATAGGGATTGCGATTGTGCTATTAATTTGATTCCTGGTAGTAAGTTTCCTAAGGGCCGATTGTTCAATTTATCTGTGCCAGAACACGCCGCTATGCGGAGTTATATAAAGGAATCCTTGGAGAAAGGCCATATTCGCCCGTCGTCATCACCGTTAGGAGCAGGGTTCTTTTTTGTGGCCAAGAAGGATGGTTCTTTGAGACCTTGTATTGATTACCGCCTTCTTAATAAAATTACAGTCAAATTTCAGTATCCTTTGCCGTTGCTGTCTGATTTGTTTGCTCGTATTAAAGGGGCTAGTTGCTTCACCAAGATAGATCTTCGAGGGGCGTATAATCTTGTGCGTATTAAACAAGGCGATGAATGGAAAACAGCATTTAATACGCCCGAGGGCCATTTTGAGTACCTGGTTATGCCATTCGGGCTTTCCAATGCTCCATCAGTATTTCAGTCCTTTATGCATGACATCTTCCGAGAGTACCTGGATAAAGTCCTGATTGTGTATTTGGATGATATTTTGGTCTTTTCGGATGATTGGGAGTCTCATGTGAATCAGGTCAGAATGGTGTTCCAGGTCCTTCGTGCGAATTCCTTGTTTGTGAAGGGGTCAAAGTGTCTCTTTGGAGTTCAGAAGGTTTCATTTTTGGGGTTCATTTTTTCCCCTTCTACTATCGAGATGGACCCTGTTAAAGTCCAGGCCATTTACGATTGGACTCAGCCGACATCTGTGAAGAGCCTGCAAAAGTTCCTGGGCTTTGCTAATTTTTATCGGCGCTTCATCGCTAATTTTTCTACTGTTGCTAAACCGTTGACTGATTTGACCAAGAAGGGTGCTGATGTGGTCAATTGGTCTTCTGCGGCTGTAGAGGCTTTTCAGGAGTTGAAGCGTCATTTTTCTTCTGCCCCTGTGTTCTGCCAGCCAGATGTTTCGCTTCCATTTCAGGTTGAGGTTGATGCTTCTGAGATTGGAGCAGGGGCTGTTTTGTCGCAAAGAAGTTCTGATGGCTCGGTGATGAAGCCATGTGCTTTCTTTTCTAGAAAGTTTTCACCTGCTGAGCGTAACTATGATGTTGGTAATCGTGAATTGTTGGCCATGAAGTGGGCATTCGAGGTGTGGCGTCATTGGCTGGAAGGAGCCAAGCATCGCGTGGTGGTCTTGACAGATCACAAGAATTTGACTTATCTTGAGTCTGCCAAACGGTTGAATCCGAGACAGGCTCTATGGTCGTTATTTTTCTCCCGTTTTGATTTTGTGGTTTCGTACCTTCCGGGCTCTAAGAATGTGAAGGCTGATGCCCTGTCAAGTAGTTTTGTGCCTGACTCTCCGGGTGTTCCTGAGCCGGTGGGTATTCTCAAAGAGGGGGTAATTTTGTCTGCCATCTCCCCTGATTTGCGGCGGGTGCTGCAAAAATTTCAGGCTGATAGACCTGACCGTTGCCCAGGGGAGAAACTGTTTGTCCCTGATAGATGGACTAGTAGACTTATCTCTGACATTCATTGTTCAGTTTTGGCTGGGCATCCTGGAATCGTTGGTACCAGAGATTTGGTGGCTAGATCCTTCTGGTGGCCGTTTTTGTTGCGGGATGTGCGTTCTTTTGTGCAGTCCTGTGGGACTTGTGCTCGGGCTAAGCCCTGCTGTTCTCATGCCAGTGGGTTGCTTTTGCCCTTGCCGGTCCCGAAGAGGCCCTGGACGCATATTTCTATGGATTTTATTTCGGATCTCCCTGTCTCTCAAAAGATGTCGGTCATTTGGGTGGTTTGTGATCGCTTTTCTAAGATGGTCCATTTGGTACCTTTGTCTAAATTGCCTTCCTCCTCTGATTTGGTGCCGTTATTTTTCCAGCATGTGGTTCGTTTACATGGTATCCCGGAGAACATCGTTTCTGACAGAGGTTCCCAGTTTGTTTCAAGGTTTTGGCGATCCTTTTGTGCTAGGGTGGGCATTGATTTGTCTTTTTCCCCGGCTTTCCATCCTCAGACAAATGGCCAAACCGAACGAACTAATCAAACTTTGGAAACATATCTGAGATGCTTTGTTTCTGCTGATCAGGATGATTGGGTGTCCTTTTTGCCGTTGGCTGAGTTCGCCCTTAATAATCGGGCCAGCTCGGCTACTTTGATTTCGCCGTTTTTCTGCAATTCTGGTTTGCATCCTCGTTTCTCTTCAGGGCAGGTTGAGTCTTCAGACTGTCCTGGTGTAGATACTGTGGTGGATAGGTTGCAGCAGATTTGGACTCATGTGGTGGACAATTTGACATTGTCCCAGGAGAAGGCTCAACGTTTCGCTAACCGCCGGCGCTGTGTGGGCCCCCGACTTCGTGTTGGGGATTTGGTTTGGTTGTCGTCTCGTTATGTTCCTTTGAAGGTTTCTTCTCCTAAGTTTAAGCCTCGTTTCATTGGTCCGTATAAGATTTCTGAGGTTATCAATCCTGTGTCATCTCGTTTGACCCTTCCTGCTTCTTTTGCCATCCATAATGTGTTCCATAGGTCGTTATTGCGGAGATACGTGGCGCCTGTGGTTCCATCCGTTGATCCTTCTGCCCCGGTGTTAGTTGAGGGGGAGTTGGAGTATGTGGTGGAGAAGATTTTGGAACTAGAATAGAGGCAAGGCGCACAGCTATATAAATATAACATGAATAAGGAGGGTGCAAAAAGCAGTAATAAACAGAACCAGAGAAAATATATATAGAAAAAGCATCACTGCATAGCATGCACACCATCCAAATAATAACAAATATACAAAAAAAAAATATAATTTATTAATGCACCTAAAACACACCAAACAATAAATAAAACATACTTAAAAACCGACACAAAACATAACAGGTTGAATAATATACAAAATAAGGCAACCACCAAATCCTAACCTAACTGGCTCATATGATGATATCCCATGCGGCCATAACAGGGTAGAAGCCACTAATACGGATCCAACAGGGGAAAGTAAATGTATCCCCACAAATGCATGGCCTAGGTTAGATAAATAACCAAAGTCCTAAGATAAACAGGACAAAGGAAAGGCAATCAGCCATATACGCAGCACCAATAAAGACTCATAATGAGATCCCAAAGTGCATACAACCTGGTGTAAACCGATATCCCACGCGTATCGCCCGGCGAACCGGGCTTCCTCAGGGAGTGTGTGGCAAAGCGCAAATGTAGAGCTTATATACATACGACATAAATGACAAACAACATACCGGTGTGCAAAGCACGGCCAACCGGAAGGAGCAGGAGAGTCGCGCGGTCACATGACATAGCAAGAGCTAATGGAACATAAGGCTAACACGTCACACTTAGATGAAGCACCGCCTCCCATCAGGAGAACAGAAGAGCAGGCGCCTGCGCGGACACCAAATAGCAAGCCGCACAGACGCTGAGGCCGGTACCATGGGAACCACACGGCACCCCAAGCTCCACCTCCCATAAGGAGAGTAGGAGAGCAAGCGCATGCGCGGACATGAGACAACAAGCCGTACAGACGCTAAAGCCGGCACTACGGAAACCACACGGCACCCTAAACAGGGCAAGCCGGGCGTGTCCACAGAGCCGCTGTACCAGCAAAACTCCGCCCCTAATCGGGACCCGTAGGAAACAAGCACCCATGTAAGAAGATAGAGAAACATGGATAAGGCGGTGACAAAAAACAATAACACCGCAGGAATAACCTAGCCCCCAAAGAAAACATATATAGGGGATGCACGGCTCCAGCCCCCATTGTTACGGACTGGCGGAACGCACCAAGTATAGATGGTAAGAAACTAGGTGCGTTCGCAGTCCGAGGTCCACCGTGCAGGTAAAAGACCCTGCAGCTAGCAAGACGGACAATATGGCGGTACACTAAAGGATACACGCGTGGGTTAAACCTCACCCAGCGTGAAGAAAGCGATCCTGTTAATTCACAGGACCGCAGTACCGCACTAGTGCGCGAGCAAGTGGTCAGCGGACTTAACCCCAGAAGGGATTGGAGCCCGATTAGACCCTTGCTGGCGTAACACCGCAACTGGGTGTGTAGAGAACCTTACGAAATATAAGTGCACAAGAGTGCGAGCGATGCCGCACTAACGGACGCCACTAACCACCCAGACTCGGGCATGGAAAGCGCAAGGCAGGCGCACGGCGCCGTACTGGCTGGCACAGCTACAGGACGCTGAGATGTGTGTTTAGTGCTGTAGGCTAAGTCGGGCGCTAGATAGCAGCCATACACCTTCCGCGAACAGACATTCAATAGGGTAGGGGTTTCCAAGGACGACTTGCACTCACAACATACACACATCAGCAATTGTTTGACAATACTAGCGCATGGCCGTGCGGTCATGCGCAGTTTATATAGCAGCAGCACAGGAAGTGGCCACAGCACTTTTGCCCTTCTAGGACCTGCCAAGAGGACCAATGGAATGTGCTGCAGAGCCTGAGCACATGACCCTCGATCTCCAACGGGAGACCTTACGCTGGGCATGCTCAGTACATGCAGACAAGGACTTAGTCCCAGAGAAGTCCGCTCGCTGCTGACCAGCACTGACTTTAATGGCAGAGACTGGAGAAGCAGCACTAACTCTCAGAACAGAGTGAGAATGAGCAAGACGCTGGGACCGACGTCCTTGCTGAGCAGGCTCCACTGCGGCTGGACAAGAATGGGAGACCGCAGCGGAAGTGGCTCGAGATTCCCCCCGTGCAGAAGCGGGAACTCGACCCCTAACATTACCCCCCCTCCTAGGGCCCCCCCCCTCCTTGGGCCTCGCTACGTTCGAAGGCAGCAATGAGCTGCGGAGCCCGAATGTGCTCCACAGGCTCCCAGGTTCTATCCTCTGGACCATGACCCTTCCAATCCACCAAATAAAATTTTTTGCCACGTACCACCTTGCTTCCCACAATAGCATTCACCTCAAACTCATCCGTGGATGAACCCGATGTCCCAGCAGATAACTCAGAAAACCGAGACAAACGAACGGGCTTTAAGAGGGAAACGTGAAAGGTATCGGTGATACCAAGGCGTGGAGGAATGGCCAAACGGTAAACCACAGGGTTGACCTGTTCCAGAACCTTAAACGGGCCAATGTAGCGAGGAGCAAACTTAGTGGACTCAACTCGCAGCCTGATGTTACGGGCGGAGAGCCACACTAAGTCGCCGGGAGCAAAGACCGGAGCGGGACGCCGGTGTGTATCAGCCGAAACCCTCATTCTCTCCTTGGAGGCCCGAATGGCATCCTGTGTGCGGTCCCAGATGTCCCGTGCCTCCACCGCCCAGTCTGCCACCCTAGAATCGGTGGATGACACGGGCATGGGCACAGGAACACGCGGATGCTGGCCGTAATTAAGGAGAAAAGGAGTTTGGCCAGTGGAATCGGCTACGGCGTTGTTCAAGGCAAATTCCGCCCAAGGTAGCAAAGATGCCCAGTCATCCTGCCTAGCGGAGACGAAATGTCGCAAATATGTCACCAGAGTCTGGTTGGTTCTCTCCACCAACCCATTCGTCTCGGGATGATATGCAGAGGAGAGGTTTAACTCTATGCTGAGCAAACGGCAGAGCTCTCTCCAAAACCGAGACGCGAACTGGGGACCCCAATCGCTGACAATCTTATCAGGCATACCATGCAATCGGAAAACATGCTTCATGAACAACACCGCCAAGGCCCGTGCTGAGGGTAACCGAGGAAGCGGTACCAAATGTACCATCTTAGAGAAATGGTCGGTGACAACCCAAATAATGGAGCAGCCACGCGACTTGGGTAAGCCCACCACAAAGTCCATTCCGACCATCTCCCAGGGCCTGTCTGCCACCGGTAGAGGGTAAAGCAACCCAGCAGGCCGTTGCCGAGGAGACCGATTCTGGGCGCAAGAAACGCACGCCTGAATATAGTCCTTGACATCTCGGACCATATGCGGCCACCAATATGTTCTCGCCAAAATCTCAGATGTCCTCTTGGTCCCAAAATGCCCACCCACTCTGGAGGAGTGAGCCCAAGAGAGAACCTCCGGTCGCAAGTTAGCTGGCACGAAAGTCTTGCCCGGGGGCACAGACTCCAGCGAAACCGGAGCTACAGTTCTCAGGCTCTCAGGCGGGACAATAAGCCGAGGCTCCTCCTCCTCCTCCTCAGATGACACTACGGAGCGGGAGAGAGCGTCGGCACGAACGTTCTTCTCCCCGGAGAGAAAATGGAGGGTAAAATGGAACCGGGAGAAAAACAGGGACCATCTAGCCTGGCGAGAATTTAGCCACTGGGCCGTCTGTATATACACCAAGTTCTTGTGGTCAGTGAAGACTTGGAAGGGAAAGCGAGCTCCCTCCAAGAGGTGTCTCCACTCTGAAAAAGCCAACTTCATGGCTAGCAACTCCCTGTCCCCGATGGAATAATTCCTCTCCGCTGGTGTGAAAGTTTTGGAGAAGAAGAAGCAAGGATGCTTCCGACCTTGAGCATCCTTTTGGAAAAGGACTGCTCCAGCACCAACGGATGAGGCATCCACCTCCAAGATGAATGGTTTATCTACATCGGGGCGATGTAGGATGGGAGCGCTAGCGAAGTGTGACTTAATCGAGAGAAAGGCCTTGGAGACCTCCTCTGACCACAACTTGGGATTTGCTCCCTTCTTGGTGAGGGCGACCAAGGGAGCTACCAAAGTTGAGAAGTGTGGAATGAACTGGCGATAGTAATTAATGAACCCCATAAAGCGCTGCACTGCTTTAAGAGAATGGGGTTCCTGCCAGTCCATTACCGCCTGTAGCTTGGCAGGATCCATAGCCAAACCCTGGGCAGAAATGATATAACCAAGGAAAGGCAAGGACTCCTGCTCAAACACACACTTCTCCAACTTAGCGTAGAGGGAGTTTGCCCGTAAGAGGTCGAAGACTTTGCGAACATCTCTCCGATGGGAGTCTATATCTGGAGAGTAGATGAGAATGTCATCCAGATAGACTACGACCGAGGTGGTGAGCATATCCCGAAAGATGTCGTTCACAAAGTCTTGGAAAACGGCTGGGGCATTACAGAGCCCAAAGGGCATCACTAGATATTCATAGTGTCCATCCCTGGTGTTAAAAGCCGTCTTCCATTCATCCCCCTCACGGATGCGAATCAGGTTGTAAGCACCCCGCAGATCTAACTTTGTAAATACCTTTGCTCCCCGTAGCCTATCAAAGAGCTCAGATATCAGGGGTAATGGGTACTTGTTCTTAACGTTAATGGCGTTAAGACCCCTGTAGTCTATGCATGGACGTAAGTCTCCAGTCTTCTTCTGTACGAAGAAGAACCCAGCCCCTGCTGGTGACACTGACTTCCTAATGAATCCTCTTGCCAGATTCTCCTGAATATACTGGGACATTGCCTCCGTCTCCAGGAGAGATAACGGGTAGACTCGACCCCGGGGAGGCTCAGCACCAGGCAAGAGGTCAATAGGACAGTCATAGGGGCGGTGAGGCGGAAGAGTCTCCGCAGCTCTTTTGGAGAACACGTCTGCATGGGACCAATAGTGCTTGGGGAGAGAGGAAAGATCTGCGGGTACCTGTGTAGTAGCAACCTGAACGCACTCCCTCTGACATCTACCCTCACAGGATTTACTCCATCCCAAAATTCTCCCAGAGGACCACTCAATATGAGGAGAATGGTAGCGAAGCCATGGCATCCCCAACAGGACCTCATCAATTCCCTCAGGAATGACTAATAGGGAGATTATCTCCTGATGTGATGGAGACACAGATAGCGTGAAAGGAATGGTTTGGTGGGTAATCTGTGAAGGTAGTGTTGACCCATTTACCACTCGAACGGTCACTGGCTGGGCGAGCATCACCAAGGGTATTGCGTGACGCTGGGCAAAGGCGGAGGACATAAAGTTACCCTCTGCCCCAGAATCCAAGCATAGCTCGACCGTAAGAGTGGATGGGCCTATGGTAATTGTCCCCTTGAAGGACAACTTTGAGGCAAACGTCGCCGTGTCTAGTGTACCTCCTCCAACTGCCACTAGACGCTGACGTTTCCCCGACCGCTGAGGACTCTTGGAGGCAAGACGTCCTGACTGCTGGCAAACATGACGGACCTTATGTGCACGAGCGGACTGAGACTTGGATCCCGCTCGTGTCACCTCCAAGGTCTCATGTGACTCAGATGCCTGGACTGGAGATTCCAAAGGTTTGGCGAAGGTAGGAGCCAGCCGAAACCTCTGCCTACACTGGGCTCGTTCCAACCTCCGCTCGTTAAAACGGAGGTCTATACGAGTAGAAATAGATATTAACTCCTCCAGTGTGGCAGGAATCTCCCTAGTGGCCAGAGCGTCCTTAACATGGTCAGCCAGGCCCCTCCAGAATATGGGGATAAGGGCTTTATCCGACCACTCCAGCTCGGAAGCTAAAGTACGGAATCGGACGGAAAAATGGCTGACCAAGGACTCACCCTGAGTTAATGCCAGTAGTTGGAGCGCTGTATCATGGGTGAGTTGAGGTCCTAGAAAGACCTTTTTCAGCGTGCCCAGAAACAACGGAGCACTCTGCACCACATGATCATCACGCTCCCACAGCGGCGTAGCCCACTCCAACGCCCTGTCCGACAACAGCGAGACAATAAATCCCACCTTAGCCCGCTCTGTAGGAAAACGTGCAGCCAGGAGCTCGAGGTGGATAGAGCACTGACTCACGAATCCCCTACAAGTTTTGCAATCTCCAGAAAATTTTTCTGGCAACGGGAGGCGGGATAATGTCGGAACAGGGGTGGCAGTGGACAAGGTTGCTGCCGCCACGCCAGCAGCCTTTACAGCAACTGCGGTAACATCCACAGCTGAGGTTGAGTCCTCGAGAACCTTCAACCTACCCTCCAACTGCTGGATATACCGCAAAGATTGCTGAATGTCCGCCATACTAGCCAGACCTTGGCGCTAGTATTATGTTACGGACTGGCGGAACGCACCAAGTATAGATGGTAAGAAACTAGGTGCGTTCGCAGTCCGAGGTCCACCGTGCAGGTAAAAGACCCTGCAGCTAGCAAGACGGACAATATGGCGGTACACTAAAGGATACACGCGTGGGTTAAACCTCACCCAGCGTGAAGAAAGCGATCCTGTTAATTCACAGGACCGCAGTACCGCACTAGTGCGCGAGCAAGTGGTCAGCGGACTTAACCCCAGAAGGGATTGGAGCCCGATTAGACCCTTGCTGGCGTAACACCGCAACTGGGTGTGTAGAGAACCTTACGAAATATAAGTGCACAAGAGTGCGAGCGATGCCGCACTAACGGACGCCACTAACCACCCAGACTCGGGCATGGAAAGCGCAAGGCAGGCGCACGGCGCCGTACTGGCTGGCACAGCTACAGGACGCTGAGATGTGTGTTTAGTGCTGTAGGCTAAGTCGGGCGCTAGATAGCAGCCATACACCTTCCGCGAACAGACATTCAATAGGGTAGGGGTTTCCAAGGACGACTTGCACTCACAACATACACACATCAGCAATTGTTTGACAATACTAGCGCATGGCCGTGCGGTCATGCGCAGTTTATATAGCAGCAGCACAGGAAGTGGCCACAGCACTTTTGCCCTTCTAGGACCTGCCAAGAGGACCAATGGAATGTGCTGCAGAGCCTGAGCACATGACCCTCGATCTCCAACGGGAGACCTTACGCTGGGCATGCTCAGTACATGCAGACAAGGACTTAGTCCCAGAGAAGTCCGCTCGCTGCTGACCAGCACTGACTTTAATGGCAGAGACTGGAGAAGCAGCACTAACTCTCAGAACAGAGTGAGAATGAGCAAGACGCTGGGACCGACGTCCTTGCTGAGCAGGCTCCACTGCGGCTGGACAAGAATGGGAGACCGCAGCGGAAGTGGCTCGAGATTCCCCCCGTGCAGAAGCGGGAACTCGACCCCTAACACCCATAGGTGGATATATCCAAACACTAGCCCATGTGAAAGATCCACAATAAATGGCTAAATCTAAATATAGATAAGCCACCATAAGGACCATAAAAGACACATGGGCAAATTGCCTGATAGTACCCAAATAGCAACCGCAAGCTAAGATCTCATATAGCATATATAGGATGTAAGCCAAAGGGTAACCCTGATAGACCACAGGGCAAGGGGGAAAGGGGATTTATAGACCATATACCATGTACATCCAATCATACATCAAGCACTCTCCGGAGAGTTCACCACAAGCAGCCACATATATAAAACACACAATATAAATATATTGAACATAAGTCCTAGAATGATTCAAACCAACTTTATTATATCTTACAGCATCCCATAATATAAAGGTCTATATGCTAATATAAAGTGCTATTACAATTTCCATGAATGAGTAAAGTATGTACAATAAGACATAATAACCCATAGCAATAAATAATCCCTATAAACCCGATAAAAATCCAAGGCAAAAAAGGGGGGGAGGTGGAGCGGGCTCAGAGCGTATAAATATAATACAAAGAGGAGAAATAATAAAAATAATAATAATAGCCAAGCATGGAATAGAAAACCATTAACCTGCCTAATGAGCCAGTACTAAAGGCTAACAATATCCCAGAGCCGAAGTGGCCTATCCACCTACCTAATGACCCAGTCCTAAAAACCTATATAATAATAGGACCCAAACATCCAAGTATCTGTAATAACCTCTAAAAGAGGCCATAATAAGCCTACATAAAACAGTATAAAGAACATACCTAGACCAAAAATACCCTAACAACAAGGCAGGAATCAACTAGAACAATATAGTAAATATACACAGGCTGCTGGAGGAACACTCTCATAGGGCAATCCATGATCCATGAGTGCTCAAAGGTACCAATCCAGATGTCCAGATGATAAACTCTCATAGGGCAGTCCATAATCCATACGTGCTCCAAGGTACCAATCCAAATGTCAAGGCGATATAAGGCAGACATCCTCCATATCTAATTCCCGATAACCAAAGATAAGCGTCCGGCGACACATTAGCCCAGGAATCCGGTGAAAAGCAATTCTTCGTTTAACCCTGCGGGAGCAACAGAACCCAAATTAAAAATCCAGCGAGCCTCCTTTTGTAAGAGGGACCGTTTGTAGGCTCCCCCCCTATTGGATGGTTGGAGTCTTTCCAGACCTACAACCTTGGTGTTCAACACCCGGCCACCATGATGGACTAGATAATGTGCAGCCACCGGAGTTAGCACCTTCCCTTTAGCGGAGTCCGTAGCCGCCAAATTTATGGTAGAGAAATGTTTTTGGGTCCTACGGCGTAGCTCCTGGGAAGTCTGGCTCACATAGATAAGTTGACAAGGGCAGATCAGATCTTTTAATTTGGGATCATGGATTGCCCTATGAGAGTGTTCCTCCAGCAGCCTGTGTATATTTACTATATTGTTCTAGTTGATTCCTGCCTTGTTGTTAGGGTATTTTTGGTCTAGGTATCTTCTTTATACTGTTTTATGTAGGCTTATTATGGCCTCTTTTACAGGTTATTACAGATACTTGGATGTTTGGGTCCTATTATTATATAGGTTTTTAGGACTGGCTCATTAGGTAGGCGGATAGGCCACTTTGGCTCTGGGATATTGTTAGCCTTTAGTACTGGCTCATTAGGCAGGTTAATGGTTTTCTATTCCATGCTTGGCTATTATTATTATTTTTATTATTTCTCCTCTTTGTATTATATTTATACGCTCTGAGCCCGCTCCACCTCCCCCCCTTTTTTGCCTTGGATTTTTATCGGGTTTATAGGGATTATTTATTGCTATGGGTTATTATGCCTTATTGTACATACTTTACTCATTCATGGAAATTGTAATAGCAATTTATATTAGCATATAGACCTTTATATTATGGGATGCTGTAAGATATAATAAAGTTGGTTTGAATCATTCTAGGACTTATGTTCAATATATTTATGTTGTGTGTTTTATATATGTGGCTGCTTGTGGTGAACTCTCCGGAGAGTGCTTGATGTATGATTGGATGTACATGGTATATGGTCTATAAATCCCCTTTCCCCCTTGCCCTGTGGTCTATCAGGGTTACCCTTTGGCTTACATCCTATATATGCTATATGAGATCTTAGCTTGCGGTTGCTATTTGGGTACTATCAGGCAATTTGCCCATGTGTCTTTTATGGTCCTTATGGTGGCTTATCTATATTTAGATTTAGCCATTTATTGTGGATCTTTCACATGGGCTACTGTTTGGATATATCCACCTATGGGGGCTGGAGCCGTGCATCCCCTATATATGTTTTCTTTGGGGGCTAGGTTATTCCTGCGGTGTTATTGTTTTTTGTCACCGTCTTATCCATGTTTCTCTATCTTCTTACATGGGTGCTTGTTTCCTCCGGGTCCCGATTAGGGGCGGAGTTTTGCTGGTACACCGGCTCTGTGGACACGCCTGGCTTGCCCTGTTTAGGGTGCCGTGTGGTTTCCGTAGTGCCGGCTTTAGCGTCTGTACGGCTTTTTGTCTCATGTCCGCGCAGGCGCTTGCTCTCCTACTCTCCTTATGGGAGGTGGAGCTTGGGGTGCCGTGTGGTTCCCATGGTACCGGCCTCAGCGTCTGTGCGGCTTGCTATTTGGTGTCCGTGCAGGCGCCTGCTCTTCTGTTCTCCTGATGGGAGGCGGTGCTTCATCTAAGTGTAACGTGTTAGCCTTATGTTCCATTAGCTCTTGCTATGTCATGTGACCGCGCGACTCTCCTGCTCCTTCCGGTTGGCCGTGCTTTGCACACCGGTATGTTGTTTGTCATTTATGTCGTATGTATATAAGCTCTACATTTGCGCTTTGCCACACACTCCCTGAGGAAGCCCGGTTCGCCGGGCGATACGCGTGGGATATCGGTTTACACCAGGTTGTATGCACTTTGGGATCTCATTATGAGTCTTTATTGGTGCTGCGTATATGGCAGATTGCCTTTCCTTTGTCCTGTTTATCTTAGGACTTTGGTTATTTATCTAACCTAGGCCATGCATTTGTGGGGATACATTTACTTTCCCCTGTTGGATCCGTATTAGTGGCTTCTACCCTGTTATGGCCGCATGGGATATCATCATATGAGCCAGTTAGGTTAGGATTTGGTGGTTGCCTTATTTTGTATATTATTCAACCTGTTATGTTTTGTGTCGGTTTTTAAGTATGTTTTATTTATTGTTTGGTGTGTTTTAGGTGCATTAATAAATTATATTTTTTCTTTGTATATTTGTTATTATTTGGATGGTGTGCATGCTATGCAGTGATGCTTTTTCTATATATATTTTCTCTGGAGAAGATTTTGGATTCTCGTGTTTCGAGACGGAAACTCCACTACCTGGTCAAGTGGAAGGGTTACGGTCAGGAAGATAATTCCTGGGTTTTTGCCTCTGATGTTCATGCTGCCGATCTGGTTCGTGCCTTTCATTTGGCTCATCCTGGTCGGCCTGGGGGCTCTGGTGAGGGTTCGGTGACCCCTCCTCAAGGGGGGGTACTGTTGTGAATTCTGTTGTCGGGCTCCCTCCTGTGGTCATGAATGGTACTTCGGCTGGTTCTGTCCATGGACTTCCTCTGGTGGGTGTTTCTGAGTTTCCTTCCACAGGTGACGAGGTTAATTCGTTAGCTGCTGCTCTATTTAACTCCACTTAGATCTTTGCTCCATGCCACCTGTCAATGTTCCAGTATTGGTCTAGTTCACTCCTGGATCGTTCTTGTGACCTGTCTTCCCATCAGAAGCTAAGTTCCAGCTTGTATTTCTTTGGTTTGCTATTTTTCTGTCCAGCTTGCTATTTAATTTGTTGTCTTGCTTGCTGGAAGCTCTGGGACGCAGAGGGAGCGCCTCCGCACCGTGAGTCGGTGCGGAGGGTCTTTTTGCGCCCTCTGCGTGGTCTTTTTGTAGGTTTTTGTGCTGACCGCAAAGTAACCTTTCCTATCCTCGGTCTGTTCAGTAAGTCGGGCCTCACTTTGCTTAATCTGTTTCATCTCTGTGTTTGTATTTTCATCTTTACTCACAGTCATTATATGTGGGGGGCTGCCTTTTCCTTTGGGGAATTTCTCTGAGGCAAGGTAGGCTTTATTTTTCTATCTTCAGGGCTAGCTAGTTTCTTAGGCTGTGCCGAGTTGCATAGGGAGCGTTAGGCGCAACCACGGCTTTTTCTAGTGTGTTTGATAGGTTTAGGGATTGCGGTCAGCAGAGTTCCCACGTCCCAGAGCTCGTCCTTTATTATCAGTAACTATCAGGTCATTCCGTGTGCTCTTAACCACCAGGTCCATTATTGTCCTGACCACCAGGTCATAACACTATCCCATCACTGGTAATTAAGTCCCAGGGCACCTTGATGGGATAGTTCGTCATATGGGATTAAGGGGTTAATAGGCGACGCTCACTAGTCAGTCACTCATGCTGAACTTATGACAATCGGTGTCTGTGAAATGAGGTGATCTCAGTATGGTCACCTAAGTTCACAAGCGCCAGTTATCACGAGTTCAGCATGAGTGCCAGACTGATAAGTGACTGCTCATTACCTATGAACTTCGATAACATAAAAGACTTAATTGCTTGCCGCAGCAGTCCGATTCATACACTACTGTACTGTCAGTGTGTTTCGGCTGCCTGTGCTCAGCGGTCAGTTATTTTTAATTTTACCTTAAGAATGGGTAAAACAGGGTGTTTGACGAGGAGTGTTTTGTTAAATTAAAGGATTTTTCTCTCTCTGTGTGTATCTTTCTTACTTTTCAGTATGGGGTTAGTAATGGGGGTGTCTGAGATGCCACTTCATTATTAATTACCCTCTGGCTTGATGTAAGCAAACATAAACCATCAACCCCAAAAACATTACCCCACTTGCCAACGCACCAGTGCAAGCAGGAAGAGCCGAGGCTAAGTGCCAGAAATTGCTCATTTAATGGCTGCACATTTCTGAGGTGGCTGAGGGCTGGTGTTATTAATCAAGGAGTGGGCCAATATCCATGGTCCCTTCCCAGTCTAATAATATCAGCCTACAGCTGTCTGCATATCCTTTGCTGGTTATTAAATATAGAGTGATGTTACTTAATTTTTTTAGGGGGTCCCCATTTTAATAACCAGTAAAGGCTACACAGACAGCTTTGAGCTGATATTAGTAGTCTGGGAACTTTTATGAATATTGGCCATTTACCAGAATTTTTTCTTGGGACCCACTTTCTAATGACCAGTAAAGGCTATGCAGACAGCTGTGAACTGTTATTAATAGTCTGGGAACCTTGATGGATATTGGCCCCTTCCCTGAATAATAACACCAACTCATAGCTGTCTACTTTACTTACTAATATGATTTAAGTCTGGGCAAGTTTCAATGAATGGATGGATATTTACAGTGGGTACGGAAAGTATTCAGACCCCTTTAAATTTTTCTCTATTTGTTTCATTGCAGTCATTTGGTTAATTCAAAAAAAGTTAATTTTCTTCAAATTAATGTACACTCTCACTCTACACCCCATCTTGACAGAAAAAAAACAGAAATGTAGACATTTTTGCAAATTTAATACAAAAGAGAAACTGAAATATCACATGGTCCTAAGTATTCAGACCCTTTGCTCAGACACTCATGTTTAAGTCACATGCTGTCAATTTCCTTTTGATTCTCCTTGAGATGGTACTACTTCTTCATTGGAGTACAGCTGTGTTTAAATAAACTGATAGGACTTGATTTGGAAAGGCGCACACCTGTCTATATAAGAGCTCACAGCTCACAGTGCATCTCACACCAAATGAGAATCTTGAGGTCGAAGGAACTGGACAAGGAGCTTAGAGACAGAATTGTGGCAAGGCAGAGATCTTGCCAAGGCTACTAAAGAATGTCTGCAGTACTCAATGTTCCTAAGAGCACAGTGGCCCCCATAATCCTTAAAGTGAAGAAGTTTGGGACCACCAGAAGTCTTCCTAGACCTGGCCGTCCAGCCAAACCGAGCAATCATGGGAGAAGAGCATTGGTGAGAGAGATAAAGAAGAAATGTGACGCCCTAGGGTCCTGGTTGTCACAGTGGCATTGCTTTCCTCACAGGGAGAGTAATGTTACTCTTGGAAGTAATGAAAAATCTCTTTTAACAGGTAATCACATACACACAACATGTTCGTACTCCAGGCCAGAAGGGGAGCTCTCAACCCGGATTAAAGGGAACTTCCCTAATATATTCTGGCTGGAGGGGAATTTAGTAGGCAGTCTGTCAGAGGACAGAGACGAGAGCAGTCGGACAGTGAGTGTCAGAAAGACTGAAGGGGCCGTGTAGCCAGAGTTGCTACAGTTCCTGGAGAAAGAGAACTAAGAAGGAAAGGACAGTTTGTGGAAAGTGAGTACGAGAGCAGAGCACAGGAGAGTGATACAGGGGAGCTTAGCAGTGATTTGGCTGCCTCCCTGGCTGAGTGCAGAGTCTTGTAGCTGAGAGACCAAGGCTGTGTCGGACTCTAAGAGGCATAGCAGAAACTGGTAGGACAGCTGGACTTTAAGTTACCTGTCTGCCTTTACACCCAGGAGGCACAGTGACACATAGAGCCCGGGTAGAGATAGAGACCCTATAAAAAGCCTCGAGTCACCTGTCATATGGGATTGTGTCCTAACTGATATGGTGGACAAAGAGGAACTGTGAGAACATTATTAGAAGCCATAGGCAGTAAGGGACTACAACACCACCGCGCTTTGAGGAAGGCTTTCATCTCCACCTGGTAAAGGGGACTTTGGATTTGCTTCCAAGCCGACAGGACCTTGCCTATACCTGTGATCTGGTGTCCTGGACTGCGGTTGCCTGAAGCTACTGTAAACCAGGTAAAGAGACTGCAAACCTGTGTCCTCCGTTCTTTACTGCACCATGCATCATCCTCCATCTACACACCAGGAGCCCTGGGGACCTACTTCACCTGTGGGAAGTTATGCCATCTATCTGCCATAACATCACCCCAGAGGACCCTTTCAAGCAGCATTGGTCCCCACTGACCGAATACCACAGGTGGTGTCACAAACACAAACTCTATTCACCAATCCACTTAAAGACCTTTCCTTTTAATTAAGTCCCAGGGCCACGGACCGGGTCGCAGCCACCATGACATCCCCTTTAAGTGCGACTGGACCCGGTACCGAGTATCCTCACGGCTCTTGCGGGCGACTCAGAATCCCAAGATCACTGCTGAGGCTGAGCTTCAGAGATGCAGTAGGGAGATGGGAGAAAGTTTCACAAAGTCAACTATCATTGCACTCCTCAACCAGTCGGGCCTTTCTGGCAGAGTGGCCCAACTAAAGCCTCTCCTCAGTGCAAGACATATGAAAGCCCGCATAGAGTTTGCTAAAAAACACATGCAGGAATCCCAGACTATGAGAAACAAGATTCTCTGGTCTGATGAGACGAAGATAAACCTTTTGGTGATAATTCTAAGTGGTATGTGTGGAGAAAACCAGGTACTGCTCATCACCTGCCCAATACAATCCCACCAGTGAAACATGGTGGTGGCAGCATCATGCTATGGGGGTGTTTTTTAGCTGCAGGGACGGGATGACTGGTTGTCATTGAAGGAAACAATTCTGTGACCGTTCTTGACTGGCCCAGCCAGAGCTCTGACCTAAACCCAATTGAGCATCTCTGGAGAGACCTGAAAATGTCTGTCCACCAACGTTCACCACCCAATCGGACAGAACTGGAGAGGATGTGCAAGAAAGAATGGCAGAGGATCCCCAAATCCAAATGTGAAAAACTCATTACATCATTCCCAAGAAGACTCATGGCCGTACTAGCTCAAAAGGGTGCGTCTACTCAATACTGAGAAAAGGGTCTTGTCATGATCTAGGTCGGGGTATGCTTCTTGTTTCTCTTTCCCCGGCCTGGTCATGGAGGGGTTAACTTTTCCTGCCTCTCTCTGGTTCTTGGGTGGCTATTTATCAGTGCTCTTTTAGGTAGCCCTTGTAGTTGTAGTTCATGATTCCAGGCTAGAGCAGCTGATCCGTATGCCCTACCGATCCTTCTGCCTCTGACTTCCCGTTTGTGTGTCTGACCTGTTCCCTATACCTGACTCAGTGTACGTTTGGTGATTTCCCTACAGTTTATGACTCAGCTTGAACTCTGAACTCTGCCTTCGGTTTTTCTGTCTCTGGTACTGCATTCCCCGACTGTCTTTTGACCCTCTGGCTTGTACCTTGACTCCTCTTTCCGTCTCACGTTTTGATACCGCACTCCCGTCTGACTCTGACTTTTGGCTTGTCTCTGACCTCATGCTTTGCAGTGATCTTTGGTACTTCATCTCCCTCTTTGTTGCTGACTTTGGCCTGTCTAAATACTCTGCCACCTCCTGGTGGCGGCCTGCACTTCTGCATCGAAGTGCTACACAGTAAGTGCAACCCTTTTTCCCATAACATCGCCCCCTGGTGGTGG
This sequence comes from Ranitomeya imitator, assembly GCF_032444005.1. NCBI lineage: Eukaryota > Metazoa > Chordata > Amphibia > Anura > Dendrobatidae > Ranitomeya > Ranitomeya imitator. The sequence continues at coordinate 68,988,936 of NC_091290.1, read as the reverse complement.
CTGAGCGCAACTGTAAAGCAGTTGTATTACAGGTCTGAATTCTTTTGACCATGTTTTTCTTTTTCAATAAATTTGTAAAAATTACTATTTTTCTGTTTTTTCAGTCAAGATGGGGTGCAGAGTGTACATTAATGAGAAAAAAATTATCATTTTTTAATTTACCAAATGGCTGCACTGTGGCTCAGTGGTCAGCAGTGCAGCCTGTGCAGCCCTGGAGTCCTGGGTTCAAATCCCACCAAGGACAACATCTGCAAGGAGTTTGTATGTTCTCCCCGTTTTTGCGTAGGTTTCCTCCCACATTCCAAAGACATACTGATAGGGAATTTAGAATGTGAGCCCCATTGGGGACAGCAATGATAATCTGTGCAAACTGTAAAGCGCTGCGGAATATGTTAGCGCTATACAAAAATAAAGAATATTATTATTATTATTAATGAAACAAAGAGTGAAAACTTTAAAGGGGTATGAATACTTTCCGTGCCCACTATACATATGACATTCATAAGAATAATCTTTATTGATTTACATTGATTTTGGATTATGTGTTGTCTAGCTCACATTATTCAATTGATTCAATCCAGCCCATTAAAAAAAATTAACTAAATGTTCACTGACTAATTTAAGTGACATAAGTCATTTTCTATTCACATTTGTTAACAGGACAATTGTCATTCTCCACCACCATTTTGCTTTCTTTTGCAGCCCCCTAACACTTACTAAGATCATTTTACAGCCATTTGATAGCACCAAAGTTCGGGTGCCTATTGACTTGTATTGGGTTTGGGTTTGGGGTCAAGTTTGGACCCAAACTAAACTTTTAACTCTATATTAGTCAAACCTGTTGATCCCAAATATCTACGGGTCCGCTCATCACTACTGGTTACCTTTTCTAGTTTTTAGAAAAAAATTGAAATATTGCTGTAATGAATTATACAATCATGGTATCTAAAATAGAATATCAAGTTTTGGCATATTACATAATGAAAATAACATACCAGATTTCTGCAGTCAAAGTTATTCCTTTTTCTATTCACCTATAACTTTTCTGTCTATAAATATTCACCTTGTTCTTTAGATCATGGTCATAAGCTAGAAATAATTCGTAAATAGACAACTTTCCATCATAAATTTCACTCAGTGTCATTCTGTAACATGTTGATACTACAAGGAATGAAAAAAACATGCAAATTGTAAAGACTGTTCTATGGGAATAAGCATCTGCCTTGAACTAGCATTCAATTCCTGCTAAACAAAATGCAAATTATGTATTCAAATTGAGAGCTCATTTGCAAAATGTCCAAGAAAAACAATTTCAGATTTATTTGACTTCAAAGACTCTAGATACAAACTGAGAAAATAATGACTTTCCAGAATAAAATTGCAAAAATATATATAATTATTATTTTTAAAATGTTATTTTCTTTAATTGAAACATCAGTATCGATTTTGTGTTTCAGTCTGAGTACATGTCTAAGGTTGTATTAAGTCATGAGATATACCGTATATACTCGAGTATAAGCCAAGATTTTCAGCCCAAAAAAATGGGCTGAAAGTGCCCCTCTCGGCTTATACTCGAGTCATGGAAGGCGGGAGGGTCGGCGGGTGAGGGGGAGCGACGACTGTCAAATACTCGCCTGCTCCCGGCGCTCCTGGCCCGATCCCCGCATGTTCCACGGTCTTTGAGCGCGGCAGCTTCTTCCCCTGTTCAGCTGTCACTGGTACCGCTCATTAAAGTTATGAATATGGACTCCACTCCCATAGGGGTGGAGCCGTATATTCATTACTGTAATGAGCGGTGCCACGTGACCGCTCACTACAGGAAGAAGCTGCCGCTCCCGGACATGTGGGACATGCGGGGACCGCGACAAGAGCGCCGGGAGCAGGTGAGTATGTCATATTCACCTTTCCATGTTCCACCGCCGCCTCATCTTTCACGTCCTCTGCAGTGACTGTTTAGGTCAGAGGGCGCGATGACGTATTAGTGTGCACGCCGCCCTCTGCCTGAACAGTCAGTGCGGAGAGACGGGACGCTGAGGAGCAGCGGGCAGTGACGAGAGGTGAGTATGTCATTTTTTTTTTAGTGCAGCAGCAGCATTACATGTGGCACAATGCCATATGGAGAGTCTATGGGGCCATAATGGACTGCATGGAGTATTATATGGAGCATCTATTGGGCCATAATGAACTGCATGGAGCGTTATATGGGCCATCTATAGGGCCATAACTGCATGGAGCATTATATGGGGCATTATATGGGGAATCTATGGGGCCATAAAGAACTGCATGGAGCATTATATGGAGCATCTATGGGGCCATAACTGCATGGAGCATTATATTGAGCATCTATGGGGCCATAATGAACTGCATGGATCATTATACAGGGCATCTATGGGGCCATAAAGAACCGAATGGACCATTATATGGAGCATCTATGGGGCCATAAAGAACTGCATGGGGTATTTATGGGGCCATAAAGAACTGCGTGGAGCATTATATGGGACATCTATGGGGCCATAAAGAACTGAATGGAGCATTATATGGGGCATCTTATGGGGCCATAAAGAACTGCATGGAGCATTATATGGAGCATATTTGTATATGGAGCATCTTATGGGGCCATAATGAACTGTATGGAGCATTATATGGGGCCTATTTTGTATGGAGCATCTTATGGGGCCATAATGAACAGTATTGAGCATTATATCGGGCTCCTGATTCAATATTGATATTCAAAAACACAACCTACTGATTTTACTCAATTAATTTTACTTTTATTGGTATCTATTTTTATTTTTGACATTTACCGGTAGCTGCTGCATTTTCCACCCTAGGCTTATACTCGAGTCAATAAGTTTTCCCAGTTTTTTGTTGCAAAATTAGGGGGGTCGGCTTATACTCGGGTCAGCTTATACTCGAGTATATACGGTAATTTCATATGATTAATTTGTATTTAGGTACATTTTTTGTTAACAGGAATTTGAAAATCAGAATACTTATTTCACAAAATGTAAAACAATTCTTGCAATACAACTCGTGCTAATTTGTGTACATAAATTTAATATCCTCTCTACTATTTTAAGATATGTCAAATCTCATCCCGGTTTCATATATTTGTAGGTCCAACAATGAAGCTTCAGCTCCTACTTACCTTTGTTTACATTTCTTCAAATTGTGACTTTGGATTCATCATCATGTGCAGTCCCCTTTACTCCTTCCCCCGTCATCATGTGCAATTCCTCCTCCTCCCCTCACCCATTTAATTTATTTTGTACAGAAAAGTTTTGCATACTTACCTCACAGTTGCTCCCCAACAGCACGGCTCTGCCTCGAGCATCTGGTACATGTCGGGCTGCGCATACGTGATGAAGTCATCGCGTACGCGCAGTCACCTGACAGGAACTACACACAATACGGAGGGCGCAGGAGCTGCGCATCTGTCAAGGTAACGGCTGTGCACAGCTCCGGGAAAGCTCCCGGGTCCCAGCGCCAACGTGTATGCTGCAGCTTGCACAACGCACATGATTTCACTGTGTTGTCTACTCCCAATGTGTCCAGTCCCATCCATGATACAATCCTTTAATTTGTTGCCCTTTCCCCTGTAACCCCTTCATCAACTACCACTTAATCCTCACAGCTCCACACCCCCAAGGTCCACCATTCTGAATATGTATTGTATTGTTGAGGGAACTTGTAATGGGTGTTTTACTACAGGTATTTTATTATTTAATTCAGCAAACATTACAGGTACATTTAAACATTACTGGTACATGTTAACATTACAGGTACATTTTTACATTACAGGTACATACTTAGCTGCTTAAGCCATTCCGTCTTGCTATGCCACATGTCCATTATCAGAAATAAAGTATGCAACAAACTTATCCTTCCTCTGGGCAACTTCCACTGCAGTCCTTAGAGGGTGATATTGGTAGTCATGCAATGTAGCAGGTTCCTCAGGTTCTAAGTTGGGTCGCTCTTTTGCCAGGATATAATTGTGCATAACAACACATGCTTTCACAACCTCATCAATTGTCTCAATTTTAAGATTTATGGCTGCTCCCAAAATGAGTCATTCATGAAATTATTATGATACAAACGTTGGCCCATGTCAGAGTTTTTGAAAGTCTGAGAGTCACTTCCTCATGCAAATGAGCCAACGTCCACAGCAACAAATTGACATTCAGCATCTGCATTCGCCACAAGAAAAATAGAAAAGTATTTTTTTGTAATAAAAATACTCAGTTCCACTTCCAGCAGGTTTCATAATCTGAATGTGTTTACCATCCACATCCCCCACACAGTTAGGAAAATTACAAATGTTCTTGAATTTTTCTGCATTTTCAAGCCAGAGTTCAGTTGTGGTTTGGGGAAGGAATTCTTGACACAGAACATCACTTAAAGCCCTGCAGGTGTCTCCAACAATCTCAGAAAGGGTGGACACTCCAATCCGGAACTAGAAATGGAGAGATGATAAGGTCTCTCCGGTAGCCAGGAATCTGCCTAACAGAAAATGGAAATAAAATAACTAATACATTGGTTTTCTAACAATAATACTATGAACATGTGTTTGTTTTTCATAATTACATACCTCAGGGTCACCAACAGATGTTCCTCATTAGGAATTGCTTTACGGAGTTGTGTGTCAAGCCTGGTAATGTATCCTTGGACACATTGCAGCAAGTCATTTAAACTCCATTCAGACATCCCCGTGTAGTCAAAAACTTCTGAGGGTTTCACACAGCTCGGTGTATAATGAGTGTGTCACAATATGGTATGAAATATCATATAAGTTGTTTCTCTTGTTAGCAGGCTGCGTGCTAAACCCCCCCCCCCCTTCCCTTTCACTCAGCCAAGAGCTTCCCTTTCCAAGGTATGGGGGAAGAAGAGTTTATTGCCTCTAGCTCGGAGAGCAAAGGTATTTACGACCGGCATCCCTGCAGTGGAAAGTGACCGGCTAGAACTGGATTCTAAGTCTCTAGAATCCATGGAAGTTCTTTGTTCTGTTGTTGTAAGATATTAGTAAACCGTTTAAGTTAAGAACACGAAAATATATATTCTTAATCTCACTCGGTGGATCTACCCATCTCTCTAAACACGGGCTTCTAACTCCATCTGGTAAAGAAGTAGGGATTTCTCTGTAAATATGTATCCCAGATAGGACATATTTGATCTCATTAGAATGCCCACGTTAATCCCAGATGAATGCTGGGTTTGTTATGACTATGACATGTTTTGAAGCGAAGTTATAGAAAGTAGATGCATTTAAGGTTGAAGTACTCAGAATGTAGAGAGAGGAGGGTCTGGATAAGCCAGCCTTTCTGTGATGTTACAGGCTGCAGATTTTTAAGTTCCTGGCAGGCTCCCAGCAGGGTCTTCTTGTCTTTTTCCTGGAGAGCCCTGAGCACGTCCAATGAGCTGGGACGTATGGAAGCTCCACTAGCCTGGTTGCCTGCAATGCTTTAAACACATGTAAGTGTTATTCTCATGTAATCCTTGTTTTTTTATAATTACCCTGTACATATTTGCAATTGTCTCATTTGTAACATCCTTGTAAAACAATTTTGATAACACACTGCCTAAACTTTATGGAGTATAATAATTAATATACTAGATTCGTTCTCCTGTTCTAAATGTACCCTGTCTCCTGGAGGGAATTACGCTACAGTTTTGGGTTAGCTTTGGACCCGTTTAATCGAAGCTGGTGGCAGCGATACCGTGTGCAGGCTTTTGGGTGATGTTGTAGCGACTGCGGCGTTGATAATTATTGTTCCTGCCTGAGTGGGAGTATTTTATCGCGTCGCTGCAGCGTGCCCAATAGCCAGTACATAGGAGGCAGCCTGTCTGGCGACTAATTACCCAGGGTGCAGTACCTAATCTGACCTGAGAGTAAGGGGGGCGCCAGAGAGCTGCAAGTGTTAAGTGGAACTGTAAGCGGGATATACATAAATCCCTGCAGTTCGTGGTATATTGAAGAGCAGTGGGATACCTAGAATAAGCCCCTGCTGTAAACTAAGAGGTCAATAGCCTTGTGTGTGTTTTTTCATCACATTGTGGAGTGGAGGGATAACTAAGATAAGCCCCCCTGCACATGTGATAGCCGTTTGTTGGCCTAAAGTCACCCTGATCCATGACGTAGGGGTGACGGTCACGGTGTGAATCGTGACAGAGTGGTAGGCTCCACGGCTCTCTCGGAGTTCAAGGATGGTATGTAGCCAGTTGTGATGCGACATCTTCTCAGGCTTTGTCTTCTTTTTTCTTCTTGACATGCAAAAGCAAAGGCAACAGCCTATTTCAATTATAAATCCAGATTAGCGTAGAAGCTCTCCATGTTAAGATCCATCTTGCAGCAGGATACAGCAGCCAAAGATGAGGATTTCTTCAGTGCAATGTGTCTATATGGCCAGAGTCACACTACCGCATAATACAGTCGAGTGCTATGCGATAAAAATCGCATAGCACTCGGACCAATGTTAATCTATGGGGCAGCTCCTATCATCCATTGTTTTCTCGTGCCAGAGAAATCGCAGCATGCTGCAATTTGCATGTATATCGACCGAGAATCACCAATGAAAGTCTAGGGGTGCGAGAACAACTCGCACACCACACGGACCATCAGTGTGACTTGCCAGATATAAGCACCGGTGTCCTTTAGAAAAGCCGGCAATTCAGTGCGGTGTACAGTAAAATCACACTGACAGATTAGATTAGAATAGATAAAATAAATGTCTACAGATAGTATATGCATATATATATATATATATATATATTTACATAAATATATATATGTCATTGACACACACACACACACACACACATATATATATATATTTATAATTCAGGAAGAAAGGGGGGGGGGAGAAAAGCCGACCAAAATAATCCCCGAACATAAAATAATGATAACAAAAAATGCTTTATTAGAAACAGGTAGTAACATGGGTAACAAAACAATGTTGGGAGCTATCCGTTAAAAATACACATACAAAAAAGAATTAAAAAAAGACGCTACAACCGGGACAATTACCCTTATGGAAGGAGGACCATTGTAAGTAATTACCATGTAGTATGAATTATCATAGACATATGGAAAAAGTGCATTGATATTGAAAAGAATCTTTATATTATCTATGAAAAGAAATAAAGTGCAAATGCCGTAAGTCAATTCCTTATTTTGGTAAAGAGAAAAGTGATATATCACAACATCAGTATGCAAAGGGGTTTTTAGAGGCAGTGCTCATCTTTACGTGTTTGTGTCTGTGAAGTCACCTACTGGTGACAGCCATAGTGTAACAACTAGGGTTGAGCGAAACGGGTCGGCCAGATTCAGAAGTCGCCGACTTTTGGCAAAGTAGGGTTTCATGAAACCCGACCTGACCCCTGTGTGGGGTCGGCCATGAGGTCGGCGATCTTCTGATCTGGAATCGGAATTCCAATACCGAGTTCCGATATGTTTAAGATATCGGGAATCGGTATCGGAATTCATAATTAAGTGTAAAATAAAGAATAAAAAAAAAAAATATTGATATACTCACCCTCGGACGCGCCCTGGTTCTCACCGGCAGCCTTCCTTCCTAAGAATGAGCGCCTGAAGGGCCTTCGATGACGTCGCGGCTTGTGATTGGTCGCATGAGCGGTCACATGGGCGTCACACGACCAATCACAAGCCGCGATGTCATCTAAGGTCCTTCAGGCGCTAATTCTTAGGAAGGAAGCGTCCGTGGGCACGTCCGAGGGTGAGTATATTCCTAATAGGTATATACTCACCCTCGGACGCGCCCTGGTTCTAACCCGCAGCCTTCCTTCCTAAGAATCAGCGCCTGAAGGACCTTAGATAACGTCGCGGCTTGTGATTGGTCGTGTGACGCCCATGTGACCGCTCACGCGACCAATCACAAGCCGCGACGTCATCGAAGGTCCTTCAGGCGCTCATTCTTAGGAAGGAAGGCTGCCGGTGAGAACCAGGGCGCGTCCGAGGGTAAGTATATCAATATTTTTTATTTTGATTCTTTATTTTACACTTAAATATGGATCCCAGGGCCTGAAGGAGAGTTTCCTCTCCTTCAGACCCTGGGAACCATTAGAAACCCAATGCACTGCATTGGGTTTCGTGTTTCGGCCGACCCCGACCCCGACTTTTCTATAGGATCGGCCGATTTCACTCGACCCGACTTTTGAAAAAGTCGGGTTTCGTGAAACCCGACCCGATCCTATAAAAAGAAAAGTCGCTCAACCCTAGTAACAACCAAAAAAGGAGAGCAGCAGACTTACTATAATAGGAGCTCCTTCATCCGAGTGGCGTCCACACCGACGCGCATTTCCCTCTCTGGCAGAGAAAATTATGCGGGAGCCCACGCCAGTTTTTTTCCGTGAATTAACCCTTTAATTTAACACCTACAGCTCCCAAATTTTACACACACACACACACACTACTAACATTATTAGTGAGGGACATATAAAAATCTAACTGTTCTGAAATGGTTTACTGCATATAAACCATGTCTCATATCCTGTCGGGTTCGGTAATGATTTAGCAAAAGTCGACAATTGAATTACCGGCTATTCTGCTATCTACTGTATTTCTGTAAAAAATATATATATATATAGTTTGAAGGAGAAAATTATTAATTCCAATAAAAATCTTTTTTTCGAACCCTGTCAATGTCTGGACTAGATTTTCAATTATTATGGCAACTCATTTGATTAGTAAAAGTATAAGTTTTCATGGAAAACACAAAATTGTCTGGGTGACCCTAAACTTTTGAATGGTAGTCTATATATATATATACATATATATATATATATATATATATATATATATATATATATGTATATATATATATATATATATATATATACTGTATATACAGTATATTTGTCAGTGAGACATATATATATGTGTCTCACTGACAAATATACTGTATATACAGTATATATATATATATATATATATATATAGACTACCATTCAAAAGTTATATATATATATATATATATACAGTGGGGCAAAAAAGTATTTAGTCAGTCAGCAATAGTGCAAGTTCCACCACTTAAAAAGATGAGAGGCGTCTGTAATTTACATCATAGGTAGACCTCAACTATGGGAGACAAACTGAGAAAAAAAAATCCAGAAAATCACATTGTCTGTTTTTTTAACATTTTATTTGCATATTATGGTGGAAAATAAGTATTTGGTCAGAAACAAACAATCAAGATTTCAGGCTCTCACAGACCTGTAACTTCTTCTTTAAGAGTCTCCTCTTTCCTCCACTCATTACCTGTAGTAATGGCACCTGTTTAAACTTGTTATCAGTATAAAAAGACACCTGTGCACACCCTCAAACAGTCTGACTCCAAACTCCACTATGGTGAAGACCAAAGAACTGTCAAAGGACACCAGAAACAAAATTGTAGCCCTGCACCAGGCTGGGAAGACTGAATCTGCAATAGCCAACCAGCTTGGAGTGAAAAAATCAACAGTGGGAGCAATAATTAGAAAATGGAAGACATACAAGACCACTGATAATCTCCCTCGATCTGGGGCTCCACGCTAAATCCCACCCTGTGGGGTCAGAATGATCACAAGAACGGTGAGCAAAAATCCCAAAACCACGCGGGGGGACCTAGTGAATGAACTGCAGAGAGCTGGGACCAATGTAACAAGGCCTACCATAAGTGACACACTACGTCACCATGGACTCAGATCCTGCAGTGCCAGACGTGTCCCACTGCTTAAGCCAGTACATGTCCGGGCCCGTCTGAAGTTTGCTAGAGAGCATTTGGATGATCCAGAGGAGTTTTGGGAGAATGTCCTATGGTCTGATGAAACCAAACTGGAACTGTTTGGTAGAAACACAACTTGTCGTGTTTGGAGGAAAAAGAATACTGAGTTGCATCCATCAAACACCATACCTACTGTAAAGCATGGTGGTGGAAACATCATGCTTTGGGGCTGTTTCTCTGCAAAGGGGCCAGGACGACTGATCCGGGTACATGAAAGAATGAATGGGCCATGTATCGTGAGATTTTGAGTGCAAACCTCCTTCCATCAGCAAGGGCATTGAAGATGAAACGTGGCTGGGTCTTTCAACATGACAATGATCCAAAGCACACCGCCAGGGCAACGAAGGAGTGGCTTCATAAGAAGCATTTCAAGGTCCTGGAGTGGCCTAGCCAGTCTCCAGAGCTCAACCCTATAGAAAACCTTTGGAGGGAGTTGAAAGTCCGTGTTGCCAAGCGAAAAGCCAAAAACATCACTGCTCTAGAGGAGATCTGCATGGAGGAATTGGCCAACATACCAACAACAGTGTGTGGCAACCTTGTGAAGACTTACAGAAAACGTTTGACCTCTGTCATTGCCAACAAAGGATATATTACAAAGTATTGAGATGAAATGTTTTTTCTGACCAAATACTTATTTTCCACCATAATATGCAAATAAAATGTTAAAAATACAGACAATGTGATTTTCTGGATTTTTTTTTCTCAGTTTGTCTACCATAGTTGAGGTCTACCTATGATGTAAATTACAGACGCCTCTCATCTTTTTAAGTGGTGGAACTTGCACTATTGCTGACTGACTAAATACTTTTTTGCCCCACTGTATATAACTTTTGAATGGTAGTCTATATATATATATATATATATATATATATATATATATATACTGTATATACAGTATATTTGTCAGTGAGACACATATATATATATATGTGTGTCTCACTGACAAATATTCTGTATATACAGTATATATATATATATATATATATACATATATACAGAAGAGACTATGTCACCACCGAGTATGATTTCAGTCAGAGCGAGGGGGCGGCCGCCTCAGCAGGCTCAACAGATGGACCGAGTGCAACAGGAGGGGTTGAAGGAGACACCCCTTTAGGAGGAGAAAGACGCGCCGAGGAGGCAAGAGGAGGCAGGTTCACACAAGAGCGCAAAAGGAAATATGTGTCGTGGAGGCAGAAGCGTTAAGAACTCTCCATGAGCACCATGTGTTGAATTTGACTAACCATACACTGAACGCTGCACATTTATCTTTATTTGCTAAAGGCCTGAATTATTGTATCCCTACTGAATTTGACTTCACACAATTTAGAATTGATTTATTTAAGTCCATTCGTAAGATTCATTTATTCAAACATTTCCTTAATAATCCGACAGCTCAGAATAGGTTGGAGGGTGAACAACCTTGTAATATAGGTCCTCTGGGCTTTATGGTAGGAGCAGGGTTAGAAGTAATAGCTGACACCTATAGTGATGCAGAACTTTTGCTTAGTCTTACAGATGAGACACCATATACCCCAGCATACCATACACAGAATATAACACCATTTACTGGTGGTATTACATCAAGGTATATGCCCCCCATTTCTCCTGGGAATTCCATTGATCTATTTGAGACACAAGTACTGAGAGATGTTGAAGCCCAGATTTATCCTAAAGCCCCACCTAATCTCACATCTGAAGAGAAAAAGGCCCTATATGAGATTGCAGGATGGAAGGACATTATAGTCCGCCCTGCTGATAAGGGGGGAAAGACTGTTCTCATCCCGAGAACAATGTATATCAAAGAGGCTTGTAGACAATTAGAGGACAATAAAACCTATTTGAAGTTGCCAGGAGACCCTACGAATAAATATAGAGGGGATTTAAGATCATTACTAAGACAAGCGGTGGAGACTGGGGTTCTCACGACTAATTATGCTGAGAAGCTGCTACCGGAGTTCCCCATTAAGCCACATTGGTACCATGTCCCCAAAATTCACAAGGCTATGGAAAACCCCCCCGGCCGACCAATTGTGTCGGGGGTGGGTTCTCTTACGGAACCACTCTCCAAGTATATAGACTGGCTACTTCGCCCATTGTTAGCACATATTCCATCATATATAAAAGATTCTAGTGCGTTCTTAAAACACATCCAACAGTTCAGTTGGCAGCCGGGTTTTCAATTAGCATCTATTGACGTCACAAATTTGTACACCCGCATACCACAAGAACAAGGCGTCGATTCCATTAGCCGGATTTTGCATACTACACAAAAAGAACAAAAAGTGATCGATTTCATCTGTAAAAGCCTTAAATTCATCTTGACACAATGCTTTCACATTTATGGACCTCTGGTACCTACAAATAGTTGGCACCGCTATGGGGACTCCGGTAGCTTGCACTTTTTCAAACCTCTATTTAGGCCACTTTGAAGAATTATACGTATATTCCACCAAAAATAGTTTCTTCAAGCATATCAAGATGTATTTACGTTATGTCGACGATATGTTCATAGTGTGGGATGGGACGGAGGAGAATTTCAATGATTTTGTTACTTTTTTGAATGACAACACTATGGGGATGGCTTTCACCTCAGTTTTTGGAGGATCACATTTAGATTTTTTGGATATAGCCATAGACATAATCAATGGACAAATTACCACCTCACTATATTGCAAACCAGTTTCTACAAATGCGCTTATGTATTTTAACAGTTACCATCCTGGTCATACGAAGCGAGCATTGCCATACGGACAATTAATAAGGACAAAGAGGGCTAATAATACATCGGAAGGTTTTTTTAGACAATCTAGGGAATTGGAACAACGGTTAAAAATTAGAGGCTACCCCAAATACACTTGGTTGGGAGCACAAAACAAATTGGAAACGCGGAATAACGAAACGGAATATGCCTCTGATTCTGGAGGTAAGAGATTTACTTTCTGTTTTCAATATGGCCCCATGGACCAACAAATCAGGGCAGCAATAAGAAATAATTGGCATCTTTTGAATAGAGATAGAGAGCTAACTGAAGTTGTTGCTAGGGGTCCTCTAATTTCGAACAGAAGAAGTACTCGGATTAGGGATATTCTAATACAGAACCGCGTTACCAATATTAGAACTAACAATTGGTTAGAACGAGCTAACCCCCAAGGGAATTATCGTTGTGGACACTGCAAATATTGCAAATACCACATAACTGATAGAACCTTACATATAGGACCTATCACACATAAAGTGATGCATTTTATTACCTGTCGCACACAATACATTGTCTATGTTATATGGTGCCCGTGCGGGAGGTATTACATAGGTAAGACGATCAGATCTCTCAATATACGTTTTAGAGAACACTGTAGATCGATAAAGACAGGAAAAGGGGTACCAAGACTTATTGACCACATACGAGATGTACATGATAATAATTTGGGAATGCTGGCCTTTGCAGGCATAGAGCAAGTTCCAACTCCAAAGAGAGGAGGAGATCATCACAATCTACTACTTCAGAGAGAAGCCATTTGGATTATGCGGACAGGAGCTATGGGCCCAGCAGGTCTAAATGAAAAAATGGACATGTAGATCTTTTTATAAATGTGTTCCCCCCTTTCTCTGTCCTACAGACAGTCTTTTGTCTAATGAATAGTTTTCCGCATTCATCGGTAGCGATGCTCCTTTTTGATATCTTTTATGATATAATGGTTTTTGTGTCATGATATATTTATGCGATCCATGACGTGGGTCCCATAGAACTACACGTCAGGGTTGCAGTATATTTTATATTTTATATCGCATATCTGACTCTGTATATTTCAAACAGTATTTAAATCGTTTTGATAAATTGGATACATATGTATCAGGATAGCGCTATTATATTGCTCTCTTAGATAGACTTCCATATAGAAGAGTTAAAATGAATATACATATATATATATATTTCTTGTACTTTAGGTATGTATATACTCACGCTTTGTTGCTATCGCTGTTTTTAACTGTTTGTGTCACAGCACTGTTTTAATTATTCACGTACTTTGTACCACAGGTGGGCGGTGTGACGCTTGAGGGGAGGTGCACATCTTGTGCACACTTCTTAAGGCGTCATGTCCGCTCACTTATCGAACCCGTTGAAGCACCTGGGAGGTGCAAAACGGCCGTCGTTCAGCCCCCACATGTCCTTGTATCCACACACCCCCGTGCCGTGAAGATACTTCTCACTAATAAATAGCCTGCAAGAAGACCGGTGAGTGCTGCCGCTTTCTTTTCGTCTATATATATATATATATATATATATATATATATATATATAACAATGCAAACAAAGAGAAAACAGCCGGACGGCACCACCGTCAATGAACCTGTGGGAACCGCTCACCTGTATCCTGAAGGTTAAGCTCAGTCCTGGGTGCAAAGCTCCGCTGGAAAACAGCCACAAATGTATCGCAAACATGAAGAAAGGAGCGCACTACCTGGACATCTGATGCAGGTAAACTTTATTCCAAACACATAAAAGACATCTTCACGACCGGGGGTGCTGTGACAAGAGTGCGGCAAAGCTGGACGACGGCCGTTTCGCGCCCGACTGGCGTTTCAACAGGTCAGTGAGGATGTAATCAGTAACGCTAGGTAAAATAGGGACGGTTGAGGCACAAGCTCCACCTCCCCACTTCCTCCCGCAGTACACCAAGCACATCCCACTGCGTGACGAGTCACTTAAAACATAAGTAAAAACATTACGAAAAACACCAATTGGCCAACAGAGAGTACTAGAACTAAAGGAAAAGACATATAACAGCATCTTATTCGTCAAGCTGACAATAAATCAATGACAGTAAAATATGATATATAATGACAAATAGCATAATGAAAAAACTGTGAATACACATTATTATAAACTGTCAACCAGAGGACATGACTATAAGAAAATAGACATATCCACCCTGTCATTAAAACCTAGGGGGCCCATCGCATTAGTACGCATAATCCATCTCGCCTGATCAGGCATGAGGTCAATACATTCATATCTTGTAAAACTAAATATGTAGTGTATGTGTTATATTGTCCATGTGGACGCTTTTACATCGGGAAAACCATTAGATGTTTATACATGCGTTTTTGTGAACATTGTAGCACCATCAGCACGGGCAAAGGAGTGCCGCGCTTAATAACACATGTTCGTGAGATACATCACAGTGACCCCAGCGTTTCGACCTTTGCAGGTATAGAAAAAGTTACCTTACCCAGTAGGGGGGGCGACCTACATAATTTATTATTGAGAGCTGAGGCGAGATGGATTATGCGTACTAATGCGATGGGCCCCCTAGGTTTTAATGACAGGGTGGATATGTCTATTTTCTTATAGTCATGTCCTCTGGTTGACAGTTTATAATAATGTGTATTCACAGTTTTTTCATTATGCCATTTGTCATTATATATCGTATTTTACTGTCATTGATTTATTGTCAGCTTGACGAATAAGATGCTGCTATATGTCTTTTCCTTTAGTTCTAGTACTCTCTGTTGGTCATTTGGTGTTTTTCGTAATGTTTTTACTTATGTTTTAAGTGACTCGTCACGCAGTGGGATGTGCTTGGTGTACTGCGGGAGGAAGTGGGGAGGTGGAGCTGGTGCCTCACCTGTCCCTATTTTACCTAGCGTTACTGATTACATCCTCACTGACCCGTTGAAGCGCCAGTCGTGCGCGAAACGGCCGTCGTCCAGCTTTGCCGCACTCTTGTCACAGCACAAGAAGATGTCTTTTATGTGTTTGGAATAAAGTTTACCTGCATCGGATGTCCAGGTAGTGCGCTCCTTTCTTCATGTTTGCGATATATATATATATATATATATATATATATATATATATACTACCATTCAAAAGTTTAGGGTTAGGGTCACCCAGACAATTTTGTGTTTTCCATGAACTACTTCTACTAATCAAATGAGTTGCCAAAATAATTGAAAATCTAGTCCAGACATTGACAGGGTTCGAAAAAAAGATTTTTATTGGAAATAATAATTTTCTCCTTCAAACTTGGCTTTCGTCAAAGAATGCTCGCTTTGCAGCAATTACAGCATTGCAGACCTTTGGCATTCTAGCAGTTAACTTGCTACGGTAATCTGGAGAAATTTCACCCCATGCTTCCAGAAGCCCTTCCCACAAGTTGGTTTGGCTGGATTGGGCTCTTTTTGCGCACTATACGGTCAAGCTGCTCCCACAACAGCACAATGGGGTTGAGATCTGGTGACTGTGCTGGCCACTCCATTACAGATAGAATACCAGCTGCCTGCTTCTTCCCTACATAGTTCATGCATAATTTGGAGGTGTGCTTTGGGTCATTTTCCTATTGTAGGATATGGCATTGCAAAATGGAGCCTTCCTTATTCAAAATACCTTTTACCTTTTACAAATCTCCCACTTTACCAGCAGCAAAGCAACCCCAGACCATCACATTACCTCCACCATGCTTGACAGAGGACATTAGGAACTCTTCCAGCATCTTTTCAGATGTTCTGCGTTGCACAAATGTTCTTCTGTGTGATCCAAACACCTCAAACTTGGATTCGTCTGTCCATAACACTTTTTTCCAATCTTCCTCTGTCCAATGTCTGTGTTCTTTTGCCCACATTAATCTTTTCTTTTTATTAGCCAGTCTCAGATATGGCTTTTTCTTTGCCACTCTGCCCTGTAGGCCAGCATCCTGGAGTAGTCTCTTCACTGTAGATGATGACACTGGTGTTTTGCATGTACTATTTAATGAAGCTGCCAGTTGAGGACCTGTAAGGCGTTGATTTATCAAACTACAGACTCTAATGTACTTGTCTTGTTGCTCAGTTGTGCAGCGGGGCCTCCCACTTCTCTTTCTACTCTGGTTAGAAAACAGTAATTAAACAGAAACACGACTTTGATCAGCATACTGAAAACCATCCTAAAATTACAAGGGGTGGATAGTACAAGTGTAACTCCTGCTGATATAAATTAAGGACTAAAAATATATAGACTGGTCGCCAATCTACTATATAATTGTCTAAGGGTCACTTCCGTGGCCAGGAGGTTGCAGCCGTTTTGAAAACAATACCCAGACACTTTAAGGCCCACCATAACTGTGAGAGTAGTGGATTACGGGTCAAGGGTATTGATACCATTGATCTGGGAATTCGTGGCAGAAAAATTTCCCAACGTTTGGCACAGCTAGAGGCAAGGTGGATCTGGACCCTCGGTACGGTGCATCCACGGGGTCTGATTGAGAACCTTAATTTTGCATCCTTCTTATGATCACCGCCCGCTGCACTTTTCGCACTTGCCACTGTTATTGTTGTGGTTTTTAATATATATACTTATATTGGTGTTATTTTCTTTTATTTTAGGTTTATTTTTTGTTTCACTTTATTTTGCTTTTCCTGGATGTTTTGAAGGTGTGGATATTTAATGAAGGGGACAATCTTCCTATTGTCGGCTGCATCATTTGCTACCCAGGTGGTGAACAAGATGGGTTACGGACCAGTATATCGTGCTGCCTTTTATTCTACCTTTGACGACTTGACAAGCTTCATCACACGTTTATGTCATCCTCCTATGAAGATTCATAACGGGGATGTCTTTGGGACAATTTAAGTGATGACAATTCAAACGGACATTGGTTATGGTTCGCTAGGAATGTCACACTCTATAATATTGGAAAACTAAGTTCTATTGAAATGGACATTTCCTTATTATACGTGCGAGATTGATGATGTCTCTGAGACATGTATCATAACTGGTCTATTTATTATACTAATTGGTTATCAATTGGTCATCTGTGTATACCATGATATCTAGCATTACGTATATATACGTGTTCCAGTGTTCACTTGCGGTTGTGGGGTATTTTGTTATGCAACACTTGTAGATCGATATACAGCTGTTTTCCCTTCCCCTTGTTTATTTGCACGTTAGCATTTGATTGTTTTGTTTGCTCATTTTTGTTTCAATTTTCTAAAATGGCGTTTGACTGCCTGAATGCCCACTGCGCATGCGCTGAATCGTCCCCACCCTGCTCGGTGTCTGTGGCTGCTGCACGTCTGCCACCAGACTACATGGGGCCCCATGTTTTCTCTGTTGGTCAGCGAAGCGCGGCACATGCGCTGGCCACTAGGGGAGGATGGTCGCTTTGCTGTGGACTTTTATTGTTAATTCCTTTGGTTTTTATAAGTGTTATGGGCAGTCAGTATCGGTCATCATGACTACTGAGTCACACTTCCGGGATCAAGCTGAGTTCATTCCTGGCACCCAGGAGTATGAAGTACCGCTCATGGCATCTGTTGCCATGCTCTCTGAAGAAGGAGAGCTTCCGAAATGTGCGTCGGGGTGGGCGCACGGACCCTGGGAACCTGGTGCCATACATCCCATTGGAGGTAATTAGCATTCACATACTTTTTTTCAACTAATGTATTTCAGCTTGAGGGGAATATGTAGCCTACACACATTGTACTTCTATATTGGAACAGGTTTATACTCCGTTTGATACTCTGTATAGGTGAGTTTCCCCTTGTCTGCAGCTATGTTGTTTATTTTCAACTTATCCCCTGTGTGGGGAATGAATGATCCTCTGATGCTTTCTGATGGCTTTTTGAAATGGGATGTGGGTTGTCCTGGTCTCCTGGCTCTATGCGCCCCTGTTTTCATTAGACCTCAGTGCGGTCCTGTGCGTCATGCGGCGTTATACCCTAACCTGTTTGTTATATTTTAATTAATAAAGACTGTTTATATATTATCACATGTGGGCTTTTGGGTCGTTTTCTTTGGCCCTTTTTGACCCACTCGTCTCTGGTTAGAGCCATGTTTGTGCTCTCCTCTGAAAGAAGTTGTACTCACCGTTGTAGGAAATCTTCAGTCTCTTGGCAATTTTTCAAATGGAAAAGCCTTCATTTCTAAGAACAAGAATAGACTGTGGAGTTTCACATTAAAGTTCTTTTTTTGACAATTTTGAGAGATTAATGGAACCAACAAATGTAATGCTCTAGATTCTCAACTAGCTGAAAGGAAGGTCAGGTTTATGTGTTCTCTAATCAGCCAAATTGTTTTCAGCTGTGCTAACATACTTGCACAAGGGTTTTCAAGGGTATTCTCACCATCCATTAGCCTTCTTACAGAGTTAGCAAACACAAAGCACCATAAGAACACTGGGGAGTTGGTTGTTGGAAATGGGCCTCAACATACCTGTGAAGATATTGCATTACAAACCAGACGTTTGCAGCTAGAATAGTCATTTACCATATTAGCAATGTATAGAGTGTATTTCTGAATCATTTAATGTTAGCTTCATTGTGAAAACTGTGCTTTTCTTTCAAAAATAAGAAAATTTCTAAGTGACCCTAAACTTTTGAACGGTAGTGTATACAGTATATAGACTATATATATATTTTCACGAATATTTGAACCCATGAATCCATTATATGTCCATTTTGCAGGTCGGTGAGAAAATTTCACCCTACAGATGCCATAAGGATGCCATACGGATGTCACATGGATGCTTAGATGCAAGAAAATCGCATCCTTGCACTGCACACGGATGACATACGGATCACTGTTTAGGGAACATATCTGCGATTCTCGTCCATGTAAAATGGACTGATTTTTTTATACTTTGTGTGTGACTCCAGCCTATATATAGAAATCCCATGAGACACACCCATTGGGTGTCTGATGTCAAGGCAAAACTACTTGAAAACATTAGAAATATTGAACGCATGCACAAAAACAAGGCAAACAAATGCAGCGTTTCTTTGTTGTCATGTGTAAGATGATGCAGATAAAAAACGCTGTGTAAGCATGCATTTGCATGTGTTTTTGCATGTGTTTGCGCATGTGGATAATACGCTGCAGACTCAAACGCTATTGTGAACCTAGCCTTAGACGATAAATTCTTTAATGTCCTTGAGATCCCTTTTACATTTTATAGACAGACGAGTGGTTGGGAATAGTTGAGAAATAGGAGGATGGAATTCTTGGTCTAGGTAGTAGGAAGGAGTGGGGTAGAAGTTCCTCTCTACTTCAGGAGTATATATATTCTTGTGTAGTCTCAGGTATTTTTCTGTGAATGTTTCACAGGTAGTCATTTCTAACAAAGCTCTTCTTCACCTATACAGTGCTGTTACACCACTACAGATCCCATTATAGTTATAGCTCATGTTGAAACAAGAGTAGCACAATTTTCAAGTCTCTATTATTTACCAACCTTCTACTGTGCTTGTAAAACTACACAATGTGGATTTACTATATAAACTTAGCAAAGGTATACACAGATCCTTCATTACAACATAGGGTAAGTATATTAATAAGTTCAGTCGCCTAGACAATAGAGTTTTCACCATGAACAGATTGAAGGTACAGCTGCACGGCATTCTGTTGACTCACTTGTCTAAGGTATTCAGTCCTGAGAAATCCACTTACAAAGACATCTGTCATGGATAATTGTGGCTGTAAACACGTTATTGTCTCAAACCAGTAATATGATACCTTCAAAAAAATAGTTAACTGGTATTTATTATCTTTGATGTACAAACGAAATCCACTAGTGCAGTTTTGGGTCAATTAAAGCTGTTAATCCTCAATAAGAAGCCTCAAAAATAATCTAAATAACAGCCTTTGTCATGGTATTAAGGAAAAAAGATGCAATTGGTTATAATTAGTGTTGAGCGATACCTTCCGACATCCATAAGTATCGGTATCGGATTGTATCAGCCGATATTCAAAAAAATATTGTATATCGCCGATACCCGATACCAATGCAAGTCAATGGGACAAAAAATCGGAATTAAAATAAACCCTTTCTTTCCTTGTAGGTTAATTCTACATGAAGAAAAACAACTAAGAATAATGTAGGATGTATTGGGGGAGGTGGAGGAGACATTAAATGCATAGAGGTTTAGCCCAATCAAATGGAATAGCAGGAAATAATTTTTTTTTTTTTTAAGACGTTCGAAGTTACAAAGATTTTGACTATGTTAAGATTTTTTATATTTTGTCAGATATTTATGTTTCACTACTTCCATGCTGTTCACCTTCTTTTTAACCTCTCCCACACTTTCTTCTTCCTCAGCAGCATCATCTTTTCCATCAACTTCTCCTTCACCTTATTCATCTTCTTCTTCTTCACCTTCTTCGTGTTATTTTTTTTTACATTCTTCATATTCTTTTTATTCAACTATTATTCTTCTTCATAATCAACTTCTTCATCTTCTTCATATTCTTCTTCTTCATCATATTCTTATTTGTGACAGCCAGACCTTTAGTTGTTATCTATAAAAGTTTGAAGATCACACCTTCTGTTCTGCCTGTCACAAAAGATTTACAACAGGATTTGTCCGCGTTCAGTTTGGCCTGCAGCAGCAGGTTTTTTCCAGTGGCACCACGAGGAGGAATGGACTCACCCCCATACACTGCTTAGTCTTCTTCTGCTTATAATTTAGATAATATCTTTTGCTCTGATTTTTAGTCTTATGCTTAATGTTCTTCTGCATTTTGTTCTGCAGCTTTTTGTTCTTCTGCTTCTCGGTCTTCAGGGTCATCATCTTTAGGGCCTTGAACTTGGAAATGTAGCAGAAGGTACAAGAGCAA
Organism: Ranitomeya imitator; assembly: GCF_032444005.1. Lineage (NCBI taxonomy): Eukaryota > Metazoa > Chordata > Amphibia > Anura > Dendrobatidae > Ranitomeya > Ranitomeya imitator. The sequence continues at coordinate 68,967,570 of NC_091290.1, read as the reverse complement.
AAGACCCTGCCGAGAACCAGCTGATGGTACTGGAACCCGGATGGCTAGCCGAAGGTACAAGAGCCAATGGAACAACCGAGGACCAGCTGACGTTACTGGAACCCGGTTACTAAGCAGGAGGTACCCGTGGCAGAAAGCACTGCCAAGGACCACCTGACGTTGGTGGAACTCGGAGACCCAGAAGGAGGCACCTAAGCCAAAGGCTCTGCCCGGAACCAGCTGATGGTACTGGAACCAGGATGGGGAGCAGAAGGTACAAGAGCAAAAGACCCGGCTGAGAATCAGCTGATGGTACTGGAACCCGGATGGCTAGCCGAAGGTACAAGAGCCAATGGAACTACCGAGGACCAGCTGACGTACTGGAACCCGGTTACGAAGCAGGAGGTACCTGTGCCAGATAGCACTACCAAGGACCACCTGACGTTGGTGGAACTTGGATACCCAGAAGGAGGCACCTAAGCCAAAGGCTCTGCCCGGAACCAGCTGATGGTACTGGAACCAGGATGGGGAGCAGAAGGTACAAGAGCAAAAGACCCTGCCGAGAACCAGCTAACGGTACTGGAACCCAGATGGCTAGCCGAAGGTACAAGAGCCAATGGAACAACCGAGGACCAGCTGACGTTACTGGAACCCGGTTTGCTAAGCAGGAGGTACCCATGCCAGAAAACACTACCAAGGACCACCTGACGTTGGTGGAACTCGGATACCCAAAAGGAGGCACCTAAGCCAAAGGCTCTGCCCAGAACCAGGTGATGGTACTGGAACCAGGGGGACCTATTCAAGCTTGTGTTCCTAAGAACCAGCTAATGGTGCTGGAACTCAGATAGGCAGCAGAAGGGCCACAGGAAAAAAAAATTGCTAGGCCACGAGCCGCCGTAGTTACCGAAAACCCACAGTCCTACAGGGGGAGCTTGTCCTTTTGGCACAACGGAACCAGCCTTCATTGCCAGTTCTCGCAGCCCACATAGAAAGCACCTAAACTGCAGGCACGATAGAGTCGGCTAACCAGACCTCAACATGACAGGGCAATCTATTGGAGGCAAAGTGTCCTTGACACTACCCGGAAACAGCTGGCGTTCTGCAACCGGGCTGGGCAGGAGGGAGTACCCATGCCAAAGACACTTCGGAGCAGCAACTGGCGGTGTTGGAGCCCAGGGACAGCAGGAGGAGCAGAGTGTAGGCCGAAGCTTGCACTCGAGGCAGTTTAATATCTATTGTTGTGTCAGCATGGCAGTCGCAGGACACATTGCCGGATACACAGCTGGGGATCAGCTGACGTTACTGAAACCCAATAACATGGCAGCTAGTATTGACTGTGCAGACAGCACTTCCAGGTCGCAACTGGCGGTGTTGGAGCCCAGAGACAGCAGGAGGAGCAGAGTGTAGGCCGAAGCCTGCACTCGAGGCAGTTTAATATCTATTGTTGTGTCAGCATGGCGGTCGCAGGACACATTGCCAGATACACAGCTGGGGATCAGCTGACATTACTGAAACCCAATAACGTGGCAGCTAGTATTGACTGTGCAGACAGCACTTCCAGGCAGCAACTGGCGGTGTTGGAGCCCAGGGACAGCAGGAGGAGCAGAGTGTAGGCCGAAGTCTGCACTCGAGGCAGTTTAATATCTGTTGTTGTGTCAGCGTGGAGACATTGCCAGCTACACAGCTGAGGATCAGCTGACAATACTGAACCCCACTAACACAGGAGCGAGTGTTTTTCTCTGTGCAGCCAGCACTTCCGGGCACCAACTGGCGGTATTGGAGCCAAGGGAATCCATGAGGAGCAGAGTGTAGGCCGAGGCCTGCACGGGAGGCAGTTTAATGTCTGTTGTTGTTCCAGTGTGGCGGTCACAGGACACGTTGCCGGATACACAGCAGGGGAGCAGCTGGCGTTACTGAACCCCACTAACACATGAGCGAATGTTTTTCTCTGTGCAGCCAACACTTCTGGGCACCAACTGGCGGTGTTTGTGCCCAGGGAATCCCGGAGGAGCATAGTGTAGGCCGAGGCCTTAACGGGAAGCAGTTTAATGTCTTTTGTTGTGCGAGCATGGCGGTCGCAGGACACGTTGCCGGATACACAGCAGGGGAACAGCTGACGTTACTGAACCCCACTAACACAGGAGCGAGTGTTTTTCTCTGTGCAGCCAGCACTTCCGGGCACCAACTGGCGGTGTTTGTGCCCAGGGAATCCAGGAGGAGCAGACTTTAGTTATTGCCGCACACACAGCAGGGGAACAGCTGACGTTACTGAACCCCAATAACAGAGGAGCGACTGTTGACTGTGCAGACAGCACTTCCGGGCAAAAACTGGCGGTGTTGAAGCCCAGGGAAAGCAGGAGGAGCAGACTCTAGTTATTGCCGCACACACAGCAGGGGAACAGCTGACGTTACTGAACCCCAATAACAGAGGAGCGACTGTTGACTGTGCAGACTGCACTTCCGGGCAACAACTGGCGGTGTTAAAGCCCAGGGAAAGCAGGAGGAGCAGACTTTAGTTATTGCCGCACACACAGCAGGGGAACAGCTGACGTTACTGAACCCCAATAACAGAGGAGCGACTGTTGACTGTGCAGACAGCACTTCTGGGCAACCACTGGCGGTGTTGAAGCTCATTGAAAGCAGGAGGAGCAGACTTTAGTTATTGCCGCACACACAGCAGGGGAACAGCTGATGTTACTGAACCCCAATAACAGAGGAGCGACTGTTGACTGTGCAGACAGCACTTCCGGGCAACAACTGGCGATGTTGAAGCCCAGGGAAAGCAGGAGGAGCAGACTTTAGTTATTGCCGCACACACAGCAGGGGAACAGCTGATGTTACTGAACTTCAATAACAGAGGAGCGACTGTTGACTGTGCAGACAGCACTTCTGGGCAACAACTGGCGATGTTGAAGCCCAGGGAAAGCAGGAGGAGCAGACTTTAGTTATTGCCGCACACACAGCAGGGGAACAGCTGACGTTACTTAACCCCAATAACAGAGGAGCGACTGTTGACTGTGCAGACAGCACTTCCAGGCAACAACTGGTGGTGTTGAAGCCCAGGGAAAGCAGGAGGAGCAGACTTTAGTTATTGCCGCACACACAGCAGGGGAACAGCTGACGTTACTGAAACCCAATAACACTGGGTCATGTGTTGACTGTGCAGACGGTACTTCTGAGCAGCAACTGGCCGTGTTGGAGCCCAGGGATTACAGTTCAGTTGGTAGAAACATGAACACAACAGGAGACCTGGATACTCTTGCCAACCAATTATTTAATCTGGAAGAGGAGTGACAAATTCCTGCGAGATCCAGGCCTTGTTCATTTTCAGAAAAGTAAGCCGGCCAACGTTATCGGAGGATAGTCACATGCGACGGTCTGTTAGTACACCATCTGCGGCACTAAAGACACGTTCCGATAATACACTAGAAGCAGGGCAAGCCAGCACCTCCAATGCATACAGGCTAAGCTCTGGCAATGTAACCAGCTTAGAGACCCAAAACTTGAAGGGGGAAGAGTGGTCTGGGAGTACAGAGAGAGGGCAAGCCATGTAGTCTGTCACCATCTGACAGAAACGCTTCCTCCTGCTGACTGGAGCCGTCTGTTATGGTGTAGACATTTGTGGCGGGCACACAAAACTTTGCCACTGTTGGGCCATACTGGTCTTGCCTTGTGCTGAGACACTGCTTCTGCTCCGTCTTTGTGCAGAGCTTCCTCCACTGCCTCGACACACAGAGCTGCTTTGTAAAGCACTTTCAGCACTGCTCTCGCTTGAACTGAAGAAGATGATGGACTGCACCAGTGTGTCTTGGTACTCCCGCATTTTACGCTCCAGGTTCAACAGTGTTATGAGGCTTTGAAAGTTGTCCCAGTGGCAAGGATCTAGGGAGGGTGTACACCCAATAATCAGCCGTGTTGCGTATGTGGGCGATGCGGCGGTAGTTTCTCAGGCACTGCAGCATGAAATCAACCATGTGCTGCAGACTGCCAACTGGCCAAAAAATGCTGTCCCCTGCTTGAGGCGTGACCTCTGCCTGCTCAGCATCACCCCACCCTCGCTCTACACACTGACTACTGGAGAATTGTCTAACTCCCTCCTCTGGAGAGATGTCTTTCTCCTCAAAAGACTCCTCCTCATCCTCCTCACAAAGTTTCCCCTGCCTAGGCCTTTGTGAGGAACCACGTCGCGCAGACTGTCCAGAAGCAGATGGCATTTGTGACTCCTCATCCTCCACCTCTTCCACAACATCATCCCTTAGCGTTTGCAGTGTTCTTTCAAGCTGGCAGATAAGGGGGACAGTCATGCTGACTAGTGCATCTTCTGCACTTGCCATCCGTGTGGAATCATCAAAGGCACGCAAAACCTGGCAGATGTCCTTCATAGTGGCCCACTCAGTAGTTGTGAAGTCTGAACGGCACACAGTGTGACTTCTTTGTGCCTGGTACTCCATTACTGCTGGCTGCTGCTCACACAACCGCTCCAACATATGTAATGTTGAATTCCACCTGGTGGGTAGGTCACATATGATGTGATGTTCTGGAAGGCGGAATCGGCGCTGCAGAGCTGCAATGTGTGATCTTGCCATGCTGGAACGCTGCAAGTGAGCACACTCTAGGCGGACCTTGTGCAGCAGTGCATCAAGATCTGGATAGTCCCTCAAAAACTCTGCACGACCAAGTTGAGCACATGTGCCAGACATGGGATGTGAGTGAGGTTGCCTTGGGCCAGAGCTGCCACCAGATTTCGGCCATTGTCACACACTACCATGCCTGGCTGGAGATTCACTGGCACAAACCACACGTCGCTCTCCTGCTTGACGGCATTCCAGAGCTCCTGTGCTGTGTGGCTTCGATTCCCCAAAGAAATTAATTTCAGTACAGCCTGTTGATGTTTGGCCACGTCTGTGCTCATATCGGTCTTAACAGGTAAGCGTTCACGGGTCAAGGTGGAGGTAGACCGTGACGGCTCCTGCAGCGATGATTCTGAGGAACTGAAGTATGAGGAGGAGGCAATTTGTACAGACTGGATTCCTGCAATCCTTGGAGTTAGCAGAACATGTACAGCGCCACTCGCAAGATCTGTACCCGGCTCCACAACATTGACCCAATGGGCAGTGAGGGAAAGGTATCGTCCCCGTCCATGGTGACTGGTCCACGCATCGGTGGTGAGGTGGACCTTGCTACTGACGGCGTTTAGTAGCGCATGTTTAATGTTTCCCTCCACATGCTTTTGCAGGGCAGGGATGGCTTGCCTGCTGAAATAAAAGTGGCTGTGCACATTGTATTGTGGGACTGCCAATGCCATCAAGCTACGGAAGGTGTCAGTCTCCACCAGCCTGAATGACAGCATTTTAAGGGACAGTAGTTTTGCAATGTCAGCATTTAGAGCCTGTGCTTGGGGGTGGTTTGCCGAAAATGGCCACCTTTTCTCCCATGCCTGTGCTGCCGATGGCTGTAGAGTGGGCTGGGAGTGTGAGGATGACTGGGAACGTGGTGCTGTGGGTGGAATTACACTGGGTCTCTGGACAACAGTGCCAGAGGTTCTTCCATGGCGATCCTGTGAGGAAGCCGAACCAGCTGTGTGTGAGCTGGAGGAAGTGGCAACAACACGAGCTGAAGAGGTGGTAGGTGCCGCTGTAGGTTGGCCTAAGTCTTCAGTGTGTTTTTGTAACTCCACCACGTGCTTGGTCCGCACATGTTTCCATATATTTGTGGTATTGAGGTTGCTGACACTTTTTCCTCTTTAGACTTTCTGATGACACACCTTACATTTGGCTAAGCAAATGTCATCTGCAAATGTGTCAAAAAAGGAACAGGCACTGCAAGTCTTGGGAGCACCTGTTTTGGCTTTTGGAAGAGGCATGCTCCTAATGGGTGCCAAAGTGGAGGCTACAGGCACCGCAGTTTTCCCCCTCCCTCTCCCTCTTTGGGCCGATCGGGGAATCTCTTCCTCAGAGCTGCTCCCACCACCTTCCTGTACCTCACGCCATGATGGGTCAAGGACCTCATCATCTACACTACCCTCTTCCACCAACTGCTTCTCCTGGATAGTCTCGGCAGCACAGTATGCACCTGAAAGTGGCACCTGAGTCTCATCATCAGGTGCGTACTGAGGTGTGCTGACCGGAGGCGCTGGCCCATCCGCCTCTTCAGAATCAGAGAGACAAAGCTGTTGGGCATCACTGCATACTGCCTCTTCTTCCATTTCTCCAATGCTGGCCCCCTCTTTCCAAGCCAAGAGATTCAGAGAACAGAAGTAGAGATGGCTCCTGTCCTGGGCTCTCTGATTGCCTTGGCAATTTGGCAGGTGGTGAAGAGACAGATGGGTGCTCTCCAGTGCTCTGTGCCTGAGAGGATGTGGCACTAATTGAAGTCGATGCGTTAGCTGCCATCCATCCGACAACGGCTTCAATTTGTTCTTCCCGCAGCAGCAGGGTACGGCGATCTCCTACAAAGCTGCCCATGAAGGACTGTTCCCTGCTGAAACTGGGTGATGATGAGTCACCGCTGCCCGCAGCAGGCACAGAATCCCCACGTCCTCTCAGTGCTCCATGCCCACGTGTCTTACTCCCTGCCTTCTTCATCTTGGTAGACTGATAAAGATAGGCAGAAAAGTACTAAGGGCTTAGTGTGCTTATTCTTGAACAGCTCCTAACAGGTATAAGAAACACTAATTTTCAAAAGTGTGGACTAGACTTTTATATGAGCTAATGTGGCCTACACAACTGTAAAGTGGTGTGTTTGATGAACTGTATTAATTTTTTTTTTTTTGCAGAACAGACTACAGAGTGAGCTGCACTCACACAGAGACCATGAAGACAGCCGTGAACGGCGCTGCAAGGCCAAAGAAAGCTCCCCTATGTACTCCTATATAGTAGTTTTCCACAATCTAGCAGGATACGGATGGAAAGCCACTAATAGGATAAATTTGAACAAATGTGCAGCAGGCTGCACTAATTGAGAAATGGACAATGGAATGGTATGAGGCAGTGACGCACCCTGAGCTGACTACAACCGGCTGTGGCGGTAGAACAGACTACAGAGTGAGCTGCACTCACACAGAGACTGTGCAGACCACCGTGAACGGCGCTGCAAGGCCAAAAAAATCTCCTCTATGCAATCCTATAGTGTTTTCCCACAATCTAGCTGTATACGGATGGGAAGCCACTAATAGGATAAATTTGAACAAATGTGCAGCTGGCTGCACTAATTGAAAAACAGACATTGGAATGGTATGAGGCAATGATGCACCCTGAGCTGACTACAACCAGCGGTGGCTGCAGACCAGACTACAGAGTGAGCTGCTCTTACACAGACACCTTGCAGACACCTGTGAACAGCGCTGAAAGGCAAAAACAAGGTTCTCACACAGCGGTTGCTAAATTAGCCTGGGTAAAGCACAATGAAGCAAATCCCTATCTCTAAACTGGCCCTCAGTCAGAACACAGCGTCCTGTCCCTAACTGAATTCACAGCAGAGTGAACCCAAAATGGCGGCAGCGACTTTTACAGTGCATCATGACATCATTTCAGCAGCCAATAGTTAGATGCCTACCATGCAGAACAGGATGTGCCCACACTGCTAATCATTCCTCATTGGCTGAATTCTGGCTGTTTGAATTATGGGAACTTCCGATTCTGGTATCCGATATACTGAAAGTATCGGAACTCGATACCCGATACTTGCGGTATCGGAATGCTCAACACTAGTTACAATAATTAATGTTGTGGACATTGTCTGACCTTAACCACCTATTGACCTCTCAGGAAGAACTAGAGTGTAATTGTTAAAGGGAACCTGTCAAGTCAAAAAACATTATTAACCTGCAGTTATGGGGTTAATCTGCAGGTTAATAGTGTTCTGACCCTGCTTAGTGCCCGTATTTAGACCACTGCTGGCGGGAGTAAATTAACTTTATTCCTCCTTGTAGCGTTCAGGTTTCAGCCATGGGGACGGTCCCAACACAGGTTGAGTCACAGACTCTGTGTATAGAGAGCATAGGTTGTAACCACACCCCTAGCACTGACTGACAGCAGCTCAGCATTAGGGCCAGCTGTCAGTCAGTGTTCGGGGAAGCAGTTACAGCTACTCTATGCAAAGAGTGATGACAACCCGTACCGGCGCCGCTCCCATTACTGAAAGCCAAATGCTACCTGAGGAATAAAGTTAATTTTCCCCTAGGAGCGGGGTCTAAGTGCAGGCGCCAGGCAGGTCAGAATGCTTTTGGTCTACAGATTAACTCCATATCTGCAGATTAATATTGTTTTTTTTTTCATTGGCCATGTTCCATGTAAATGGGTTTTCAGATTTAAAAAAAAAGTATTTCCAAAATCTTAAATATTTGCATAATATTAGAGCATGCACTTACATTCACCAGGTCCAGCACCTGCTCTCCCAGTTGCTCTGATCCCTGCGTCCCTGTGTTTTGGCTACAGTGTGGACATCATGTTGACAGTACAAAAAGTGCTGAGCTCAGTGATTGGCTGCAGCAATAATGTGTTCTTTCGACATGACATCACCACTGCTGCCAAAACACAGAAATCAGAGCATAGACAGAAAGCAGGTCCTGGATTCGGGGACTCAGGGAGTGTGAGTACCTGCTCTGTTTGTTTTTTTACATTAATTAAAATCTAAGGGGGACCACTTGTTTTTAAGTGCAAAACCCCTTTAAATATTTAAAGGGGAGTTAAAAATTAGTTCAGTAATAGGAGATGTGATTGTTATGATCTGGTGGCCTTGGAGCAGCATGAGACGTACTCTGGAGAAGGTGGAACCTGTACTGACCGCAAACCCTGAACTTAACAGCGCAACTAGAAGTAGCCGTGGGGGGTACCTAACACTCCCTAGACCCCTCGACACAGCCTAAGAACTAACTACCCCTAAAGACAGAAACTGGAAACCTATCTTGCCTCAGAGAAAATCCCCAAAGGAAAGACAGCCCCCCACAAATATTGACTGTGAGAGGAGAGGGAAATAACATACGCAGAAATGAAATCAGGATTTAGCATAGGAGGCCATACTAGCTAAAAAGAAAGAATGGAACAGAGTACTATGCGGTCAGTATTAAAACACTAGAAAATATCCACCACAGAAAATAAAAAACACCTCATCTGACTAAAGACATGGAGGGTATATCTGCATCTCCAGAGAAATAGCTAGTCTGCAAAAAATCCTTCACAGACTAAGCTGGACAAGACAAAAACAAGAAAATGCACAGAACTATAAGGTCCACAGCAGGTGGACAGCAAAAACAAAGCCAGGACTTATCTTTGAAGAAAAGCACAGCAAACATGAGAGACCAGAAGGGATGTGAATCCTCCAAAAACAATGGACAACTGGCACTGGCTAAAGGATCAAGCAAGGCTATATAGCCCAGCCCAAATTGCACAAAAATTAGATACACCTGATAAATGCTGCGATCCAACTACCACAGCACTACCACTCATAACCACCGGAGAAAGCCCAAGAGCAGATTTCACAACAATACCCCCGCCTTGAGGAGGGGTCACCGAACCCTCACCAGAGCCCACAGGCCGATCAGGACGAGCCAAATGAAAGGCACGAACCAAATCGTCAGCACGAACATCGGAGGCAACAACCCAAGAATTATCCTCCTGGCCATAACCCTTCCATTTGACCAGAAGCCTCCGCCTCGAAAAACGAGAATCCAAAAATCTTCTCAACCACATACTCCAACTCCCCATCAATCAACACCGGGGCCGGAGGATCAACAGAGGGAACAACGGGCACCACATACTTCCGCAACAAAGATCTATGGAAAACATTATGGATGGAAAAAGAGGCTGGAAGGGCCAAACGAAAAGACACTGGATTGATAATCTCAGAAATCCTATAAGGACCAATAAACCGAGGCTTGAACTTAGGGGAAAAAACCTTCATAGGAACATGACGGGAAGACAACCAGACCAAATCACCAACCCGAAGCCAGGAACCAACACACCGACGACGGTTAGCAAAACGTTGAGCCTCCTCCTGAGACAACACCAAATTGTCCACCACATGAGCCCAAATCTGCTGCAGCCTGTCAACCAGATAATCCACACGAGGACAATCAGAAGGCTCAACCTGCCCTGAAGAAAAACGAGGATGAAAACCAAAATTACAAAAAAAAGGCGAAACCAAGGTAGCAGAACTAGCCCGATTATTAAGGGCAAACTCGGCCAATGGCAAGAAAGCCACCCAATCATCCTGATCAGCAGACACAAAGCATCTCAAATAAGTTTCCAAAGTCTGATTAGTTCGCTCGGTCTGGCCATTTGTCTGAGGATGAAATGCGGAAGAAAAAGACAAATCAATGCCCAGCCTAGCACAAAAGGCCGCCAAAACCTAGAAACAAACTGGGAACCTCTATCGGACACAATATTCTCCGGAATGCCATGCAAACGAACCACATGCTGAAAAAACAACGGAACCAAATCAGAAGAGGAAGGCAATTTAGGCAAAGGTACCAAATGAACCATCTTAGAAAACCGGTCACAAACCACCCAGATAACCGACATCCTCTGGGAAACCGGAAGATCTGAAATAAAATCCATAGAAATATGCGTCCAAGGTCTCTCAGGGACCGGCAAAGGCAAAAGCAACCCACTAGCGCGGGAACAGCAAGGCTTAGCCCGCGCACAAATCCCACAATACTGCACAAAAGAACGCACATCCCGCGACAAAGAAGGCCACCAAAAGGACCTACCAACCAAATCTCTGGTACCAAAAATCCCAGGATGGCCAGCCAACACAGAACAATGAACCTCAGAAATCACTTTACTAGTCCATCTATCAGGAACAAACAGTTTCCCCACTGGACAGTGGTCAGGTTTATCAGCCTGAAACTTCTGAGGAACCCGTCGTAAATCAGGGGAGATGGCAGAAAGAATCACCCATTCCTTCAGAATGCCGACCGGCTCAAGAACCCCAGGGGAATCAGGAAAAAAACTCCTAGAGAGGGCATCTGCCTTAACCCCTTTACCCCCAAGGGTGGTTTGCACGTCAAGGACCAGGCCAATTTTTACAATTCTGACCACTGTCCCTTTATGAGGTTATAACTCCGAAACGCTTCAACGGATCCTGGTGATTCTGACATTGTTTTCTCGTGACATATTGTACTTCATGATAGTGGTAAAATTTCTTTGATAGTACCTGCGTTTATTTGTGAAAAAAACAGAAATTTGGCGAAAATTTTGAAAATTTCGCAATTTTCAAACTTTGAATTTTTATGCAATTAAATCACAGAGATATGTCACACAAAATACTTAATAAGTAACATTTCCCACATGTCTCCTTTACATCAGCATAATTTTGGAACAAATTTTTTTTTTTGTTAGGGAGTTATAAGGGTTAAAAGTTGACCAGCAATTTCTCATTTTTACAACACCATTTTTTTTTAGGGACCACGTCTCATTTGAAGTCATTTTGAGGGGTCTATATGATAGAAAATGCCCAAGTGTGACACCATTCTAAAAACTGCACCCCTCAAGGTGCTCAAAACCACATTCAAGAAGTTTATTAACCCTTCAGGTGTTTAATAGGAATTTTTGGAATGTTTAAATAAAAATGAACATATAACTTTTTTACACAAAAAATTTACTTCAGCTCCAATTTGTTTTATTTTACCAAGGGTAACAGGAGAAATTGGACCCAAAAAGTTGTTGTCCAATTTGTCCTGAGTACGCTGACACCCCATATGTGGCAGTAAACCCCTGTTTGGGCGCATGGGAGAGCTCGGAAGGGAAGGAGCGCTATTTGACTTTTCAATGCAAAATTGACAGGAATTGAGATGGGACGCCATGTTGCGTTTGGAGAGCCACTGATGTGCCTAAACATTGAAACCCCCCACAAGTGACACCATTTTGGAAAGTAGACCCCCTAAGGAACTTATCTGGATGTGTGGTGAGCACTTTGACCCACCAAGTGCTTCACAGAAGTTTATAATGCAGAACCGTAAAAATAAGAAATCATATTTTTTCACAAAAATTATATTTTTGCCCCCAATTTTTTATTTTTCCAAGGGTAAGAGAAGAAATTGGACCTCAAAAGTTGTTGTCCAATTTGTCCTGAGTACGCTGATACCCCATATGTGGCAGTAAACCACTGTTTGGGCGCATGGGAGAGCTCGGAAGGGAAGGAGCGCAGTTTGACTTTTCAATGCAAAATTGACAGAAATTGAGATGGGACGCCATGTTGCGTTTGGAGAGCCACTGATGTGCCTAAACATTGAAACCCCCCACAAGTGACACCATTTTGGAAAGTAGACCCCCTAAGGAACTTATCTAGAGGTGTAGTGAGCACTTTGACCCACCAAGTGCTTCACAGAAGTTTATAATGCAGAACCGAAAAAATAAAAAATCATATTTTTTCACAAAAATTATATTTTTGCCCCCAATTTTTTATTTTTCCAAGGGTAAGAGAAGAAATTGGACCTCAAAAGTTGTTGTCCAATTTGTCCCGAGTATGCTGATACCCCATATGTGGCAGTAAACCACTGTTTGGGCGCATGGGAGAGCTCGGAAGGGAAGGAGCGCCGTTTGACTTTTCAATGCAAAATTGACAGGAATTGAGATGGGATGCCATGTTGCGTTTGGAGAGCCACTGATGTGCCTAAACATTGAAACCCCCCACAAGTGACACCATTTTGGAAAGTAGACCCCCTAAGGAACTTATCTGGATGTGTGGTGAGCACTTTGACCCACCAAGGGCTTCACAGAAGTTTATAATGCAGAGCCATAAAAATAAAACAAAATTTTTTTCCCACAAAAATTATTTTTTAGCCCCCAGTTTTGTATTTTCCCTAGGGTAACAGGAGAAATTGGACCCCAAAAGTTGTTGTCCAATTTGTCCTGAGTACGCTGATACCCCATATGTGGGAGGGAACCACCGTTTGGGCGCATGGGAGGGTTCGGAAGGGAAGGAGCGCCATTTGGAATGCAGACTTAGATGGAATGGTCTGCAGGCGTCACATTGCGTTTGCAGAGCCCCTAATGTACCTAAACAGTAGAAACCCCCCACAAGTGACACCATTTTGGAAAGTAGACCCCCTAAGGAACTCATCTTGATGTGTTGTGAGAGCTTTGAACCCCCAAGTATTTCACTACAGTTTATAACGCAGAGCCATGCAAATAAAAAATATTTTTTTTTCCACAAAAATTATATTTTAGCCCCCAGTTTTGTATTTTTCCAAGGTTAGCAGGAGAAATTGGACCCTAAATGTTGTTGTCCAATTTGTCCTGATTACGCTGATACCCGATATGTGGGGGGGAACCACCGTTTGGGCGCATGGGAGGGCTCGGAAGGGAAGGAGCATCATTTGGAATGCAGACTTAGATGGATTGGTCTGCAGGCGTCACATTGCGTTTGCAGAGCCCCTAATGTACCTAAACAGTAGAAACCCCCCACAAGTGACCCCATATTGGAAACTAGACCCCTCAATGAACTTATCTAGATGTGTTGTGAGAACTTTGAACCCCCAAGTGTTTCACTACAGTTTATAACGCAGAGCCGTGAAAATAAAAAATCTTTTTGTTTTCCCACAAAAATTATTTTTTAGCCCCCAGTTTTGTATTTTCCCAAGGGTAACAGGAGAAATTGGTCCACAAAAGTTGTTGTCCAATTTGTCCTGAGTACGCTGATACCCCATATGTTGGGGTAAACCCCTGTTTGGGCACACAGGAGAGCTCGGAAGGGAAGGAGCACTGTTTTACTTTTTCAACGCAGAATTGGCTGGAATTGAGATCGGACGCCATGTCGTGTTTGGAGAGCCCCTGATGTGCCGAAACAGTGGAAACCCCCCAATTATAACTGAAACCCTAATCTAAACACACCCCTAACCCTAATTCCAGCGGTAACCCTAACCACACCTCTAACCCTGACACACCCCTAACCCTAATCCCAACTGTAAATGTAATCTAAACCCTAACCCTAACTTTAGCCCCAACCCTAACTGTAGCCCCAACCCTAACCCTAACCCTAGCCCTAACCCTAGCCCTAACCCTAGCCCTAACCCTAACCCTAGCCCTAACCCTAGCCCTAACCCTAGCCCTAACCCTAGCCCTAACCCTAACCCTAGCCCTAACCCTAGCCCTAACCCTAGCCCTAGCCCTAACCCTAGCCCTAACCCTAGCCCTAACCCTAACCCTAGCCCTAGCCCTAACCCTAACCCTAGCCCTAGCCCTAACCCTAGCCCTAACCCTAGCCCTAACCCTAGCCCTAGCCCTAACCCTAGCCCTAACCCTAGCCCTAATGGGAAAATGGAAATAAATACATTTTTTTTTATTTTTCCCTAACTAAGGGGGTGATGAAGGGGGGTTTGATTTACTTTTATAGCAAGTTTTTTAGCTGATTTTTATGATTGGCAGCCGTCACACACTGAAAGACCCTTTTTATTGCAAAAAATATTTTTTGCAATACCACATTTTGAGAGCTATAATTTTTCCATATTTTGGTCCACAGAGTCATGTGAGGTCTTGTTTTTTGCGGGACGAGTTGACATTTTTATTGAAAACATTTTTGGACACGTGACATTTTTTGATCGCTTTTTATTCCCATTTTTGTGAGGAAGAATGACCAAAAGCCAGCTATTCATGAATTTTTATTGGGGGAGGCGTTTATACCGTTCCGCGTTTGGTAAAATTGATAAATCAGTTTTATTCTTCGGGTCAGTACGATTACAGCAATACCTCATTTATATCATGTTTTTTATGGTTTGGCGCTTTTATACGATAAAAACTATTTTACAGAAAAAATAATTATTTTTGCATCGCTTTATTCTCAGGACTATAACTTTTTTATTTTTTTGCTGATGATGCTGTATGGCGGCTCTTTTTTTGCGGGACAATATGACGCTTTCAGCGGTACCATGGTTATTTATATCTGTCCTTTTGATCGCGTGTTATTCCACTTTTTGTTCGGCGGTATGATAATAAAGCGTTGTTTTTTGCCTCGTTTTTTTTTTTTTTTCTTACGGTGTTTACTGAAGGGGTTAACTAGTGGGACAGTTTTATAGGTCGGGTCGTTACGGACACGGCGATACTAAATATGTGTACTTTTATTGTTTTTTTTTTTTTTATTTAGATGAAGAAATGTATTTATGGGAATAATATTTTTTTTTTTTTTCATTATTTTGGAATATTTTTTTTAATTTTTTTTACACATTTGGAAAAATTATTTTTTACTTTTTTACTTTGTCCCAGGGGGAGACATCACAGATCAGTGATCTGACAGTTTGCACAGCACTCTGTCAGATCACTGATCTGACATGCAGCGCTGCAGGCTTCACAGTGCCTGCTCTGAGCAGGCTCTGTGAAGCCACCTCCCTCCCTGCAGGACCCGGATCCGCGGCCATCTTGGATCCGGGGCTGGAGGGAGCAGGGAGGGAGGTGAGACCCTCGCAGCAACGCGATCACATCGCGTTGCTCCGGGGTCTCAGGGAAGCCCGCAGGGAGCCCCCTCCCTGCGCGGTGCTTCCCTGCACCGCCGGCACATCGCGATCATCTTTGATCGCGGTGTGCCAGGGGTTAATGTGCCGGGGGCGGTCCGTGACCGCTCCTGGCACATAGTGCCGGATGTCAGCTGCGATAAGCAGCTGACACCCGGCCGCGATCGGCCGCGCTCCCCCCGTGAGCGCGGCCGATCGGCTATGACGTACTATCCCGTCCAGGGTCAGATAAGCCCAGGGCACCTCGACGGGATAGTACGTCTAAGGTCACAGAGGGGTTAACATTCTTAGTATCAGGAATGTACGAGACCACAAAATCAAAACGGGAGAAAAACAGGGACCATCGAGCTTGTCTAGGATTCAGCCGTTTGGCAGACTCGAGGTAAATCAGATTCTTATGATCGGTCAGGACCACAATACGGTGCTTGGCCCCCTCAAGCCAATGTCGCCACTCCTCAAATGCCCATTTCATAGCTAACAACTCCCGATTGCCGACATCATAATTGCGTTCCGCAGGCGAAAACTTCCGAGAAAAGAAGGCACACGGTTTCATCAAGGAACCATCAGAATTCCTCTGAGACAAAACGGCCCCTGCCCCAATCTCAGACGCGTCAACCTCAACCTGAAATGGAAGAGAAACATCCGGCTGCCGCAACACAGGGGCAGAAGTAAATCGGCATTTAAGCTCCTGAAAGGCAGAAACAGCCGCAAAGGACCAATTCGTCACATCAGCGCCTTTCTTCGTCAAATCGGTCAGAGGTTTAACCACACTGGAGAAGTTGGCAATGAAACGACGATAAAAATTAGCAAAGCCCAAGAATTTATGAAGGCTCTTCACAGATGTGGGCTGAATCCAATCATGAATGGCTTGAACCTTAACAGGATCCATTTCTATAGATGAGGGAGAAAAAATGAAGCCCAAAAAAGAAACCTTCTGCACTCCAAAGAGGCACTTTGACCCCTTCACAAATAAAGCATTATTACGGAGGATCTGAAATACCATCCTGGCCTGTTTCACATGAGACTCCCAATCATCGGAAAAAATCAAAATAACATCCAAATATACAACCATGAATTTATCAAGATAACTCCGAAAGATATCATGCATGAAGGATTGGAACACAGATGGAGCATTAGAGAGTCCGAATGGCATCACAAGGTATTCAAAATGGCCTTCGGGTGTATTAAATGCAGTTTTCCATTCGTCACCCTGCTTAATACGAATAAGATTATATGCCCCTCGAAGGTCAATCTTAGTAAACGAGCTAGCCCCCTTAATCCTAGCAAACAAATCAGTAAGCAAAGGCAACAGGTATTGAAATTTGACCGTGATCTTATTCAAGAGGCGATAATCAATACAGGGTCTCAAGGAGCCATCCTTCTTGGCAACAAAAAAAAAACCTGCTCCCAATGGTGAAGAAGATGGCCGAATATGCCCCTTCTCCAAAGACTCCTTAATATAGCCTCGGATGGCAGCATGTTCTGGCACAGACAGGTTGAAAAGTCGGCCCTTAGGGAACTTACAATCTGGAATCAAGTCAATAGCACAATCACAGTCCCTAGGTGGTGGAAGGGAACTGGATTTGGGCTCATCAAATACATCCTGGAAATCTGACAAAAACTCAGGAATTTCAGAAGAGGGGGAAGAGGAAATTGACATCAAAGGAACGTGACCATGAACCCCCTGACAACCCCAACTTGTCATAGACATAGATTTCCAATCTAACACCGGATTATGTAGCTGTAACCATGGAAAACCCAGCACAATATCATCATGCAAATTATGCAACACCAGAAAACGACAATCTTCCTGATGGGCTGGCGCCATGCACATGGTCAGCTGTGTCCAAAACTGAGGTTTATTTTTAGCCAATGGTGTAGCATCAATGCCCCTTAAAGGAATAAGGTTCTGCAAAGGCTGCAAGGGGAAACCACAACGTCTGGCAAATTCTAAGTCCATTAAGTTCAGAGCGGTGCCTGAATCCACAAATGCCATAACAGAAAATGATGATAATGAGCAGATCAAGGTCACAGATAACAGAAATTTAGGTTGTACAGTACTGATGGTAACAGAACTAGCGATTCTCTTTGTACGCTTAGGGCAATCAGAAAAAATATGAGCAGAATCGCCGCAGTAAAAACACAACCTATTCTGACGCCTGAATCTTTGACGTTCAGCTTTAGACAAAATCCTATCACACTGCATAGGCTCAGGGCTCCGCTCAGAGGACAATGCCACAGTGTGCACAACTCTGCGCTCGCGCAAGCACCGATCAATCTGAATGGCCAGAGACATAGAATCACTCAGACCAGCAGGCATGGAGAACCCCACCATAACATCTTTAACGGATTCAGAAAGACCCTTTCTGAAAATTGCCGCCAAGGCATCCTCATTCCATTTAGTCAGTACAGACCATTTTCTAAATTTCTGGCAATACGATTCTGCCGCTTCTTGACCTTGACACAGGTCCAGCAAGATTTTCTCAGCTTTATCCACAGAATTAGGCTCATCATACAATAACCCCAATGCTTGAAAGAAAGAATCAACATTAAGCAAAGCAAGATTGCCAGTTTCCAGGGAAAATGCCCAATCCTGTGGGTCACCACGCAGCAGGGATATGATGATTTTAACCCGCTGAATGGGATCACCAGAAGACCGGGGTCTCAAAGCAAAAAACAGTTTACAGTTATTTTTGAAATTCAAAAATTTGGATCTGTCACTAAAGAATAAATCAGGAGTGGGAATCCTAGGTTCTAAGGCAGGAGTCTGAACAATATAATCTGAAATACCCTGTACCCTAGCAGCAAGCTGATCCACACGAGAAACTAACTCCTGAACACTCATGTTATTACTAGGTTCCGCAGCCACCCAGAGATTAAGAGGGAGGAACAGATCAAACAGGCTAAAGAAAAAAAAATGGCTCAAAATCTTTCCTCCCTTCTTCTGAGATGCAATTAACTCATTGTTGGCCAGTTGTACTGTTATGATCCGGTGGACTTGGTGCAGCATGAGACGTACTCTGGAGAAGGTGGAACCTGTACTGACCGCAAACCCTGAACTTAACAGCGCAACTAGAAGTAACCGTGGGGGGTACCTAACACTCCCTAGACCCCTCGACACAGCCTAAGAACTAACTACCCCTAAAGACAGAAACAGGAAACCTATCTTGCCTCAGAGAAAATCCCCAAGGGAAAGACAGCCCCCCACAAATATTGACTGTGAGAGGAGAGGGAAATAACATACGCAGAAATGAAATCAGGATTTAGCATAGGAGGCCATACTAGCTAAAAAGAAAGAATGGAACAGAGTACTATGCGGTCAGTATTAAAACACTAGAAAATATCCACCACAGAAAATAAAAAACACCACATCTGACTAAAGATATGGAGGGTATATCTGCATCTCCAGAGAAATAGCTAGGCTGCAAGAAATCCTTCACAGACTAAGCTGGACAAGACAAAAACATGAAAATGCACAGAACTATAAGGTCCACAGAAGGTGAACAGCAAAAACAAAGCCAGGACTTATCTTTGAAGAAAAGCACAGCAAACATGAGAGACCAGAAGGGATGTGAATCCTCCAAAAACAATGGACAACTGGCACTGACTAAAGGATCAATCAAGGCTATATAGCCCAGCCCAAATTGCAAAAAATAGATACACCTGATAAATGCTGCTATCCAACTACCGCAGCACTACCACTCATAACCACTGGAGGGAGCCCAAGAGCAGAATTCACAACAGTGATAGAATAAAACTAACACATACTCACATGTTAAGTCTACTGCCAATCCAGTGCTGACACTGCAGAGGTCTCTGTTCCTATTCTGCTTTGATAAAGTGCTGTACATCTACATGACTGCGGATTCTAATAAATGACTTGTTAAGGCCAATGATTGTCTGCAGTGGTCAAGTAAGTGTACTACCAGGCACTTGGAGAATTGACATCTCAGTGGTAGAGAATTTAATAGGTTAATATTGTTTATTACATATCGTTAATTTATCACAACTTCTTTAAACCCTTAATGACCGCCAATACGTCTTTTAACTGAACTGAGATATAAGAGAATAGCCTCCCCACACAGGTGACAATCCAGCTGCTGTCCGCTGTACACTATAGCTGACAACTTTCTGTATCAGCCACGATCAGTGTTTGCACCATCCAAATCTGTTTAACCCCTTAGATGCTGCTGTCAATAATGACTATATCATGTAAATGGTTAACAGAGTGTAGGGGCTTCCTCTTTATCCCAATTGGTGCCCTAAGATCATGATTGTGTGGTCTTGATGTTTGCCATGGCAAGTCATGACTAAAAAGCGGCCTTACAATCTGCTGGCTGTTGTAACCTATTCAGAAGTTAGTGACATTTAGGTGGTAAAAATACACATTTTTATTTCTGTCATGCCTCTTTGCATTAATTCCTGAAAATCACCTGAAGGGTTAATTAACTACCTGACTGCAGTTTTCAATATTCCAGGGGGTGCTGTTTTTAAAATGGTATAACTTTTGGGGGTTTCCCAATATGTGGGACCCCTAAAGGCATTTCAAACATGGATAGGTCCCTAAAAAAATAAATTTTGTAAATTTCCTAGAAAAAATTAAAAATTACTGCTACATTTTTAAACCTCCTAAAATGCTAACAAAATAAAAGATCATTTTACAAACAGTGCTGATGTAAAGCAGACATCAGGGAAATGTTATTTATTAATGTTTTGCTGTTTTATGACTATCTAGCTTAAAGTGATAATCATTCAAAATTTGAAAATTGCTAATTTTGTAACATTTTTCTCAAATTTGTTTTTTTTTTATAACTAAGCACAAAACATATCGACCTAAACTTACTATTATCATAAAGTATAATGTGCCATGAAAAAACGATCTCAAAATCACTGGAATTTGTTAATGCATTCCAGAGTTATTACCAAATAAATTGATACTGGTCAGATTTTAAAAATTTAGCTCCATCACGTCTCACTCAGTTTCTCAGTCTTGCTCCTTATCTTGAGGTTCTTGTTTAATATATATTTGTAGTCTTCACTTACTGAGATTCTCGTGCTCCTGGGCTGCTTGTGGGGTGGTCTTCAAGTGGTGTTCTGCTTACATATGCATCGTTATGGGCTTAACTGACAGGTGACTGATACTTCTGATCCTTCTGTGACCTGACCTGTCTTCTATTTTAAATAATGCAGACAAAAAAAATATTCTACTGCAAAATGGCGTCAGCGGCACATTCGCAACACAGACCTGTCTCACAGACCTGTAACTTCTTCTTTAAGAGGCTCCTCTGTCCTCCACTCATTACATATAGCAATTGCACCTGTTTGAACTTGTTACAGCATAAACGGATTTATTTTCTCATTTTGACTCTCATAGTTGTGGTCTACCTGTGATGTCAATTACAGGCCTCTCGCGTCTTTTTAAGTGGGAGAACTTGCACAATTTGTGGCTGACTAAATACTTTTTTTCCCCACTGTATAGAGATGTTAATGCTCTGTGTAAAGGGGTCTACTGTGCTGTAGTACCTCTTTCAGCACCCCCCGTGTTTCAGGAGGTCCACTCTGCTTTTGCTGGATTCTGAATGAAGGACGCTGGCTGGAATTCCTTGATTACGTGAGAGCATATAAAAGCTGACTGCTACTCCACGTATTTCCAGTCTAAAAGAACACACTTTATTCCCAGCACACAGAATATATAACACAGATACACAGGGCAGGCCAATAGAAAAAGCAGGCCAGACATACATTACAATAGCCGCAGGGGGCCAGAGCCTGCTTCTATTTACTGTGGGAATTACAAAGGTGGGGGAGGTCAGAAGGAAAATATCTTGTCCCCTCTGACCAGGGGCGCAGCCTGTGGACTGATGCATTTCACATGGAACCTATTATACATAATATATACTGCATAACATATTCTTGGTGCTGGGGGTTCTGTAACACGGCTCCCCTTTTCAGCGACGTGATCGGCATACACAGTCTGATCCTTAACGGATCGGTTTGGGGATGACCGAAGTTTATGGGGTTGGTACAAGTTCCGTTTATTGACTTAGTCCATCGGCATTACCGTTTTGTTTGCCGGGTCTGTAGTGGATGGTGAAGTCCAGAGGTTGTAGGGCAAAACTCCACCGCAGCAATCTGGCGTTGTCTCCGGAGACCCGATAAAGCCAGACTAGGGGATTATGGTCCATTAGGAGGGAAAACTGTCATCCATACAAATATGGTTGTAACTTTTTGAGTGCCCATACTATTGCCAGGCACTCCTTCTCGATGGCCACATAGCTCACTTCACGGGGCAGTAGTTTCCGACTCAGGTAAGCTACTGGGTGTTCTTGGCCGTCCGGCCCGACTTCGCTTAGTATTGCCCCCAATCCAAACATTGAAGCGTCTGTGTGAACAAGGAAACGTTTAGTTGGATCGGGTGCGGCCAATACAGGGGTACTGGTGAGGGCGTCCTTTAGCTGGCGGAAGGCTTCCTCACACTCTGGGGTCCAGGTTACCTGGCGGGGTTGGTTCTTACGGGTCATTGGGAACGAATTTCCTATAATACCCCGCTGTCCCTAGAAACGCCATGACCTGGGTTTTAGTGCGTGGGGTGGGCCATTTGGCTATGGCCTCAATCTTGGCTGGTTCTGGTCTCTGTTTCCCACTTCCCACCCAATGCCCTAAATACTGAACCTCTGCTTTGCCCACGTGACACTTGTTTGGGTTCAGGGTGATTCCGGCCTTGTGGATCCTGTCTAATACTGTCTCTAGGTGATTTAGATGCTCTTCCCATGTCGCGCTGTAGATGGCGATGTCATCCAGGTAGGCACACGCATAGTCCTGGAGACCATCCCGAAGCCAGTCTGCCAGCCTCTGGAAGGTCGCCGGGGCAGTCTTCATCCCGAATGGCATAACTCAAAACTGGAATAAGCCAAACAGGGTGACAAATGCTGACTTGGGAATAGCATTAGGACTAAGGAGAATCTGCCAGTAGCCTTTGCATAGATCGATGGTGGTCAAATACTTTGCCCCTGCCAGCCGGTCTAACAAGTCATCCACATGTGGCATGGGATATGCATCCGTCATTGTTTTCTCATTGAGCTTACGATAGTCTACACAAAACCGTGTAGTCCCATCCTTCTTGGGCACTAACAATACGGGGGATGCCCAGGGACTATCCGATTCTTCAATGACCCCTAAACGCAACATCTCTTGTATCTCTTGTCGCATCCCTTCTCGTACAGACTCAGGGACGCGGTAGGGGGGTTGTCGCAGGGGGGTCTGATCCTGGGTCTCAACCTTGTGTTGTGCCAGGTGAGTGTACCTGGGTTTCCCCGAAAACATCCTCTGTCGCTGCCTCAACATCTCCTCCACCTGCTGTCTCTCCCGGGGACCTAAGTCTTCACCCCAGTGTACCTGGTCCCATGTTTTAGACTGAGTCCTCTCCCCTAAGACATCAGGCAAGGGAAGTCCGGCTAAATCCTCTGCTTCAGGTGCACAGATGGCCAGTAACTTTTCAGGGCGCTCCCGATAGGGCTTCAGCATATTCACATGGAACATGCAGATAACCCTGGGGTCATCACAATCGGCGACATTATAGGTGGTGTCGGCTATTTTCCCCACTACCTGGTAGGGCCCCTGCCATGCAGCTTGGAACTTGTTCTGCCTAGTGGGCTCTAACATCAGGACCTTCTGCCCTATTTCCAAGGTGCGCTCTCTGGCCCTCCGATCGTACCATACGCGCTGGCGCCGCTGGGCCACCTGCATGTTCCCACGTACAGCCTGGGTGAGCTCCTGTAGGCGGTCCCGGAATTCCAGCACATAGGGTACAATAGGCACCCCTTCTATGATGCCCTCCCCTTCCCAGTGTTCTAGCACTAAGTCTAGGGGTCCCTTTACCCGTCTCCCGTATACCAGTTCGAATGGGGAGAACCCCGTGGATTGTTGGGGCACCTCTCGATAGGAAAACAGGAGGTGAGGCAAGAATTTCTCCCAGTCCCTGTAGGTCCTGGTAAAAGTCCCAATGAGTTGTTTTAACGTCCCGTTAAAGCGTTCACACAACCCATTGGTTTGCGGGTAGCACGGGGCGCTTCTAATGGACTTTACGCCGCACAGCTTCCACAGTTGGTTGGTCACCTCTGCTGTAAACTGGGTACCCTGGTCTGAGATAATCTCCCGGGGAAATCCAACCCGTGAGAAAACCTGGAGCAGGGCAGCCGCCACCGTCTCTGCCAGTATGTTAGGTAATGCAACCGCCTCTGGATACCGTGTGGCATAATCTACCACTGTCAATACATACCTTTTCCCTGACAGACTGTGTTTGGCTAACGGCCCTATCAGATCGACTGCAACTCGGCTAAATGGTTGCTCCACAATGGGGAGGGGGCGTAATTTGGCCGTGCATCAATCTTCCCTCTTGCCAATGCGCTGGCAACTGTCACAGGTCTGGCAGTATTGACGAACATCATAGGTTACCCCCGGCCAAAAGAAGTTTTGTGTCAGACGATGCCTGGTGTGACTGACGCCGAAGTGCCCGGCCAAGGGTATGTCATGAGTAGTGTTGAGCGATACCGTCCGATACTTGAAAGTATCGGTATCGGATAGTATCAACCGATACCCGAAAAATATCGGATATTGCCGATACCGATATCCGATACCAATACAAGTCAATGGGACACCAAGTATCGGAAGGTATCCTGATGGTTCCCAGGGTCTGAAGGAGAGGAAACTCTCCTTCAGGCCCTGGGATCCATATTAATGTGTAAAATAAAGAATTAAAATAAAAAATATTGATATATTCACCTCTCCGGCGGCACCTGGACATCACGCTGGTAACCGGCAGGCTTCTTTGTTTAAAATGAGCGCCTTTAGGACCTGCGAATGACGTTGCGGCTTCTGATTGGTCGCGTGCCGCTCATGTGACCGCCACGCGACCAATCAGAAGCCGCGACGTCATTCGCAGGTCCTTAATTCCTAGAATTAGGAGTTTAGTGAATGAGAATGACGTCGCGGCTTCTGATTGGTCGCGTGGCGGTCACATGAGCGGCACGCGACCAATCAGAAGCCGCGACGTCATTCGCAGGTCCTAAAGGCGCTGATTTTAAACAAAGAAGCCTGCCGGTTACCAGCGTGATGTCCAGGGGCCGCCGGAGAGGTGAATATATCAATATTTTTTATTTTAATTCTTTATTTTACACATCCCTATGGATCCGATACCGATACCCGATACCACAAAAGTATCGGATCTCGGTATCGGAATTCCGATACCGCAAGTATCGGCCGATACCCGATACTTGCGGTATCGGAATGCTCAACACTAGTCATGAGAGATTCGCAGTAACTCTTGCCTACACTACTTGGGAACTACCAGCTGTCGTTTTATAGTGGGGCTCGTCCCTGTGTGGTGCTGCTCTGTGATCCGGTAGAGGAGTCCCTGCTTCCATATAAACTGTTCCCCTTCCAGTACCCCTCGCCCCTCCTGTGCCTTCTCACGATATCCCTCCAATGAAGGATCCTCAAGTAACTCCCTCTTAAATTCATCTGGGGTGGCCCAAAAAATGTGTCTGGCTATGGAAATACGTGTAGGGCTGGGATGTCTTACCTGGGCCTCCTCTGAGTGTGATTCCGCCTCCGCAGCTCGAGCTTGTCTCCGGGTGGTCACAGGATATGTCTCAGCCAGAGCGGCAACTGAGAAGGCAGACAACATGGGCCCCAAGTCATTTCCCAGCAAAACGTCTGCAGGCAAATCCTCCATCAAGCCGACCTCAACAAGGCCATCCCCAACTCCCCAGTTCAGGTGAATCCTGGCAGTGGGCAGTCGATGTATGGCTCCCCCTGCTACACAGAGTGCCACTGTCCGGTCCGTCTTCTCTTGGTCCCGGATGAGATGAGGCTTCACAAGGGTCAAAGTTGCTCTGGAATCTCTTAGTCCCTGCATGCGTTTCCCATTAACCCACACGACCTGTCGATGCTGTTCCCGCCTTTGGCCACTGGGTATGCTGAGTCCGGTTGGGACATTGTCTTTGCAGGTGGCCAAGCTGACGGCAGGTGTGGCATCGTACCCCAGGGGAACTGTGGTAGGCCGGGTTTCTAGCTGGTCCCCCTACAATCTTCGGTGGCTTGAGGCCCTCCAGGTCCATGGGCGGACCCCTAGTGACCATCTTTGATCTGGACAACTGAGGCCTCCTGGCGTCATGATGTTCATCGGCCAGACGAGCGGCTTCCTCAAGAGCCATTGGCCGCCTGTCCCGAAGCCATTCCTGTGTCTCCAGGTTTAGTCAATTAAAGAATCGTTCTAACAAGAAGAGTTGGAGGAGGTCCTCCTTAGTGGTTGCTTGGCTCCCTTGTACCCACTGTAGCAGTGACCGCCGTAATTTACAAGCCCATTCAGCGTGGGTATCGGTTACTTGTTTTATAAGTCCGCAGAACTTTTGGCGGTATGCCTCTGGTGTCAGCGCATACCGGGCCAAGATCACTTCTTTGATCCGCTCATAGTCCATACAGTCCTCATCAGGCACCGTGCGATAGGCGTCCGCTGCCCGGCCTGTAAGCTTGCTGGCCAGAATCTGAACCCGTTCCTCCGGCTTCACTTGATGAAGGGCACAATGCCGCTCAAAGTCCTGCAGAAAGCCATCAATATCTTCCTCTGCCTCCCCCAACTGTCGGAAGGCATTATACTGGATCTTTTTGTGGCTTAATGTTGAAGGTACCTGGGTGGAGGCCAGAGCTCCCCTTGCTCGCTGACTCTCCTCTCTCCGCTCTGCCATCTCCATCTTGGCCAGCTCCACTTTGGTCCGCTCTGCCATCTCCATCTTGGTTAGCTCTATCCTGGTCCGCTTGGCCATCTCTTCCTTCAGATCAGTACGCACATCAGCCATCACCTCTCGTATGATCTCTACTGCAGGGTTTGGGCCATAGAACGCCAGTCTGTTCTTTACCTCACTCTGGAATTCAGTCTCCTCCATGTTCACATTGTAGGGCGCTGCACTGTCGTGTTCCATGATGGCTGCTATCAAATCCGCTTTTGTTTTGTTGCTGGCGATTAACCCTCGGGCTTCCACCAGATCTTTTAATGCAGTCCTCTTTAACTTCTGGTAGTTGTTTTCCATTCATTCCTTTCCTCCTGTAGAAGGGGTATCACATCCCGCTGTCTGCCACCAGTGTAACGGGGTGTACTGTGCTGTAGTACCTCTTTCAGCACCCCCCGTGTTTCAGGAGGTCCACTCTGCTTTTGCTGGATTCTGAATGAAGGACTCTGGCTGGAATTCCTTGATTACGTGAGAACATATAAAAGCTGACTGCTACTCCACGTATTTCCATTCTAAAAGAACACACTTTATTCCCAGCACACAGAATATATAACACGGATACACAGGGCAGGCCAATAGAAAAAGCAGGCCAGACATACATTACAATAGCCGCAGGGGGCCGGAGCCTGCTGCTATTTACTGTGGGAATTACAAAAGTGGGGAGGTCAGAAGGAGAATATCTTGTCCCCTCTGACCAGGGGCGCAGCCTGTGGACTGATGCATTTCACATGGAACCTATTATACATAATATACACTGCATAACATATTCTTGGTGCTGGGGGTTCTGTAACACTCTGTTTTTATACAATGAATTTGTAGATGCCTTGTGGCGCTCATTTTTCGAGTGAGATATGAATGCAAATTCTATGTCATCAACATTAATACTTACAGATTCTTACTGTGCCACAAACTACTTTGCTCCATATTGATCCTTTAAACTTACTATAAAAAAAGAAAAACTGTCACATAGTTGCTAAATAATAATTGAAATGCAGCTAAAGCTATTCACCCACCTAAAAGGAAACATGTCACCACCATGATTGTTGCTTTGCCTTCTAAGTTAAACTAAAGTTCAGTACAAACCTGCTGATTGAAAGAATGAAATGAGTTATTTTAAGTCTTATTTTTTACTTATCTCTCTATCTATTGAGAACTCGGTGCTTTTAAATGTAATATATGCAGCAGGAATTTATCTGGATCTTCAGAAAGCTCCTCTTTTGATGTCTTCTTTTTCAAGAAAGTAATGTTAAGCTGGGGTAATTGTGCTTAGTT
Source organism: Ranitomeya imitator (assembly GCF_032444005.1). NCBI lineage: Eukaryota > Metazoa > Chordata > Amphibia > Anura > Dendrobatidae > Ranitomeya > Ranitomeya imitator. The sequence continues at coordinate 68,940,087 of NC_091290.1, read as the reverse complement.
TTAATAGTTAGACAAATGGTGACTTGTAGAAAGCAGCCTATGGGTTTACTAAAGACCAAAGAGAGCCTAAGTGAAAGTTTAATTGCATGTTAAAATGTCATTAAAGCAGTATTTAAACTATATATATATATATATATATATATATATATATATATATATATATATATATATATATATATAGCATGATTCCTTTGGAAAGTTGACATTGGAAAATCTTCAATCTTGCTAAAATTAGTTGATGTGAAAAATAAATACAGCCAACATAAAGAACAACTACATCTAACATTTGTATGACCTCCATGGTGTTAAGGAGAGCATCAAGTCATGTAATCATGGAATGAACAGGTTGGTGACATATTGCAATATCTATCTTTATCCATTCTTCAAAAGTGACCTCTTCTAGACCCTTGATGCTGGATGGAGAGTGATTCCCAATTTGTCTCTTCAGAATTTCCCGCAGGTGTTTGCTTGGGTTAAGATCAGGAGACACGTGGCCAATTAATCATTTTCACCCTGATTTGCTTCAGAATTGCAACAGTGGCCTTATATATGTGTTTTGGATCATTATCTACCAGGGACATTTTTTGCAGCGATTGCAGCGGTGACAACCAGGGCCCGTCCGAGGGTAAGTATATCAATATTTTTTTATTTTTATTCTTTATTTTACACATTAATATGGATCCCAGGGCCTGAAGGAGAGTTTCCTCTCCTTCAGACCCTGGGAACCATTACGGATACCTTCCGATATTTGTGTCCCATTGACTTGTATTGGTATCGGATATCGGTATTGGCAATATCCGATATTTTTCGGATATCGGCCGATACCATCCGATACCGATACTTTCAAATATCGGACGGTATCGCTCAACACTATTCCTAACTGGACAGACTGATATTCCTGCAATTTAACTGACTTGAGGTTATACCTATCTAGATTCTTATGTGTTTTCTTAATTTTTTGAGCTTTACATATAATGTTTTCAAACATTTTAGGAAGGTGTGGAAAAAATGCTGTACAATTAAGAATGTTTTAAAACATAGAAGTGTTAATAGTTCATGATTGTTAATTAATGTAATGAAAAGCGAACGACTAAAAGAAAAATCTAAATCAAATCAATATTTGGTGTGATTGCTCTTTGCCACCAAAGCAACATCAATTCTCTTAGTTACACTAGCACAATGTTTTAAAAGGAACTGAGCAAAAAGGTTGTGCCAGACATCTTGGAGAACTAACCAGTGATCGTCTGTGGATGAAGGCTTTGACAAGTTCTATAGAAATTTTTTGCAAGTGTAACTAAAAGTAATGAAGTTGTTTTGAAGGCAAAGAGCAGTAACATCAAATGCTGATTCGATTTAGATCTCTTTTTTTTGCATTCATTCACTGTTTGTCATTCATTCACATTCATTGATAGAACGTTTTCACATTGTTTTCACATTACACCAAGAAACTTAAATGCATTTTATTGGTATGGTGTAATGATTCATTTTTCGATTTGTGGCAGCTCTGGTTCTGCTATAATTTAAATGTAGCTTTTTTCTTTCGGACCAGCAAGGGTTAATATCAGTTTCCTTGTTGGCAGCTGCTTTGTTGCTAGTCATCTTTTGTGGGTGGTGACCACTTCCACCATCCTTTAAAAAGTCACATGACCACTCAGCTAACTGATGGTGATAGAGTAATCTATGATGACCAGCCTGGAGTAAAGAGCTCTCTTGTTTCAGTGGTGAATCTGCTGCTTCTGTGGAGTTCGCGATCCTGGTACCTTATCCTCTGCTGTGTGGTGCTTCAAAGCAGGGACTGTGTTAAGTACTATTTCCCCTTTTTTCTGTCTGTCTTATTGTTGTCCATCTCCCTGTGTTGTTCACCATCTGCAGTGGTGAGGCTAGGGTCCTTGCCGGCCAGTGCACTAGCCAGGGAATAGTGAGGTGACAATCAGGGACTAGGCACGTGACGGCAGCAGGGGTAAGGACATGCTTAGGTTGTTAGGGGTTGTTCAGGGACATGCACAGTTTGGAGTTAAGGAGGTACCCCATCCCTCGTTCCTTATGATAAGTGCCTTCCTCACCCCATTCCATCCCATTGTATATGTTGTTCCGCCCACTGGATTTAACTGTGTCGGTCATGACATTTTCACCGACCTGTAGTTTTTTCTGATAAACCCTTGGCTCAGGCAGAGACTTTTGCTCGCCTGATTCAGACCCTCACAGAAGAGGCTACCGAGTTGTGGACTCAGGTGATGCTGCAGCTTCAGCAGGTGATGGGGTTCTTTGTCTCGACTCTAGTCCTGATTCAATCGGAACCCAAAATATGTCTCTCTAACAGATTTTCTGAAGAGAGAGATACATTTATGGCCTTCAAAGAAGCCTGTAAGTTGTATTTTGGGCATCGCCATTGTTCTTCGGGGAGTGAGGAACAGCATGTGGGGATTGTAGTCTCCCTTTTCAAGGGTGATCTTGAATCCTGGGCCTTCTGGTGTATGGGGATCCTGATGGCGTCTCCCTGACTGAGTCTAGACTCTGTAAAATCAAGCAGGGGGGTCGGCCGGCTGAAGAGTACTGTTGGCGTTTCAGACATGGGCCACTGACATGCAGTGGAATGACCCTGCTCTTAGGAGCCATATCTGTCAAGGCCTGTCAGCTACGTTTCACGATACTCTGGTGCAGTATGCTACTTCTGGGTTGTTGGAGGCCACGATGGCCCTTGCTATTCAGGTGGATAGATGACTCAGGGAGAGACATACATCAAATCTACCCACTGCTTTTCTTTCTAGAGAGAAGGACACACTGGTGCAGATGGAAGAACCGATGCAGGTAGGAGAATCTTCCACTCAAACTAGGTTGCCTGCGGTTTACCGCAGGATGGGGGTATGTTTTTCTGTGGTCTGACTGATCATTACATCAATGTCTGCCCAGCTCGCGCCAAAGTATGTGCTCCATCACAAAAGCTGCATTCCCCTGGTCATATGAAGTGTGTGTACATTTCCATTACCTTTACGTCTCAGTGTACCATTCTGGCTGAAGTGGTTGGTGGAGAAACTGAGACTATACCAGTTCTTATGGATAGCGAAGCTGTAGTCAGTCTGGTGAGTTGAGATGCCATTTCCGGTGAAATCCAGTGTTGAGGGTCCAGAGGTCCTTTTTGAAAGGGGGTACTGTCATAATTCATTTTTGAATTCGTGGCAGCTCTGGTTCCACTATAATTTAAATGTAGCTTTTTTCCTTTTGGGCCAGCAAGGGTTAATGTCAGTTTCCATGCTGGCAGCTGCTTTTTGCTAGTCAGCTTTTGTGGTTGGTGACCACTTGCACCATCCTTTAAAAAGTCACATCAACTGACTGTCGGTGATAGAGTAATCTATGATGACCAGCCTGGAGTAAAGCGCTCTCTGGTTTCAGTGGTGAATCTGCTGTTTACATGGAATTTGTGGTCCTGGTGCCTTATCCTCTGCTGTGTGGTGCTTTACAGCAGGGACAGTGTTAAGTACTATATCCCCTGTTTCTGTCTGTCTTGTTGTCCCTCTCTCTGTGTTGTTCACCATCTGCAGTGGTGAGGATAGCCTCCTTGCCGACCAGTGCACTAGCCAGGGAATAGTGAGGTGACAATCAGGGACTAGTCACATGGCGACGGGGGGAATGACCTGTTTAGGTCGCTAGGGGAGTTTAGGGACAGGCACAGGTTGGAGTTCAGGAGGTGCCCCATGCCTCTTTCCCTGCGGTTAGGGCCTTCCTCACCCCATAACATCCCGTTGTTGGTATATGTTGTGTCATCCGCTGCACTTAACAGTGTCGGTCGTGACACATGTTACGTGACATATCAACACCACAAAGCAAGTAATTATGAAGTGTAAAGGAAATTATACATGGTTTTATATAAAATTAAAAAATATAAATCTGAAAATTGTGACATGCATTTGTATTCAGCTCCTTGTAGTATGATACCCGTAAATAAGATCCTGAATGTCCAATTGTCTCCAAAAGTCCCATCATTAGTAAATTGAGTCGTCCTGTGTTTAATTTAATGTTAGTATCACTACAGCTGTTCTGTGAAGGCCTCAGAGGTTTGTTTAAGAACTTCAGGAATAAAGAAGCATCATGAACACCAAGGAATACACAAGACAAGTCAGAGATAAGGTTGTGGTGAAGAGTAAAACTGGGTTGGGTTGTTAAAAAATATAGGCCAAGCTTTGAACATCTCACTGAGCAATGTTCAATCCATGATCCAAAAATGGAAGCATTATGGCACAACTGCAAACCTACCAAGACAAGCCGTCCACATAAACTGACATTCTAGGTAAGCAAGCATTAATTAGAGAAGCAGCCACAAGAGCCATTGTCATTCTGAAGGAGTTGCAGACATCCACAACTAAGATGAGAGAATCTTTCCACAGGACAACTATTAGTCATATGCTCCTCAAATCTGGTATTTATGGAAAAGTGGCAAGAAGAAATCCATTTTTGAAAGCAAGCTGTAAACAGTCCTGTTTGTAGTTTTCATTAAACCATGTAGGGGACACAGCTAGCATGTGGAAGAAGGTGCTCTCGTCAGATAAGACAAAAGTAGAACTTTTTGGGTTAAATGCAAAACACTTTATGTGGTAGAAAACTAACACTGTGCATTACCCTGAAAACACCATCCCCATCATCACACATGGTGGTGGCAGCATCATGCTGTGAGAATGCTTTTCTTGTTAATGGGAAGACGGATGGAGCTAAATACAGAGCAATACTTGAGGAAAACCTGTTAGAGGCTGAAAAATACTTGAGACACTAAACATACAGACAGAACTAGAATTGAATGGTTTAGATCAAAACATATTCATGTGTGTAAATGGCCCAGACACAGGCCAGACCTAAATCCCATAATCATATAGAGAATATGTGGCAATGTTTAAAAATTGCTATTCACAGACCGTTCCATCCAATCTCACTGAGCAAGAGCTAGTGTGTAAAGAGGAATACTTTACAAATACCTGCTACTTTATGTTGACATATCACATAAAATCCAAAACAAATCCATTTCAGATTATGGGTGTAATGTGAAAAAATGTGGAAAAGTTCTCAAGGTATGAATAATTGAATACTTTTTCAATATACAGTACAGACCAAAAGTTTGGACACATCTTCTCATTTAAAGATTTTTCTGTATTTTCATGACTATGAAAATTGTACATTCACACTGAAGGCATGAAAACTATGAATTAACACATGTGGAATTATATACTTAACAAAAAAGTGTGAAACAACTGAAATTATGTCTTATATTCTACGTTCTTCAAAGTAGCCACCTTTTGCTTTGATAACTGCTTTGCACACTCTTGGCATTCTCTTGATGAGCTTCAAGAGGTAGTCATCGGGAATGGTTTTCACTTCACAGGTTTAATAAGTGGGATTTCTTGCCTTATAAATGGGGTTGAGACCATCAGTTGTGTTGTGCAGAAGTCTGGTGGATACACAGCTGATAGTCCTACTGAATAGACTGTTAGAATTTGTATTATGGCAAGAAAAAAGCAGCTAAGTAAAGAAAAATGAGTGGCCATCATTACTTTAAGAAATGAAGGTCAGTCAGTCCGAATAATTGGGAAAACTTTGAAAGTGTCCCCAAGTGCAGTGGCAAAAACCATCAAGCGCTGCAAAGAAACTGGATCACTTTAGAACCGCCCAAGGAAAGGAAGACCAAGATTCACTTCTGCTTCTGAGGATAAGTTTATCCGTGTCACCAGCCTCAGAAATCGCAGTTTAACAGCAGCTCAGATTAGAGACCAGGTCAATGCCACACAGAATTCTAGCAGCAGACACATCTCTACAACAACTGTTAAGAGGAGATTTTGTGCAGCAGGCCTTCATGGTAAAATAGCTGCTAGGAAACGACTGCTAAGGACAGGCAACAAGCAGAAGAGACTTGTTTGGGCTAAATAACACAAGGAATGGACATTAGACCAGGGGATATCTGTGCTTTGGTCTGATGAGTCCAAATTTGAGATCTTTGGTTCCAACCACCGTGCCTTTGTGCGATGCAGAAAAGGTGAACGGATGGACTCTACAAGCCTGGTTCCCACCATGAAGTATGGAGGAGGAGGTGTGATGGTGTGGGGGTGCTTTGCTGGTGACACTGTTGGGGATTTATTCAAAATTGAAGGCATACGGAACCAGCATGGCTACCACAGCATCTTGCAGCGGCATGCTATTCCATCCGGTTTGCGTTTAGTTGTACCATCATTTTTTTTTCAACAGGACAATGATGCCAAACACACCTCCAGGCTGTGTAAGGGCTATTTGACCAAGAAGGAGAGTGATGGGGTGCTACGCCAGATGACCTGGCCTCCAAAGTCACCAGACCTGAACCCAATCAAGATGGTTTGGGGTGAGCTGGACCGCAGAGTGAAGGCAAAAGGGCCAATAAGTGCGAAGCATCACTGCGAACTCCTTCAAGATTGCTGGAAGACCATTCCCGGTTACTACCACTTGAAGCTCATCAAGAGAATGCCAAGAGTCTGCAAAGCAGTCATCAAAGCAAAAGGTGGCTACTTTGAAGAACCTAGAATATAACACATAATTTCAGTTGTTTCACACTTTTTTTTTAAATCAAACTGTCCACTTAGGAAGCATCACTGTTTGACAATCAATTTCACATGCTGTTGTGCAAATGGAATAGACATCAGATGGAAATTATTGGCAATTATCAAGACACACTCAATAAAGGAGTGGTTCTGCAGGTGGGGACCACAGACCAAATCTCAGTACCAGTGCATTCTGGTCACTTTTGAATGTTTGTTTTGCTTTCATACTCATGGTAGCATGAGACGGACTCTACAACCCACACAAGTGGCTCAGGTAGTGCAGCTAATCCAGGATAGCACATCAGTGCGACCTGTGGCAAGAAGGTTTGCTGTGTCTGGCAGCGTAGTGTCTAGAGGCTGGAGGTGCTACAAGAAAACAGGCCAGTACACCAGGAGACGTGGAGGGGGCTATAGGAGGGCAACAACCCAGGAGTAGTATGCCTACCTCAGCCTTTGTGCAAGGAGGAACAGGAAGAGCACTGCCAGAGCCCTGCAAAATGACCTCCAGCAGGCCACAAATGTGCATGTGTCTGCACAAATGGTTAAAAACCGACTCCATAAGGATGGTCTGAGTGTCCCACATCCACAGATGGGGGTTGTGCTCACAGTCCAACACTGTGCAGGATGCTTGTCATTTGCCACAGAACACCAGGATTGGCAAATTCGCCACTGGCGCTCTGTACTCTTCACAGATGAAAGCAGGTTCACTCTGAGCACATGTGACAGACATGACAGAGTCTGGAGATGCTGTGGAGAGTCTGGATCTGCTGCCTGCATCATCCTTTAGCATGACCTGTTTGGCAGTGGATCAGTAATGGTGTGGGGTGGCATTTCTTTGTAGTGCCGCACAGACCTCCATGTGCTCGCCAGAGGTAGCCTTACTGCCATTAGGTACTGAGATGAGATCCTTAGACCCCTTGTGAGACCATATGCTGGTGCAGTTGGCCCTGGGTTCCTCCTAATGCAGGACAATGCCAGACCTCATGTGGCTGGAGTGTGTCAGCAGTTAATGCAAGATGAAGGCATTGAATCTATGGACTGGCCTGCCCATTCCCCAGACCTGAATTCAATTGAACACATCTGGGACATCATGTCTTGTACCATCCACGTTGCACCACAGATTGTCCAGGAGTTGGTGGATGCTTTAGTCCAGGTCTGCAAGGAGATCCTTCAGGAGACCATCCGACCCCTCATCAGGAGTCATACGGAGACAGGACACCCAGCTCCGTAGAGCGATTCCACCAGAGGAACGTCTGCTGGTTATATTAAGGAACGTAACAAATCTAAACCAATGGCAGTGCTAGTTTTGGGTGTTCTGACATGTATTTTTTGGGTATTTTCCTTTATGTCTTTAGCATAACAACACCATAAATAGAATTGATTGTAATTTTTTGGGGGTTTTTTTCTTCCAGATTTCTGGCAACCGGAGAGAGTTTATCATCCCTCATCTTCCAATACTGGCTTGGAATATCCACCCTGTCCAGAATAGTTGCGGACACCTGCTGGGCTTTGTGGAATGTACTCCGGGATGAGTTTATACCCCTACCCACCACGGACATGTGGATTGAAATTGCTGAAAAATTCTGGAGTGTGTGTGATTTCCCCAACTGTTTGGGAGCGGTGGATGGAAAGCACATCTGCATTATCAAACCAGCCAGAACAGGATCGGAGTACTTCAACTATAAAAAATATTTTTCTTTTGTGCTCATGGCAATAGCAGATGCGGACTGTCGCTTCATCGCCGTGGACATTGGAGCTTTTGGCCATGGCCCAGACTTTTAAGAACTCTGATATGGGCCGCCCTGTGTATGGCAAATATTTTAATTTTCCACAGCCACGACCTCTCCCCAACACTCAAGGTCCACCAAATCCATTTGTTATGGTTGGTGATGAGGCCTTTCAGATGTGTGAAAACCTACTGAAGTCATATTCCAGTCGGGACTTGAACCACACTAAAAGGATTTTTAACTACAGACTGACCAGGGCCCGAAGAACAGTAGAGTGTACCTTTGGGATTCTAGTCTCAAAATGGCGCATTCTTGCATCAGCCATTAATCTAAAAATGGCGACAGTCAACGAGGTGGTCAAAGCCTGTGTGGCTCTGCACAATTACATAATGGCTAAGGAGCGGTACAACATTGAACTGGATGAACCAGTTGCACACCCACTGCCCGATTACCAGCATCACCCGCTGCGGTCAACTGCTGAAGTTGGCCACATGCGGGACCAATTTGCTGCCTTTTTTGATTCAGATATTGGACATGTGCCATAGCAGGACAATGTTGTGTAAATGTCCTGTTGGGATTTTATCTGTACCAGTTATTTTCTTAAAGGGCCACTGTCACCCCTCTCCAGCCGTTATAAACTAAAAGAGCCACCTAGTGCAGCAGTAATGCTGTATTATAACAAGGTGGCTCTTTTAGTTTTAGGTTCAAGTATACCCCAAATAAAGCGTTTTTATACTTAGCCACAATTCCTGTCTCTAGCCAGGGAGGCGGGTCCTCACTCCCCAGCTCTAACCGCTCCTCTGCCGTCACTCCAATATTCCTGCGCTTTCGGCACCGCCCCCTCAGCGCTGTGTACGTTTCAAAACCGGCGCCTGCGCTGTGTACTACTGTGCTGCGCAGACGCAGTAAGCTCTGGCCGTCTGACGTCCCAGCCAGGCTTGCAGACCGTGACCCCGCTGCTCCTGCCTCTGCCTCTGCAGCAGTAGTAGAATTGCTCTAAAAACATGAAAAAAAAAATGTCATATGTGTAGATGTGACAGTGAATACGTACCAATCTGAGGAGGTGAGTACTCACTTTACTGACATGTTCGGCTTCAGAATGCCCAGGACGTTGCGCCTCATCAGAAGAAGAAGACATTCTGATTAGTGTTGAGCATTCCGATACCGCAAGTATCGGGTATCGGCCGATACTTGCGGTATCGGAATTCCGATACCGAGATCCGATACTTTTGTGATATCGGGTATCGGTATCGGATCAATAGGGATGTGTAAAATAAAGAATTAAAATAAAAAATATTGATATGCTCACCTCTCCGGCGGCCCCTGGACATCACGCTGCTAACCGGGAGGCTTCTTTGTTTAAAATGCGCGCCTTTAGGACCTGCGAATGACTTCCCGGCTTCTGATTGGTCGCGTGCCGCCCATGTGACCGGCACACGACCAATCAGAAGCCGTGATGTCATTCGCAGGTCCTCAATTCCTAGAATTAGGAGTTTAGTGAATGAGAATGACGTCGCGGCTTCTGATTGGTCGCGTGCCGCCCATGTGACCGGCACGCGACCAATCAGAAGCCGCGACGTCATTCGCAGGTCCTAAAGGCGCGCATTTTAAACAAAGAAGCCTCCCGGTTAGCAGCGTGATGTCCAGGGGCCGCCGGAGAGGTGAGCATATCAATATTTTTTATTTTAATTCTTTATTTTACACATCCCTATGGATCCCAGGGCCTGAAGGAGAGTTTCCTCTCCTTCAGACCCTGGGAACCATGAGAATACCTTCCGATACTTGATGTCCCATTGACTTGTATTGGTATCGGATATCGGTATCGGCGATATCTGATATTTTTCGGGTATCGGCCGATACTATCCAATACCGATACTTTCAAGTATCGGACGGTATCGCTCAACACTAATTCTGATGCATGCAGAAATAAAGAAATGGAAGAAATTAGGACATGGATAGACAGAAAATAGAAAATAAAGGCGTTGGCTTGGATATACTCACATTGATCTGAGTGTAGATTCCTTCCTGTGTCTGCTCTGCTGCGTCTGGAAAGCTTCTCTGTCTGCTGTGTAGTGACCTGCAACAGTCCAGTCCCTCCCTTTATCACCTTGTATGTCGGGAGTGGCTAATCAGTGTCGAGACATGTTTTTCACTGGTGCAACGCATGCGTTCAAAAATGCAATCAAACACATGTGCTTGCGGCCGCACGTGTTCACATAGACAGCAATGCGTTTTTTTGGCGCATTTCTACCGCTAACAACCGTATATGTTTCTAGTCGGCAAATTGACGCCTCCAAAATTACTACATGTAGCGTTTACCGCGCCAAACCGCAGACGACGAAATGACACATGCGTCGTCAAACGCGGGAAAACACAATCAAACGCAGACACTTGTGTTTCTAATGTTAAATATAGGAATACACAACGCATGCGGATTATTGCGGATGAAATGCTGCGGACCCAACCGCAAATGTGAAACCGACCTGAGATGATTTTGTTTTGACTGGATTTTAGTTCTGTGATTTAAGGGGGACCAAAAAGAGCCTGAGAGGGAAAGGCTGCGCCCACACTCCAATCCGGGTTTTACTTGCCTAATAAAACGCATCTGGTTTAACTCAGGTAGAAGTAGTGTACTGAGGTTGAAGAAAGACAGAGATGTTGGATAGTCTGCACTGCAGCCTGAGAGGTTCCTGTAATATCAAGTTGGTAAGATTGTTTGATTTCCTTTGCATTACCCAGAAAGAGGTTTTGTTATTTATTGATGCTGAAGAAAGTACTGCTTTGTTATTCATTTGTGCTGAAGTAAGACTGTTTTCATTTTTAACTTGTTAAGTTTGTGAAGAACAATGAGCAATAAACTTTATTCTGTTTTGATATAAAAACCCTGTGCCTATCTTGGCAGTTACCATAGAGCTGAAACTCTTACAATATATATACACATACATACTGTATAAACTGTATGTGTGTGTACATATGCAAATCTCCTCTTGATATATTGGCTGATTTCTTTAGACTTTCCATGAAGCAGTGTGTTTCAGATGTGCATTGAAATACATCCACAGGTGTGCATCTTATTAACCCAGATGTTGCCAAAAAACCTTCCAAACACATGACATCATCATATGGGCAGTCCAGAATTGTTTGAAGGTATAGTAATCTTAGCATAACATAGTGTAAACTTTTGACTTTGTAGAAAGTAATAAAATGCCTTAAACCATTCTCTCTCTCATTATTCTGGCATTTGGCACATATTAATAATTATGGTAATCCTAATTGACCTAAAATGGGAAAGATTTATTCTGATTTCCTGTCAGAAATTGAGAAAACATGCAGATGTGTATTTTTATATAGTGAATGTAAACTTCTGGTTTCATATATATATATATATATATATATATATATATATATATATATATATACTGGATGAGGCCCGAAGCTATCACATCGGGAGGGTGGTGTCGTCCCGATTGGGGCAGGTTTTGCAGCACTGAGAATCTCTCGTCCGAAAGCGATGCTCCATACAAAATACGCCCCATATAATGCTCCATGAAGTTCATGATAGGCCCCATAAGATGCTTCATACAAAAATATTCGCCATGTCGTGCTACAATTATGGTCCCATAAAATGCTAAAAAAGAACCGCTCAAAACAAATAATTTCAGGATCCTAGAAACGACCAAAAAACCAAACACAACAAGGATCCCTAAAATATAACTTTTAATAATTCAAGCTAAAAACTGTTTGTTCCAATATAAGAAACATAGGTATTAAGAGAAATATACATACAGCTCAAAAAAGCCAAATACAAACTAACTTACCCTGTCAGGTGCCCTATTACTGGTCCCTACCTGACAGCGGAGGTTGGCACCCTAAGTTTCTGCGGTAGGCGCCCCCGCTCCTCGACGACTGGCCCTAGTAGCCCTAAATCAACCCTGTGTTCCCTAGAAGAGACGTACCAAATACCACTACCCCAAAAAATGAAAGAAATATAAAAAATCAAAAAAATGCAAAAATTAGAATAGAAAAAATCAAAAAAATTAACATAGCAAAAAAACACAAATTTGTTATTTGCCACCAGACAAAAAGGTCCCTAAAGGGAATAGTAGAAAAATCACAACCCAATGGGTAAAAATATAATAACAATGTCTCGTTTATCCAAGATATAAAAATATCAGCGGGCCACTCCATCCCATATTTATACTTTAAGGTAAACATGTAGTTCTGTAAATCCACTGACGTTCCCTAAAAGAGACGTACCAAATACCAATACCCCCAAAAAATGAAAAAAAAATAAAAAAAAATGCAAAAATTAGAATAGAAAAAATCAAAAAAATGAACATAGCAAAAAAGCACAAATTTGTTATTTGCCACCAGTCAAAAAGGTCCCTAAAAGGGAATAGTAGAAAAATCACAACCCAATGGGTAAAAATATAATACCAATGTCTCGTTTATTCAAGATATAAAAATATCAGCGGGCCACTCCATCCCATAATTATACTTTAAGATAAACATGTAGTTCTCTAAGTCCAAAGGTTTTTCAATAGTCAAATGACTCCCAGATGTACGATGCTCTCAATAGGACAACAGCCCACATCAGCACAGAGACATCCCAACAAAAAACAGGGGACCGCCAGAGCAGGTTAACCCCTTCCCGACCCATGACGCCACGTAGGCGCCATGAAAGTCGGTGCCAATCCGACCCATGACGCCTATGTGGCATCATGGAAAGATCGCGTCCCTGCAGATCCGGTGAAAGGGTTAACTCCCATTTCACCCGATCTGCAGGGACAGGGGGAGTGGTAGTTTAGCCCAGGGGGGTGGCTTCACCCCCTCGTGGCTACGATCGCTCTGATTGGCTGTTGAAAGTGAAACTGCCAATCAGAGCGATTTGTAATATTTCACATATTATAACGGGTGAAATATTACAATCCAGCCATGGCCGATGCTGCAATATCATCGGCCATGGCTGGAAATACTAATGTGCCCCCACCCCACCCCACCGATCGCCCCCCCAGACCCCCGATCTGGCCGGTACACTGCTTCGGCTCCCCTCCATCCAGTGCTCCGCTCCCCCCCGTGCTCTTGTCCGCTCCCCCCGTGCTCCAATCACCCCCCCGTGCTCCTATCACCCCCCCTGCATTCCGATCCACCCCCCCGTGCTCCGTTCCACCCCCCCGTGCTCCGTTCCAGCCCCCCCGTGCTCCGATCCCCCCCCCCCGTGGTCCCCCCCCACCCCATCATACTTACCGATCCTGCCGGGGTCCCGTCCGTCTTCTCCCTGGGCGCCGCCATCTTCCAAAATGGCGGGCGCATGTGCAGTGCGCCCGCCGAATCTGCCGAAATTTTTTTTTTCCACTAATGTTAGAATAGGGTTAGGGGTAGGGTTAGGGGTAGGGTTAGGGTTAGGGCTAGGGTTAGGGTTAGGGTTAGGGGTAGGGTTAGGGGTAGGGCTAGGGTTAGGGCTAGGGTTAGGGTTAGGGTTAGGGGTAGGGTTAGGGCTAGGGTTAGGGCTAGGGTTAGGGTTTCGGTATGTGCACACGTATTCTGGTCCTCTCCGGATTTTTCCGCTGCGGATTTGATAAATCCGCAGTGCTAAACCGCTGCGGATTTATGGCGGATTTACCGAGTTTTTTTCTGCGCATTTCACTGCGGTTTTACAATTGCGATTTTCTATTTGAGCAGTTGTAAAACCGCTGCGGAATCCGCACAAAGAAGTGATATGCTGCGGAATGTAAAACGCTGCGTTTCCGTGCAGTTTTTCCGCAGCATGTGTACAGCGATTTTTGTTTCCCATAGGTCTACATTGAACTGTAAACTCATGGGAAACTGCTGCGGATCTGCAGCGTTTTCCGCAGTGTGCACATACCTTTAGAATTAGGCTATGTGCACACGGTGCGGATTTGGCTGCGGATTGGCCGCTGCGGATTCGCAGCAGTATTCCATCAGGTTTACAGTACCATGTAAACATATGAAAAACCAAATCCGCAGTGCCCATGGTGCAGAAAATACCGCGCGGAAACGCTGCGTTGTATTTTCCGCAGCATGTCAATTCTTTGTGCGGATTCCGCAGCGTTTTACACCTGTTCCTCAATAGGAATCCGCAGGTGATTTTTCAAAAATGGTGCGGAAATATCTCACACGAATCCGCAACGTGGGCACATAGCCTTAGGGTTAGGGTTGGAATTAGGGTTGTGGTTAGGGTTGTGATTAGGGTTATGGCTACAGTTGGGATTAGGGTTAGGGGTGTGGGGGGGGTTAGTGTTGGAGGTAGAATTGAGGGGTTACCACTGTTTAGGCACATCAGGGGTCTCCAAACGCAACATGGCGCCACCATTGATTCCAGCCAATCTTGTATTCAAAAAGTCAAATGGTGCTCCCTCACTTCCGAGCCCTGACGTGTGCCCAAACAGTAGTTTACCCCCACATATGGGGTATCAGTGTACTCAGGATAAACTGCGCAACAATTACTGGGGTCCAATTTCTCCTGTTACCCTTGTGAATCTAAAAAAATGCTTGCTAAAACATTATTTTGAGGAAAGAAAAATGATTTTTTATTTTCACGGCTCTGCGTTGTAAACGTCTGTGAAGCACTTGGGGGTTCAAAGTGCTCACCACATATCTAGATAAGTTCCTTGGGGGGTCTAGTTTCTAAAATGGGGTCACTTGTGGGGGGTTTCTACTGTTTAGGCACACCAGGGGCTCTGCAAACGCAACGTGATGCCCGCAGACCATTCCATCAAAGTCTGCATTTCAAAAGTCACTACTTCCTTTCTGAGCCCCGACGTGTGCCCAAACAGTGGTTTACCCCCACACATGGGGTATCAGCGTACTCAGGAGAAACTGAACAACAACTTTTGGGGTCCAATTTCTCCTGTAACCCTTGGGAAAATAAAAAATTCTGGGCTAAATAATTATTTTTGAGGAAAGAAAACGTATTTATTATTTTCATGACTCTGCATTATAAACTTCTATGAAGCACTTGGGGGTTCAAAGTGCTCACCACACATCTAGATAAGTTCCTTTCGGGGTCTAGTTTCCAAAATGGGGTCACTTGTGGGGGGTTTCTACTGTTTAGGCACATCAGGGGCTCTGCAAACGCAACGTGACGCCCGCAGAGCATTCCATCAAAGTCTGCATTTCAAAACGTCACTACTTCACTTCCGAGCCCCAACGTGTGCCCAAACAGTGGTTTACCCCCACATATGGGGTATCACCGTACTCAGGAGAAACTGGACAACAAATATTGGGGTCAAATTTCTCCTGTTACCCTTGGGAAAATTAAAAAATTCTGGGCTAAATAATTATTTTTGAGGAAAGAAAACGTATTTATTATTTTCACGGCTCTGCATTATAAACTTCTATGAAGCACTTGGGGGTTCAAAGTGCTCACCACACATCTAGATAAGTTCCTTTCGGGGTCTAGTTTCCAAAATGGGGTCACTTGTGGGGGGTTTCTACTGTTAAGCCACATCAGGGGCTCTGCAAACGCAACGTGACGCCCACAGAGCATTCCATCAAAGTCTGCATTTCAAAACGTCACTACTTCACTTCCGAGCCCCGGCATGTGCCCAAACAGTGATTTACCCCCACATATGGGGTATCAGCATACTCAGGAGAAACTGGACAACAACTTTTGGGGTCAAATTTCTCCTGTTACCCTTGGGAAAATAAAAAATTGCAGGCTAAAAGATCATTTTTGAGAAAATAATTTTTATTTTTTTATTTTCATGGCTCTGCGTTATAAACTTCTGTGAAGCACTTGGGGGTTCAAAGTCCTCACCACACATCTAGATTAGTTCCTTTGGGGGTCTAGTTTCCAAAATGGGGTCATTTCTGGGGGATCTCCAATGTTTAGGCACACAGGGGCTCTCCAAACGTGACATGGTGTCCGCTAATGATTGGAGCTAATTTTCCATTTAAAAAGCCAAATGGCGTGCCATCCCTTCCAAGCCCTGTCGTGCGCCCAAACAGTGGTTTACCCCCACATATGGGGTATCAGCGTACTCAGGACAAACTGGACAACAATATTTGTGGACCAATTTCTCCTATTATCCTTGGCAAAATAGGAAATTCCGGGCTAAAAAATCATTTTTGAGGAAAGAAAAATTATTTTTTATTTTCATGGCTCTGCGTTATAAACTTCTGTGAAGCACCTGGGGGTTTAAAGTGCTCAATATGCATCTAGATAAGTTCCTTGGGGGGTCTAGTTTCCAAAATGGGGTCACTTGTGGGGGATCTCCAATGTTTAGGCACACAGGGGCTCTCCAAACGTGACATGGTGTCCGCTAACAATTGGAGCTAATTTTCCATTCAAAAAGTCAAATGGCGCGCCTTCCCTTCCGAGCCCTGCCGAGTGCCCAAACAGTGGTTTACCCCCACATATGAGGTATCAGCGTACTCAGGACAAATTGGAGGTATATCAAGCATGATAAAGACCAAATGGTGGTCGAAACGTTGCTGCTGTACCATAGCTGAATAAAAAGCGTATTATTGAAGATTTCTACACCTGGGTGGAGCGCTGTTCATTCTTTATTTATTGGTCTGGTTATATCTGGGACGGTTCCCTGGATGTGGAATGGGCGCCCCAGTACAGACAGTGCTGTCAGCTTTTGCTTTGCATGCTGCTCCTAGGCCACCAGATCATAACAGTACAACTGGCCAACAATGAAATAACTGCATCTCAGAAGAAGGGAGGGAAGGTTTTGAGCCATTTTTTTCCCTTAGCCTGTTTTGTCTTTTCCTCCCTCTTAATCTCTGGGTGGCTACGGAACCTAGTAATAACATGAATGTTCAGGAGTTAGTTTCTCGTGTGGATCAGCTTGCTGCTAGGGTACAGGGTATTTCAGATTATATTGTTCAGACTCCTGCCTTAGAACCTAAGATTCCCACTCCTGATTTATTCTTTGGTGACAGATCCAAATTTTTGAGTTTCAAAAATAACTGTAAACTGTTTTTTGCATTGAGACCCCGGTCCTCTGGTGATCCTATTCAGCAGGTTAAAATCATCATATCCCTGCTGCATGGTGACCCACAGGATTGGGCATTTTCCCTGGAAACTGGCAATCCTGCTTTTCTTAATGTCGATTCTTTCTTTCAAGCATTGAGGTTATTGTATGATGAGCCTAATTCTGTGGATCAAGCTGAGAAGATTTGTTGGCCCTGTGTCAAGGTCAAGAAGCGGCAGAATCGTATTGCCAGAAATTTAGAAAATGGTCTGTACTGACTAAATGGAATGAGGATGCCTTGGCGGCAATTTTCAGAAAGGGTCTTTCTGAATCCGTTAAAGATGTTATGGTGGGGTTCCCCACGCCTGCTGGTCTGAGTGATTCTATGTCTCTGGCCATTCAGATTGATCGGCGCTTGCACGAGCGCAGAGTTGTGCACACTGTGGCGTTGTCCTCTGAGCGGAGCCCTGAGCCTATGCAGTGTGATAAGATTTTGTCTAGAGCTGAACGTCAGAGATTCAGGCGTCAGAATAGGTTGTGTTTTTACTGCGGCGATTCTGCTCATGTTATTTCTGATTGCCCTAAGCGTACAAAGAGAATCGCTAGTTCTGTTACCATCAGTACTGTACAACCTAAATTTCTGTTATCTGTGACCTTGATCTGCTCATTATCATCATTTTCTGTCATGGCATTTGTGGATTCAGGCGCCGCTCTGAACTTAATGGACTTAGAATTTGCCAGACGTTGTTATTTCCCCTTGCAGCCTTTGCAGAACCCTATTCCTTTAAGGGGCATTGATGCTACACCGTTGGCTAAAAATAAACCTCAGTTTTGGACACAGCTAACCATGTGCATGGCGCCAGCCCATCAGGAAGATTGTCGTTTTCTGGTGTTGCATAATTTGCATGATGATATTGTGCTGGGTTTTCCATGGTTACAGGTACATAATCTGGGGTTAGATTGGAGATCTATGTCTGTGACTAGTTGGGGTTGTCAGGGGGTTGATAATGATGTTCCTTTGATGTCAATTTCCTCTTCCCCCTCTTCTAAAATTCCTGAGTTTTTGTCAGATTTCCAGGATGTATTCGATGAGCCCAAATCCAGTTCCCTTCCACCGCATAGGGACAGTGATTGTGCTATTGACTTGATTCCAGGTTGTAAGTTCCCTAAGGGCCGACTTTTCAACCTGTCTGTGCCAGAACATGCCGCCATGCGGAGCTATATTAAGGAGTCTTTGGAGAAGGGGCATATTCGGCCATCTTCTTCACCATTGGGAGCAGATTTTTTTTTTGTTGCCAAGAAGGATGGCTCCTTGAGACCCTGTATTGATTATCGGCTCTTCAATAAGATCACGGTCAAATTTCAATACCCTTTGCCTTTGCTTACTGATTTGTTTGCTAGGATTAAGGGGGCTAGCTGGTTAACTAAGATTGACCTTCGAGGGGCATATAATCTTATTCGTATTAAGCAGGGTGACGAATGGAAAACTGCATTTAATACGCCCGAAAGCCATTTTGAAAACCTTGTGATGCCATTCGGACTTTCTAATGCCCCATCTGTGTTCCAATCCTTCATGCATGATATCTTTCGGAGTTATCATGATAAATTCATGGTTGTATATTTGGATGATATTTTGATTTTTTCCGATGATTGGGAGTCTCATGTGAAACAGGCCAGGATGGTATTTCAGATCCTCCGTAATAATGCTTTATTTGTGAAGGGGTCAAAGTGCCTCTTTGGAGTGCAGAAGGTTTCTTTTTTGGGCTTCATTTTTTGTCCCTCATCTATAGAAATGGATCCGGTTAAGGTTCAGGCCATTTATGATTGGATTCAGCCCACATCTGTGAAGAGCCTTCAGAAATTCTTGGGCTTTGCTAATTTTTATCGTCGTTTCATTGCCAACTTCTCCAGTGTGGTTAAACCTCTGACCGATTTGACGAAGAAAGGCGCTGACATGACGAATTGGTCCTCCGCGGCTGTTTCTGCCTTTCAGGAGCTTAAACGCCGATTTACTTCTGCCCCTGTGTTGCGTCAGCCGGATGTTTCTCTTCCATTTCAGGTTGAGGTTGACGCGCCTGATATTGGGGCAGGGGCCGTTTTGTCTCAGAGGAATTCTGATGGTTCCTTGATGAAACCGTGTGCCTTCTTTTCTCGAAAGTTTTCGCCTGCGGAACGCAATTATGATGTCGGCAATCGGGAGTTTTTGGCTATGAAGTGGGCATTTGAAGAGTGGCGACATTGGCTTGAGGGGGCCAAGCACCGTATTGTGGTCCTGACCGATCATAAGAATCTGATTTACCTCGAGTCTGCCAAACGGCTGAATCCTAGACAGGCTTGATGGTCTCTGTTTTTCTCCCGTTTTGATTTTGTGGTCTCGTACATTCCTGGTACTAAGAATGTTAAGGCGGATGCCCTCTCTAGGAGTTTTTTTCCTGATTCCCCTGGGGTTCTTGAGCCGGTCGGCATTCTGAAGGAAGGGGTGATTCTTTCTGCCATCTCCCCTGATTTACGATGGGTTCTTCCGGAATTTCAGGCTAATAAACCTGACCGCTGTCCAGTGGGGAAATTGTTTGTTCCGGATAGATGGACTAGTAAAGTGATTTCTGAGGTTCATTGTTCTGTGTTGGCTGGCCGTCCTGGGATTTTTGGTACCAGAGATTTAGTTGGTAGGTCCTTTTGGTGGCCTTCTTTGTCGCAGGATGTGCGTTCTTTTGTGCAGTCCTGTGGGATTTGTGCGCGGGCTAAGCCTTGCTGTTCCCGTGCTAGTGGGTTGCTTCTGCCTTTGCCGGTCTCTGAGAGATCTTGGATGCATATTTCTATGGATTTTATTTCAGATCTTCCGGTTTCCCAGAGGATGTCTGTTATCTGGGTGGTTTGTGACCGGTTTTCTAAGATGGTTCATTTGGTACCTTTGCCTAAATTGCCTTCCTTTTCTGATTTGGTTTTTCAGCATGTGGTTCGTTTGCATGGCATTCCGGAGAATATTGTGTCCGATAGAGGTTCCCAGTTTGTTTCTAGGTTTTGGCGGGCCTTTTGTGCTAGGCTGGGCATTGATTTGTCTTTTTCTTCCGCATTTCATCCTCAGACAAATGGCCAAACCGAGCGAACTAATCAGATTTTGGAAACTTATTTGAGATGCTATGTGTCTGCTGATCAGGATGATTGGGTGGCTTTCTTGCCATTGGCCGAGTTTGCTCTTAATAATCGGGCTAGTTCTGCTACCTTGGTTTCGCCTTTTTTTTGTAATTTTGGTTTTCATCCTCGTTTTTCTTCAGGGTAGGTTGAGTCTTCTGATTGTCCTGGTGTGGATTCTGTGGTTGACAGGCTGCAGCAAATTTGGGCTTATGTGGTGGACAATTTGGTGTTGTCTCAGGAGGAGGCTCAGCGTTTTGCTAACCGTCGTCGGTGTGTTGGTTCCCGGCTTCGGGTTGGGGATTTGGTCTGGTTGTCTTCCCGTCATGTTCCTATGAAGGTTTCTTCCCCTAAGTTCAAGCCTCGGTTTATTGGTCCTTATAGGATTTCTGAGATTATCAATCCAGTGTCTTTTCGTTTGGCCCTTCCAGCCTCTTTTTCCATCCATAATGTTTTCCATAGATCTTTGTTGCGGAAGTATGTGGTGCCCGTTCTTCCCTCTGTTGATCCTCCGGCCCCAGTGTTGATTGATGGGGAGTTGGAGTATGTGGTTGAGAAGATTTTGGATTCTTGTTTTTCGAGGCGGAAGCTTCAGTATCTGGTTAAATGGAAGGGTTATGGCCAGGAGGATAATTCTTGGGTTGTTGCCTCCGATGTTCATGCTGACGATTTGGTTCGTGCCTTTCATTTGGCTCGTCCTGATTGGCCTGGGGGCTCTGGTGAGGGTTCGGTGATCCCTCCTCAAGGGGGGGATACTGTTGTGAATTCTGCTCTTGGGCTCCCTCCGGTGGTTATGAGTGGTAGTGCTGCTGTCTTTGGATCGCAGCATTTATCAGGTGTGTTCACTTTTTGCAATTTGGACTCAGCTATTTCGTCCTGCTTGATCCTTTAGTCAGTGCCAGTTGTCCATTGTTTTTGGAGGATTCACATCCCTTACTGGTCTCTCCTGTTTGCTGTGCTTTTCAACAAAGATAAGTCCTGGCTTTGCTTTTGCTGTCCACATAATGTGGACCTTATAGTTCTGTGCATTTTCATGTTTTGTCTTGTCCAGCTTTGTCTGTGAAGGATTTTTTGCAGCCAAGCTGTGTCTCTGGAGATGCAGATATACCCTCCATGTCTTTAGTCAGATGTGGTGATTTGTATTTTCTGTGGTGGATATTTTCTAGTGTTTTAATACTGACCGCATAGTACTCTGTCCTATTCTTTCTTTTTAGCTAGTATGGCCTCCTATGCTAAATCCTGATTTCATGTCTGCGTATGTTATTTCCATCTCCTCTCAAAGTCAATATTTGTGGGGGGCTGTCTATCCTTTGGGGATTTTCTCTGAGGCAAGATAGTTTTCCCGCTTCTGTCTTTAGGGGAAGTTAGTTCTTAGGCTGTGTTGAGGGATCTAGGGAGTGTTAGGTACCCCCCACGGCTACTTCTAGTTGTGTTGCTAAGTTCAGGGTTTGCGGTCAGTACAGGTACCACCTTCTCCAGAGTATGTCTCATGCTGCTCCTAGGCCACCAGATCATAACAGGGTGGTTCCTGTACGGTTGTTTAACCTGCTCTGGCGGTCCCCTGTTTTTTGTTGGGATGTCTCTGTGCTGATGTGGGCCGCTGTCCTATTGAGAACATCATACATCTGGGAGTCATTTGACTGTTGAAAAACCTTTGGACTTACAGAACTACATGTTTATCTTAAAGGGACTTTCTCACCTGAATTTGGAAGGAACAATCTTCAGCCATAGGGGCGGGGTTTTCGGGTGTTTGATTCACCCTTTCCTTAGATTGCCTTGTGCAGGCATGTACTATGGAGGACAGAGAATGAACTTCAATCCAATATTGCAGCCAGCATGCAGCCGGCGGGTAAGGAAAGGGTGAATCAAACACCCGAAAACCTCGCCCCTATGGCTGAAGATGGTTCCCTCCAAATTCAGGTGACAGAGTCCCTTTAAGGCTACGTTCAGACTAGCGTTGTGCTAGTGTGCGTCGGGTTAGCGTCGGGCGACGCAGCGGCGACGCACGCGTCATGCGCCCCTATGTTTAACATGGGGGACGCATGCGTTTTTGTTTGTTGCGTTTTGCGAACCATGCGTCTTTTTTGCCGCAAGCGTTGGACCAAGAAAACGCAACAAGTTGCATTTTTCTTGCGTCCGATTTTCGGCAAAAAACGACGCACGCGTCGCAAAACGCAGCGTTTTTGCGTGCGTTTTGCCGCGTTTTTGCGTGCGTTGTGCGTTGCGTCGCCGACGCAGCGGCGCACAACGCTAGTCTGAACGTAGCCTAAAGTATAAATATGGGATGGAGTGGCCCGCTGATATTTTTATATCTTGAATAAACGAGACATTGGTATTATATTTTTACAAATTGGGTTGTGATTTTTCTACTATTCCCTTTAGGGACCTTTTTGTCTGGTGGCAAATAACAAATTTGTGTTTTTTTGCTATGTTCATTTTTTTTATTTTTTCTATTCTAATTTTTGCATTTTTTTGATTTTTTATATTT
The DNA here is from genome assembly GCF_032444005.1 of Ranitomeya imitator. NCBI lineage: Eukaryota > Metazoa > Chordata > Amphibia > Anura > Dendrobatidae > Ranitomeya > Ranitomeya imitator. The sequence goes on along the minus strand of NC_091290.1, from coordinate 68,917,244 downwards.
CTTTCATTTTTTGGGGTAGTGGTATTTGGTATGTCTCTTCTAGGGAACACAGGGTTGATTTAGGGCTACTAGGGCCAGTCGTCAAGGAGCGGGGGCGCCTACCGCAGAAACTTAGGGTGCCAACCTACACTGTCAGGTAGGGACCAGTAATAGGGCACCTGACATGGTAAGTTAGTTTGTATTTGGCTTTTTTGAGCTGTATGTATATTTCTCTTAATACCTATGTTTCTTATATTGGAACAAACAGTTTTTAGCTTGAATTATTAAAAGTTATATTTTAGGAATCCTTCCCATAAAATGCTCCATAGAAACATTTGCCCCATATAATGCTGCATAACGGTTGATTATGACCCCATAAGATGCTCCATAGAAAATGTGCCCCATATAATGCTGCATAAAGGTTAATAATGGCCCCATAAGATGCTCCATAGAAACATTTGCCCCATATAATGCTGCATAACGGTTGATTATGACCCCATAAGATGCTCCATAGAAAATGTGCCCCATATAATGCTGCATAAAGGTTAATAATGGCCCCATAAGATGCTCCATTGAAACATTTGTCCCATATAATGCTGCATAATGGTTGATTATGGCCACATAAGCTGCTCCATAGAAACATTTGCCCCTTATAATGCTTCATAAAGGTTGATTATGGCCCCATAAGATGCTTCATAGAAACATTTGCCCCATATAATGCTGCATAAAGGTTGATTATGGCCCCATAAGATGCTCCATAGAAAATGTGCCCCATATAATGCTTCATAAAGGTTAATAATGGCCCCATAAGCTGCTCCATAGAAACATCTGCCCCATATAATGCTGCATAATGATTGATTATGGCCCCATAAGATGCTTCTTAGAAACATTTGCCCCATATAATGCTGCATATAGGTTGATTATGGCCCCATAAGATGCTCCATAGAAACATGTGCCCCATATGCTGCTGCAGCGATTAAAAAAAAATTATATACTCACGTCTTGTCCTGAGCAGGCCCCCGGCACTTGCAATATTTACCTGTCCCCATTCCACCACCGGGCGCCGCTCCGATTTCCGCATCCTCTGCAGTGGCTTTGTCCAGGCAGAGGGCGCACACACTAAACACGTCATTGCACCCTCTGACCTGAACATCACAGGCAGAGAACGTGGAAGACAGGGTGGCGCGCTGCGGTGGAACGGGGACAGGTGAATATTGCGCAATGCTCACCCTCCCCGTTATACTCACCTTCTCGCGGCGCGGTCCCTGCTTCTCACTGACAGATTGTCTCCTGAAACGTCTTCCTATGTTCAGAGGTCACATCGTACCGCTCATTGCAGTAATGAATATGCGGCTCCTCCTCTATTTGAGTGGAGTCGCGTCCATATTCATTAATGAGCGGTACGATGTGACAGCTGAACATAGGAAGAAGCTGCCGGCGCCAGAGATGCATCGGGAGCAGGTGAGTATGATATGACCCGCTAGTGGTACTGCGCAAGTACCACCAGTGGGTGCCATATTGGAATACCCATCACTTGAGTATTCCAATATGGGGGGCGGCTACTTCTGGCATGGTAGATTGTGGTAGCGACAAAATCGCTGGAAGCTGTGACAGAGCCGATTGACAATTATATATTAGATATCTGTCGCTTTGTATGTCTGCACATATATACACTGCTCAAAAAAATAAAGGGAACACTAAAATCCCACATCCTAGATATCACTGAATGAAATATTCCAATTGTAAATCTTTATTCATTACATAGTGAAATCTGTTGAGAACAATAAAACCTAAAAATTATTAACGTAAATCACAACTAATATCCCACGGAGGTCTGGAGTTGGAAAGATGCTCAAAATCATAGTGGAAAATTAAGTTACAGGCTGATCCAACTTCAGTGGAAATGCCTCAAGACAAGGAAATGATGCTCAGTAGTGTGTGTGTGGCCTTCAAGTGACGGTATGTCCTCTGTTATGGACCTGGTGGTTAGGAGCACCCGGAACGACCTGAGGGTTAAACTCACACAGGACAAGCTCTGGGAAGTGGGAGCTCTGCCGACCGCAACCCCTAATCCTATCACACAACTAGAAATAGCCGTGGAGCGTACCTAACAAGACCTAGACGCCTCTTCACAGCCTAAGAGCTAACAAGCCCTAAAGATCGAAAATAAAGCCTACCTTGCCTCAGAGAAATTCCCCAAAGGAAAAGGCAGCCCCCCACATATATTGACTGTGAGTTAAGATGAAAGTCACAAACACAGAAATGAAACAGGTTTCAGCAAAGGGAGGCCAGACTTACTAAACAGACTGAGGATAGGAAAGCTATCTTTGCGGTCAGCACAAAAAACTACAAAAGACCACGCAGAGTGTGCAAAAAGACCTCCGCACCGACTCACGGTGTGGAGGTGCCACTCTGCATCCCAGAGCTTCCAGCTAGCAAGGCAAAATCATGATAGCCAACTGGACAAGGAAACAATGAACAAATAATAACTAGCAGGGACTTAGCTTCTGCTGGAGTAGACAGGTCACCAGAAAGATCCAAGAGCGAACTCAACCAGTACAAGAACATTGACAGCTGGCATGGAGTAACGATCTGAGTGGAGTTAAATAGAACAGCCAGCCAAAGAATAAACTACGTCACCTGTGGAAGGAACCTCAGAAGCAGCAGCTCCACTCACAGCCACCAGAGGGAGTCCATGGACAGAACTCACCGAAGTACCATTCATGACCACAGGAGGAAGTTCGAAAACAGAATTCACAACAGTACCCCCCCCCTTGAGGAGGGGTCACCGAACCCTCACCAGAGCCCCCAGGCCAATCAGGATGAGCCAAATGAAAGGCACGAACTAGATCGGCAGCATGAACATCAGAGGCAAAAACCCAGGAATTATCTTCCTCACCATAACCCTTCCTGTTGTGAATTCTGTGGCTGAATTCACTCCTGTGGTCACAAGCGGTACTGCAGCTTCTGAGCTTCCTCCCTCAGGTGTTCTGGTGAGCTCGTTGGCTGCTTTGTTATTTAACTCCACCTGATTCTGTCTTCCTTGCTCCTTGTCAATGTTCCAGTGTTGGACCTGAGCTTCTGGATTTTTCCTGTGGCCTGCTGCTCTGCTTAGATAAGTGTTTCTTTGCTTTTGTTGCTACTTTTTCTGTCCAGCTTGTCTATTCGTTTTTGCTGGAAGCTCTGAGACGCAAAGGGTGCACCGCCGTGCCGTTAGTTCGGCACGGTGGGTCTTTTTGCCCCCTTTGCGTGGTTTTTTGCTTTAGGGTTTTTTGTAGACTGCAAAGTTCTCTTTGCTATCCTCGCTCTATCTAGAATATCGGGCCTCACTTTGCTGAATCTATTTCATCCCTACGTTTGTCTTTTCATCTTGCTAACAGTCATTATATGTGGGGGGCTGCCTTTTCCTTTGGGGTATTTCTCTGAGGCCAGTCAGGCTTGTTTTTCTATCTTCAGGCTAGTCAGCTCCTCAGGCTGTGCCGAGTTGCATAGGTAGTGACAGGCGCAATCCACAGCTGCCTTTAGTTGTGTTTAGGATAGGTTCAGGTATTGCGGTCTACAGAGATTCCACGTCTCAGAGCTCGTTCTATTGTTTTTGGGTTATTATCAAATCACTGTATGTGCTCTGATTGCTGGCACACTGTGTCACTGGATTGCCTACATAACAGTACAAAGAGCCAACCTAATGATTCTCAATAGAGGGAAAAAAGAAGTTCTGACATCATTTTTTTTTCTCAGCTCTGTGTTCAGTCTTTTTTTTCCCCTAGACATTTGGGTGTTTCAGGACACAGGTGTGGACATGGATATTCAGGGTCTGTGCTCTTCAATGGATAATCTCGTTACAAATGTACAAAGGATTCAAGATACTATTGATCAGAAATCTATGTTAGAACCAAGAATTCCTATTCCTGATTTGTTTTTTGGTGATAGAACTAAGTTTCTTAATTTCAAAAATAATTGTAAGCTATTTCTGGCCTTGAAACCTCATTCTTCTGGTAATCTTCAGGTTTTGATTATTATTTCTTTTTTGCGCGGCGACCTTCAGGACTGGGCATTTTCTCTTGCGCCAGGAGACCCTGCATTGAGTAATGTAAATGCGTTTTTCCTGGCGCTCGGATTGCTTTACGATGAGCCTAATTCAGTGGATCAGGCTGAGAAAAATGTGCTGGCTTTGTGCCAGGGTCAGGATGATATAGAAGTATATTGTCAGAAATTTAGGAAGTGGTCTGTACTCACTCTGTGGAATGAATCTGCGCTGGCAGCTTTGTTCAGAAAGGGTCTCTCTGAGGCTCTTAAGGATGTCATGGTGGGTTTTCCTATGCCTGCTGGTTTGAATGAGTCTATGTCTTTGGCCATTCAGATCGGTCGACGCTTGCGCGAGCGTAAATCTGTGCACCATTTGGCGGCATTGTCTAAGATTAAACCTGAGCCTATGCAGTGCGATAGGACTATGACCAGAGTTGAACGGCAAGAACACAGACGTCTGAATGGTCTGTGTTTCTACTGTGGTGATTCCACTCATGCTATTTCTGATTGTCCTAAGCGCACTAAGCGGTTTGATAGGTCTGCCGTCATTGGTACTGTACAATCCAAATTCCTTCTGTCCATTACCTTGATATGCTCTTTGTCATCGTATTCTGTCATGGCGTTTGTGGATTCAGGCGCTGCCCTGAATCTGATGGATTTGGATTATGCTAAACGTTGTGGGTTTTTCTTGGAGCCTTTGCGGTGTCCTATTCCGTTGAGAGGAATTGATGCTACACCTTTGGCCAAGAATAAACCTCAGTACTGGACCCAGCTGACCATGTGCATGGCTCCTGCACATAAGGAAGTTATTCGCTTTCTGGTGCTACATAATCTGCATGATGTGGTCGTGTTGGGGTTGCCATGGCTGCAAACCCATAATCCAGTATTGGATTGGAACTCTATGTCGGTATCCAGCTGGGATTGTCAGGGGGTACCTGGTGATGTTCCATTTTTGTCTATTTCGTCATCCACTCCTTCTGAGGTCCCAGAGTTCTTGTCTGATTATCAGGATGTATTTGAAGAGCCCAAGTCCGATGCCCTACCTCCGCATAGGGATTGTGATTGTGCTATCAATTTGATTCCTGGTAGTAAATTCCCTAAAGGTCGATTATTTAATTTATCTGTGCCTGAACACTCCGCTATGCGCAGTTATGTGAAGGAATCCCTGGAGAAGGGACATATTCGCCCATCGTCATCACCACTGGGAGCAGGGTTCTTTTTTGTAGCCAAGAAGGATGGTTCACTGAGACCATGTATTGATTACCGCCTTCTTAATAAGATCACTGTTAAATTTCAGTATCCCTTGCCATTGTTATCTGACTTGTTTGCTCAGATTAAGGGGGCTAGTTGGTTCACTAAGATAGATCTTCGTGGTGCGTATAATCTGGTGAGAATCAGGCAAGGAGATGAATGGAAAACTGCATTTAATACGCCCGAGGGCCATTTTGAGTATCTAGTGATGCCGTTCGGACTTGCCAATGCTCCATCTGTGTTTCAGTCTTTTATGCATGACATCTTCCGTGAGTATCTGGATAAATTCCTGATTGTTTACTTGGATGACATTTTGATCTTCTCAGATGATTGGGACTCTCATGTGAAGCAGGTCAGAATGGTTTTCCAGGTCCTGCGTGCTAATTCTTTGTTTGTGAAGGGATCAAAGTGTCTCTTCGGTGTGCAGAAAGTTTCATTTTTGGGGTTCATCTTTTCCCCTTCTACTATCGAGATGGATCCGGTTAAGGTCCAAGCCATCCAGGATTGGACTCAGCCGACATCTCTGAAAAGTCTGCAAAAATTCCTGGGCTTTGCTAATTTTTATCGTCGCTTCATCTGTAATTTTTCTAGCATTGCCAAACCATTGACCGATTTGACCAAGAAGGGTGCTGATTTGGTTAATTGGTCTTCTGCTGCTGTGGAAGCTTTTCAGGAGTTGAAGCATCGTTTTTGTTCTGCCCCTGTGTTGTGTCAACCAGATGTTTCTCTTCCGTTCCAGGTCGAGGTTGATGCTTCTGAGATTGGAGCAGGGGCGGTTTTGTCACAGAGAGGTTCTGGTTGCTCAGTGTTGAAACCATGTGCTTTCTTTTCCAGGAAGTTTTCGGCTGCTGAGCGTAATTATGATGTGGGCAACCGAGAGTTGCTGGCCATGAAGTGGGCATTCAAGGAATGGCATCATTGGCTTGAAGGAGCTAAGCATCGCGTGGTGGTATTGACTGATCATAAGAACCTTACTTATCTCGAGTCTGCCAAGCGCTTGAATCCTAGACAGGCCCGTTGGTCGTTATTTTTTGCCCGCTTCGATTTTGTGATTTCGTACCTTCCGGGCTCTAAAAATGTGAAGGCGGATGCTCTGTCTAGGAGTTTTGTGCCTGACTCTCCGGGTTCATCTGAGCTGGCGAGTATCCTCAAGGAAGGAGTCATTGTGTCTGCCATCTCCCCTGATTTGCGGCGAGTGTTACAAAAATTTCAGGCGAATAAACCTGATCGTTGTCCGGCGGAGAAACTGTTCGTCCCTGATAGGTGGACTACTAAAGTTATCTCTGAACTTCATTGTTCGGTGTTGGCTGGTCATCCTGGAATATTTGGTACCAGAGAGTTAGTGGCTAGATCCTTCTGGTGGCCATCTCTGTCACGGGATGTACGTACTTTTGTGCAGTCCTGTGGGATTTGTGCTAGGGCTAAGCCCTGCTGTTCACGTGCCAGTGGGTTGCTTTTGCCCTTGCCGGTCCCAAAGAGGCCTTGGACACATATTTCGATGGATTTCATTTCTGACCTTCCCGTTTCTCAAAAGATGTCAGTCATTTGGGTGGTCTGTGATCGCTTTTCTAAAATGGTCCATCTGGTGCCCTTGGTTAAATTGCCTTCCTCCTCGGATTTGGTGCCTTTGTTCTTCCAGCATGTGGTTCGTTTGCATGGCATTCCTGAGAATATTGTTTCTGACAGAGGTTCCCAGTTTGTTTCGAGGTTTTGGCCAGCCGTTTGTGGCAGGATGGGCATTGACCTGTCTTTTTCCTCGGCTTTCCATCCTCAGACTAATGGCCAGACCGAACGAACCAATCAGACCTTGGAGACATATCTGAGATGTTTTGTTTCTGCAGACCAGGATGATTGGATGTCCTTTTTGCCGTTGGCTGAGTTCGCCCTTAATAATCGGGCCAGCTCGGCTACCTTGGTCTCTCCATTTTTCTGCAATTCTGGGTTCCATCCTCGTTTCTCTTCAGGACAGGTTGAGTCTTTGGACTGTCCTGGTGTGGATTCTGTGGTGGACAGGTTGCAGCAGATCTGGACTCAGGTAGTGGACAATTTGGCCTTGTCCCAGGAGAAGGCTCAACTTTTCGCTAATCGCAGACGCCGTGTAGGTCCCCGACTTCGTGTTGGGGATCTGGTTTGGTTATCTTCTCGTCATATTCCTATGAAGGTTTCCTCTCCTAAATTTAAACCTCGTTTTATTGGTCCGTATAGGATTTCTGAGATTCTCAATCCTGTGTCTTTTCGTCTGACCCTCCCAGACTCCTTTTCCATACATAATGTATTCCATAGGTCGTTGTTGCGGAGATACGTGGCACCTATGGTTCCATCTGTTGAACCTCCTGCCCCGGTTTTGGTGGAGGGGGAATTGGAGTATATTGTGGAGAAAATTTTGGATTCTCGTGTTTCTAGACGGAAACTCCAGTATCTGGTTAAATGGAAGGGTTATGCTCAGGAAGATAATTCCTGGGTTTTTGCCTCTGATGTCCATGCTCCAGATCTTGTTCGTGCCTTTCATGTGGCTCATCCTGGTCGGCCTGGGGGCTCTGGTGAGGGTTCGGTGACCCCTCCTCAAGGGGGGGGTACTGTTGTGAATTCTGTGGCTGAATTCACTCCTGTGGTCACAAGTGGTACTGCAGCTTCTGAGCTTCCTCCCTCAGGTGTTCTGGTGAGCTCGTTGGCTGCTTTGTTATTTAACTCCACCTGATTCTGTCTTCCTTGCTCCTTGTCATTGTTCCAGTGTTGGACCTGAGCTTCTGGATCTTTCCTGTGGCCTGCTGCTCTGCTTAGATAAGTGTTTCTTTGCTTTTGTAGCTACTTTTTCTGTCCAGCTTGTCCAATCGTTTTTGCTGGAAGCTCTGAGACGCAAAGGGTGCACCGCCGTGCCGTTAGTTCGGCACGGTGGGTCTTTTTGCCCCCTTTGCGTGGTTTTTTGCTTTAGGGTTTTTTGTAGACTGCAAAGTTCTCTTTGCTATCCTCGCTCTATCTAGAATATCGGGCCTCACTTTGCTGAATCTATTTCATCCCTACGTTTGTCTTTTCATCTGGGGTATTTCTCTGAGGCCAGTCAGGCTTGTTTTTCTATCTTCAGGCTAGTCAGCTCCTCAGGCTGTGCCGAGTTGCATAGGTAGTTACAGGCGCAATCCACAGCTGCCTTTAGTTGTGTTTAGGATAGGTTCAGGTATTGCGGTCTACAGAGATTCCACGTCTCAGAGCTCGTTCTATTGTTTTTGGGTTATTATCAAATCACTGTATGTGCTCTGATTGCTGGCACACTGTGTCACTGGATTGCCTACATAACACCTTCCACTTGATCAGGTACTGGAGTTTCCGTCTCGAAATACGAGAATCCAAAATCTTCCCCACCACATACTCCAACTCCCCCTCGACCAACATTGGGGCAGGAGGATCAACGGAGGGAACCATAGGCGCCACGTATCTCCGCAATAACGACCTATGGAACACATTATGGATGGCAAAAGAAGCTGGAAGGGCCAAACGAAATGACACAGGATTGAGAACCTCAGAAATCTTATAAGGACAAATGAAGCGAGGCTTAAACTTAGGAGAGGAAACCTTCATAGGAACATGACGAGATGACAACCAAACCAAATCCCCAACACGAAGTCGGGGACCAACACAGCGCCGGCGGTTAGCGAAATGTTGAGCCTTCTCCTGGGACAATGTCAAATTGTCCACCACATGAGTCCAAATCTGCTGCAACCTGTCCACCACCGTATCCACACCAGGACAGTCTGAAGGCTCAACCTGCCCTGAAGAGAAACGAGGATGGAAACCAGAATTACAGAAAAAAGGCGAAACCAAAGTAGCCGAGCTGGCCCGATTATTAAGGGCGAACTCAGCCAAAGGCAAGAAGGACACCCAATCATCCTGATGAGCAGAAACAAAGCATCTCAGATATGTCTCCAAAGTCTGATTAGTTCGTTCGGTTTGGCCATTTGTCTGAGGATGGAAAGCCGAAGAAAAAGACAAATCAATGCCCATCTTAGCACAAAAGAACCGCCAAAACCTCGAAACAAACTGGGAACCTCTGTCCGAGACGATGTTCTCCGGAATGCCATGCAAACGAACCACATGCTGGAAAAACAATGGCACCAAATCAGAGGAGGAAGGCAATTTAGACAAGGGTACCAAATGAACCATCTTAGAGAAGCGATCACAAACCACTCAAATGACCGACATCCTTTGAGAGACAGGGAGATCTGAAATAAAATCCATGGAAATATGCGTCCAGGGCCTCTTCGGGACCGGCAAGGGCAAAAGCAACCCACTGGCACGAGAACAGCAGGGCTTAGCCCGAGCACAAGTCCCACAGGACTGCACAAAAGAACGCACATCCCCTGACAAAGAAGGCCACCAAAAGGATCTAGCCACCAAATCTCTGGTACCAAAGATTCCAGGATGACCCACCCACACCGAACAATGAACCTCAGAGATAACTCTACTAGTCCATCTATCAGGGACAAACAGTTTCTCTGCTGGACAACGGTCAGGTCTATCAGCCTGAAACTTCTGCAGCACACGTCGCAAATCAGGGGAGATGGCAGACAAAATTACCCCCTCTTTGAGAATACCCGCCGGCTCAGGAACACCCGGAGAGTCAGGCACAAAACTCCTTGACAGGGCATCAGCCTTCACATTCTTAGAGCCCGGAAGGTACGAAACCACAAAATCAAAACGGGAGAAAAACAGCGACCATCGAGCCTGTCTAGGATTCAACCGTTTGGCAGACTCGAGATAAGTCAAATTCTTGTGATCCGTCAAGACCACCACACGATGCTTGGCTCCTTCAAGCCAATGTCGCCACTCCTCGAATGCCCACTTCATGGCCAACAACTCTCGATTGCCAACATCATAATTGCGCTCAGCAGGCGAGAATTTTCTAGAAAAGAAGGCACATGGTTTCATCACCGAGCCATCAGAACTTCTTTGCGACAAAACAGCCCCTGCTCCAATCTCAGAAGCATCAACCTCAACCTGAAACGGGAGCAAAACATCTGGCTGGCACAACACAGGGGCAGAAGAAAAACGACGCTTCAACTCCTGAAAAGCCTCTAGAGCCGCCGAGGACCAATTGACCACATCAGCACCTTTCTTGGTCAAATCAGTCGACGGTTTAGCAACACTAGAAAAATTAGCGATGAAGTGACGGTAAAAATTAGCAAAGCCCAGGAACTTCTGCAGGCTATTCACAGATGTCGGCTGAGTCCAATCATAAATGGCCTGAACTTTAACAGGGTCCATCTCGATAGTAGAAGGGGAAAAAATGAAACCCAAGAATTAAACCTTCTGAACCCCAAAGAGACATTTCGACCTCTTCACAAACAAGGAATTCGCACGAAGGACCTGGAACACCATTCTGACCTGCTTCACATGAGACTCCCAATCATCCGAAAAGACCAAAATATCATCCAAATATACAATCATGAATCTATCCAGGTACTCTCGGAAGATGTCATGCATAAAGGACTGAAACACAGATGGAGCATTAGAAAGCCCAAATGGCATAACCAGGTACTCAAAATGGCCCTCGGGCGCATTAAATGCTGTTCTCCATTCATCGCCCTGTTTAATTCGCACAAGATTATACGCCCCTCGAAGATCTATCTTGGTGAACCAACTAGCCCCCTTAATCCGAGCAAACAAATCAGGCAGCAGCGGCAAAGGGTACTGTAATTTGACTGTGATCTTATTAAGAAGGCCGTAATCAATACAAGGTCTCAAAGAGCCATCCTTCTTGGCCAAAAAAAAGAACCCTGCTCCCAACGGTGATGACGACGGGCGAATATGACCTTTCTCCAAGGATTCCTTTATATAACTCCGCATAGCGGCGTGCTCTGGCACAGATAAATTAAACAGTCGGCCCTTAGGAAACTTACTACCAGGAATCAAATTAATAGCACAATCGCAATCCCTATGAGGAGGTAAGGCACCGGATTTGGGCTCTTCAAATACATCCCGGTAATCTGACAACAACTCAGGGACTTCAGAAGGAGTAGAAGGCGAAATTGACAGCAATGGAACATCACCATGTACCCCCTGAAAACCCCAGCCGGACATAGACATAGATTTCCAATCCAATACTGGATTATGGACCTGTAGCCATGGCAACCCCAAAACGACCACATCATGCAGATTATGCAACACCAAAAAGCGAATATCCTCCTGATGTGCAGGAGCCATGCACATGGTCAATTGAGTCCAGTACTGAGGCTTATTCTTGGCCAAAGGCGTAGCATCAATTCCTCTCAATGGAATAGGATACTGCAAGGGCTCCAAGAAAAAACCACAGCGCCTGGCAAACTCCAAGTCCATCAAATTCAGGGCAGCGCCTGAATCCACAAATGCCATATTAGAATAGGACGACAGAGAGCAAATCAGAGTAACGGACAATAGAAATTTAGACTGTACCGTACCAACGGTGGCAGACCTAGCGAACCGCTTAGTGCGCTTAGGACAATCGGAGATAGCATGAGTGGAATCACCACAGCAAAAACACAGCCCATTCCGACGTCTGTGTTCTTGCCGTTCAGCTCTGGTCAAAGTCCTATCACATTGCATAGGCTCAGGCCCATGCTCAGAGAATACCGCCAAATAGTGCACAGCTTTGCGCTCACGCAAGCACCGATCGATCTGAATGGCCAAGGACATAGACTCATTCAGACCAGCAGGCATGGGAAATCCCACCATGACATCCTTAAGGGCTTCAGAAAGACCCTTTCTGAAAATTGCCGCCAGGGCACACTCATTCCACTGAGTAAGCACAGACCACTTTCTAAACTTCTGACAGTACACCTCCACTTCATCCTGACCCTGACACAAAGCCAGCAAGATTTTCTCTGCCTGATCCACTGAATTTGGTTCATCATAAAGCAATCTAAGCGCCAGATAAAACGCATCTACATCACGCAATGCAGGATCTCCTGGCGCAAGGGAAAATGCCCAGTCTTGAGGGTCACCACGCAACAAAGAAATAATGATTTTTACTTGTTGAACGGGGTCACCAGAGGAGCGGGGTTTCAAAGCTAGAAACAGTTTACAATTATTTTTGAAATTCGGGAATTTAGATCTATCCCCAGAAAACAAATCAGGAATTGGAATTCTAGGCTCTAACATCGGATTCTGAACCACAAAATCTTGAATGTGAGATGATCCACACAAGTGGACAGACCTTGAATGTCCATATCTACACCTGTGTCCTGAACCACCCAGATATTAAGGGGAAAAGAAAGACAAAAAACACTGCAGAGAGAAAAAAATGGTCTCAGAACTTCTCTTATCCCTCTATTGAGATGCATTAATACTTTGGGACAGCAGTACTGTTATGGACCTGGTGGTTAGGAGGACCCGGAACGACCTGATGATTAAACTCACACAGGACAAGCTCTGGGAAGTGGGAGCTCTGCCGACCGCAACCCCTAATCCTATCACACAACTAGAAATAGCCGTGGAGCGTACCTAACAAGACCTAGACGCCTCTTCACAGCCTAAGAGCTAACTAGCCCTAAAGATAGAAAATAAAGCCTACCTTGCCTCAGAGAAATTCCCCAAAGGAAAAGGCAGCCCCCCACATATATTGACTGTGAGCTAAGATGAAAGTCACAAACACAGAAATGAAACAGGTTTCAGCAAAGGGAGGCCAGACTTACTAAACAGACTGAGGATAGGAAAGCTATCTTTGCGGTCAGCACAAAAAACTACAAAAGACCACGTAGAGTGTGCAAAAAGACCTCCGCACCGACTCACGGTGCGGAGGTGCCACTCTGCATCCCAGAGCTTCCAGCTAGCAAGGCAAAATCATGATAGCCAACTGGACAAGGAAACAATGAACAAATAATAACTAGCAGGGACTTAGCTTCTGCTGGAGTAGACAGGTCACCAGAAAGATCCAAGAGCGAACTGAACCAGTACAAGAACATTGACAGCTGGCATGGAGTAACGATCTGAGTGGAGTTAAATAGGACAGCCAGCCAAAGAATAAACTACGTCACCTGTGGAAGGAACCTCAGGAGCAGCAGCTCCACTCACAGCCACCAGAGGGAGTCCATGGACAGAACTCGCCGAAGTACCATTCATGACCACAGGAGGAAGTTCGAAAACAGTATTCACAACAGTCCTCCCTACAATGCCTGAGCATGCTCCTGATGAGGCGGTGGATGGTCTCCTGAAAATCTCCTCCCAGATCTGGACTAAAGCATCGGCAAACTCCTGGTCAATTTGTGGTGCAACGTGACGTTGGTGGATGGTGCGAGACATGATGTCCCAGATGCGTTCAATTGGATTCAGGTCTGGGGAACAGGCGGGCCAGTCCATAGCTTCAATGCCTTCATCTTGCAGGAAATGCTGACACACTCCAGCCACATGAGGTCTGGCATTGTCCTGCATTAGGAGGAACCCAGGGGCAACCGCACCACCATATGGTCTCACAAGGGGTTTGAGGATCTCATCTCGTTAGCTAATGGCAGTAAGGCTACCTCTGGCGAGCACATGGAGGGCTGTGTGGCCCTCCCAAAAAATGCCACCACACACCATTACTGACCCACTGCCAAACCAGTCATGCTGAAGGATGTTGCAGGCAGCAGTTCGCTCTCCACAGCATCTCCAGACTCTGTCACGTCTGTCCTATATGCTCAGTGTGAACCTGCTTTCATCTGTAAAGAGCACAGAGCGCCAGTGGTGAATTTGCCAATCCTGATGTTCTGTGGCAAATGCCAAGCATCCTGCATAGTGTTGGGCTGTGAGCACAACCCCCGTTTGTGGACGTCGGGCACTCAGACCATCGTCATGGAGTCGGTTTCTAACCGTTTGTGCAGACACATGTTCCTCCTTGCACAAAGGCTGAGGTAGCATCCCTGCTGCTGGATTGTTGCCCTCCTATGGCTCCCCACATCTCCTGGTGTACTGGCCTGTCTCCTGGTAGCTCCTCCCGCCTCTGGACACTACGCTGACAGACACAGCAAACCTTCTTGCCACAGTTTACATTGATGTGCCATCCTGGATGAGCTGCACTACCTGAGCCACTTGTGTGGGAGTCCGTGTCATGCTACCACGAGTGTGAAAGCACAACTAACATTCAAAAGTGACCAAAACATCAGCCAGAAAGAATGGGTACTGAGATATGGTCTGTGGTCTCCACCTGTAGAACCACTCCTTTATTGAGTGTGTCATGATAATTCCAACTCAGACTCCCTAACAGGCCTGATGTCCAACTCCTTATGGACTAAATGTTTGTGGGTCCACGGAGTGTCTGGATCATGTTCAGTGAAGACTTGCTGGAAGGGTCTCCTGGATTTGCCCCATATAGCTGATGAGCTCAAGTCCAAGTACTTGGCTGCAACCAAAGTCATTCATAGACAAATGGGGACCCACAAACATTTAGTCCATAAGGAGTTGGACATCAGGCCAGTTAGGGAGTCTGAGTTTGTGTATTTGAATAGCTCACCTGACTACTGCACCAGAAATCCTAAGCTTGGATCATACAGAACACAAGACCGACTTTGCTACAAAACTGCTTTGGGCAGTGATAGCTGTAACCTGATGTGTTGTGGTTGTGGGTACAATGTTTATACCGAAACACTTGTGGAGCGCTGCCAGTTCAAGTACTACTTGTGCTGTTATGTCATGTGTAAGAAATGTGAGCGGACAGTATAAAGATAGGTCTGCAAGTGTCTTGATAATTGTCAATAATTTCCATCTGTTGTCTATTCCATTTGCACAACAGAATGTGAAATTGATTGTCAAACAGTGCTGCTTCCAAAGTGGACAGGTTGATTTCACAGAAGCTTGATTCACTTGGAGTTATATTCTGTTGTTAAAGTGTACCCTTTATTTTTTTGAGCAGTATATACTGTATACACACACACGTGGTCATAATTGTTGGTACCCCCCTTGTTTAATGACAGAAAACCCCACAATGGTCACAAAAATAACTTGAATCTGACAAAAGTAATAATAAGTAAAAGATCTATGAAAATGAACAAATGAAAGTCAGACATTGCTTTTCAACCATGCTACCGCAGAACTTTAAAAAAAATAAAACTCATGAAATAGACCTGGACAGACATGATGGTACCCCTGAAAATAATGTGACAAAAGGGACATGTTAAATCAAGGTGTGTCCACTAACTAGCACCACAGGTGTCTACAAGCTTGGAATCAGTGAGTGGGTCTGTATATAGGGATACAGATACTCAATGTGCTGTTTGGTGACATGGTGTGTATCACACTCAACATGGACCATAGCAAGTGAAGGAAAAAGTTGACTCAGGAGATTAGAAAGAAAATTATAGACAAACGTGTTAAAGATAAAAGTTATAAGACCATCTCCAAGCAGCTTGATGTTACTGTGACTACAGTAACACATATTATTCAGAAATTTAGGAGCCATGGAACTGTAGCCAACCTCCTTGGATGTGGCCGCAGGAGGAAAATTGATGCCAAGTCAAACAGACAGATAATACAAATGGTAACAAAAGAGACCAGAAAAACTTAAAACAGATTAAAAGTGAACTTCAAGCTCATGAAACATCAGTGTCAGATCGCACCATCCATTGTTGTTTGAGCCAAAGTCGACTTCATGAGAGACGACCAAGGAGGACAACATTGTTTTAAAAAAAAGATAAAAAAGCCAGACTGGAATTTGCCAAACTACATGTTGACAAGCCATAACACTTCAGGGAGAATGTCCTATGGACAGATGAGAAAAAAAATTGAACTTTTTGGCAAGGCAAATCAGCTCTATGTTCACAGACGGAAAAATGAAGCATATCAAGAAAAGAACACTGTCCCTACTGTGACATATGGTGGAGGCTCTGTTATGCTCTGGAGCTGCTTTCCTGCATCTAGCTCAGGGTGTCTAGAATCTGTGCAGGGTACAATGAAATCTCAAGACTATCAAGGGATTCTAGAGAAAAATGTGCTGCCCAGTGTCAGAAAGCTTGGACTCAGTTGCAGGTCATGGGTCTTGCAACAGGAAACACACAGCTAAAACACCCAAGAATGGCTAAGAGGAAAACATTGGACTATTCTGAAGTGGCCTTCTGTGAGCCGTGACCTAAATCATTTTGAGCATCTTTGGAAAGAGCTGAAACATGCTGTCTGGAAAATGAAACCTTCTAACACTAGACAACTGGAACAGTTTGCTCTTGAGGAGTGGGCCAAAATACCTGTCGAGAGGTGCAGAAGTCTTACTTACAGTTACCGGTATCGTTTGATTGCAGTGATTGCCTCAAAAGGTTGTGCAACAAAATATTAAGTTAAGGGTACCATAATTTCTGTCCAGGCCTATTTCATGAGTTTTATTTTTTTTTAATTCTGTGGAAGCATGGTTGAAAAGCAATGATTTCGTATTTATTATTACTTTTATCAGATTCAAATTATTTCTGAGACCATTGTGGGTTTTTCTGTCATTAAGCCAGGGGTACCAACAATTTTGACCATGTGTGTAGATATATAATAATAATAATCTTAATTTCCGCAGCGCTTTACAGTTTGCACACATTATCATATATGTAAATATATATACTGTATATATATATATATATATATATATATATCATGTCTGTGTATATAAAAATACATATATATATATATATATCTATATATATATATATATATATTATACCGTATTTTTCAAATTATAAGATGCACTTTTGTTCCCCCAAATTTTGAGGGAAAGTGGGGGGGTGTAGCACCCCAGGGTCCTGGCTGTTGCAGTAATGTCATTCTCCTCTAGGGGGAGTGATGTTACGTTTGGAGACAATAAAGGAGATCTCACTACCAGGTAACACCAACGCACAACACATTTCATACTCCAGTCCACCAGGGGGAGCTATGCTCCTATTTATTAGGGCACTCCTCACAATTAGGTAAAAATGGTGGTCTGGATAGAAAGTTAAGCAGATGCTAGCTGAGCTTTGCTAAGGCAGATGCTGGCTGAGTTTTGGCTCAGGTAGTTGGTCCCTGACAGGAGTGGGATCTTGTCAGAGGCCTAGACAGAAGGCCACGGAGCTGCGCCTGCCCCATGTGCGGCAGCTTCCAGAAAGAGACACGAACAGAGAACTGTATTGTAAAGCGTGAGGAGAAGTCATAGCAAAAGGAGAGGAAACCAGGAGGAGTTCTGCCCTGCAAAGGCTGCCTCCTTCTGAGGTGCAGAAATCCATAGCCGGAACACCGAGGGAGCAACAGCCCTTTATGCCTTGCACCAGAGACCGGCAGGACAGCTAATTTCACGTTACCTGACCGCCCTATACCCAGGAGGCAAGGTGGCACCCAAGAGAGGTTGGGGCATGATAGAGTCCCTGTAAAAAGCCTCACGCCACCGGTCATACTGGTTTGTCCTATCCATCCGGGGGACAGAGAGAGACACAACATCTAGAAAATCTGCAACAGTTGTGAGGACCTTATGAGAAGCTCAGCAGTAAGGTACTACAACACCCAGGCGCTAGAGGAAGGCTACTTATTTCCACCTGGTTAAGGGGAATCTGGATTTACCTCCAAACTGGCTAGACTCTGCCTACTCTGTGATCTGGTGCTCTGGACTGGGAATGCTGAAGCCTTCAGTAAAAAGGTAAAGAGACAGCACCCTTGTGTCCTCGTTCTTCACTGCACCTCACACCATCCACCATCTACACACTGGGAAGACCTGGGGACATACTTCACCTGTGGGAAGGTATACCATCTAGCTGCCATAACATCACCCCAGCGGACCCCTAAGCAGCGTCGGTCACCCTGACCGAATACCACAGGTGGCATCATGAACATATCCCTCTAAAGACCTTTCCCCCCTTTAATACGGACTACCCTAGGGCCATGGATCGGGTCAGCCACCGTGACATCCCCCTTGAGAACCGAAGGACCAGGTACCGAGTACCCTACTGCCCTACGGGGGCGATCCAGGTGCATCTTATAATCCGAATCTGTGTGCTGTGCTGTAGAGGAGGGGGGTGGCTGGCTCTGGAGTTGTGTCAGGGGGCTGAAGTGGGCTGGCTGCGGGCTGCAGAGATAGCGGGAGGTCACGTGCTCCCGCTCATTAGTCTCATGTAATATTCACTGCTGAAGCCGCGCCGAGTTGGTTAACAGGGGAGTGGCGCATATTGCATGTGCCTGCACTCCCCCCTTCCCATCATGGATATGCGCCCCCCTGATCACTCTATATGCCCCCCCTGCTGTCACGCACATGAACCCCCTTCACTAAATGCACCCCCGGTCACTATATGCCCCCTTGTTGACACATACATGCCCCCCCCCCGTCACTATATGTCCCCCTGCTGGCATGCACATGATAAAAAAACAAACTCTTAACTCACCTTCCGATAATTTTCTCTTTGTGTTACACCCGGTCTGTTTCCTGTATCTCCAGGGGGTCTCCGTCCGGACTCTTGCTCTGTACGGGCTTCACGCTGTCTGGTTGCAGCCCCCACCCCTCCTTCCTCTCCTGCTTCCTGGCGTGCGGCCAGCAGGTTCCTGGGCAGGGTTCTTAGGTCGCACGCGCGCTTGCTCCCGGGCCTCTTAAAGAGACAGTGTGCATTTTCCAAATGTTGCCTCTAACCAATGGCGTGTGTTTGTCTATTATTTCTAGCCCTTCCACCTTAGGGAGGGCACCGGAGCAACAAGTATCTACTGTTGCTAACTTCCGGTTCCTGTTATCTTGCGCTTCTGTTTCTGAAGTATCTGCACGGAACTCCGCTTAATCTGTCTGTCTCCACAGATCTTCTGCTACCAGTTACCCGGCTATTCTGGACTGCATCCGCAGTATCTACGCTGGACCCGTCTAGTCCTGCCTGTCCACCAGCCTCACTTCCGGACCACGCCAGGACCCCCGCTGCCGGCTTCTACACCCGGTATCCTCCAGTCAACTCTGCAACCCGCTAACCTTGCTGGTCCGTCTGTTCCGCTGGGACAGCCGCCTCGAGTACGGGGTCTAACTGAAGGTAGCACCCGTGTCCTCCAGGCATTCCATTCTGTCCCTGTTCGAGGGGACTTACTACGGGTGTCTGGGGCTCACTCAGTAACGCCCCCTTCGGAGCCCCTGGACTGTGGTCTAGTGGTTCCACATCAAACCTTAATAAATATGAATGTGAACTTCTACATCTGTGCCTCCGTTTCCATTCCTTACACCTTGCTCCCAGCTTCCCTGTGTCTGTGCCGACATCCGATCATGTGATCAGCACAGCACAGTGATGTCATCACTGTGAGCCCAGGTGCATGCCAGCAGGGGGGCATATAGTGACCGGGGGGGCAAGTGCGTGCCAGCAGGGGGGCATATAGTGACCGGGGGGACCATGAGTGTTCCAGCAGGGTGGCCATATCCAGGATGGGATGGGGGCAGTGTGCCAGTAGCACGGGGGTGGGGGCATGTGCCAGTAGCACAGGGAGGGGGGGGCAGTGTGCCATTTTTTTGCACACTTGTAATCCTTTAATATTTTACATATGTAACCTAAATGTAGTGACATGTTGCAGGTGCTTGCTTTTGTCATGTCCATTTTAGCAAAGACCTAAATTGTGTTTTTTTAAATCTTTAAAATTAGGAAACATGTAAATTTTTGTATTCTTTGTTTTCTAGTTCAATTTAGCAACTGTGCATGTCACAGAAACACTGCTGGCTTTTTGCAGCTTCTTCCTTTTCATTTACTGTATTTACCTAACTAAGAATATAGCTTTTTGGTGTTATGTTATTTTCATCAGGGCGGAGAATTTTAAAAACTATACACAGAGAAAATACCATAAAATGTAAACGTTTTGCATGCCTGTTTTTTATAGTCAAATTCGGAAACTATACACTCCATAACAATGCTGTGGGCTGTTGTTGCATTTGGAAGCTCCATGGCATTAATTTTTATGTGCTTATTTTTGGAGCAGGAGAGAATTAATTTGCTCATACAAAAATATGAAAAAAAAATTATTGCATTAAATCAAAACATTTAACTGTACAGATTTGTTTTGACATATCTGTTTAAATGGTCAAATAGGAGATTCATATGTTGCATACTGCTATTACAGGCAGGCTACTGTCGCAGTAGCCTATAAGGCTGTCACATGTGCCCCACCTAGCATTTCTGTCTGATTCCATATTTTTCCAGATTTGTATAACTGTGGTAAAAAAAATTTTTGGAAAAATGTTACTAGTGTCCAAAATCTATGGTGTCACTGGCAGCGCATGTGGTAGTGTGAGAGAAAAATAACATACAACAAAAAATGTTAGAACAGCAAACAGCAACATCACTGGCACAGGTGGCATCAGACATGTCCGAGTCAAATGCGGGTCACACTTGCACATCTTTCCTTCTAGCAAGAGTATTGATGGGGAGAAAGTGGAGGGCGTAATGAAATATGTCACATTACTCATCTCAGTCACTACGCAGTACACCTCCTCCCTGCCATTACACTTAATGTTGTACATATGTAACATAGTGTGGGGAGGTAGCCGTGGGCGAGGCATTCGTCTGTGGCACCCCGTCACATTACAAAAAAGTGGAGGTCCTGGCTGGATGTGTGGACTTGTGCTGTGAGGGCATTATGCCTGTTCAGGCCGCATGTAAATGTTGTTGCGGCTTTGCCAGGAACAGATGTTTCACAGTTCAATCAGGGAGACCAACATTAAAAAATAAACTCTTTACTGAACTGTAACGTGGTAACAGTTATATACAAGGGCTAGCGGGTGCAAATTATTATGAATATTTCCTTTACAACTTGAAGGATTTTCCACACAGTTTCCTTCCTGCAGAGCCAATAGTGTCCGGTCTGTGTCAGCGCTAGGGCAACAACAAGTACACAAGGAAAGAGCAGCAATAACGATATTATATATAACACTATGGACAGCGTCGGACTGGAGCACCTTGGGCCCACCAGAGAAAATCATTCTTGGGGGCCCACTATGTAGCTACATAGAAATAGATACAAGACCACCAATTGTGCGGTAAAAAGCGCTAATATCAGGGTATAATATAAGGTAGTTCACATCTTAATTATGTAGCAAGGGTTGGAGTAGCCCCCTCGCAGAATATAATTTAGCCCCCTCATAAAATATAACGCAGTCCCCTCTAATAGAATATAATGCAGCACGCCACAAAATATAATGCAACCCCCTCAGGTATAACGCAGTCCCCACCATAGAATATAATGTAGCACCCTCATAGGGTATAATGCAGCCCCCTTATATAGTATAATGCAGCCACCACAGAATATAATGTAGTCAACTGAGAGAATGCAGCCCCCCATAGAGTATACTGTAGCCCCCTCACATAGTATGATGCAGCCCCCCATAATGCAATGTAGTCCCCTGAGAATAATGCAGTCCTCCACAGAATATAATGTAGCCCCCTCATAAAGCATAATGCAGCCCCTCTCCACCCACATCATTGTCTTCATCACCACCTCCATTATTGCCTTCTCCCCCAACACCCCTATCGTTCTCCCCCACCAACTCCATCACTGAACATTCCACCACCAGCATCATTGCCTCCTCCCCCATCATTGTCCATTTCATCACCTCCATCACTACCTCCCCCCACCACCATCATTGTCCCCCCACCACCATTGCCCATTTCATCACCTCCATCACTGCCTCCCACCACCACCATTGCCCATCACCTCCATCATTGCCTCTCCCCCACCATCATTGCCCATCACCTCCATCATTACCTCCCCCACCACCATTGCCCATTTCATCACCTCCATCATTACCTTCCACCACCACCATTGCCCATCACCTCCATCATTGCCTCCCATACCATCATTACCTATCACCTCCATCATTGCCTCCCCACCATCATTGCCTCTCCTCACCCTCATTGCCCATCACCTCCATCATTCCCTCAGTCACAATGATTGCCAATCACCTCCATCATTGTCTCCCCCACCATCACTGCCCATTACTTCCATCACTGCCTCCCCTCACCTCCATCATTGCCTCCCCACCACAACCATCATTGCCCATCACCTCCACCATTGCCTGCCCCACCATCATTGCCTCCCCTCACCCTCATTGACCATCACCTCCATCATTCCCTCCCTCACCATGATTGTCCATCACCTCCATCATTGTCTCCCTCACATCACTGCCCATCACTTCCATAATTGCCTCCCCTCACCTCCATCATTGCCTCCCCACCACCACCATCATTGCCCATCACCTCCATCATTGTCTTCCTCCCACCATCATTGCCCATCACCTCCATCATTGCCCATCACCTCCATCATTGTCTCCCCCAACCACCATCATTGCCCGTCACCTCCATCATTGTCTCCCCCCACCAATATCATTGTACTTCACCACACACACAGCTCACTGCAGCTCATCACACACACTCTCTCTCACACACACACACTCTCTCACACACACACACACACACCCACACTCTCTCACACACACACTCACACACACACACACACACACACACACTCTCTCTCTCTCTCTCACACACACACACGCAGACAGGCACACACGCAGGCAGGCACACATGCAGGCACGCAGCACAGCTCACCTCCCCGCAGCAGCAGCTCATTCCAGCAGCCTCTTCCTTGCTGGATTCCTGTAAACTTTCTGACTGAGACAGCATCCAGCTGGGCTGTCTCAGACAGGAAGCAGGACGCCGGGAGGTGAGCTGCTCTGTGAGTCTGTGTGCCTGCGTGTGTGTATGTGTGCTGTGCGGTGCTGTGTGTGTGTGTGGTGCGGCTTTACATGCGGGCAGTGTTAGCTGCACCCTGCGGCTAACGCTGCCTGCTATCAAAGAGAAATGGTATTCATGCCTTTTCCACGCCCATAGGGGCGTGGGGAAGCGTGAATATTTATTTGGCTTTAGCTGCGGGGACAGGATACTGTCTCCAGCTGCTACTACTGGCACAGGGCGGGCCCCCTTGACTCATGGACCCTATAGCCACTGGCAAGGGGCCCCTGGAGCAGTGTGGGCCCTAGGCAGCTGCTGGCCAGTATGCCAGCAGGTGTCAGTGCCTGGGCCCACCGGAGAATCCTCCGGTTCTCCGGTGGGCCACTCCGAGCCTGACTATGGACCAGAGGTTTTACGGCACCAATCTGATGCAATTCAGCAAACATAGATGCAGCCACTGAGCAGGCTGCATACTTTCTACTGCATATACCCTGATCCCATGGACTTGTGCCTCAGCAGATTGGACCTGTGGCAAGAAGGCTGAGTTTGCTTGGGTGTACTGATATATTCAGCCTATATTCTACTGTCAGAGAAAGTATTCTGCGCAGCCAGAGGCTTTGTCACACCCAAGTGGACCAGGTTTTCCTCCAAATGTACCATACGTTATATTTGTCAAAAGGAATTAGGCATGGATCAGTGCCGACGTTCATGCACCTATGACAGATGTCTATGATTACATCGCTGTCAAAACAGCTTGGGAAGAAGCTAAAGTTTCCTTCAATTAGCAAAACAAAGTTCTTTATACTCCCCAAATAGGGATAATTTTTGCATTAACTTTTGTGAAAAAGCTGCAGCTTCTTCTGATTACACCACATTTATACAAATACTAGCCAGGAATTCATCTGTCCCAAGAAGGGATAATTTTTAGACCGTTTTTCCAATTTAAGTAGCCTAAAACATCTGTTATTTGAATGTGTAGTTCAATAGACTGTTGGCTATAACCACTTACCTTCCGTTTTCCCTTAGCCAGATAGTTTGAGGTCACTTGCACATTAGTAAAACTGTATGTGTTTTAAAGAGCTCAGAAGGGATTTAATACAATCCTAGGAGACCTCCGAATGTGAAAAATTTTCTGGCCAATTATTAGCTTTGCAAGTTAGCAGCATTTGAGATTCA
The DNA here is from genome assembly GCF_032444005.1 of Ranitomeya imitator. Lineage (NCBI taxonomy): Eukaryota > Metazoa > Chordata > Amphibia > Anura > Dendrobatidae > Ranitomeya > Ranitomeya imitator. The sequence goes on along the minus strand of NC_091290.1, from coordinate 68,893,194 downwards.
TGGTGAATCAATTTGACACAAATCAAAATTTTAGGAATAATTTGTTGAATGTGAAGAATTTGAATTTCAAAGGACATGTTCATCTCTTCTTGACATAGCGTCACTTTTGTTGATGTAACTGTCTTATAATGCAGCTAAGCCACCCCACAGATATTTTTTAAACTGAATCTGAGCTGCAGTACCTGACACAAGTTTGTGAATAAGGGTGGCACTGTGTTGGGTACTATAGTGAAAGGGTTGCACTGCTCTAATGAATGACATGGCCCCTTTTTTCTGCTAACGAGTTAGCAATCAACAATAGGCCATCAATTATGAAACCTGGAGCCCCCTTAGATTTTTTGCATATAACACAATTATTTACGCCATATATATACTTATTAACTATTATCAGTCTTACCAAGAAGAATACTTTCTGCCAGATAAATAGAAAAAAAAGTGTCAATTTTGTTGTTTTTAAAAGTGAACAATACTTATTCTATGAAGCAAGAAAGCATGAATCGTGCAAAAGTTTAGTCATCTTGAAAAAGTATGAACAAAAAAGATTGTGACACTAACAATTTTCATCCTCTGTCATAAAGCATAGAATGAGTGAGTCATGCAGGATCTTGATGTGATGAGGGCTATCTCAATATTTTCCTCATTTAAATCCTGACCTTCATGATAATACATCAAGCATGTCTTCTTTTACATATGAAGCATCCATTAAATCCTTGTACAATCCACAACAAGAAAAACGTAAAAGAAAATAAATATGATAATCTGTTAATTGCACAGGCTCTGCAGTCGTGAGTACAGGCCTATTACCATATTGGTTAATTTATTAATTTACTAATGATGCAAGTGGGATACAAATACCGTGTAAATCTCGTAAGAAAGCACTGTGATTCATATTTTAGACGTGCATTACGTTTATAACAGTTGAGGCCTTCACATGTATGAGTGACGCATGAATCACTGCTTTGTTTTGAATGTCCTCAACACAAATGTGTTGGTGACATGATTTTGTGGCCAATTACTAACACACTATGGGGACCAATGTATTGGGACACCTACACATTACATCGGCAGGAGCTTTTTCTATTCCAAAACCATAGGACACATTAATGTAGAGTTGGTTCCCCATTTGTAGATAAACCATGTCCCTCTCTTTGGGAAATCTTTCTACAAGATTTTGAAGGCGACTGAGTGAATGAATACCCCAAAAGAGCATTTGTGAGGTTAGACACTGATATTGGATGAGAGTGACGGGATAGAAAGTTCTTTTTCATCCCAAAGGTGTTCGATGTGGATGAGGTCAGGTCTGTGTGCTGGCAGTCAAGTTCTTATATGCCAAAGTAACCCAATCATGGCTATATAGAACTTGCTCAATGGACCTTAGTTTACTACACTGGAACAAAGAGACCAACCACTGAAAAACAGCTCTATAGCATTATCCCTCCTTCACCAAACTTTACAGTGGGAACAATGTAGTCAGGCAGGTAATGTTCTCCTGGCATTCACTAATCCTGGCCCATAAGGCTGCCAAAGAAGCATGATTCATCACTTTACAGAACACATTTCCATTGCTCTAGAAACCATTGGTGCTTTTTCACCCCTCCAGTCAACACTTGGCATTGTGCTTAGAAATGTAAGACATTCATGCAGCTGATTGGCCATGGGAACCCATGCCATGGAGCTCCCAGTGTGCAGTTTTTGTGTTGATGTTAATGCTAGAGGAGGTTTGGACTCTAAAGTTAGGGAGTCTTTAGAGCGTTGGTGACTTTTATGCTCTATGCACCTCCACATTTTGTTGTAGATCTTGGCAATGGAACTGAATTAAAACAAAACTTAATTCAGTGAATAAGATTTGTATCAAAGTACCGACACTTTAATCCATATACAGGTCCTTCTCAAAAAATTAGCATATAGTGTTAAATTTCATTATTTACCATAATGTAATGATTACAATTAAACTTTCATATATTATAGATTCATTATCCACCAACTGAAATTTGTCAGGTCTTTTATTGTTTTAATACTGATGATTTTGGCATACAACTCCTGATAACCCAAAAAACCTGTCTCAATAAATTAGCATATCAAGAAAAGGTTCTCTAAACGACCTATTACCCTAATCTTCTGAATCAACTAATTAACTCTAAACACATGCAAAAGATACCTGAGGCTTTTATAAACTCCCTGCCTGGTTCATTACTCAAAACCCCCATCATGGGTAAGACTAGCGACCTGACAGATGTCAAGAAGGCCATCATTGACACCCTCAAGCAAGAGGGTAAGACCCAGAAAGAAATTTATCAACAAATAGGCTGTTCCCAGAGTGCTGTATCAAGGCACCTCAATGGTAAGTCTGTTGGAAGGAAACAATGTGGCAGAAAACGCTGTACAACGAGAAGAGGAGATCGGACCCTGAGGAAGATTGTGGAGAAGGACCGATTCCAGACCTTGGGGAACCTGAGGAAAGAGCCACCGTGCACAGGCGTGTGCAGGAAATGGGCTACAGGTGCCGCATTCTCCAGGTAAAGCCACTTTTGAACCATAAACAGCGGCAGAGGCGCCTGACCTGGGCTACAGAGAAGCAGCACTGGACTGTTGCTAAGTGGTCCCAAGTACTTTTTTCTGATGAAAGCAAATTTTGCATATCATTCGGAAATCAAGGTGCCAGAGTCTGGAGGAAGACTGGGGAGAAGGAAATGCCAAAATGCCTGAAGTCCAGTGTCAAGTACCCACAGTCAGTGATGGTGTGGGGTGCCATGTCAGCTGCTGGTGTTGGTCCACTGTGTTTCATCAAGGGCAGGGTCAATGCAGCTAGCTATCAGGAGATTTTGGAGCACTTCATGCTTCCATCGGCTGAAATGCTTTATGGAGATGAAGATTTCATTTTTCAGCACGACCTGGCACCTGCTCACAGTGCCAAAACCACTGGTAAATGGTTTACTGACCATGGTATTACTGTGCTCAATTGGCCTGCCAACTCTCCTGACCTGAACCCCATAGAGAATCTGTGGGATATTGTGAAGAGAAAGTTGAGAGACGCAAGACCCAACACTCTGGATGAGCTTAAGGCCGCTATTGAAGCATCCTGGGCCTCCATAACATCTCAGCAGTGTCACAGGCTGATTGCCTCCATGCCACGCCGCATTGAAGCAGTCATTTCTGCCAAAGGATTCCCGACCAAGTATTGAGTGCATAACTGAACATTATTATTTGATGGTTTTTTTGTTTGTTATTAAAAAACACTTTTATTTGATTGGATGGGTGAAATATGCTAATTTATTGAGACAGGTTTTTTGGGTTATCAGGAGTTGTATGCCAAAATCATCAGTATTAAAACAATAAAAGACCTGACAAATTTCAGTTGGTGGATAATGAATCTATAATATATGAAAGTTTAATTGTAATCATTACATTATGGTAAATAATGAAATTTAACACTATATGCTAATTTTTTGAGAAGGACCTGTACTGTGTTTAAGTACCCACTGGCAAACATAGACAGATGAGGCCATTGTGCAAGAATGGTATGCAGTCCCTTTGCAGCCAAGGAGCTCATCATAATGTCCAATTCCACATGCTTAGGAAGTGATTGTGGACCCCCTTACGTCTTGGGTGTCTGTGTGGTAGCACAAATTGCACCAATGATACGTCTACCCCTGTACGTACCACAAGTTCACCTCGTGCACTTGATAGTGCAGCCTTCCTCAAAGACAATATGGAGCTAACTTTCTCAGACTGTAGCGACCAGTGCAAATGCTCCCAGATAATCCCCTCTTTTCCTGAACATCTCATCTAACAACAACTAGACAAACACACACAATTGATGGGTGAAGGTCAGTCACATCTTTAATTGATTTTTCATAGAAATCACAGTAAAAGGAACCATTGAAAACTTAAAAAACCTCCAGCAGCCAAATGCCCTGAAACATCTACAGTCAAGTCAGCCAACTTAGTTGCAACATTCCGATGCTTCCTTCATTGATAACAGCCAAGGAGTAGAGATAAGCGAAATTTTTTGGAAAATGTTTGCCAATCTTAAATTCAGCATGAACCTTGCAGATTCGGATCTGTGTTATTTGTGTTCGATTACCTAACATTTTTTCTAAAAATTGGCAAAATTCGGCCAAAGATCGGTAAGTGATTGAGTTTCTACAAATGCTTTTGTTAGGACTTGGGCTAGGAAAGTGGTGCTGTAAAATGATAAGGGAAGACGTGTTTGATGAGGGGAGGGGAAGGGAGAGAAGAGCTCAAAATCGCAGTGGACTGTATTTTTTTAATTAATGCAATGTGAGAAAATTCCAGCAGGCAGCCACTCAGGGCACCAAAACCATCCACAACGTCCAGCCATAAGGATTTCTGTCACTGACTGCCAAAGTCACATGTCCCTCTCCATTTAAAAATTTGATATGTTGTTTTGGTGGTGCCATTCTTGTCAGTGTAGCAGCACGGAGAGGCTGCTCCTGCTGCTGCAAGTAGTCAGATAGTTAGCTAAGCAGTTTATTGTCAGCTAATTCAGCTAGAGAGCATTCTGTGTCAATTCAACCTTCCAGCATATAAATCGTTTGTGCTAATAGTGTGGTGCAGGACAAGAGTCCACATTTCAGAATCTAAATCATCCAGGCCAATACTCTTGGCGTAGACAGGAGTCCACATTTCAGAGTCTGAATCGTTTGCGCTAATATTGTGGTGCAGGCAGGAGTCCACATTTCAAAATCTATATTGTTTGTGCTAATACTGTGGTGCAGGCAGGAGTCCACATTTTAGAATCTAAAATTTTTGTACTAATGAGGTGGTGCAGCCAGGAGTTCACATTTAAGAATCTAAATGCTTTCTGCTAATAGTGTGGTTCATATACCAGTGCACATTTCTGAATCTAAATCATTCTTTCTATGACCACAATCCAGACACCATACTGTTGTGAATTCTGCTCTTGGGCTCCCTCCGGTGGTTGTTGATGGTAATGCAGTTATTCCTGAGCAGCAGCCTTGGACAGGTGTTTCGGCTAATTGCAATTCTGACTGGGGTATTTAGCTGTGCTGGATTCATTAGTCCTTGCCAGTAGTCAATGTTCCTTTGGAAGTGTTGGTCTCCTGCCTGGCCTCTCCTGCTTGCTGCCATCTCAGCAAAGATAAGTGTTTGCTTCATTTTTTAGACACACGGCTGTGTTTATTTTTTGTGCTGATCTTGTTTCTATTTTGTTCCTGCTAGACTGTGCCTTATGTTTTTCTCAGTCTAGTTGGATTCGCTGGAGTCGCAGATATACTCTCCACATCATTAGTTAGGTGGTGGAGTTTTTGTATTTTTCTGCTGTGGATATTTTGTAGTGTTTTATGCTGACCGCATAGTATCCTGTACTATCCTTTTCTATCTAGGTAGTAGTGGCCTCCTTTGCTTATCCCTGTTTTCTGTCTGCGTGTGTCTTTTCCTCTCCTACTCACAGTCATTATTTGTGGGGGGCTACCTATCCTTTGGGGGTCTACTCTGAGGCAAGAGAGTTTTCCTATTTCCATCTTTAGGGATATTTAGTTCTCCGGCTGTGTTGAGGTGTCTAGGTCTGGTTAGGCACACCCCACGGCTACTTCTAGTTGCGGTGATAGGTTCAGGGTTTGCGGTCAGTAAAGTTACCACTGCTCCAGCGAAGGTCATTTCATGCTGCTCCAAGGCCACCTGATCATAACAGTACTCCTGGCCAACAATGAATTAATTGCATCTCAGAAGAAGGGAGGAAAGATCTTGAGCCATTTTTTTTCTCCAGTTTGTTTTGTCTTCTCCTCCCTCTTTATCTCTGGGTGGCTGAAGAGCCTTGTGCTAGCATGAATGTTCAAGAAATTAGCTTCTCGTATAGACCAGCTGGCTGCTAGAGTACATGATATTTCTGATTACATTGTTCAGACTCCTGCTTTAGAACCGAAGATACCTACTCCTGATATGTTTTTTGGTGACAGGTCGAAATTTTTGAGTTTTAAAAACAACAGTAAACTGTTTTTTGCATTGAAACCTCGATCCTCCTGTGATTCCATTCAACAAGTTAAAATAATCATTTCCCTGCTGCGTGGTGATCCACAGGATTGGGCATTTTCCCTGGAATCTGGGGATCCTGCTTTGCTTAATGTAGACTCCTTCTTTCAGGCGTTAGGATTACTGTATGATGAACCTAATTCTGTGGATCAAGCTGAGAAAACCTTGTTGGCCCTGTTTCAGGGTCAAGAGGCGGCAGAATTTTATTGTCAGAAATTCAGAAAATGGTCTGTATTGACTAAATGGAATAATGATGCTTTGGCGGCAATTTTCAGAAGGGGTCTTTCTGAATCCGTTAAAGATGTTATGGTGGGGTTTCCCACACCCTCCAATCTGAGTGATTCTATGTCTCTGGCCATTCAGATTGATCAGCGCTTGCGGGAGCGCAGAACTGTGCGCGCTATGGCGTTATCCTCAGAGCAAATTCCTGAGCCTATGCAGTGTGATAGGATTCTGTCTAAAACAGAACGACAAGGTTTTAGACGTCAGAATAGGCTGTGTTATTATTGTGGCAATGCTTCCCATGTCATTTCTGTCTGCCCTAAGCGGACCAAGAGGATCGCCAGTTCGTTTACCATCAGTACTATACAACCTAAATTTCTGTTATCTGTGTCCTTGATCTGTTCATTGTCATCATTTTCTGTCATGGCGTTTGTGGATTCAGGTGCTGCCTTGAACTTAATGGACTTTGACTTTGCCAGGCGTTGTGGTTTTCCCTTGCAGCCTTTGCAGAACCCTATTCCTTTAACCCCTATCTGACCTTGGACGGGATAGTACGTCCAAGGTCAGATCCCCTGCTTTGATGCAGGGCTCCGCGGTGAGCCCGCATCAAAGCCGGGACATGTCAGCTGTTTTGAACAGCTGACATGTGCCCGTAATAGGCGCGGGCAGAATCGCGATCTGCCCGCACCTATTAACTAGTTAAATGCCGCTGTCAAACGCAGACAGCGGCATTTAACTACCGCTTCCGGCCGGGCGGCCGGAAATGATGGCATCGCCGACCCCCGTCACATGATCGGGGGTCGGCATTGCGTCTCCATTGTAACCTTGAGGTCCTTGAGACCTCTATGGTTACTGATCGCCGGTGGCTGTGAGCGCCACCCTGTGGTCGGCGCTCACAGCACACCTGCATTTCTGCTACATAGCAGCGATCAGCAGATCGCTGCTATGTAGCAGAGGTGATCGCGTTGTGCCTGCTTCTAGCCTCCCATGGAGGCTATTGAAGCATGGCAAAAGTAAAAAAAAAAAAAGTTGAAAAAAATGTAAAAAAAATAAAAAAAATATAAACGTTTAAATCACCCCCCTTTTGCCCCAATCAAAATAAATCAATAAAAAAATATCAAATCTACACATATTTGGTATCGCCGCGCTCAGAATCGCCCGATCTATCAACTAAAAAAAAGCATTAACCTGATCGCTAAACAGCGTAGCGGGAAAAAAATTTGAAACACCAGAATTACGTTTTTTTGGTCGCCGCGACATTGCATTAAAATGCAATAACGGGCGATCAAAAGAACGTATCTGCACCGATATGCTATCATTAAAAACGTCATCTCGGCACGCAAAAAATAAGCCCTCAAACGACCCCAGATCACGAAAAATGGAGACGCTACGAGTATTGGAAAATGGCGCAATTTTTTTTTTTTTTTTTAGCAAAGTTTGGAATTTTTTTTCACTACTTAGATAAAAAATAACCTAGTCATGTTAGGTGTCTACGAACTCGTGCTGACCTGGAGAATCATAATGTCAAGTCAGTTTTAGCATTTGGTGAACCTAGCAAAAAAGCCAAACAAAAAAACAAGTGTGGGACTGCACTTTTTTTGCAATTTCACCGCACTTGGAATTTTTTTCCTGTTTTCTAGTACACAACATGCTAAAACCAATGATGTCGTTCAAAAGTACAACTCGTCCTGCAAAAAAAAAAGCCCTCACATGGCCAAATTGACGGAAAAATAAAAATGTTATGGCTCTGGGAAGGAGGGGAGTGAAAAACGAACACGGAAAAACGAAAAATCCCATGGTCATGAAGGGGCTAAGGGGCATTGATGCTACACCCTTGGCTAAAAATAAGCCCCAGTTTTGGACACAGGTGACCATGCGCATGGCGCCAGCCCATCAGGAAGATTGTCGATTTTTGGTGTTGCATAATTTGCATGATGCTATCGTGCTGGGTTTTCCGTGGTTGCAGGTACATAATCCTGTGTTGGACTGGAAGTCCATGTCTGTGACTAGTTGGGGTTGTCAGGGGGTTCATAATGATGTTCCTCTGATGTCTATCACCCCTTCTCCCTCTTCTGAAATTCCAGAGTTTTTGTCTGATTTTCAGGATGTATCCGATGAGCCCAAGTCCAGTTTCCTTCCACCGCACAGGGACTGCGATTCTGCTATTGACTTGATTCCAGGCTGTAAGTTTCCTAAGGGCTGACTTTTCAACCTGTCTGTACCTGAACATACCGCCATGCGGAGCTACATTAAGAAGAAAGGGCATATTTGGAGAAAGGGCATATTCGGCCATCTTCTTCACCGTTGGGAGCGGGGTTCTTTTTTGTTGCTAAAAAAGATGGTTCCTTAAGACCCTGTATTGATTATCGCCTCTTGAATAAGATCACGGTCAAGTTTCAATATCCTTTACCTTTGCTTTCCGATTTGTTTGCTAGGATTAAGGGAGCTAGCTGGTTTACTAAGATTGACCTTCGGGGGGCTTATAATCTTGTTCGTATAAAGCAGGGTGATGAATGGAAATCTGCGTTTAACACGCCCGAGGGCCATTTTGAATACCTTGTGATGCCATTCGGACTCTCTAATGCTCCATCTGTTTTTCAGTCCTTCATGCATGATATATTCCAGGATTATCTTGATAAATTCCTGATTGTATATTTGGACGATATTTTGTTTTTTTACGATGATTGGGAGTCTCATGTGCAGCAGGTCAGGATGGTATTTGTTATGATCTGGTGGCCCAGGAGTAGCATGAGACGGACTCTGGAGAAGGTGGTCGCTGTACTGACCGCTAACCCTGAACCTAGCAGCGCAACTAGAAGTAGCCGTGGGGGGTACCTAACACTTCCTAGACCCCTCGGCACAGCCTAAGATCTAATTTCCCCTAAAGACAGAAACAGGAAACCTATCTTGCCTCAGAGAAAATCCCCAAAGGATAGATAGCCCCCCACAAATATTGACGGTGAGAGGAGAGGGAAATAACATACGCAGATATTAAATCAGATTTTAGCATAGGAGGCCATACTATCTAAAAAGAAAGAATAGAACACAGTACAATGCGGTCAGTATAAAAACACTAGAAAATATCCACCACAGAAAAATAGGAATCACCACATCTGACTAAAGACATGGGGGGTATATCTGCATCTCCAGAGACACATCTTGGCTGCAAAAAATCCTTCACAGACAAAGCTGAACAAGACAAAAACATGAATATGCACAGAACTATAAGGTCCACAGCAGGTGGACAGCAAAAACAAAGCCAGGACTTATCTTTGTAGAAAAGCACAGCAAACTGGAGAGACCAGCAGGGAAGTGAATCCTTCAAAAACAATGGGCAACTGGCAGTGACTAAAGAGTCCTGCAAGGCTATATACCCCAGTCAGTTTTTCAATTAGTAGATACACCTGTCCAATCCTGCAGTCCAGTCACAACTGCATTACCCTCTACAACCACTGGAGAGAGCCCAAAAGCTGAATTCACAACAGTAGCCCCCTAGAGGAGGGGTCACCGAACCCTCACCAGAGCCCCCAGGCCGATCAGGATGAGCCCGATGAAAGGTACGAACCAAATCAGCGGCATGGACATCAGAGGCAGAAACCCTTCCATTTGACAAGGTACTGAAGCTTCCGCCTCGAAAAACGAGAATCCAAAATCTTCTCAACCACATATTCCAACTCCCCATCGACCAACACAGGGGCCGGAGGATCAACAGAGGGAACAACGGGCTCCACATATTTCCGCAACAAAGATCTATGGAAGACATTATGAATAGCAAAAGAGGCCGGAAGCGCCAGGCGAAAGGACACCGGATTAATAATCTCAGAAATCCTATAAGGACCAATAATTCGAGGCTTAAACTTAGGGGAAGAAACCTTCATAGGAACATGACGGGAAGATAACCAAACCAGATCCCCAACCCGAAGCCAGGAACCAACACACCGATGACGGTTAGCAAAACATTGAGCCTCCTCCTGAGACAACACCAAATTGTCCACCACCTGAGCCCAAATCTGCTGCAACCTGTCGACCACAGAATCCACACCAGGAAGGTCAGAAGGCTCAACCTGCCCACAAGAAAAACGAGGATGAAAACCAAAATTACAAAGAAAAGGCGAAACCAAAGTAGCCGAACTAGCCCGATTATTAAGGGCAAACTTGGCCAATGGCAAAAAAGCCACCCAATCATTCTGATCAGCAGACACAAAGCATCTCAAATAGGTCTCCAAGGTGTGATTAGTTTGCTCAGTCTGGCCATTTGACTGAGGATGAAATGCAGAAGAAAAAGACAAATCAATGCCCAGCTTGGCACAAAAGGCCACCAAAACTTAGAAACAAACTGGGAACCTCTGTCGGACACAATATTCTCCGGAATACCATGCAAACGGACCACATGCTGAAAAAACAACGGAACTAAATCAGAAGAAGAAGGAAATTTAGGCAAAGGCACCAAATGAACCATCTTAGAAAATCGGTCACAGACAACCCAGATAACCGACATTCTTTGGGAAACCGGAAGATCGGAAATAAAATCCATAGAAATATGTGTCCAGGGCCTCTCGGGGTCTGGTAATGGCAAAAGCAACCCACTAGCGCGGGAACAGCAAGGCTTAGCCCGCGCACAAATCCCACAGGACTGCACAAAAGAACGCACATCCCGCGACAAAGAAGGCCACCAAAAGGACCTACCAACCAAATCTCTGGTACCAAAAATCCCAGGATGGCCAGCCAACACAGAACAATGAACCTCAGAAATCACTTTACTAGTCCATCTATCAGGAACAAACAGTTTCCCCACAGGACAGCGGTCAGGTTTATTAAAATTCCTGAAGAGCCCGTCGCAAATTAGGGGAGATGGCAGAAAGAATCACCCCTTCCTTCAAAATGCCGACCGGCTCAAGAACCCTAGGGAAATCAGGAAAAAAACTCCTAGAGAGGGCATCCGCCTTAACATTCTTAGTACCAGGAATGTACGAGACCACAACATCAAAACGGGAGAAAAACAGGGACCATCGAGCCTGTCTAGGATTCAGCCGTTTGGCAGACTCGAGGTAAATCAGATTCTTATGATCGGTCAGGACCACAATACGGTGCTTGGCCCCCTCAAGCCAATGTCGCCACTCCTCAAATGCCCACTTCATAGCCAACAACTCCCGATTGCCGACATCATAATTGCGTTCCGCAGGCGAAAACTTCCGAGAAAAGAAGGCACACGGTTTCATCAAGGAACCATCAGAATTCCTCTGAGACAAAACGGCCCCTGCCCCAATCTCAGACACTTCAACCTCAACCTGAAATGGAAGAGAAATATCTGGCTGACGCAACACAGGGGCAGAAGTAAATCGGCGTTTAAGCTCCTGAAAGGCAGAGACAGCTGCGGAGGACCAATTCGTCACATCAGCGCCTTTCTTGGTCAAATCGGTCAGAGGTTTAACCACACTGGAGAAGTTGGCAATGAAGCGACGATAAAAATTAGCAAAGCCCAAGAATTTCTGAAGGCTCTTCACAGATGTGGGCTGAATCCAATCATGAATGGCCTGAACCTTAACCAGATCCATTTCTATAGATGAGGGAGAAAAAATGAAACCCAAAAAAGAAACCTTCTGCACTCCAAAGAGGCACTTTGACCCCTTCACAAATAAAGCATTATTACGGAGGATCTGAAATACCATCCTGACCTGTTTCACATGAGACTCCCAATCATTGGAAAAAATCAAAATATCATCCAAATATACAACCATGAATTTATCAAGATAACTCCGAAAGATATCATGCATGAAGGATTGGAACACAGATGGGGCATTAGAGAGTCCGAATGGCATCACAAGGTAATCAAAATGGCCTGCGGGCATATTAAATGCAGTTTTCCATTCGTCACCCTGCTTAATACGAATAAGATCATATGCCCCTCGAAGGTCAATCTTAGTAAACCAGCTAGCCCCCTTAATCCTAGCAAACAAATCAGTAAGCAAAGGCAAAGGATATTGAAATTTGACCGTGATCTTATTCAAGAGGCGATAATCAATACAGGGTCTCAAGGAGCCATCCTTCTTGGCAACAAAAAAGAACCCCGCTCCCAACGGTGAAGAAGATGGCCGAATATGCCCTTTCTCCAAAGACTCCTTAATATAGCTCCGCATGGCGGTATGTTCAGGCACAGACAGGTTGAAAAGTCGGCCCTTAGGGAATTTACAACCTGGAATCAAGTCAATAGCACAATCACAGTCCCTATGCGGTGGAAGGGAACTGGATTTGGGCTCATCGAATACATCCTGGAAATCTGACAAAAACTCAGGAATTTCAGAAGAGGGGGAAGAGGAAATTGACATCAAAGGAACCTGATCATGAACCCCCTGACTACCCCAACTAGTCACAGACATGGATTTCCAATCTAACACAGGATTATGTATCTGCAACCATGGAAAATCCAGCACAATATCATCATGCAAATTATGCAACACCAGAAAACGACAATCTTCCATATGGGCTGGCGCCATGCGCATGGTCAGCTGTGTCCAAAACTGGGGCTTATTTTTAGCCAACGGTGTAGCATCAATGCCCCTCAAAGGAATAGGGTTCTGCAAAGGCTGCAAGGGAAAACCACAACGTCTGGCAAATTCTAAGTCCATTAAGTTCAGAGCGGCGCCTGAATCCACAAATTCCATGACAGAAAATGATGATAATGAGCAGATCAAGGTCACAGATAACAGAAATGTAGGTTGTATAGTACTGATGGTAACAGAACTAGCGATTCTCTTTATACGCTTAGGGCAATCAGAAATAACATGAGCAGAATCGCCGCAGTAAAAACACAACCTATTCTGATGCCTGAATCTTTGACGTTCAGCTCTAGACAAAATCCTATCACACTGCATAGGCTCAGGGCTCCGCTCAGAGGACAACGCCATAGTGTGCACAACTCTGCGCTCGCGCAAGCGCCGATCAATCTGAATGGCCAGAGACATAGAATCACTCAGACCAGCAGGTGTGGGGAACCCCACCATAACATCTTTAACGGATTGAGAAAGACCCTTTCTGAAAATTGCCGCCAAGGCATCCTCATTCCATTTAGTCAGTACAGACCATTTTCTAAATTTCTGGCAATACGATTCTGCCGCTTCTTAAGCCTGACACAGGGCCAACAAGATTTTCTCAGCCTGATCCACAGAATTAGGCTCATCATACAACAACCCCAATGCCTGAAAGAACGAATCAACATTAAGCAAAGCAGGATTGCCAGTTTCCAGGGAAAATGCCAAATCCTGTGGGTCACCACGCAGCAGAGATATGATTTTAACCTGCTGAATAGGATCACCAGAAGACCAGGGTCTTAATGCAAAAAACAGTTTACAGTTATTTTTGAAACTCAAAAATTTGGATCTGTCACCAAAGAATAAATCAGGAGTGGGAATCTTAGGTTCTAAGGCAGGAGTCTGAACAATATATTCTGAAATACCCTGTACCCTAGCAGCAAGCTGATCCACACGAGAAACTAACTCCTGAACACTCATGTTATTACTAGGTTCCGCAGCCACCCAGAGATAAAGAGGGAGGAACAGACCAAACAGGCTAAGGAAAAAAAAATGGCTCAAAAGCTTCCCTCCCTTCTTCTGAGATGCAATTAACTCATTGTTGGCCAGTTGTACTGTTATGATCTGGTGGCCTAGGAGCAGCATGAGACGGACTCTGGAGAAGGTGGTCCCTGTACTGACCGCAAACCCTGAACCTAGCAGCGCAACTAGAAGTAGCCGTGGGGGGTACCTAACACTTCCTAGACCCCTCGGCACAGCCTAAGATCTAACTTCCCCTAAAGACAGAAACAGGAAACCTATCTTGCCTCAGAGAAAATCCCCAAAGGATAGATAGCCCCCCACAAATATTGACGGTGAGAGGAGAGGGAAATAACATACGCAGATATGAAATCAGATTTTAGCATAGGAGGCCATACTAGCTAAAAAGAAAGAATAGAACAGAGTACTATGCAGTCAGTATAAAAACACTAGAAAATATCCACCACAGAAAATACGAATCACCACATCTGACTAAAGACATGGGGGTATATCTGCATCTCCAGAGACACAGCTTGGCTGCAAAAAATCCTTCACAGACAAAGCTGAACAAGACAAAAAACATGAATATGCACAGAACTATAAGGTCCACAGCAGGTGGACAGCAAAAACAAAGCCAGGACTTATCTTTGTAGAAAAGCACAGCAAACTGGAGAGACCAGCAGGGAAGTGAATCCTTCAAAAACAATGGGCAACTGGCAGGGACTAAAGAGTCCTGCAAGGCTATATACCCCAGTCAGTTTAGCAATTAGTAGATACACCTGTCCAATCCTGCAGTCCAGTCACAACTGCATTACCCTCTACAACCACCGGAGGGAGCCCAAAAGCTGAATTCACAACAGGTATTTCAGATCCTTCGTGACAATGCCTTGTTTGTGAAAGGGTCTAAGTGTCTTTTTGGGGTGCAGAAGGTTTCCTTTTTGGGCTTTATTTTTTCTCCCTCGTCTATAGAGATGGATACGGTAAAGGTTCAGGCCATTCATGATTGGATTCAGCCCACATCCGTGAAGAGCCTTCAGAAATTTTTGGGTTTTGCTAATTTTTATCGCCGTTTCATTGCTAATTTTTCCAGCGTGGTTAAACCCTTGACTGATTTGACGAAGAAGGGCGCTGATGTGGCGAATTGGTCCCCTGCGGCTGTCTCTGCCTTTCAGGAACTTAAACATCGTTTTACTTCTGCTCCTGTGTTGCATCAACCGGATGTTTCTCTTCCGTTTCAGGTTGAGGTTGACGCTTCTGAGATTGGGGAAGGGGCTGTTTTGTCTCAGAGGGATCCTGTTGGTTCCTTAATGAAACCGTGTGCCTTCTTTTCCCGTAAGTTTTCGCCTACTGAACGCAATTATGATGTCGGCAATCGGGAGTTGTTGGCTATGAAGTGGGCGTTTGAGAAGTGGCGACATTGGCTTGAGGGAGCTAAGCACCGTATTGTGGTCTTGACCGATCATAAGAATCTTATTTACCTCGAGTCTGCCAAACGGTTGAATCCTAGACAGGCTCGATGGTCTTTGTTTTATTCTCGTTTTGATTTCGTGGTCTCGTACCTTCCGGGTTCTAAGAATATTAAGGCTGATGCCCTCTCTAGGAGTTTTTTGCCTGATTCTCCTGAGGTCTTGGAACCAGTCGGTATTTTGAAGGAAGGGGTGGTCCTTTCTGCCGTTTCTCCTGATTTACGACGGGTTCTTCAGAAATTTCAGGCTGACAAACCTGATCGTTGTCCTGTGGGGAAGCTGTTTGTTCCTGACAGATGGACTAGTAGAGTGATTTCTGAGGTTCACTGTTCTTTGTTGGCTGGTCATCCTGGCATTTTTGGTACCAGAGACTTGGTTGGTAGGTTATTTTGGTGGCCTTCTTTATCGCGTGATGTGCGGTCTTTTGTGCAGTCCTGTGGGACTTGTGTGCGGGCCAAGCCTTGTTGCTCCCGTGCTAGTGGGTTGCTTTTGCCATTGCCAGTCCCTGAGAGGCCCTGGACGCATATTTCTATGGATTTTATTTCCGATCTTCCGGTTTCCCAGAGGATGTCGGTTATTTGGGTTGTTTGTGACCGATTCTCTAAGATGGTTCATTTGGTGCCTTTGCCTAAATTGCCCTCTTCTTCTGATTTGGTTCCATTGTTTTTTCAGCATGTGGTCCGTTTGCATGGTATTCCGGAGAATATTGTGTCCGACAGAGGTTCCCAGTTTGTTTCTAGGTTTTGGCGGGCCTTTTGTGCCAAGCTGGGCATTGATTTGTCTTTTTCTTCTGCATTTCATCCTCAGACAAATGGCCAGACCGAGCGAACTAATCAGACTTTGGAGACTTATTTGAGATGCTTTGTGTCTGCTGATCAGGATGATTGGGTGGCTTTTTTGCCATTGGCCGAGTTTGCTCTTAATAATCGGGCTAGTTCGGCTACTTTGGTTTCGCCTTTTTTTTGTAATTTTGGTTTTCATCCTCGTTTTTCTTCTGGGCAGGTTGAGTCTTCTGACTTTCCTGGTGTGGATTCTGTGGTTGACAGGTTGCAGCAGATTTGGGCTCAGGTGGTGGACAATTTGGTGTTGTCTCAGGAGGAGGCTCAACTTTTTGCTAACCGATGTCGCTGTGTTGGTTCCCGGCTTCAGGTTGGGGATCTGGATTGGTTATCTTCCCATCATGTTCCTATGAAGGTTTCTTCTCCTAAGTTTAAGCCTCGGTTTATTGGTCCTTATAGGATTTCTGAGATTATTACTCCGATGTCTTTTCGTCTGGCGCTTCCGGCCTCTTTTGCGATCCATAATGTTTTCCATAGATCTTTGTTGCGGAAATATGTGGAGCCCGTTGTTCCTTCTGTTGATCCTCCGGCCCCTGTGTTGGTTGATGTGGAGTTGGAATATGTGGTTGAGAAGATTTTGGATTCTCGTTTTTCGAGGCGGAAGCTTCAGTACCTTGGGTTATGGCCAGGAGGATAATTCTTGGGTTTCGGCCTCTGATGTCCATGCCGCTGATTTGGTTCGTGCCTTTCATCTTGCTCGTCCTGACCGGCCTGGGGGCTTTGGTGAGGGTTCGGTGACCCCTCCTCAAGGGGGGGGGTACTGTTGTGAATTCTGCTCTTGGGCTCCCTCCGGTGGTTGTTGATGGTAATGCAGTTATTCCTGAGCAGCAGTCTTGGACAGGTGTTTCGGCTAATTGCGATTCTGACTGGGGTATTTAGCTGTGCTGGATTCATTAGTCCTTGCCAGTAGTCAATGTTCCTTTGGAAGTGTTAGTCCTCTGCCTGGCCTCTCCTGCTTGCTGCCATCTCAGCAAAGATAAGTGTTTGCTTCATTTCTTAGACACACGGCTGTGTGTTTATTTTTTGTGCTGATCTTGTTTCTATTTTGTTCCTGCTAGACTGTGCCTTATGTTTTTCTCAGTCTAGTTGGATTTGCTGGAGTCGCAGATATACTCTCGACATCTTTAGTTAGGTGGTGGAGTTTTTGTATTTTTCTGCTGTGGATATTTTGTAGTGTTTTATGCTGACCGCATAGTATCCTGTACTATCCTTTTCTATCTAGGTAGTAGTGGCCTCCTTTGCTTATCCCTGTTTTCTGTCTGCATGTGTCTTTTCCTCCCCTACTCACAGTCATTATTTGTGGGGGGCTACCTATCCTTTGGGGGTCTACTCTGAGGCAAGAGAGTTTTCCTATTTCCATCTTTAGGGATATTTAGTTCTCCGGCTGTGTCGAGGTGTCTAGGTCTGGTTAGGCACACCCCACGGCTACTTCTAGTTGCGGTGATAGGTTAAGGGTTTGCGGTCAGTAAAGTTACCACTGCTCCAGTGAAGGTCATTTCATGCTGCTCCAAGGCCACCTGATCATAACACCATACCACATTTCACAATCCATATCCTTTCTGCTAATAGTGTGGTCCAGACACCAGACCACATTTTAGAATCTAAATCTTTTCTGCTAATAGTGTGGTTCAGACACCAGGCCATATTTCTGAGCCTAAACCCTTTCTGATAATAGTGTGGTCCAGACAATAGGCCACATTTCTAAATCTAAATCTTTTCTGATAATAGTGTGGTTCAGACAGCATGCCATGTTTTTTTTTATCTAAATCCTTTCTGCCAATTGTGTGGGTCAGAGACCAGGCCACATTTCTGAATCTAATTTGCTCGCTCTAATCGTCTGGGCCAGAGATGAAGCCACATTTCAGAATCTAAATAGTTTGTGCTAGTAGTGTGTGCCAGACACCAGGAAATATTTCAGAATCTAAATCCTTTCTGCTAATTGTGTAGTTGAAATGTAACAAGGTGGCCCTGGGCGGTAGTCGCAGCCCGGTCAACTAAGCCACACACCCAGGGACCTTGTACAGAAATAGACAGGACGGACACAGCTTTCATCACGTATTACCTTTGCTTCCTAGTCATTGCAGTCCATGTAATGAAAATCCATTGTCATCGCTGTGATCCAACAGGGATAAACTTTAATAAAACAGTGATGAGAAAAAGGAATACAACACTGGCTTCCTGCTCTCTCCCTGACAATGTCCACGGCTGTACCCACCACAGTCACGGTAGTTGAAATCAAACAGTAGTCCATTTACTGGGATCTGGATACTTTTAGTCCCTTCAACAGTGGTATTTCCCAAGTCCTGGGGCTGTATTGCAATCTTTAAGTCTTTAGTACAGGGTAGCAGATTCTGTTCCCTCCAGGAATATGGCAATGCCACGGCTGCTCCTATACATCTGTCCAGGACAAATGTGCCCGGGCTACTGACTACAGCAGCAGCTTCCTGCCACCTTTTTCTGAGCTGCTAGTCCAGCCCACCTTTAACTATTAACTGTCCCTATCCTACAAACAGGCAGCAGTTAATACAATGGACACATTTGCAATTAAAGAGAACTCACACCATGGACCAATGTTAACATAACACATCAATATAAGGCAATTTGATGAAATTGCATGGTATTTACAGTACAAGTTTTACCATGCACAGTAAGAATAATGTGAACATAGAAGTCAGCACAATACATTAAGAACATATTTATATCAAGTGCTCGGGGGCCACACAGTAAGGAGAGAGGGAACACTGAGGTCCTCCGCCACCTCCTTACAGAAACACCAGGCCACATTTCTGAATCTAAATCCTTTTTGTTAATTGTGTGGACCAGACACCAGGCCTAGTTTTTTAACCTAAATCCTTTCTTCTTATAGTGTGGTTCAAACACCAGCCTGTATTTCTGAATCTGAATCCTTTCTGCTAATAGTGTGGTTTGGATACCAGGCCAAATTTCTGAATTTAAATCCCTCCGACTAATGGTGCAGTCCAGACACCAGGCCACATTTCAAAATCCATATGCTTACAGCTAAAAGTGTGGTCCAGACACCAGTCCATATTTCTGAATCTAAATCATTTCTGCTAATAGTGTGGAACAGACAACAGGCCACATTTCAGAATCTAAATAATTTGGGATAATTTTGTGGTGCAGGCAGTAGTCCACATTTCAGAATCTATATTGTTTGTGCTAATACTGTTGTGCAGGCAGGAGTCCACATTTAAGAATCTAAATCCTTTTTGCTTATAGTGTGGTTCAGACATCAAGTCGCATTTTTAAATCTAAATCTATCCTGCTAATAGTGTGGTTCAGATGCCAGTCCACATTTCTGAATCTTAATCCTTTCTGCTAATAGTGTGAAACAGACAACAGGCCACATTTCAGAATCTAAATCATTTAGGATAATTTTGTGGTGCAGGCAGGAGTCCACATTTCAGAATCTATATTGTTTGTGCTAATACTGTTGTGCAGGCAGGAGTCCACATTTAAGAATCTAAATCCTTTTTGCTTATAGTGTGGTTCAGACACCAAGCCACATTTCTAAATCTAAATCTATCCTGCTAATAGTGTGGTTCAGATGCCAGTCCACATTTCTGAATCTTAATCCTTTCTGCTAATAGTGTAGTCCAGACACAAGGCCTCATTTTTTAACCTAAATCCTTTCTGCTAATAGTGTGGTTCAAAGACCAGGCCACATTTTTTAATCTAACTCCTTTCTGCTAATTGTGTGGGCCAGACATCAGGCCACATTTCTGAATCTAAATAGTCTTGGCCATAGACGAAGCCACATTTCAGAATCTAAATCCTTTCTGCTAATTGTGTAGTCGAAACACCAGTCCACATTTCTGTATCTAAATCGTTTCTGCTAATAGTGTAGTCCAGACACCAGGCCTCATTTTTTAACCTTAATCCTTTCTGCTAATAGTGTGGTTCAAACACCAGCCTGCATTTCTGAATTTGAATCCTTATTGCTAATAGTGTGGTTCAGATACCAGGCCACATTTCTGAATTTAAATCACTCCTGCTAAGAGTGCGGTCCAGACACCAGGCCATATTTTAGAATCCATATGCTCTCTGCTAAAAGTGTTGTTCAGACACCAGGCCACATTTCTGAATTTAAATCCTTTCTGCTAATAGTGTGGTCCAGACACAAGTCCACATTTCTGAAATCTAAATCCTTTCTGCTAATAATGTGGAACAGATAACTGGCCACATTTCAAAATGTAAATCATTGGTGCTAGAAGTGTGGGCCAGATACCAGGCCATAGTTCAGAATCTAAATCCTTTCTGCTAATGGTGTTCTTCAGACACCAGCCAACATTTCTGAATCTGAATCCTTTCTGCTAATAGTGTGGTTCAAACACCAGGACACATTTCTGAATTTAAATATTTTGTGCTAATATAGTGGACCAGACACAAGGCCACATTTCAGAATTTAAATCCTTTCTGCTAATAGTATGGTCCAAACACCAGGTCACATTTCTGAATTGAAATCCTTTCTAATATTAGCGTGGTTGACACACCAACTCACATTTCTGAATCTGAATCCTTTCTACTAGTAGTGTGGATCAGATACCAAGCCATATTTCAGAATCCATATCCTTTCTGCTTATAGTGTGGTCCAGACACCAGACCACATTTCAAAATCTAAATCCTTTCTGCTAATTGTGTGGTCCAGACACCAGGCCACATTTCTGAATCTAAATCCTGTCTGCTAATAGTGTGGGACAGAGACCAGGCCACATATCAGAATCTAAAAAGTTGGTGCTAGAAATGTAGGCAAGATACCAGGCCACATTTCATAATCTAAATCCTTTCTCCTAATAGGGTTAGCCATACACCAGGCAACATTTCAAAATCTAAAATGTTTATGCTAATAGTGTGAACCAGACACCAGGCTACATCTCAGAATCTAAATCCTTTCTGCTAATAGTGTGATGCAAGCACAATATCTCAATAAATAAATACTGATTTTTAATTTAGTGACAGGTGACTGACATGTCTGACCCTAGGGTTGTGAAACAGCTGGTTAAAAGAGGGGAAGGGTACATCCAACTTGAGTGGGTAAAAGCAAGGTAATGCTGGAAGGGGGAATATGCTTGGTGTTCAAGGTGAATGCTGGTTAGGTGGTAATGTAACTGAAAGCTCTACTGAACAAACACCATCTTGTTCTATCCAAAGACAACTGAGAACATCTGTTTCTGGATGGGCTACTCGACTTTCTTTGGCATTCCCACAGTGGTATGCCTTGTAGATAAAGGCTATAAAGATGTCCCAGTTGATGGCAATAGCTGCATCAAGTGGCTTAGTCTCCTCTTCCTCCACCTTAACATCATACTCAGTACAATCCTCATTGGTGGCACCCCAATTACCCTTGTTTTCCCCAACGTGACACCTCTACAGCCTCCCAACTGACTGTGGAGAACCACAGATGGGCAAGTCTGCAGAGCTGTTCACACATTCTATTCCTTGGTCTTCAGAGATCTGCTATAAAGGTTCACAGAATCAAGAGGCATAAAGCATCTACATCGATGTGTAACATTTTTTCAATTGCTTCTGGGACCAGATGAAGTAGGGTCTGAGAAGAATCCAGACCCTTATCAAAAGACATTAACCGCATTGGGTGGAGGTGATTCTAATGAGTCTTAGACACCTGAGGTGCACGCGAACTATACTGTGCAGTCAGGGCAGGAAGAAGAGAAGGGCGACTCTCAGGGCAAGAAATGGGAGAACAGAGAGGATGATGATAAGGTTCTAGACCCCAGTTGGTGTGAACCCAGAGGCATGCAGCAGAGTAGCTCACCAGAGTAGGTGGAGGAAAAGGAAGATGAGGAGGTTACATTGCGGTTTGCTGCACAGACACGAAGTAATGCATTCAAAGCTCTAAATGCTGGCCCAGACCATGATACCTCATGCAAGGCCCATGGCTGACTGCTGATGTGCCATTCTAAAATATCTGCTGTGGGTGAATTGATCAGTCAACTACTTGAGTTACTATCCTTACATTTTTCTAACATTAGTGGTCTGGCTGGAATTCCTTGATGACGTCAGAGCATATAAAAGCTGACTGCTACTCCACGTATTTCCAGTCTAAAAGAACACACTTTATTCACACCACACAGAATATATAACACAGATACACAGGGCAAGCCAATAGAAAAACAGGCCAGACATACATTACAATAGCCGCAGGGGGCCGGAACCTGCTGATATTTACTGTGGGAATTACAAAGGTGGGGGAGGACAAAAGGGGAATATCGTGTCCCCTCTGCCCAGGGGCGCAGCCTGTCGACTGATGCATTTCACATGGAACCTATTATACATATTATATACTGCATAACATATTCTTGGTGCTGGGGGTTCTGTAACACAGACCATGATACCTCATGCATGGCCCATAGCTGACTGTTGCTGTTAAAAATTTCTAAAATTTCTATTTTGGGTGAATTGATCAGTCAAACTACCTGTGTTACTATCCTTAAATTTTTCTACCAATAGTAATCTACGAAACTAATATTTGTGCCGCCTAAGTTTGGCTAAGCAGAAAAGCAGTTTAAGCTGTGAAATGAGGTATTGTGGCTCCCAGCACAGCAGGCTTACACTGGCCCATCACCCTCCTCCTCTTAATTTAAAATTAAATTTAAAGCTGTAAATTCTGGCCCTGACCCTGATACCCCATGTATAGACCATGGCTGACTGCTGCTGTGCCATAATCAAATTTCTACTGTGGGTCATTCGATACCACTATTCCAAGTGTCTTCCCCTAATTTTTTGAAATGCGTGGACTCCAATTTGGGTCTCCTTCATGTCTGTTGCCCGAATTTGGCAGGACTCTCAGATCACCAGGCCTATACCTATAAGCCGTCCACCTGTTGCTGATCAATGTATCAGTCCAAGTCCTGTCCATGCATCCATACTGCTCAATTATGCTATTTGTACTCTGAGTCAATTGATACCACTTTTCCTCATGTCTTCCCTTAATTTGAACTGTTTTGGCAGCTTTTTGGCCCCCTGAAGGTGTTGTCTATGCGTTTGGTTTTGACTCCCATTGAATTAATTGGGATTATGAATTGATATGTTCGACGAATTGGTCGGTGAACTTGTTCTGTGAACATCGGGACGTTCGCCAATCTGAATGGAAACTTGAAAGATCTCTTATCACTGGTGTCATCGCCACATAATGTGGGACATTCTGAGACGTTGTGCCTGTTCCAAATTAAATTGTAAAATTCAAATACATGCATGCAAGAGCCACTCTAATACATTAAGAATTAAAGAAGATCTCTCCTTATTACATACCTTGGTGAGGGTTTTATAGGTTATTAGTAGTGATGAACGAATGTGCTCGCAGCTACTCGATACTTGCCTGAGTATCACTTTGCTCGGTGAACTCAGCGAGCACTGAGTATTTCCAGGATTATTCGGAGGGAGCTCGGGTCTCCGCCCTGCAATTCTGGCGCTCTTTAGAGCACCAATGACAATGCATTGATTGGATGCCATGCACAGCAATGCCGCTGCCATCTTTGTTGTGGTATTACAGTGATTGGCTGGCCGCACAGTGTCATCAGTAGTGTTGAGCATTCCGATACTGCACTGCACTCTCAGCCTCTCCCTATTTGCTTGGTCAAGCTGCAGACTACAGCCAGGTCATAGTAATAGAAGAGCGTGCAAATGTTTGAATTTAATTTATTTTTGTCTCATCCATAAGATGTGAGTGCGCCAAAAAATCTGTCCTTTTTTTTGGAGCTATCTAATACTTTGCAGTGTCTTACAACATTTTTGGACACCATTTTGCTGCCCCAAAAGCCTGCAGCTGGCGCAAAAATATTTAGCTACAGTTCTTAGATTTATCACTGTGAGTTATACGCCACACGCATCACATATCATTGAGCAAAAATATCTTTCAATTTTAATACTCCTTTTTTGTGTCATAGCCAACTTGTTGACACAATTTTGGTGTGCCCAAAAAAATCAAGGCCACATTTAGATCAGTCTGTTATCTCAGGATGATGGCTGGTGCATGTGTGGTAGAAAAATCTTTAAATCGCAGGCATACATTGGCTAACTCTGTCTGCTAGCCTTGTTCTACTCATTTTTTATTGTTTTCAAAAATTCACAAAAAACATTAAAAAAAATTCATACAGTCTTGTTATCTCAGGTTGAGGACGGTTGTGTCTGTGGTGGAAAAATCTGTTATTCACAGGCATACGTTGCATAGTTCTGTCTGCTAGCCTTGTTCTACTCCTTTTTTATTATTTTCAAAAATTCACAAAAAAAGACATTTTTTTATACAGTCTGTTCTCTCAGGCTGAGGCCTGGTGTATCTGTGGTGGAAAAATCTTTTATTTGCAGGCATACGTTGCATAGTTCTCTCTGCTAGCCTTGTTCTACTAATTTTTTATTTTCAAAAATTCACAAAACACATAGCAAACAAATTATACAGTCCTTTACCTCAGGCTGAGGGCGGTTGTATCTGTGGTGGAAAAATCTTTTATTCTCAGGCATACGTTGCATAGTTCTGTCTGATAGCCTTGTTCTACTCATTTTTTATTTTTTTCAAAAATTACCAACAAACATAAAAAATGTATACAGTCTGTTATCTCAGGCTGAGGCCTGGTGCATCTGTGGTGGAAAAATCTTTTATTTGCAGGCATACATTGCATAGTTTTGTTTGCTAGACTTGTTCTACTCATTTGTTATTGTTTTCAAAACTAGCAACAAACATAAAGAAAAATTATACAGTCTGTTATCTCAGGCTGAGGCCTGATGTATCTGTGGTCGAAAAATCTTTTATTCCCAGGCATACATTGAATAGTACTGTCTGTTAGCCTTGTTCTTCTCATTTCTTATTTTTTTCAAAAATTACCAACAAACAAAATTTTTTTTATACAGTCTCTTATGTCAGGCGGAGGACAGTTGTATCTGTGGTGGAAAAATCTTTTATTCGCAGGCATACATTGTATAGTTCAGTCTGCTAGCCTTGTTCTCATTTTTTATTATTTTCAAAAATTACCAACAAACATAAAAAATATATACAGTCTGTTATCTCAGGCTGAGGCCTGGTGTATCTGTGGTGGAAAAATTTTCTTTTTGCAGGCATACTGATCACATATAATTTTTCTCCAAATAAATCCATTTGTTTTGAGGTTTTCAAATATTTCAGTAGTTAATTTAAAATGGTCAAGGCAAGGGGCAAGGGACGGGGAAGTGGATGTGATGCTGATGGTGCATGCAGAGGACGAGGCTGTGGCCAAATTAAAGTGGGCCACAACAAAGACACACATGTTTGCTTTTGACTTTCCCATCCCAGTTTCTAGGGGACTGCAGCACACTACTATTGAAGCCAGGGCAGTGTGAAGCAGTCGTTACTTGAATAGCGGATAATGCTTCCAGTCACTTAGCCACCTCCACCACCTTGTATTCCACATGTTCTTTCCAATTTTCCTATCTCTGGACCATCCTCTTATGGCCTAGTTTATACCTCTCCAATCTAAAAATATTGAAATACTATTATATTATATTTGTATTTATAAACCTGTCTCTGAGCTGTTGCTACGGACCAATATATCTCGTTGGACACATTCTGGCTTCATATCTATGAACCTGTATTCGCCTCTCCCTTTTGTTATTTTCTTTCATAGGTGGATTCACATTTTTTATTTATTTGTTTGATTTCAGTATGATTTATCTTTATGTCTCCTCTTCCACCGCCATTAGATCACCAGGGTTATCGTGTTCCGTGCTGCTACAGCCATTCCAATTTTTGGCAAGGGTGTCTATGATGCTTATAAAATATTTTTAACAATTTTCCTCCCCCAGGGAAAAATTTTTGTCAGCCTATGCACTTAGTGTATCGCAAATTCGGTAATTGTGAGCCGACTCAAATATTGAAATATTCGTTCGTCTCTAGTATCAGAGTCTGGGCCAGCATTTAGAGCTTTGAATTGCAGTTTAAATTAAGACCTGGTGGTTACAAAAGTGCTATAAGCCTTCCTCGCTGGGAGCCTTAATATGTCATGCAACAGCTTTTTTTGTTGTTCCTAACCACACTCAGAAGGCACAAACATCAGTTTCATGGAGTACTTTTGGTAGAAAAATGTAAGGATAGTAACACAGGTAGTTGAGTGAAATTAAGTGCAGGCATGTCTGTCTGGGAGACCTACTGCTGCAGACAACATACATGAAGTAAATCCAACTTGAATTCTCTACATTTACATTTCAAAAAATTATTGTCACACACCACTAAAGAGGCATCAATTTCCACAGAGTGGAAACAGTATAATAGGCCTCTGAGACACCTTCCACTACAGGCAGCCCACCAGATGGAGACCTAACTTGGAGCCTCCACATATAAAAAAAAATGTTTGTAACATCAGCAGAAGTAACAACAGCAGGCACAGAAGCCACAGCAAAGGACTGCAATAAAGTGAGATCAATGAATTACACTAAAAACAACACCATCGTCGAGTCTGTCCAGTCTGTGACTGGGGTGCAATAGTCATTGGAAATCCATAACTTGTTCATCTTGATGAAAGATAGGTGGTCTACACTTTCAGGGGTCAGCCGGATGCGCTTATCCAACAGGACACCACCAGCAACACTGAAGACACGTTCTGAGAGAACTCTAGGCTGGCGGGCATGAAAAAACCTCAAGGAGTGTCAGGCAAGCTCAGGCCACTCTTTCATTTTTGAAGACCAAAACACAAAAGAGTACAAACTCCCCCTGATGGCCATTGATAATGAGCTCGATATACTCCAGCACCATCCTTT
Source organism: Ranitomeya imitator (assembly GCF_032444005.1). NCBI lineage: Eukaryota > Metazoa > Chordata > Amphibia > Anura > Dendrobatidae > Ranitomeya > Ranitomeya imitator. The sequence continues at coordinate 68,866,350 of NC_091290.1, read as the reverse complement.
CAAGTCATTGACAACATGTCAGACTTGTACTGTGTTCTGTTGGGGCACGGGCTGGTCTAAAAAATGTGTTACATGACTCACAGAAATTGCTTATGTCACTTACATTGCTGCTACTACTAACGTTTTTGCACTGATGCCTTGATTTTCCCAGATTTGGAAATGTAGAACTGCAATGCATACTATGTGCCTCACTGCTGTGTTGCAGGAAACTAATATTATAATTGTCTACAAGGGTGTTTAGATACTCCAGCATGTGCATGTTCCTTTCCAGGGGGAATGCATCTGGTAAAATTTACTCTTGTACTGCGGATGTAACAGTGTGGCAACCTAGTAGACAGCACTATTTCCAACCCTTAGAATACAGCATCATGTTGAAGATAGTGCAGCAAAAAGGCACTCATGCGTCGGGCGTTTCCATGAGGTCCAAGTCCATGGTGTGTTGGTGGACACACCAAGCCAATTATGGCCAACTGAGAAGGTATCATTATCCTCTTCATCTCCTGACTGTTGTGCATCTATCACCTCTTCCTCCTCATCCTCCTCCATTTGTTTTTAAGCTCCTGAACCTTCACTAACAGTTTGTCTGTTACCATAAGCCCCCATGGATTGCTCTAATCCACCCTCCCTTGGCACCCGCCTTTGCGATGACAATCAAAACTTAAAGATATTGTTATCCCTTCTGTATCCTTCTCTGCTTCCTCCACTTCCTCTGGGACCACTACCTACTCCCACAGACTATTCAAAGTGGGCCCCAGCATATAGGTTGCCGGAATAGTGATGCGAATGATGGCATCATCAGCGCTATCCATCTTAGTAGCTATTTTGAAACTGTGCAGAAGAGTGCAGAGATTCTTCATCTGTGCCCACTTCACAAGCGTGATTTGCACCACATCCATACTGCATTGGTCCAGGCTATGCAAAAGGACATCCTGCGCTAGGGCTCATGATTGCTGCCACTGTTGCTACAACTTGTGCAGAGTGGAATTCCACTGTGTCGGAACATCACAAATCAAACTATAAACCGGTAGGATGAACGACCTCTGCAGCGATTCAAGTCGATGACCTGCGGAGTGTGATCATCGGTAGTGAGTATACAGTGACCTTGCTTTCTGCAGCAGTGCATCCAGGCTAAGATAGTGGCCAAAAAATTGCTGTACAACCAGGTTGAGGATGTGAGCCATGCCAAGAACGTGTATGAGGTTGCCCCACTGCACTGTTCGAACGTGTGTCTCATTATGGGAGAGGCTGAGAGTGCAGGGGGGAAGCCCTAGAGCAGATGGAGGAGCCAGAAACAGTGAAGGAAGTGTTAGATACAGAGGTTTGTCTTGCCAGCCTTGGTGAATGTCTGTCCCCACAGCCACCAGAGTCACTCAGTGCCCAGTCAGTGAGATGTATCGCCCCTGCCCATGTTTGCTTGCCACGTGTCAGTGGCGAAATGCCCCCTGGCAGACATAGATTTTTGTCAGGGAACAGTTGATGTTATCTACGACATGCTGGTGTAGCGCAAACTCAGTTTTCTTAGTGAAATAATGGTGACTGGACAACTGGTAAAACTGGGGAAATGCGACGGTCATCAACTTTCGGAAACCATCTGTATCCACTAGGCGGAACGGCATTTCCATGGCCAATAGATTGGAGATGATGGAGATCAAGGACTTAGCTTTGGCATGTGTATTAGGAAACATTATTTTATGTGACCATAACTGCGGAATCAAGGGCTGACTGATGTGCTTTGAAAAAGTGAAGTAGACATAGAGTAAACAGGACAAGCTGCTGGACTGTGAGTGTGGTGCAGGTGGAGATGTTATAATGGATTGAGAAAGATGTGGTGTGCTCAGTTAAATATAAACAGCAGCTATCTCCAGAATTCGTAACAGCTGATGGGCTCTCACTGACCCCGACTACAGAGGGTAAATAAGTGGAGTTTCTGCGGCCACAGGCCTGTGTGAGAACCCTTGGCAAGGTGATTGAGGAGGAAGAAGGAGCAGATGTGGATGAAGTGACAGCCAGTGGTTGGCCGAGGCCCGCTTGTCCACATTTTAGCACAGTAAGATTCCCAGACTAAGGCTTGTTGACTGAGCATGTGCCGGTTCAAGCATGTAGCAGTCAAATTATTGCAATGTTTTCCTCAGATATTTACATTTTCTGGATTATGTGAATCTTTGGAGCAGACCTCTGATGCCCATGGAATAGAATGTGTGAACTGCTCTGCAGAATGGCCTATCCCCACAGCCTGTAGGGCATTTGGAAATTTGTGATGCAGGGTGAAACAAGGATGATTGGGGTGCCACATCTGAGGATTGTGCTGTATGATGTTAAGGTGGAGGAAGAGGAGGTGAAGCCACTTGATGCAGCGTTTGCCATCCACTGCAGCACATGCTCTTTGTGACCTTCATCTATAATGCGTCAAAGGGATTTGAGTAGCCTGTCCAGTAACAGATGTTGTCAGTGGTCTGTGGATAGGACGAAACGGCGTTTGTTCAGTTGAGCTGTCATAAATATTAACACCTAATCCACATACATGTCGAACACCAAACCTATTCCCCCTTCAACCACGACCTTCCTTTTTCCCACTTATGTTATATGTATCCTTCCCCTCTTTTAACCTGCAGTTTAACAACCTTAGGCTCTCACCTTTCAGTCATCACATGAACAATCACTACTTATTTTCTTAGATAGTGTTCCTGAACGACACTCTTAAGGTACCGTCACACTAAGCGACGCTGCAGTGATACCGACAACGATCCGGATCGCTGCAGCGTCGCTGTTTTTTCGCTGGAGAGCTGTCACACAGACAGCTCTCCAGCAACCAACGATGCCGGTAACCAGGGTAAACATCGGGTTACTAAGCGCAGGGCCGCGCTTAGTAACCCGATGTTTACCCTGGTTACCATCGTTAAAGTAAAAAAACCAACCACTACGTACTTACCTACCGCTGTCTGTCCCTGGCGCTCTGCTTCTCTGCTCTGGCTGTGAGCGCCGGTCAGCCGGAAAGCAGAGCGGTGACGTCACTGCTCTGCTTTCCGGCCGCTGTGCTCACAGCCAGTACAGGAGGAGTGCAGAGAAGCAGAGCGCCGGGGACAGACAGCGGTAGGTAAGTATGTAGTGGTTGTTTTTTTTACTTTAACGATGGTAACCAGGGTAAACATCGGGTTACTAAGCGCGGCCCTGCGCTTAGTAACCCGATGTTTACCCTGGTTACCAGCGAAGACATCGCTGAATCGGCGTCACACATGCCGATTCAGCGATGTCAGCGGGAGATCCAGCGACGAAACAAAGTTCTGGACTTTCTTCCCCGACCAGCGACATCACAACAGGATCCTGATCGCTGCTGCCTGTCACACTGGACGACATCGCTAGCCAGGACGCTGCAACGTCACGGATCGCTAGCGATATCGTCTAGTGTGACGATACCTTTATACCTAATGATTTTTAAGGGCCTCCTGATTCCTCACAGTTTTATCACAAATGATTTGCATTAGCAAATAGGGTCTCCTGGCTGAACACCTATATTAGACGTAACAATTTTTAAAAGGAAATGGGGCCTCCTGATTCCTCCATCAACAGAGTTTTATCACAAAAATGATTTGGATAAGCCACTGGACCCTCCTGACTGCAACACACACAGCACAATCTATTTAGATGCTGGAAGATCGATTTTTACACAGGACAGGATCCTGTCTAGCGAACTGACAAGTTCTCTTTCAGCAGCAACATCAGCAGTAGCGGCCATTCTGCACTGCTAGACTTAGAAAATGGCACCAGCAAAAACATGATGTCCTCTTTTAAATATGGACAGGGACATGTAACTTCGGCAGACAATCACAGAAGACTTTGTGTCATGACATTGTGGATGGTTTCTGTGCCCTGATTGACTGCCAGAATGTTCACACATTAAGTTATTCCAGAACAAAAAAAAGAATGCACTCCACCGGTCCTCTGACCTAGACACCCCCCTCCCCTCATAAAACACATCCCCACTGCTAATCATACAACACCAATATCATAGATAAAGTCAAAACAAAAGCAATAGTGGAAATGTGATAATTTACTGATCTGTGACTGAATTTTGCAGAGTTTGATGGAAAAATGCTTGGGAAACCACACAAATCCGAATGTGCTACATTCATGCAGAATTTGAGATTGGCGAACATTTTCTGAACAAGTTCGCTCATCGCTAATCTCATCACCAAAGTCAGATCATCATTCCCCTCAGTTCTACAGCCAACAAGAAAACACAACTTGAAAACAGTGCAGCTATCTTGATTCTGCTTGCCAGAGACATTCTATGACTACTCAAGGTAAGTCAGCAAATTAGCAGACCACATGATGTTCGATTTGCCCAAAGCTTTGATCTAGGCTGGGTTATCATAGGCAATGTCTACATACTGTAGATAAGGTAAAGAGGTCTTCTCATGTAAGACTGATATCTTGCCAAATTGTCACAGCACTTACTTTCACCCATGTCCACATCATTACTGGGTGAAGGAAAAGCTAAGTGAAAGTAAGGGGCATCAAGAACCACCTGACAACATGAACACGTTCCTGTCCTGTGATGACAGTCTCCGGTCAACAGTGTTCAATTCTACAAGTGAAGACAACAAGATGCCACCTGCAAGAGACGACAAAGAATCAATTAAGATTATGGAAAAGGAATTCACTGAACAGCTGGGTAGCACCTTTACACTTTTATTCTCCAACACCAAGGTTGCCAAATAATCTGCAGAAAGCAACTGCAAGGTTTTCATTTTTAAAACACACTCTACAGAGGGAACAAGAGATAGAGAAACATTTCATATACTTCATGCAGAAAAAATCATGCAGACCCTGCACTGCCACTAAAGGAAAGGGAAGAATGCTGGTACCTTTCATCTTTTGGTGTCGATCTCCCTCACAACCCTAACCAAATCACTGTGGTGTTTGACTCCAGTGCTCGGTATGAAGGCATTTCTCTCAATGACTTACTTTTCACTGGGCCTAGACTAACCTTATAGGAGTACTGATTCCGTTCAGGCAATAACTTTTTGCAGTAATGGCCAACATCCAGCAAATGTTTCGGTCATGATCCAGTCTGGGGTTTGCTTCTGATTATTCTCCCTGGGATGGTCATGCCGGGGTTAATCTTCCTTGCCTCATTTTGGGATCTTCCTGGCTATTTCTGTCCGCTGTTACCTGCAAGCAATGTCAGTTATAGTTCCTGTCTCTGACCCGTTATACCCTGGTTTGTCCTCTGCCCATTTACCTAGGTCCTGTTCCTGTGTTGCCCTGTGACATCGCTCATTGTAGCACTTGCTCTCTGTATTGTGACCCCTTGGTATTTGACTCGGTTTGTTCTCTGACCTGTTTTACTGTCTTGCATCTCTGGCTTTCCTGATCCTGATCAGCTCTGATTTCTTTGGGTCATTTCTGACCATGTGTATTGCTGTTACCTCTGGTACTTCATTCCCTCTCTGTTGCTGACCCGTCTTTTTCTGACTACTCCTTCGCGACCTAGTGGCTTCTGCTTGCTGCTCTGTTATTTCACTGTGAGTGTACCTGTTTTCCTTCACCCGCACTCTCTGGTGGAGGATGGGTGCTACTGCGCTCCAGCAGCCATTACATTATACCTGACCAGTTTATTTAGAGGGGTTTTTCATTTTTTTCCCGTGGCTATGGATCTGCTGCGCAATGTTGCTGACCAGGTGTCCAGTTTGAAGCAGAAGATGGGGAATTGTCGGTGGAACATAGGGCCCTAACTACGTCCCATATTCAATTACAGAAAGAGTTGACGGAGATGGTTAAAACTGTGCAGGGTGCCACCCCCCATGTTGTCAGCAGGTCTGGCAATTCTGTAGATGTCACCTTGCACTCTCCCAAACCCTTGGTCAAGCTTTCTGACACCTTTGCTGGTGAGAACAATAAGTTTCATACGTTTAAGGAGAGTTGCAAATTGTTGTTAGACCTCGATCCTCTGGGGATGAGAGTCAGCATGTGGGAATAATTATTTCCTTACTTCGGGAGGGTCCCCAATCTTGGGTTTTCTCATTGTCCCCCACTGCCCCTGAACGGATGTCGGTGGATAGGTTTTTTGAGGCCCTAGGACTTATCAGTGATGAACCAGACCATGTTAGGATGGCAGAGGATACTATCATGGGTCTTGCTCAGGGAAAGCTCTCAACCAAGTGGTATTGCTCGGAGCTTAAACAATGGTTCCCAGAGGTCTCATGGAACAACTCTGCACTCAGGTGCCAGTTCCAGAGGGGACTGTCTTACCATATGAAGGACACCCTCGCTCTCCATCCATCACCTAGTTCTTTAGAGGGGGCTATGACTCAGGCCATCCAGTTGGATCAAAGCCTAAGGAAGAGGGGTGTCATGCAGCGAGAAGGGCCTTTACTTCCAAGTTACCCTGATGCTACGCCTCTGTCCAAGCCCATGGAGGAGGGGTCATCACCGTCAAGGAAAGAGAGAGGAGATGACGACATGATGGGAGACTCTTCTACTGTGGTAGTCCGGGAAACTGGAAGAAGGACTGTCCTTCCTGTCCTCCAACTCCCAAGGTGCCGGGAAATGCCAAAGTCTGGGTAACTGTCGAGGAGGTTGCTCAGACTTTCAGGTACTTTTGGCCTCATATCTTAAACTACTATTGGAAGTAGAACTTTGTGTCAAGAATGGATGTACCTCCAGTTCAGCTTTTGTGGTTCATTTTTTAACTTGATTGATTCTGATTTGGTGGCCAAATGTAAGATAGGGACAGTCAGGCTGGAAACTAATAGTGGCCATTGATAAAACAACCCTCACTAAGAATGTTGTTAAGTTTATCTCTGAGCAGTTTATCCTTAAGGTGGGGTCCTGTCATCAAGAACGTATTGCATGTTTTATTATGGACAATCTACCTGCGGGACTGGTGTTGGGGTTTCCCTGGTTACTGTTACATAACTCGATCATTGATTGGGAATCTCAGGGCATTGTTAATTGGGGTCCTAATTGTTCTAAAGATTGCCTTGTTAATGTGTCTGTGTCCTCCATCAGTCTGGAGGGTATTCCGGAATACCTGAAGGATTTTGAGGACCTATTCTCCGAAAAGAAGGCTGAGGTTCTACCACAACACCACCCATTCGATTGTGCTGTTACTTTTATCCCTGGTGCCAAACTGCCCAAGGCCCATTTATATAATCTCTCCGGCCCTGAGCGGGTGGCCATGAAGGAGTATATCTCCAACAGTCTTCATAAAGGGCACATTTGCCCCTATGTGTCTCCTGTGGTGGCGGGATTCTTTTTTGTAAAGAGGTGGGAGTGGGGACGGTTTTGTCTCAAGGGCCCTCCACATTAACCAAATTAAGACCCTGTGCCTTTTTTTCTAAAAAGTTTTCCCCTGCAGATAGGAATTACGATGTGGGTAATCGGGAGTTGCTAGCCATTAAATTGGCTTTTGAAGAATGAAGGCAATTTTTGGAGGGGGCTGTCCATCGAATCTCGGTCATCGCGGACCACAAGAACCTGTCTTATATTGAGTCAGCCAAATGTTTAACCCCAAGGCAGGCGAGGTGGTCACTTTTTTTTCTTGATTTCAGGTTTCCATCACTTTTAGGTCTTGATACAAGAATGTGAAGGCGGATGCCTTATCCCGCAGCTTGGATCCAATATCTCCTCCTGAACCTCCTTCCTCCATTCTTCAGCATGGGGTGGTTGTGGCTGAAGTTTTCTCACCATTAGAGTGGGAGATTCGGGAAGCCCAGTCTCTTGCTCCTCCATCCACGCTGGATAATAAGTTTTCTGTGCCTGTCCAGTATCTGTTAAGGGTGCTCTGGGAATTCCATGACTTGGCTCTTAACGGGCATCCGGGAATCTTGACCACCTGCAAAGCCAACGCTAGGTTATTTTGGTCGGCTTCATTGGCTTCTGATGTTGCTGGGTTTGTGCCTGTGCTAATACCTCCCTTAACTGGCCGGCCAGGGAATCGGTGCCATTGCCAATTCCAGATAAACCTAGGACCCATCTGTCCATGGATTTTAGCATGGACCTTCCTCCTTCTAATGGTAAAACTGTGGTCTGGGTGGTGGTGGATAGGTTCAGCATACAAGTGCATTTTGTACCATTGGAGGGGCTGCCTAATACGGAGACATTGTTGAACCTTTTTGTCGAGCATGTTGTGCTATTACATGGTGTGCCTGTGAGTGTGGTCTCTGATAGAGGAGTACAATTTGTATCTAAGTTCTGGAGAGCTTTTTGTAAAAGGCTGGGTATCAGATTGACCTTTTCATCAGCCTATCATCCTAAGACCAACGGTCAGACTGAGAGGACCAATAAATCTTTGGAGCAGATTTTACAGTGCCTTGCCATGTCACATCACAATGATTGGTGCTCTTCATTACCATTGGCAGAAGTCACATTTAATAATCGTATTAATCAGTTCACTAGTACTTCCCCATTCTTTTGCAATTATGGTTTCCACCAATAAATCCAATACACAATAAAACGTAACATTTACTAATAATAAAGATAAAATTGACAACACTCACAACCTAAAAAAGTCTAATATTTGGCTGAAAAAAGATGCAGGGTGCACTCAGTCCCTAATACGTTGGCTGTCTGTGCCCTACCTTGCTGCGGAGGTTGGCACCCTATATATCCTGCGCAATGGCGCCCCCGCTCAACGTAGGCTCGCCCTGACTCACCCTAGACAACCCTCAAGTGTGGAATAAGATAGACAAACAGCAGACCATACAAACAGACAAACAAATATAATTGACCAATGTGCTATGTAATTAGAGCACATGAAAATAATGTGCAAGTGTGCTATTTTAAATCAGCAGTAACGCACACTCAGTAATAATTGCACATATCCCCATATGGCCTATAACCTTACTGCGGGATTTCCTCTGTACCTAAATACACTCTGCCTGCTTGCGGGGGTTGGCACCCCAAAAAATCCTGTGCAATTAGCGCCCCCGCTCCCGCCGTCTGGCCCTAATACGCCCTAACACTGCCAGATGGCAAAAAAACGAAAAAATACAAAAAGCAGACCTAGCGTACAGTCACTAATAAGAATTAACCATAGCACCTAGTCAAAAACGTATACATAAAAAAGACACAATAAATGTGTAAATCCCCAATCTCATAGATAATACATTTACAAAATAAATATGTTCATTTCAGTATGTTCATCTCGACGCGTTTCTCCGAGGTCTGTTCATCAGGAGACATACTAGAAAAATATCACTTATCTGAATGAAGGGTAAGAAGATAAATCACTTGGAAGAAGTGTGCGATACAGTAGTGGGGAACAATGTCCATCCCAGACCACAGGTTCAAATCAGCCTTGCACATGGAGTATCCACTGTGCTTTATATATCCTCACACTAACCTCCTCATGGTGCCCGTCAGCACTTTGTGACCCACGCCGGTTCAATCAACTTCCGGGTCCTACACCCCATATCACATGACTTGTTGCAGACCGCTACTTACTGCGCAAGTGCCAGTATACAGCTCCCCTTACGCAGGTGCCTCTCTCTTGGACCGCATGCGTATCATTCTGCGCATGCCCCGTACATATTCCTGGGTCTGTAATGAGAAGTTTGCCCCATAGAGAACGACATATGTCGGGACACTGCTCACTGCGCAGGCGCCACAGCAAGGATCATCACACACAAGCGCCTCCCCGTATTGAAGCTCCTGGACTGCACAAGCGTTTCACTCTGCACATGCGCCACAGCCTGCCAGCTTTGTGCACAGGAGCCAATCACCGTTGTATGGCTTTAATTTACTGCTATGTCTATGTTGGAACGCAGATGCGTTCCCTCATGCGCATGCGCTGGAGAGAGGCTCTCATTGCCCTGAGGTTACCACCGCTGTAGGTTTTGGTTCAATGGGATGCTAGATACTTCAGTTTAAATCAAGTGCCTTACTCATCTTTGATTTACTCATTAAAAATGGCACAGAGATGATGATATTGAGCCTATTATTAGAGAAAAAAAGAGCGCTGAAACGAACACCATTAATTAGACCGTGCACAACCTAATAAATTAATAAATAATAATAACTCAACAAAATGATAATGACCAACCCCTCTTTTGGGACAATGGGTCATGGTGTTACATTCCATAAGGGATTCTCAAGAAGGGGGCGGGTTAGGAAAATTCTCACACAAAGCAGCCAAATTGCAGTTGGTCATTCAAGCCTTGTGGTTTCATACTCTTCATGCGAAATATCCATTTTGCTTCTTTTTGCAAAATTAAACTATCCCAGTCTCCACCTCTGACTGGTGGTGTGACCACTTCCATCACTGAAAAGCTACAACACTTCAAATCACCTCCATGTATCCCCCTAATAAGATTGGAAATAGGGGTATCTCGTGATATGTGATATGGGGTGTAGGACCCGGAAGTTGATTGAACCGGCGTGGGTCACAAAGCGCTGACAGGCATCATGAGGAGGTTAGTGTGAGGATATATAAAGCACAGTGGATACTCCATGTGCAAGGCTGATTTGAACCTGTGGTCTGGGATGGACATTGTTCCCCACTACTGTATCGCACACTTCTTCCAAGTGATTTATCTTCTTACCCTTCATTCAGATAAGTGATATTTTTCTAGTATGTCTCCTGATGAACCGACCTCGGAGAAACGCGTCGAGATGAACATACTGAAATGAACATATTCATTTTGTAAATGTATTATCTATGAGACTGGGGATTTACACATTTATTGTGTCTTTTTTTATGTACATGTTTTTGACTAGGTGCTACAGTTAATTCTAATTAGTGACTGTACGCTCGGTCTGCTTTTTGTATTTTTTCGGTTTTTGCCATCTGGCAGTGTTAGGGTGTATTAGGGCCAAACGACAGGAGCGGGGGCGCCAATTGCGCAGGATTTTTAGGGTGCCAACCCCCACAAGCAGGCAGAGTGTATTTAGGTACAGAGGAAATCCCGCAGTAAGGTTGTAGGCCATATGGGGATATGTGCAATTATTACTGAGTGTGCGTTACTGCTGATTTAAAATAGCACACTTGCACATTATTTTCATGTGCTCTAATTACATAGCACATTGGTCAATTATATTTGTTTGTCTGTTTGTATGGCCTGCTGTTTGTCTATCTTATTCAACACTTGAGGGTAGTCTAGGGTGAGTCAGGGCTAGCCTACGTTGAGCGGGGGCACCATTGCGCAGGATATATAGGGTGCCAACCTCCGCAGCAAGGTAGGGCACAGACAGCCAACGTATTAGGGACTGAGTGCACCCTGCATCTTTTTTCAGCCAAACATTAGACTTTTTTAGGTCGTGAGTGTTGTCGTTTTTATCTTTATTATTAGTAAATGTTACATTTTATTGTGTATTGGATTTATTCGTTCATTTAGTGCTTTAGTCGGTGAATTATATTTCTTTTTGGGCACTTACATTGATTGTTTCTGTGATATGGTTTCCACCACCATTTTGAGGAATTTTCTCAGCTGGATTCGGGTTGTCCTGGTGCTGATGTTGCAATTTATCGGTTGGGGGAGGTCTGGGAGAGGGTCTAAAGGAACATTGGAGAAGCTCAGGGCAAGTATATTTTTTTACTGATAAATGATGGTTGGTGGGCCGGAATTCCAGGTGGGGGACAAGGTATGGTTATCCACTAAGAATATAAGGTTGAGGATTCCTTCTGCTAAGTTGGGTCCCAAGTTTATTGGATCTTACGAAATTTTGTAGGTAGTTAATCCTGTTGCCTTTCACCTGCGCTTGTCTCCGTCATTGCGGATCCCCAATGTATTCCATAAGGCTCTTTTGAAACAGTGGGTATCCTTTTCAGGCGACTCTGTCTTTTCCGCCTCCTGTTTTGGTGGGTGATCAGACCGAGTATGAGGTGGAACTGATTGTTGATTCTCGGATGCTCCGCCGTTCATTTCAGCATCTGGCCCATTGGAAAAGTTATGGTCTGGAGGATCAGTCTTGGGTACCAGTTCACTTGGTCCATGTGGATCAGTTGGTCCGAGCTTTTCATGCTCGGTATCTGGTGAAACCTGGGGGTCTGGTGGACCTCCATTCAGAGGGGGGTACTGTCATGATCCAGTACGGGGTTTATTTCTGATCATTCTCTCCCTGGGAAGGTCATGCTGGGTTATTTGACTCGGCTTGTCCTCTGACCTGTTTGACTGTCTTGCGCCTCTGGCGTTCCTGCTCCCAATCGGCACTGACTTCTTTGGCTTGTTTCTGACCACTTGTATTGCTCTGACCTCTGGTACTTTGCTCCCTCTCTGTTGCTAACGTGGCTTTTTCTGACTACTCTTTTGCCACCTAGTAGCTTTTGCCTGCTGTTCTGTGATTTCACTGTGAGTGTACCTATTTTCTTTCCTCTGCACCCAGTGGTGGATGTTGGGTGCTACTCTGCTGCAGCATGCAGTACATTTTCATTGCTTTATCACTTGGGAAGACAGTAGAAACTACCTCAGGTTCCTGTAGCACATGGACAACAACATCCACAACGAGGTCAAAGATTACTGGATGAAGGTACCAGTCTTTGGCACAGCAGGTGAGGGGCTGATGTCAATCTATAGACTGAGATTGATAGCCCAAAAAGAAGAGAGAGCATGGATTTGATGCTCACCTATTTTTGGTGAAGACATAGATTATGGACTTTGCCTACTAGTGAAAAGGCAATTGATCAGCTCTCTAGAACACAGGAAATGCTATCTGCTGCAGACCTCAGACATAAGTTCATCTCCAACAGTCAGGAGGTAATGAAAGCATTTCTATTTGAGGACCATGCAATGAGATTAAAGAACCTCGATTTGGGTTCTGATGGTCCTTCCACGCAACATAGCATTGATTTGCTGTTGGACATTAAACAGGACACCTTCAAATTCCAAGTGTTAGTTTCACTGAATAAGGAGTCTTATCTGTTGTAAAACAGCACCTTTGATCCTCTTGAGTTTATAGCACCCGCCATCACCATTCAAAGTAAGATGCTGCTGACTCAATTTACTGCTGGAGCTTTCACCTTTTGGATTATTGGGTTGGTAGATGTATTTGCAATCTGTGGCTACTCCAATCCGAACATGGATTTCCAATAAAACTTGTCTTGCAGAGGGATGCGGCAGTCTTGAAATTGCCAAACCTTTGAAGCGTGATCACCGAACAATCAAGCGTTTCATGGCAAATAGCCAACAGGGTCGCAAGAAGCGTGTTGGGCAAAAAGGTGCCCACGAATTGAGGAAAATCAAGCGTGAAGCTGCCAAGATGCCATTTGCCACCAGTTTTGCCATATTTCAGAGCCGCAACGTTACTGGAGTAACAAAAACACACAAGGAGTGCGAAGGCTGAAAAACGACCACCTTTGAACAAGAAACATAAGATAAAACATCAAGACTGGGCCAAGAAGTATCTTAAGACTGACTTTTCATAGGTTTTATGGACTGATGAAATGAGAGTGACTCTTGATGGGCCAGATGGATGGGCCAGAGGCTGGATCAGTAAAGGGCAGAGAGCTCCACTCTCACTCAGACGCCAGCAAGGTGGAGGTGGGGTACTGGTTTGGCTGGTATCATCAAAGATGAACCTGTGGGATCTTTTTTGGTTGAGGATGGAGTGCAGCTCAACTCCCAGACCTACTGCCAGTTTCTGGAAGACAACTTCTTCAAGCAGTGGTACAGGAAGAAGTTGGTATCGTTCAAGAAAAACATGATTTTCATGCAGGACAATGCTTCATCACATGCCTCCAACTACTCCACAGCGTGGCAGGCCAGTAAAGGTATCAAAGAAGAAAAAATAATGACATGGCCCCCTTGTTTACCTGATCTGAACCCCATATAGAACCTGTGGTCCCTCATAAAATGTGAGACCTACAGGGAGGGAAAACAGTCCACCTCTCAGAACAGTGTCTGGGAGGCTGTGGTGGCTGCTGCACGCAATGTTGATCGTTACCAGATCAAGCAACTGACAGAATCTATAGATGGAAGGCTGTTGAGTGTCATCATAAAGAAAGGTGGCTTTACCTGGTGAAAATAAACAAGTGAGATGGGAATATATTTCGTTTTTATTAAGCTGCCTAATAATTCTGCACAGTAATAGTTACCTCCACAAACAGATATCCTCCTAAGATAGCCAAATAAAAAAAAAAACACTCCAACTTCCAAAAGTATTAAGCTTTGATATTTATGAGTCTTTTGGGTTGATTGAGAACATAGATGTTGATCAATAATAAAAATAATCCTCTAAAATATAACTTGCCTAATAATTATGTATGCAGTGTATTTGTACTTTCTATTTGTTTACAGTTTTATTGTCACGTGTGTTATGAGTCGAGTTTCCTCTGCTGCACAGGGGGAATCTCGATCCGTCTCTGCTGCAGTCTCCCATTCTTCTCCAGCCGCAGTGGAGCCTGCTCAGCAGGGATGTCGATCCCAGCGTCTCGCTCAGTCTGACTCTGTGAGAAGAGTTACTGCAGCTTCTCCAGCTTCTGCCTGTAAAGCCTATACTGGTCAGCAGCGAGTGGACTTCTCTGGGACTAAGTCCTTGTCTGCGCACACTGAGCATGCCCAGGGCAAGATCTCCCGTTGGAGATCGAGGGTCATGTGCTCAGACTCTGCAGCGCATTCTATTGGTCCTCTTGGCAGGTCTTGGAAGGGCAAAGTTTCTTTGGCCGCTTCCTGTCCTGCAACTATATAAACTGCGCATGACCGCACGGCCATGCGCTAGTGTACAATTTAATACGTGTGTTTGTTGTGAGTGCAAGTCGTTCTTTAAATACCCCTACCCTATTGTATGATTGTTCGCGTATGGAGTATGGCTGCTATCTAGCGCCCGACTTATCACTCAACGTGTCACACACGTGTCAGCGTCTACTGCTGTGACCGCCAGTGCGGTGCCACGCGCCAGTGTGCGCTTCCTGACCCACGTCTGGGTGCTTAGTGGTGCCTGCCAGCACGGCACAGTTCGCACTTCGGTGCCTTAATTATATAATTCCTTTCACACCCAGTAGCGGTGTAGTGCCAGCAAGGGTCTAATCGGACTACAATCCCTGTTGGGGTTTAGTTCGCTGACCACTTGCTCGCGCTCTATGTGCGGTACCGCGGTCCTGTGACGCAACAGGATCGCTTTCTTCACGCTGGGTGAGGTTTAACCCACGTGTGTATACTTTTGAATACCGCCATATTGTCTGTCATTTCCTAGCAGCAGGTTTCACCTGCACGGTGGACCCCGGACTGCGAACGCATCTATATCATCTCTCTTGGTGCGTTCCGCCAATCCTAACATTACACTAGCGCCAGGGTCTGTCTAGTGATGACAGACAAACAGCAATCTCTGCGGCATATCCAGCAGCTGGAGGGTAGGTTGGCGGCTCTCGAGAGCGCGACCTCAGCTGTGGATGTTACTGCAGTAGCTGTACAGGCTGCCAGCGTGGCTGCAGCTACTATGTCCATTGCCACCCCTGTTCCGACATTATCTCGCCTCCCGCTGCCAGAAAAATTTTCTGGTGATAGCAAGTTTTGTAGGGGATTTGTGAGTCAGTGCTCTATTCACCTCGAGCTCCTGGCTACACGTTTTCCCACAGAGCGGGCTAAGGTGGGAATTATTCTGTCTCTATTGTCGGACAGGGCGTTGGAATGGGCTACGCCGCTGTGGGAGCGTGGCGATCATGTGGTGCAGAGTGCTCCGCTGTTTCTGAGCGCTCTGAAACAGGTCTTTTTAGGACCTCAAGTCACCCATGATACTGCGCTCCAATTGCTGGCATTAACTCAGGGTGAGTCCTTGGTCAGTCATTTTGCCGTCCAATTCCGCACCTTAGCATCTGAGCTGGATTGGTCGGATAAAGCTCTTATCCCCATATTTTGGAGGGGCTTGGCTGACCACGTAAAGGACGCTCTGGCCACTAGGGAGATTCCTGCCACACTGGAGGAGTTAATAACTGTCTCCACTCGAATTGACCTCCGTTTTAACGAGCGGAGTTAGAGCGAGCCCAGTGTAGGCAGAGGTTTCGGCTGGCTCCTACTTTCGCCAAACCTCTGGAATTTCCGGTCCTGGTTCCTGAGTCACATGAGGCCAGGGAAGTGTCACAAGCAGGATCTAAGTCCCGGACCGCTTGAGCGCGTTAATAGCTTGCGGTGACGTCGCGGCTTGTGATTGGTCGCGGCCACGCGACCAATCACAAGCCGCTACGTCTTTGAAAGTCATTAACGCGCTCATTTTTAAAAATGAGCGCGTTAATAGCTTGCGGTGACGTCGCGGCTTGTGATTGGTCGCGTGGCCGCGACCAATCACAAGCCGCTACGTCTTTGAAAGTCATTAACGCGCTCATTTTTCAAAAATGAGCGCGCTAATAGCTTGCGGTGACGTCGCGGCTTGTGATTGGTCGCGTGGCGGTCACATGGGCGGCCCGCGACCAATCAGAAGCCGGGACGTGATTCTCAGGTCCTAAAAGCGCTGATTTTGAACAAAGAAGCCTGCCGGTTACCCGCGCTGAGTTCAGGGGCCGCCGGAGAGGTAAATATATCAATATTTTTTATTTTAATTCTTTATTTTACACATCCCTATGGATCCCAGGGCCTGAAGGAGAGTTTCCTCTCCTTCAGACCCTGGGAACCATGAGAATACCTTCCGATACTTGATGTCCCATTGACTTGTATTGGTATCGGATATCGGTATCGGCGATATCCGATATTTTTCGGGTATCGGCCGATACTATCCGATACCGATACTTTCAAGTATCGGACGGTATCGCTCAACACTATTGCAAAGTCTTCGACCTCCTACGGGCAAACTCCCTCTATGCCAAATTGGAGAAGTGTATGTTTGAGCAGGAGTCTTTACCTTTCCTGGGCTACATCATCTCGGCCCAGGGATTGGCTATGGATCCTGCCAAACTACAGGCAGTGATGGACTGGCAGGAACCCCATTCTCTGAAAGCGGTGCAGCGCTTTATGGGGTTCATAAATTACTATCGTCAGTTCATCCCCCACTTCTCAACCCTGGTAGCTCCCTTGGTATCCCTCACCAAGAAGGGAGCGAATCCTAAATCGTGGTCCGAAGAGGTCTCCAAGGCCTTCACTTCTATTAAGTCCCACTTTGCTAGCGCTCCCATCTTACATCGTCCCGATGTGGATAAGCCATTCCTAATGGAGGTGGATGCCTCTTCCGTTGGTGCAGGAGCAGTCCTCTATCAAAAGGATGCTCAAGGTCGGAAGCATCCATGCTTCTTCTTCTCAAAAACCTTCTCACCAGCGGAGAGAAATTACTCCATCGGGGATAGGGAGTTGCTGGCAATGAAGTTGGCCTTTTCGGAATGGAGACATCTCTTGGAGGGTGCTCGGTTCCCATTCCAAGTCTTCACGGACCACAAGAATTTGGTCTATTTACAGACAGCCCAGCGGCTGAATTCTCGTCAGGCCAGATGGTCCTTGTTTTTCTCCCGGTTCCACTTCACTCTACATTATCTCGCCGGGGAGAAGAACATTCGTGCTGACGCTCTCTCTCGCTCCCTGGTGTCAACTGTGGAGGAGGAGGACGAGCCTCTTCTCATTGTCCCTTCAGAGAGTCTGAGAACCGTAGCTCCGGTTTCGCTTGAGTCTGTGCCTCCGGGCAAGACTTTTGTCCCCATCAATTTGCGTCCGGAGGTTCTCTCGTGGGCTCATTCGTCCAGAGTGGGTGGACACTTTGGGGCAAAGAGGACATCTGAGTTGTTGGCGAGAATGTATTGGTGGCCACATATGGTTCGTGACGTTGGAGACTACGTTCGGGCATGTGTCTCTTGTGCCAAAAATAAGTCTCTCCGTCAACGGCCAGCTGGGTTGTTATACCCTCTGCCGGTGGCAGACAGGCCCTGGGAGATGGTCGGGATGGACTTTGTGGTGGGTTTGCCCAAGTCACGTGGCTGTACTGTCATTTGGGTTATCACTGACCATTTTTCTAAAATGGTGCATTTGGTGCCGCTTCCCCGGCTACCTTCTGCACGGGCCTTGGCAGCATTGTTTGTTAAACACATCTTCCGTCTTCACGGTATGCCAGACAAAATTGTCAGTGACCGGGGTCCCCAGTTTGCGTCATGGTTCTGGAGAGAGCTTTGTCGCCTTCTCAGTATCGAGTTGAATCTCTCTTCGGCATATCATGCCGAGACGAATGGGTTGGTGGAGAGAGCCAACCAGACCTTGGTCACATATCTGCGACATTTTGTCTCTGCTAAACAAGATGACTGGGCATCTTTGCTACCGTGGGCGGAGTTTGCTCTTAACAATGCTGTAGCTGACTCCACTGGACAGACCCCATTCCTCCTTAACTATGGTCAGCATCCGCGGGTACCTGTGCCCATGCCCGTGTCTTCCGCCGATTCCAGGGTGGCAGACTGGGCTGTGGAGGCACGGGACATTTGGGATCGCACTCAGGATGCCATTCGGGCTTCCAAGGAGAGAATGAGGTCCTCCGCCGATGTTCATCGGCGCCCCGCTCCGACCTTTGCTCCTGGCGACTTGGTGTGGCTCTCCGCCCGTAACATCAGGCTGCGAGTTGAGTCCACTAAGTTTGCGCCTCGCTACTTGGGTCCCTTCAAGGTTCTCGAACAGGTTAATCCTGTGGTCTACCGCCTGGCTCTTCCTCCACGCTTGGGTATCACCGACACCTTTCATGTGTCCCTCTTGAAACCCGTATACATGTCCCGGTTTTCCGAGTCATCTGCCGGGACATCGGGTTCGTCTACGGACGATTACGAGGTGAACGCTATTTTGGGGTGGAAGGTGGTATGCGGCAAAAAGTTCTATCTGGTTGATTGGAAGGGTTATGGTCCAGAGAACAGGTCATGGGAGCCTGCTGAAAACATTCGGGCCCCACAGCTCATTGCTGCCTTCGAACGTAGCGAGGCCCAAGGAGGGGGGGGTAATGTTAGGAGTCGAGTTTCCTCTGCTGCACAGGGGGAATCTCGATCCGTCTCCGCTGTGGTCTCCCATTCTCCTCCAGCCGCAGTGGAGCCTGCTCAGCAGGGATGTCGATCCCAGCGTCTCGCTCAGTCTGACTCTGTGAGAAGAGTTACTGCTGCTTCTCCAGCTTCTGCTTGTAAAGCCTATACTGGTCAGCAGCGAGTGGACTTCTCTGGGACTAAGTCCTTGTCTGCGCACACTGAGCATGCCCAGGGCAAGATCTCCCGTTGGAGATCGAGGGTCATGTGCTCAGACTCTGCAGCGCATTCTATTGGTCCTCTTGGCAGGTCTTGGAAGGGCAAAGTTTCTTTGGCCGCTTCCTGTCCTGCAACTATATAAACTGCGCATGACCGCACGGCCATGCGCTAGTGTACAATTTAATACGTGTGTTTGTTGTGAGTGCAAGTCGTTCTTTAAATACCCCTACCCTATTGTATGATTGTTCGCGTATGGAGTATGGCTGCTATCTAGCGCCCGACTTATCACTCAACGTGTCACACACGTGTCAGCGTCTACTGCTGTGACCGCCAGTGCGGTGCCACGCGCCAGTGTGCGCTTCCTGACCCACGTCTGGGTGCTTAGTGGTGCCTGCCAGCACGGCACAGTTCGCACTTCGGTGCCTTAATTATATAATTCCTTTCACACCCAGTAGCGGTGTAGTGCCAGCAAGGGTCTAATCGGACTACAATCCCTGTTGGGGTTTAGTTCACTGACCACTTGCTCGCGCTCTATGTGCGGTACCGCGGTCCTGTGACGCAACAGGATCGCTTTCTTCACGCTGAGTGAGGTTTAACCCACGCGTGTATACTTTTGAATACCGCCATATTGTCTGTCATTTCCTAGCAGCAGGTTTCACCTGCACGGTGGACTCCGGACTGCGAACGCATCTATATCATCTCTCTTGGTGCGTTCCGCCAGTCCTAACAACGTGTTTGTATCTTTCTTTTTGTCTTTCGGGTTTTAAGAATGGTAGTTGACAGCAGTAAAGCACATTGCATCAAGAGTGAATGATTGTGAAATCTGAAGAATATAGAGGAGTTTCGTATCCCACGACTTGACAATCAGAAGAAATACAGTGTGCTCATTCACATTTGTTGTAGCTACCATATTGAAACCACGCAATTTATCTTTTATTGTTTGTATAGCCAAGGATGAACTATTGTCATGTCCCACGACTTGGGAATAATACAGGATTATTGTATTGTGGCTGTTTCTCTGCTATGTAATCAGGTTTGTCTTTTTGATGGTTTGTCTTGTCTCTCTGCCTGTCTGCCTCCCTAGCTCTGATTTCAGTAACCACTCTCTTTATCCTTCTTGCGCAGATAGTGTATGTCAGCCATCTTGCTATCATCATATCTATACAGCTCTGGTTCAGAATCATCTTATTTACCTACTGTAATTGTGCATAATACTATACAATAATATAATTCAGCTTGAAAATA
The DNA here is from genome assembly GCF_032444005.1 of Ranitomeya imitator. Taxonomy (NCBI): domain Eukaryota; kingdom Metazoa; phylum Chordata; class Amphibia; order Anura; family Dendrobatidae; genus Ranitomeya; species Ranitomeya imitator. The sequence goes on along the minus strand of NC_091290.1, from coordinate 68,846,045 downwards.
AATCTTCAATTTTCTTGGAATGTTCATACATGCGTTTGCAGTAGAGTCAACTGTCTGATGAAATCACTTTATGTGAGTACTGGTGCCTAGAGACATCTATGCAAACAGTGTCTCAAGCGCCCCACACTCGCAGTCTAGTTAAAGAGTCAGAATAAGCATGTACGTGCTTTTTGGCATCTGAAATAAATGGGATCACAAAACTAAACCATCAAGCTTTTGGTGTAAAATGTTCAATATTTTATTACTCCAGGCATATGCAAGAGAAAAAGAAAATGCCATGAAATGATGTAGCTTTCTCCTCAGTAGACTGACAGTATAGCTCATTGCTTAGCTTCAAGGCCACATTATCAACATGAGTGTTTGATGAGTTTTTGAAGTTGCAGAGTTTTCATTGCAATTTTGATGCTGGGGTTTGGTTTCTTTGTGGTATGCCATGTTTTAAACAAAGCTGCTTTGTTTTTTATTCTTTCTGGCACTTGGCTTTGACAAAACTTTTTTGACACAAACATGTGCGGATTCCATGTATTTTTGTAGATGTGGATTTTCCGCATCTAGTGAAAGTCTATTGGGAAAATCTGTGCATAAAACTCAGCATATCTGCAAGAGAAATTAACAGGTTGTTCATTTCAAACACGCTACGCAGGTCAGTTTAAACAGTATAAAATAAAAGCACAGTGAGCTTGAGATTTCTATAAATCCCATAGACATTGCTTTGTATTTTGAACAGCAAAGATCTACAGAGTCAAAAACTCATCATGGGTTTTTAGGATCAATCCACACATGGTGTTTTTGCAGGGTTTTTTTTTCAGTGTTTTTTTGTGCGGATAAAACTCTGTTTTACAGAACCACCAAGGTAAATGAGATTTTTAAAATCTTATACACAGGCTGCATTTTTTAACCTGTGTTTTTTGAGCTGCTGGGTGTATTTTGCAACACACAACATGTCTATTCTTTCAGTGTTTTTGCATGCAAATTGGCTCTTCAGAGAAAAAGAGGACTTAAACTCTATAGAGCCACCTATTGCCAGGCTTGTTAAAGGGTTGATTGTGACTTGTAGGGGGGGGCATGGCTAGCAGCAGAGGGAACAAGACGCACTCTCCTTGGGCTCCTCTGGTACCTATTATAATCCACCAAATTTCAGGACTTTGAAGACCCATCTGCACAATTTGTGGGCACCAAACACTGGCCCCTGAACACGGGACACACTACTTGACCATTTTAGCCACAGATCTGGGTCATAGGCACGGCAAGAATCTTGGGCCTGCTAACAGGCCTTAAACCGGAAAGTGGTGTCCACAGCCCGCCATATATATTGTAGGCACACCATATCTCTCCCACCTACAAATGGGAGACTAAGACGGGCGGAGCAGCGGTGAGGCTCAGCCCTAAGAATCAAGAAAACCAGAGGATCTATCAGAGAAGCCCCAACGCCTGGAGGAGGTGAGGAGATCAGCGGGGGACGAGGGGGTTACACACACATTAGCGGTGCTTTCCCGCCTTTCCTCTATCCCCTCCCCTCCCTACCTGCGACAAGACCCGGCCTCAGTTCTTTAATCTCGGGGTCGGAGCTCCATTGGGAGACAACCCACGGTGCTTGCCTATACACCGGCGCCTCGGAGCCGCCTCACAGCTGTGGCGTCTGCCCCTCCGCAGAGCACTCAGACACCCGGATCCCGCCACGATCATCATCATCAGCAGGAGGCCAGCTGTGGAAAGGAGCTCATTTGACGGAGGTGAGCGGTGGGGGGGGGACGCCGACTGCTGAGACTGCTAACCCAGACCTAGACCCCTGTGACCTGTTCTACGTTACGGTACCCGGGGTATTCCTGGCAGGCTGCTCCACCTCACTCAGGGAATATATTTGGCTGGAGAAGTGAGCAGAGCATGGGGATTAAGTGCTGAAGGACACCCCTGAGGTGAATGTCATATTAAGGGGACGTCCCTAAAAGTGCTCTAAGTTTTTAGACTCTACTTGCTGTGACCTGTAGTCCCTGAAAAAAAAAAAACACGAGCACAGCTTCTGTCCCACTAAAAACAACTTGTGCCTGCCCAGCTGACTTACCTACTTTCCTCCTACACCTGTCCCCCCCTCCCTCTCACTCACCGCCCGCATCACCGCTAATCAGCGGACCTGACATTCACTGGAGCAGCTGCCACTCGGAGGAAACCACACTTTCTCCTTCTGCTGAGCTAAGTGGGTGAGAATAACAACAGTGAGCTACACAGCTCTTGACATAACAATAACATAAGCACCCCCTATAACGATATCGAGATGTCTGATCATCTAACATGACAAATTAACCTCCCTAACTTGCGGGCTGGGGGAAATCATTTAAGCTAAACAATAAGCGTCATTCCGAAGCCTACTTAATAAACCATGGGGAAATCTGGGGTTAAATCCCTGCGTGGAACCTCAAAATCCTTTAAATCTATAACTCAAGCTGATGTGGATAAATTCCTATAATAGCAATCTGCCATATCTGACTCTATCAAATCCCCAAGACATACAGATTCACAAATAGAAGAGGACCCAGATTCAGACCTTGAGAGCGATTCTGATTTAGGAAGAAATGCAAAAGACAATCTTTTAACTCGCTCATTTATTAAAAGAATACTTTCTAAGCTGATGGAACCTATAGGGAAAGAACTTGCCGAAATAAACAGGACCTATCACAACAAGGACACAGGCTGGAAATGGTTGAGAACACTCAAATGCTAATGTCACAATATACCAATACCCTACTAGACTGTCTCAAAGACCACGAATCACAGATCCACACGATTCAATCTACATTAGAAGATAACGAAAACCGTGAGCGTAGAAATAATATTTGCATCAAGCGACTACCAGAATCAGTAGCATTCAACGCTTTAACTAAAGCTGCTGTAGAGATTTTTGGTAAACTCCTAACAGCTGAGGACCCCATAGATATCGAACTGATCAGAGCTCACAGATCACTTCGTCCAAAACCCAAACAGGGGGAACCCCCACGGGATGTAATATGCCATTTCCTCGACTACCGAATGAAAGACCTTGTCCTTCGCCGAGCATGAGAAACACAAGATGTCACGTATGAAGACTCACAAATAAGACTATTCCAAGACCTATCGGCCACAACGCTGAAAAGCGAAGAATCTTAAAACCCTTCACAGAGGCCTTGACACAAAAAGGGCATCACTTCCATTGGTTATTCCCCTTTGGAATCTTCATTACTGCAGGGGATAAAAAGCTTCAAGCCAGAACATCTGCAGACATCAAAGAACTATGCAAGACTGTAAGTATCACCCTGGACTCATACCCAGATTTGGAATCATTCCACACAGCTTCACAGCATCAACACTACCAATTCCAACCCCATGGCACCTTACAGGGACTCCTAAATCCCAAAGAATGAAAAGGAAATCAACAAAGACACCACCTTCAAAAGGAGACCCTGAAATAACCTGATCTCTGATTTCAACTAGCCATCTCTAAGAAGATTCATCTGTTGAATACCGATTTGATTAGTAATAATGTGTCACTTGATCTAATTTTGTGAGTTAATCCAACGCTGCATATAAATAGTTAACTACTGACCCCCCTACCCTACTTCCTCTTCCTCCACGCACCCGTACCTAATTCCTCTCCCTACATCAAACTCCACCTTACCCAAATTACCTTCCCCCCTCCTTTATTTACCACCCTACCTACTCCACTACCTCCCCTACCCTATCCTTTCACAATATCCTAATATTTGACATTAGGCATTTGGTAACTAGGCTTCGGAAACTTGACATTATTCTCCCTCAAAGGAAGCCTGCGAGACTGTCATGCTAGTTATTTGAATGTTTCCTAAGGCTCTCTTTTTCACTTTTACAATTAATGTGTTGTTCACAATTTTTTTCAGGCTTTGTTTTTCTTCTCTTTCTTCCTTCTCCTCTCCTTGTCTCTCTCCATCCTCCGCTCTTCCCCATTTCTACCCTAGCACCCTAAGGCACCTGAAACGCCAGATGATAACCACCCAATGATTACCTGACTGTCCCGAATACTACGCATATGGCAACTCCGGATAAGGTATTTACCTTCGCTTCTTTCAATGCAAAAAGCCTAAATTCACCAAACACTAGATGGCACACATTGAATCTACTTACAGTTAGGGCCAGAAATATTTGGACAGTGACACAAGTTTTGTTATTTTAGCTGTTTACAAAAACATGTTCAGAAATACAATTATATATATAATATGTGCTGAAAGTGCACACTCCCAGCTGCAATATGATAGTTTCCACATCCAAATCGGAGAAAGGGTTTAGGAATCATAGCTCTGTAATGCATAGCGTCCTCTTTTTCAAGGGACCAAAAGTAATTGGACAATGGACTCTAAGGGCTGCAATTAACTCTGAAGGCGTCTCCCTCGTTAACCTCTAATCAATGAAGTAGTTAAAAGGTCAGGGGTGGATTCCAGGTGTGTGGTTTTGCATTTGGAAGCTGTTGCTGTGAGCAGACAACATGCGGTCAAAGGAACTCTCAATTGAGGTGAAGCAGAACATCCTGAGGCTGAAAAAAAAGAAAAAATCCATCAGAGAGATAGCAGACATGCTTGGAGTAGCAAAATCAACAGTTGGGTACATTCTGAGAAAAAAGGAATTGACTGGTGAGCTTGGGAACTCAAAAAGGCCTGGGCGTCCACGGATGACAACAGTGGTGGATGATCGCCGCATACTTAATTTGGTGAAGAAGAACCCGTTCACAACATCAACTGAAGTCCAGAACACTCTCAGTGAAGTAGGTGTATCTGTCTCTAAGTCAACAGTAAAGAGAAAACTCCATGACAGTAAATACAAAGGGTTCACATCTAGATGCAAACCATTCATCAATACCAAAAATAGACAGGCCAGAGTTAAATTTGCAGAAAAACACCTCAAGAAGCCAGCTCAGTTCTGGAAAAGTATTCTATGGACAGATGAGACAAAGATCAACCTGTACCAGAATGATGGGAAGAAAAAAGTTTGGAGAAGAAAGGGAATGGCACATGATCCAAGGCACACCACATCCTCTGTAAAACATGGTGGAGGCAACGTGATGGCATGGGCATGCATGGCTTTCAATGGCACTGGGTCACTTGTGTTTATTGATGACATAAGAGCAGACAAGAGTAGCCGGATGAATTCTGAAGTGTACCGGGATATACTTTCAGCCCAGATTCAGCCAAATGCTGCAAAGTTGATTGGACGGCGCTTCATAGTACAGATGGACAATGACCCCAAGCATACATCCAAAGCTACCCAGGAGTTCATGAGTGCCAAAAAGTGGAACATTCTGCAATGGCCAAGTCAATCTCCAGATCTAAACCCAATTGAGCATGCATTTCACTTGCTCAAATCCAGACTTAAGATGGAAAGACCCACAAACAAGCAAGACCTGAAGGCTGCGGCTGTAAAGGCCTGGCAAAGCATTAAGAAGGAGGAAACCCAGCGTTTGGTGATGTCCATGGGTTCCAGACTTAAGGCAGTGATTGCCTCCAAAGGATTTGCAACAAAATATTGAAAATAAAAATATTTTGTTTGGGTTATGTTTATTTGTCCAATTACTGAGTAATGAGTAATGAGTAATTGGACTCATTACTCAATGAGTCCATCTTGAACTCTCCAGAAATCCCAACAACGTATTACAAAAAAAACTCACCCATTATTTTGATCAAAATGATAACGGAAAGGTCTTAGCTTCGATTTTATGGGAAGCTCATAAATCTGTAATTAGGGGAGAACTAATCTCAATCTCATCGTATCTCAATAAGCACAGCCAACAGGAGATGAGAACCCTATAAGATGAGATACACGATCTAGAAATTCAACATAAAAAACAGATAGAGCAGCAATTATTAATCGAATTAACCAAGAAAAGACAACGTCTGAAAGAAATTCTAAACTTAAAATCAGTGAAATGGTACACATTGTGGTGAACCAGAATGTTCGTGCATGGTGACAAGGCAACAAAATTCATGCTATCAAGACTCAGGCGACCCCAGGCTCATACCTACATACACTCCATCAAATCTTGAAGTGGTCAAAGCATTCAAAACTATAAACAAATAGAGGCAGAATTCCTAAACTATTACAAACAACTTTATAATTTATGTCCAAGAGAAACTAGCCCCGATAAATCCAAAAGAAAACATTCTATTAAAGCCTTTTTAACCCATTTGAAACTGCCCCAATTAACAGCCTCTCAACAACATCAAACCATTCCGGCTGGATGAGCTTCGGTCCACCCTGTCAAAGAGCCCATTAGGTAAAGCCCCAGGCCCTGATGGGTTACCAAACAGTTTACTATAAGACCTTTCCTTTAGTGCTCCTCCCACGCCTATTAAACATGTGCAATTCTGTACTGAATGGAGACCATTTTCCCACACAAGTACTAGAAGCTAAAATATCATTAATATATAAAGAATGCAAGGACCAAGAGCAATGTAGTAGCTATAGGCCAATCTCGCTGTTAAATGTTGATTTGAAACTATTTGCTAGTATGATAGCACGTAGAAAAGAAGAGTTTTTGCCAAAACTGATACGAACCAGACAGGCTTTGTTGCAGGAAGAGAGGGAAAAGACAACGCTTATAAGGTACTACATCTTATGCACTATGCAAAAGAAAGAAAGCTTCCCTTAGTACTACTTGGGACTGATGCAGAGAAAGCCTTTGACTTTCTTAGACTGGACCTATTTAGAGGAAACTATGGTTGAATTCAGCTTTCCACAAAAATTAACTTCATCAATAATGAAAATGTACAGGGACCCCATGGCCCGTATCAGAATAAATGGCTCACTGACCGAAACATTTACAATTAAAAATGGCACACGTCAGGGTTGCCCCCTGTCGCCGATACTTTTTGTGCTGGCGATGGAACCCTTGCTAAGGGCCATAAAGCAGAATCCAGAAATTGAAGGCATCAAAATAGGTAAAACAGTGGCCTTCGCCGACGATCTTCTCGTACTGATGACAAGGCCACTCAGAAGCTTCCCTGCCTTGACAAAAATTTTAGAGGAATATAACATTCTTACAAACTTTAAAGTAAATTTGTCTAAATCGGAAGCACTAGACCTCAACGTTCCCCCGCATACTCTCGATAAGTTAAAGAAATTATACCCTTATTCATGGCCTAAACATTCTATTACATACCTGGTGTAAGACTCATGCTGGTGTGGTAGATGGAGGCAGGTATATCTCGCCCAGGTGTTTGTCCTATGTGAATTAGGCCACTCAGTATCTTCAGGGTGCTAATGGGTTAATGATTGCAGGTTGAAGATGACCAGCTGGGTGTTTCCAGTGTCTGCCTGGGGCACACAGATTGCCTGCCTGTGTGAGACAAACGTGAGTGAAGAGCTCTGCTCAAGATCTGTATGATGTTAGCTGGGTGGGAGAAGCCCCCCCAGTTGTTGAGATAGCAACGTATTTGTTTAGTTAGTGCCGGACAGGCTAGGATTTATTTTTATGTTTAGTTTTTTGTGTTGCTTTCGCGTTAATAAATCTGACCTGAGGTCAGCCTGCTCAGAAACCTGCTGTACGCCTCAGATTCAATGCACAAACCACGTGTCCTTTGACCCCAGCAAAGGCGATCCCAGAGTGTTTTGTCACATTGTGGTGGAGAAGGCGGGCATACCGTGGCACAGGCGACAGCATGGAAGACGTGGTGAAAGCCTTAGTACAGTCCACTGCCGTACAGCAGCAGGCCACTGCCGCACAGCACGAAGCTAATCGCTTGATGGCCGCACAGCTGAAGGAGTTACTGGACATGATGGTTGCAGACCGCCAACTTCTCCAACAGGTGGCGCAGCGCCTGGTGAGCATGCCTGACGCTGACCCGGAAGCAGAGTCCAGAAGGATCCATGTGAGTCGATACTGGCAAAAGCTGACTGCAGAAGATGACGTCGAGGCATATCTGACAACGTTTGAGCGGACGGCATTGAGAGAGAAGTGGCCGAAGGCACGATGGGCCGATTTGATTGCCCCGTTTCTCTCCGGCGAGGCCCAAAAAGCTTACCATGATTTGGACTTGGAGGTCGCTCAGGACTTTGAGAAGCTGAAAGCTGAGATCCTGGCCCGGCTGGGTGTGACGACGGCTGTCCGTGCACAGAGGGTACATCAGTGGACATACCAGCAAGATAAACCAGCGCGGTCTCAGATGTTCGACCTGATCTACTTGACAAAGAAATGGCTGCAACCCGAGGTACTGACAATACCCGAAATAATCCAGCGGGTTGTCCTGGACAAGTACCTGAGAGTACTACCCCCAGCGCTGAAAAGGTGGGTAAGCCAAGGAAATCCCACGACAGCGGATCAACTTGTGGAGTTGGTCGAGCGTTATTCCGTGGCAGAAGGACTTCCCGACGACACCGCCAAACCCCGGACTGTGCCTCCTCCTCGTGGAACCGGTAAGACTGTTCCAGGGACCACGGGTGAAGGAAAATCGCTTAAAACTGTGGGGGAGGAGTCCGGGACTGCTCGCACTCCGAGACCAAGAGTATTGGACGGTGGTCTCAGTAGGGGACCTGTTAGGTGTTTCCGCTGCCATGAGAAGGGTCATGTTTCTGCGAACTGTCCTGTTACCGCTGAACCCATGCAGTGCGACGTTATAGTCTCTAGAAAACGCATGTCTTTGGTTACACAGCTAGTGAGTGTGAATGCGGGTCAAAATGATACAGTGAAACACCTGTGTGAATTATCTGTTGATGGGAAAAATGTTGTGGCATTACTAGACTCTGGAAGTGTGGTGACTCTGGTGAAAGCTAGTCTAGTGGCACTTCCGTCTGGTCCGTCTGACAAGTTTTCTGTGACGTGTGTGCATGGTGACACCCGCTCGTACTTAACAGCGGTCATATGGATTTCTACTCCCTATCGGTCAGTGCAGCACAAAGTGGGACTCGTTCCCGCATTGTTACATGATGTAATCCTGGGCAGGGATTTTCCCTATTTCTGGCAGTTGTGGGAGAATCAGTTGCTCCTTCACGGTAGCTGTACCCGTGAATCTTCTCCCATGCCATCTGGAGGTCCCGAGTCCCTAGAGGAGACCCCACAGGAAGATGTTGCTGGGGAGGTTAGTGAATCTAACCTTCAGTACCCCTTCTCCGTCATGGCGGGGGAAACAGAGGAAACTGAGGAACCTCAGCGAGAGGCGGAGGCAGACAGCCATCCGGCACCCTGCCTGCCAGATTTGGGAGTCCAGGTGGATGACTTCCACAGCGAGCAAATGAAAGATCCTACCCTGACTCCGGCTAGGAAAAATGTAAAAATGATAGATGGGGTACCCGTAGAACCTGACACTAGGCTAGCGTACCCGTATATGGTTCTTGAAAATGATTTGCTCTACCAGGTAGAAAAAAAAGGGGAAGACACAGTGCAACGGTTAGTGGTACCCAAACCTTATCGGCGGAAGGTACTGGATTTGGCCCACGGACATATAATGGGGGGACATCTGGGGGTACAGAAAACCACAGAAAGGATATTGCATTGTTTTGTGTGGCCTGGAATACATTGTGATGTGCGTAACTATTGTGAGTCCTGTCCAGAGTGCCAAATCGCGGCCCCTAAATCTCAGTTCCGTAGCCCTTTGGTACCCCTTCCTATCATCGGGGTCCCTTTTGAGAGAATTGGGATGGATTTGGTTGGGCCCCTTCCCCGATCCGCATGTGGGCACCAACATATCCTCGTCATCGTGGACTATGCCACTCGTTACCCGGAAGCCATCCCTTTGCGTAACACAGCTACCAAGACGATCGCCAAGGAATTGGTACAAGTGTTTAGTCGGGTGGGAATTCCAAAACAGATACTCACCGACCAGGGGACTCCCTTTATGTCGAGGGTAATGAAGGAGCTCTGCAGGCTCTTACAAATAGACCCGTTGCGTACGTCTGTCTATCACCCTCAAACAGATGGCCTGGTTGAGCGCTTCAACAAAACCTTAAAACAGATGCTCCGAAAGGCGATAGACAAAGATGGGAAGAACTGGGATTACTTGTTACCCTATTTGCTGTTTGCCATTAGGGAAGTTCCCCAGTCTTCCACAGGATTTTCGCCTTTCGAACTGTTGTACGCCCGTCGTCCCCGGGGACTGCTGGACGTCGCAAAAGAAACCTGGGAAGGTCAAGTCACTCCCTTTAAAACGGTGATCGACCATGTAACACAAATGCAGGATCGTATTGCCGCTGTCATGCCCATTGTTAGGGACCATATGTTACAGGCCCAGGGAGCCCAGAGGCAAAGTTATGATAGAGGCGCTAAGGTCCGTACATTTGCACCCGGCAATAGGGTGTTGGTCCTAATCCCTACGGTGGATAGTAAATTCCTGGCGAAATGGCAGGGCCCATTTGAGGTCCGAGAAAGAGTTGGTGAAGTGAACTATAAAGTGTACCAGCCGGGTAAGAGAAAACCGGAACAGATTTATCATGTGAATCTGATAAAATCCTGGAAAGACCGCTCTGCCCTAACGGCGGATCTGCCCCGTCCGGTTTGTTCACCTACTGTACCAGAGGTGCAGGTTGCTGAGACTCTCTCAGAACGACAAAAATCGGAGGTTAAGCAATTTTTGTTACAGAACCGACAGTTTTTCTCCGAAAAACCTGGCCGGACGAAGTTGGTGAAACATGAGATTGTCACAGAGCCTGGCGTCACTGTTCATGTGAAGCCCTACCGGATTCCGGAAGCCCGCCGTGAAGCCGTCTCCCGGGAAGTGATGGCAATGTTGGACTTAGGAGTCATTGAGGAGTCACACAGCGCCTGGTCCAGTCCAATTGTGTTGATACCTAAACCGGATGGCTCCATCCGGTTTTGTAATGACTTTAGGAAACTGAATGCAGTTTCTAAATTTGATGCGTACCCTATGCCCCGGGTCGATGAGTTGATCGACAGGCTTGGTAAAGCCCGATACATTACGACCCTGGATTTAACAAAGGGGTACTGGCAGATTCCTCTGGCCGAGGCGGCCAGAGAGAAGACGGCATTTGCTACACCGGAAGGTCTGTTCCAGTATGTCTATATGCCGTTTGGACTTCACGGAGCTCCCGCAACGTTCCAGAGATTGATGGATCGAGTCTTGAGGCCTCACAGACAGTACGCTTCTGCCTACCTGGATGACATCGTAATTTACAGCATGGACTGGGAAACTCATCTCCAGAAGGTACAAGCCGTGATTGATGACCTGCGAGATGCAGGTTTAACGGCAAACCCCAAGAAATGCCACATCGGGCTTGAAGAAGCCCGATACTTGGGCTACGTGATTGGCCGAGGAGTGGTTAAACCCCAGATCGACAAAATACAGGCAATTCAGGGCTGGCCACAACCAGTGAACAAGAAACAAGTGCAGGCTTTCCTGGGGATTGCCGGCTATTATCGCCGGTTCATACCCAATTTTGCAGCCATGGCTACTCCCTTGACGGATCTTACCAAGGGGAAGGGTTCCGTCATGGTAAAATGGACCTCAGCTGCTGAAGAGGCCTTCCACAGCCTGAAACGGGCTTTGTGCTCTCAGCCCGTACTAGTGACTCCTGATTTCAGCAGCGAGTTTGTGGTACAAACTGATGCCTCTGATACTCGTGTCGGAGCTGTACTTTCCCAGGTGAGGGACGGAGTCGAACACCCGGTCCTCTATCTCAGTCGGAAACTGAATGTACATGAGCAGAGGTATGCGGTGGTTGAAAAAGAGTGCCTAGCCATTAAATGGGCTCTCGACTCCCTCAAGTATTACCTGGCTGGTAGGAAGTTTAGGCTGGTCACAGACCATGCCCCTCTCAAGTGGATGCACCTCCACAAGGACCGTAATAGTCGGGTAACCCGGTGGTTCCTTGCCCTGCAGGCTTACTCTTTTACGGTGGAGCACCGACCTGGGGTGCAGATGGGGAACGCCGATGCCCTATCCCGAGTGCACTGTTTCAAAAGTGTTCTTGCTCGACCGGAGTGGTCTGAGCAAGGGGGGGGATATGTAAGACTCATGCTGGTGTGGTAGATGGAGGCAGGTATATCTCGCCCAGGTGTTTGTCCTATGTGAATTAGGCCACTCAGTATCTTCAGGGTGCTAATGGGTTAATGATTGCAGGAATAAAAGATGACCAGCTGGGTGTTTCCAGTGTCTGCCTGGGGCACACAGATTGCCTGCCTGTGTGAGACAAACGTGAGTGAAGAGCTCTGCTCAAGATCTGTATGATGTTAGCTGGGTGGGAGAAGCCCCCCCAGTTGTTGAGATAGCAACGTATTTGTTTAGTTAGTGCCGGACAGGCTAGGATTTATTTTTATGTTTTGTTTTTTGTGTTGCTTTCGCGTTAATAAATCTGACCTGAGGTCAGCCTGCTCAGAAACCTGCTGTACGCCTCAGATTCAATGCACAAACCACGTGTCCTTTGACCCCAGCAAAGGCGATCCCAGAGTGTTTTGTCACACTGGGAATTAAAATATGCAGGAACCATAAAGAGCTATTTGCACTTAATTACTGTCCTCTATTCGATAAAGTTAAATCTATCATAAAATCTTGGAGAGACCAATTTCTATCTTGGACTGGGAGGAAAAATCTAATAAAAAGCTTAATACTCCCCAAATTCATCTATTTGTTCCAAATGTTACCCATACATATACCAGACTCCTTCCTCATTAAGATAAACTCTTTATTCCTCCAATATATATGGAAAAATGTTAAACCACGAATAGGCTATCGCACGCTGACACTATCTAAATCAAACAGTGGGATGTGTGCTCCTGACATAAGGAAATATTATTATGCCGCAGTACTGTCACGAGCAGTTGACCTAATCCGAGGCAATCAGAGTAAACAGTGGTTGGCGGTGGAGGGAGAACTTTCGCCTTTACCTACCAGACCACTTTTATTGACTTATGCTAGGGAGCAACCACCCCCACACACCCCAACCCGCTCACTCGAACACTTGTTAAGATCTGGATGAAAACATATAATATCCTCCTCCCACCCTCGTCTCCATTACTTACTCTTTCGGACATACTAGCACACACAATTAAAACAGCAGCAAAAAGGGAAAGCAACAGACAACAAGGGCTCGGTACGCCTGTAGAACAAATAATCGCAGATGGAGTGCTTCTTCCATTATTAGACATTAATAAACTAACAGGCCTTTCGAACCTTAATTTCATACAATACTCGACTCTTAAAAAGTCTTTGAAACAACTACATTATAACACAGATTCTACTCAAAATCTTAAGCCCCTTGAAACTTTATGTGCTAAAATATCAAGACCCTTAAAAATACTTTCCTCAATATACCAAACTCTTCTATCCAAGAATCTTTGCTTAAAAATAGCTTACATAACCAAATGGGAGAAGGACCTGGGCTATCAATTTTCTAAGACACAAGTGCTACATATTTATAAACACTCACACGGTCCTACAAGCTGCGTAAAAACTCAGGAAAACTCCTATAAAATAATCTCTAGGTGGTATATATCTCCGACGCAAATACTCCAATCATGTGTTGGAGATGTGAAAAAGGAACTGGAGATTACATACACTTAGGGTGGTCATGTCCGATTATAAAACCTTTCTGGACATTGGTAGAGTCGATCATCCATGAGATGACGGGGAAAAAACTGAAACTGGTGCCCGAGATTGCACTACTTAACTTCCCTATAGGGCCCGATCATCCTCGTTTTTCTACTTTAGCCTACAACATTATAACGGCGGCTAAACTTTTAATTCCGACATATTAGAAGTCAACAAACTTACCTACCCATTCTCAATTATTATCGAAAATAGACCAACTATATCGAATGTCTGAATTAATTGCCTCAGTAAATCATACAAAGTCAACATTTGGGGAGATATGGCGCCCATGGGTTTTTTACAGGTCTAAATGTTATCTGGAAACCGAAGAGTGACCTTAATGTTATCTAAAGTCAATGTATGGTGCTTACCCCCCACATTATCCCTAATTTTACCCCCCCCCCCGATCTCCTTTTTAATCTCTTCCTTCCATTTCATTACTATTACTTTTCTCTTTGTTTTTCTAGCTGATAGTAATTTAAGGACAAGTTATAATGGGGACTTGGTCCCTCTTTTCTCTCTTTGTTTAATGAAGTAACCAATAACTGTTTTCTTATACTTGGCACTTAAATGTCATTTGCTAAAAATACAGAGCACCAAATATGACAATTTATATTCATGCTCAAGATTCTCTGTATTTGATTTAAGCTTTTATACCGGTCTGAATGTCAACACCTACTACTGGTTACTACTCGTAATTACTTGTTGTTTCCTGTTATTATTAATTTAATAAAAAGAAAATTGAAAAGAAAAGATTGTGACTTGTAGGATCGCTACTTCAAATAGGTGGTGCTATAGAGTTCAAGTCCTCTTTTTCTCTGAAGAGGCAATTTGCATATTAAATTTCCCAGAGGAGCATTGCACGGCGAATAAGCCTCCTTACCTTCACAAGCCAGAGCTGGTATGTCACTCTCCACAAGGGGAAACCTTATCTCTTAGATCTCATTGTTTTTGCAGAGTTTTTCATCTATTTAAATAAATGGGGAAAAATCTAAGTAAAAATGCATGAAAAATGCATCAAAACCATGCACATTTTGCAAAGCATTTTTCTGCTTCTGCTTGCATTCTGGTTTTTGGCACAGAAAAATCAACTGCAAAAGTGCTGAATGTGAACACACCTTTACAGTGTAATTATCCTGTTTTAACTACACTTCCAGCAGTGAAGAGCTGTTATTACCGCTCCCATCCTCTAACTATATTGAGATGACTCTGCTGATTCCCCGTCTATACAGCAAAGCTGACAAGTGAGACACAGAAAATGTAAATTTTAACAAGAGAATATTCATAAAATACGTTTGCGTTATTTGAAACATGTCATGCTTTATTCCAACGTGATCAAATTTCTCTATGAAAATGTCTTAGTTGGGATTTAGCAAGCTTCCTTTTATAATGAATGGTCTCAGATATCAGTCTGCTCTTATATGCTATTAGTGTATTTTTAAAACTGAAGCCAAAAACTCGACAAATTACCTAGCCTTCTTCCTAAAAAAAGATGATGAGCACCAAAGTCCTTGTTGTTCTGTATTGAAGAGAAATAACATGGCCTAAATCCAAAAGTGATTTTATCAGAATTCAATAACAAGATGTGGTTATTAGTCATGAATGATAAACTCTACTACATTGTTGAAGCTGAAGGCCAATTAACTTGCATTAGTGCACCATTCATATAATGATGGAGTTATGGAGTAGGTGTGTTATTTGTGAATCAGTTGACTCTGAACATGTTTTATACACCAATGTTTAGACACATATAGAAAAAAAACATAATTCCCTATCAATGGATGTACCAATGGCCAAAGGTGTTGACACCCTTGAAATTGTTCGAGAAAATTAAGTATTTCTCCCAGAAAATTATTGCAATTACACATGTTTTATTATACACATGTTTATTTCCTTTGTGTGTATTGGGACAACACAAAAAAAGAGAAAAAAAGAAAATTGGACATAATTTTCCAGAAAACACAAAAAATGGGCCAGACAACATTGTTGGCACCTTTCCAAAATTGAAACTTTGTTTCAAGCATGTGACTCTCATTCAAACTCACATGTGGCAAGTAGCAGGTGTGGACAATATGAAAATCACACCTGAGACCTTATGGAGAAGATAAAGAGAAGATAACTGTCTGAGGACTTGAGGAACTAAATTGTTAAACAATATCAACAATCTCAAAGTTAAAAGTCCATATTCAGATATATTGATGTTCCTTTGTCCATGGTGCCCAACATTATCAAGAAGTTTACAACCCATGGCAGACAAGTTAATCTCCGTGGACAGCAGAGAAAAGTTGATGAAAGGTTGCAACCCAGGACAGTCCAGATGGTGGATAAGCAGACCTAGTCAAGTTCCAAAGAAATTCAAGCTAAGGATATCCAGGGGGACCCCTGCTTACACAGAAACATTAAAAAAAATCTAGACTGCAGTTTGTCAAAATACATGTGAGTAAGCCAAAATCCTTCTGAGAAAGTGATTTATAGATAGATGGGACCAAGATAGAGCTATTTGGTAAAGCACGTGATTCAGAGTCCAATAGTAGAGAAAACATACATCCGCACTGCTCAAAGGTCCAACTCAGTGACCGTATTATAATATCGGTCTAGCACCACAGAAAGTGATACTGGCTGTATGAATCCTTTACACCTGAATCAACGGGGTGCTGCTGCCAGGAAAAATGTGTGCAGAATCCAAATGGCAAAAAAGAAAAACGAAAAAGGACCCGTTGAAGTGCCGTAGAGCACGAAACGATCGTTGTCCGTGGCTGACCCTATCCCTCCCTGCTATCCGTTTGTTTATATGTCCTAATCAAGTGATATTCACCGCAACAGGGTAAGCACGTGATTCTACTTACCAAAAAATGAATGAGGCCTGCAAAGAAAAGAACACAGTACCTAAAGTCAAATACGTTGGAGGTTTAAAAATGTTTTTGGATTGCTTTGCGGCTTTTGTCACAGGGTGCCTTGACCGTGTGCAAGGCATCATTAAATCTGAAGATTACCAGAGACTTTTTGGTCACAATGTAGTGCCCAGTTTGAAAAGGGGCCACGATTATTATGATGATTTAGTTGCTTCAATGTAGCTGACCTACAGAACAGTATAATTGACTGATTATATCAAGGGGCTTCTCTGCATCATAGTCATGAGGTCTGTTATCTTTAATGTTTGGTAATTTAATCTTTGACATTTTCTGATAAATTCCTTATTTACTATCTAAAGTGAATGAGGGCCATACTCTGCCCTTGCATATCCATGCATATACTTCCTTCATGTCTTTTTTATGCTGTAATATATGTCTTGCACATCATACTAAGATTTGCCGGGGCTGACACTGTGTATAAACCGGTAGTCTCAATGTAATTTTTAGCGGACTCTATCATCATGTATACTCTATGGATATTGTTATAAATGTAATCAAATTATATTTTTTGACACTGAACCTTATCTCTCACTTTCTATCCTACTCAGATCTCTAGGATTATAAATGTTGTGCACATTGTTCCGCTTATCACCCCTGTTATGAAATACGATCAACTAAAAAGCATAGATCTATCTGATATTGAGGCATGTCCTAAGGAGGGTCATCAGTATCATATGCCCAGACAACTCTTTTAATATGGCAGTGTGCATAAGGCTCAAGAAGGTTTAGGACATCTGAAGAAGGCATCCAACTGAATAACACGACAAAATAATATATTAGAGGTCTAAATTACAATGAAATATGAGAACAATTAATCCTGTGTAATTTGGAGTAAAGGCTCCGTAAAGCTTATGCAAAATGATTACATCCAAAATATAATATACACATAATTTTTAAGACTCATTAAGGCCTTCTAGGGCCTTTAACCCCTTTCTGACATTAGATGTACTATCCCGTCGAGGTGGGGTGGGCCCGTATGACCACCGACGGGATAGTACGTCATATGCGATCGGCAGCGCTCACGGGGGAGCGCCGCCGATCGCGGCCGGGTGTCAGCTGCCTATCGCAGCTGACATCCGGCATTATGTGCCAGGAGCGGTCACGGACAACCCCCGGCACATTAAACCCCGGCACACCGCGATCAAAGATGATCGCGATGTGCTGGCGGTACAGGGAAGCATCGCGCAGGGAGGGGGCTCCCTGCGGGCTTCCCTGAGATCCCCGCAGCAACGCGATGTGATCGCATTGCTGCGAGGGTCTCTTACCTCCCTCCCTGCCTGCTCCAGCCCCGGATCCAAGATGGCCGCAGATACGGGTCCAGCAGGGAGGGAGGTGGCTTCACAGAGCCTGCTCAGAGCAGGCACTGTGAAGCCTGCAGTGCTGCATGTCAGATCGGTGATCTGACAGAGTGCTGTGCAAACTGTCAGATCACCGATCTGAATTGTCCCCCCCTGGGACAAAATAAAAAAGTTTTAAAAAAAATTTCCAAATGTGTAAAAAAAAAAAAAAAATTCCTAAATAATGAAAAAAAAAATATTATTCCCATAAATACATTTCTTCATCTAAATTAAAAGAAAAACAATAAAAATGTTAGGAGTCGAGTTTCCTCTGCTGCTCAGGGGGAATCTCGATCCGTCTCCGCTGCGGTCTCCCATTCTTCTCCAGCCGCAGTGGAGTCTGCTCAGCAGGGACATCAATCCCAGCGTCTCGCTCAGTCTGACTCTGTGCGAAGAGTTACTGCTGCTTTTCCTGCTTCTGCCATTGAAGCCAGTGCTGGGCAGCGGCGAGTGGACGTTTCTGGATCTAAGTCCTGCTTTTCTCTGTCTGAGCATGCCCAGGGCAGGATCTCCCGTTGGAGATCGAGGGTCACATGCTCAGGTACTGCAGCACATCCCATTGGTCCTTTTGGCAGGTCCTGAAAGGGCAAAACTTCTGTAGCTGTTTCCTGTGCTGCAGCTATATAAACTGCGCATGACCGCACGGCCATGCGCTAGTATTGTCTTGTAAATATGTGTGTGTGTTGTGAGTGAAAGTCGCTCTTTAAATAACCCTCCCTATTGAATGATTGTTCGCGGAAGGTGTATGTTTGCTATCTAGCGCCCGACTTATCCAACAGCACGTAACACACATTACAGCTACCAATTGCTGTGTCCGCCTGTATGGCGCCGTGCGCTTGCTCTGCGCTTTCCTGACCCAAGCCTGGGTGGTTAGTGGTGTCCGTCAGTGCGGCACCGCACGCACTCTTGTGCCTTTATATTATTATTTAGTTTCCTTACACACCCAGTTGCGGTGTTGTGCCAGCAAGTGTCTAATCGGATTTCAATCCTAGTTGGGGTTGAATTCGCTGACTTCTTGCTCGCGCTCTATGTGCCAGACCGCGGTCCTGTGACGCAACAGGATCGCTTCCTTCACGCAGGGTGAAGTTAACTCGTGCGTGTATACTTATAGTACCGCCATATAGTCCGTCTTACTAGCAGCAGGGTTTTTACCTGCACGGTGGACCTCGGACTGCGAACGCACCTAGTTCCATTTCATCTTGTACTTGGTGCGTTCCGTCAGTCCTTAACAAAAAGTACACATATTTAGTATCGCCGCGTCCGTAACGACCCGACCTATAAAACTCACCCACTAGTTATCCCCTTCAGTAAACACCATAAGAAAAAAAAAAAACGAGGCAAAAAACAACGCTTTATTATCATACCGCCGAACAAAAAGTGGAATAACACGCGATCAAAAAGACAGATATAAATAACCATGGTACCGCTGAAAATGTCATCTTGTCCCACAAAAAACGAGCCACCACACAGCATCATCAGCAAAAAAAAAAAAAATTAAAGTCCTGAGAATAAAACGATGCAAAAATAATTATTTTTTCTGTAAAATAGTTTTTATCGTATAAAAGCGGCAAAACATAAAAAAATTATATAAATGAGGTGTCGCTGTAATCGTACTGACCCAAACAATAAAACTGCTTTATCAATTTTACCAAACGCGGAACGGTATAAACGCCTCCCCCAAAAGAAATTCATGAATAGCTTGTTTTTGGTCATTCTTCCTCACAAAAATCGGAATAAAAAGCGATCAAAAAATGTCACGTGTCCAAAAATGTTACCAATAAAAACATCAACTCGTCCCGCAAAAAACAAGACCTCACATGACTCTGTGGACCAAAATATGGAAAATATATAGCTCTCAAAATGTGGTAACGCAAAAAATATTTTTTGCAATAAAAAGCGTCTTTCAGTGTGTGACGGCTGCCAATCATAAAAATCTGCTAGAAAACTCACTATAAAAGTAAATCAAACCCCCCTTCATCACTCCCTTAGTTAGGGAAAAATTAAAAAAAATGTATTTATTTCCATTTTCCCATTAGGGTTAGGGCTAGGGTTAGGGCTGGGGTTAGGGTTAGGGCTAGGGTTAGGGCTAGGGTTAGGGCTAGGGCCAGGGCTAGGGTTAGGGTTAGGGCTAGGGTTAGGGTTAGGGTTATGGCTAGGGTTAGGGCTAGGGCTAGGGTTAGGGTTAGGGTTGGGGCTACAGTTAGGGTTGGGGTTTAGATTACATTTACAGTTGGGAATAGGGTTGGGATTAGGGTTAGGGGTGTGTCAGGGTTAGAGGTGTGGTTAGGGTTACCGTTGGAATTGGGGTTAGGGGTGTGTTTGGATTAGGGTTTCAGTTATAATTGGGGGGTTTCCACTGTTTAGGCACATCAGAGGCTCTCCAAACACGACATGGCGTCCGATCTCAATTCCAGCCAATTCTGCGTTGAAAAAGTAAAACAGTGCTCCTTCCCTTCCGAGCTCTCCCGTGTGCCCAAACAGGGGTTTACCCCAACATATGGGGTATCAGCGTACTCAGGACAAATAGGACAACAACTTTTGGGGTCCAATTTCTAATGTTACCCTTGGGAAAATACAAAAATGGGGGCTAAAAAATAATTTTTGTAGGAAAAAAAAAGATTTTTCATTTTTACGGCTCTGCGCTATAAACTGTAGTGAAACACTTGGGGGTTCAAAGTTCTCACAACACATCTAGATGAGTTCCCTGGGGGGTCTAGTTTCCAACATGGGGTCACTTGTGGTTTTTTTTTACTGTTTAGGTACATTAGGGGCTCTGCAAACGCAATGTGACGCCTGCAGACTATTCCATCTAAGCCTGCATTCCAAATGGCACTCCTTCCCTTCCGAGCCCTCCCATGCGACCAAACGGTGGTTCCCCCCACATATGGGGTATCAGCGTACTCAGGACAAATTGGACAACAACTTTTGGGGTCGAATTTCTCCTCTTAACCTCGGGAAAATACAAAACTGGGGGCTAAAAAATAATTTTTGGGGGAAAGTTTTTTATTTTTTATTTTCACGGCTCTGCGTTACAAACTGTAGTGAAACACTTGGGGGTTCAAAGCTCTAACAACACATCTAGATGAGTTCCTTAGTGTGTCTAGTTTCCAAAATGGTGTCACTTGTGGGGGGTTTCTACTGTTTAGGTACATTAGGGACTCTGCAAACGCAATGTGACACCTGCAGACCATTCCATCTAAGTCTGCATTCCAAATGGAGCTCCTTCCCTTCTGAGCCCTCCCATGCGCCCAAACAGTGGTTCCCCCACACTTATGGGGTATCAGCGCACTCAGGACAAATTGGGCAACAAATTTTGGGGTCCAATTTCTCCTGTTACCCTCGGGAAAATACAAAACTGGGGGCTAAAAAATAATTTTTGTGGGAAAAAATTTTTGTTTTATTTTTACGGCTCTGCATTATCAACTTCTGTGAAGCCCTTGGTGGGTCAAAGCGCTCAAAACACATCTAGATAAGTTACTTAGGGGGTCTACTTTCCAAAATGGTGTCACTTGTGGGGGGTTTCAATGTTTAGGCACATCAGTGGTTCTCCAAATGCAACATGGAGTCCCATCTCAATTCCTGTCAATTTTGCATTGAAAAGTCAAACAGCACTCCTTCCCTTCCGAGCTCTCCCATGCGCCCAAACAGTGGTTTACCCCCACATATGGGGTATCAGCGTACTCAGGACAAATTGTACAACAACTTTTGGGGTCCAATTTCTTCTGTTACCCTTGGGAAAATAAAAAATTTGGGGCGAAAAGATAATTTTTGTGAAAAAATATGATTTTTTATTTTTACGGTTCTGCATTATAAACTTCTGTGAAGCACTTGGTGGGTCAAAGTGCTCACCACACCTCTAGATACGTTCCTTAGGGGTCTACTTTCCAAAATGGTGTCACTTTTGGGGGGTTTCAATGTTTAGGCACATCAGTGGCTCTCCAAACGCAACATGGCGTCCCATCTCAATTCCTGTCAATTTTGCATTGAAAAGTCAAACGGCGCTCCTTCCCTTCCGAGCTCTCCCATGCGCCCAAACAGTGGTTTACCCCCACATATAGTGTACTCAGGACAAATTGTACAACAACTTTTGGGGTCCATTTTCTCCTGTTACCCTGGGTAAAATAAAACAAATTAGAGCTGAAGTAAATTTTTTGTGAAAAAAAGTTAAATGTTCATTTTTATTTAAACATTCCAAAAATTCCTGTGAAGCACCAAAAGGGTTAATAAACTTCTTGAATATGGTTTTGAGCACCATGAGGGGTGCAGTTTTTAGAATGGTGTCACACTTGGGTATTTTCTATCATATAGACCCCTCAAAATGACTTCAAATGAGATGCGGTCCCTAAAAAAAAATGGTGTTGTAAAAATGAGAAATTGCTGGTCAACTTTTAACCCTTATAACTCACTAACAAAAAAAATGTTGGTTCCAAAATTGTGCTGATGTAAAGTAAACATGTGGGAAATGTTACTTATTAATTATTATGTGTGACATATCTCTGTGATAATTTTTGCCAAATTTCCATTTTTTTCACAAATAAACGCAGGTACTATCAAAGAATTTTTACCACTATCATGAAGTACAATATGTCACGAGAAAACAATGTCAGAATCACTGGGATCCGTTGAAGCGTTCCAGAGTTATAACCTCATAAAGGGACAGTGGTCAGAATTGTAAAAATTGGCCCGGTCATTAACGTGCAAACCACCCTTGGGGGTAAAGGGGTTAAGAAGAGATTACCATTAGAAGACGAAGGGGTAAAGAAGAGAGTTGACTGTATCTATCTTTATAAAAGAATAGTATACATACTTGTGGTATGGGCAGCACGGTGGCGAAGTGGTTAGCACTGCAGCCTTGCAGTGCTGGAGTCCTGGGTTGTAATCCCACCCAGGACAACATCTGCAAAGAGTTTGTATGTTCTCTCCGTGTTTGCGTGGGTTTCCTTCGGGTACTCTGGTTTCCTCCCACATTCCAAAGACATACTGATAGGGAATTTAGATTGTGAGCCCCATTGAGGACAGTAATGATAATGTGTGCAAACTGTAAAGCGCTGCGGAATATGTTAGCGCTATATAAAAAATACAGATTATTATTATTAAAGGAAAGATCTGACATGTGCTCGGCCCCATAGAATAACATTGTTCTGACTGCGATCCGATGTATTGTTGGATCGCACTCGGACCAATAGTGCAGTAGTCTGCACCTGCCCTTATAATACCTGTTTTATGTGCATTATAGGCGCTCATGAATATAATAGATGGGAGCGATCTGCAAGAAAGCGGACCAGGGGTTATTTCAATGGATTCCATAAAATACTTTCTTTCTACAATTACCGTATTTTCTGGTGTATAAGACGACTGGGCATATAAGACGACCCCCAACTTTTCCATATAAAATATGGAATTTGGGATATGCCCGCCATATAAGACGGGGGTCATCTTATACGCCCAGTCATCTTATACAGCATGTGGTTCCCAGGGTCTGGAGGAGAGGAATCTCTCCTTCAGGCCCTGGGATCCATATTCATGTAAATAAATAAAGAATAAAAATAAAAAACATGGATATACTCACCCTCGGACGGCCCCTGGCTCACAGCGCTGCTAGCGTCTCCCTCCGTTCCTAAGGAATGCAGTGAGTGAAGGGCCTTCAATGACGTTGCGGTCAAATGAGCGGTCAGTTGACCGGTCACCTGACCTGTTGTGAATTCTGTGGCTGAATTCACTCCTGTGGTCACAAGTGGTACTGCAGCTTCTGAGCTTCCTCCCTCAGGTGTTCTGGTGAGCTCGTTAACTGCTTCATTACTTAACTCCGCCTGATGCTGCTATCCTTGCTCCTTGTCAATGTTTCAGTGTTGGATCTGAGCTTCTCCTGATTGTTCCTGTGACCTGCTGCTCTGTATAGCTAAGTGCTTTTTGCTTTTTTGTTGCTTTTTTTCTGTCCAGCTTGTCTTTTGTTTTGCTGGAAGCTCTGAGACGCAAAGGGTGTACCGCCGTGCCGTTAGTTCGGCACGGTGGGTTTTTTTTGCCCCCTTTGCGTGGTTTTGCTTCAGGGTTTTTTGTAGACTGCAAAGTTCGCTTTACTGTCCTCGCTCTGTCCTAGAATATCGGGCCCCACTTTGCTGAATCTATTTCATCCCTACGTTTTGTCTTTTCATCTTACTCACAGTCATTATATGTGGGGGGCTGCCTTTTTCTTTGGGGAATTTCTCTGGGGCAAGTCAGGCCTATTTTTCTATCTTCAGGCTAGCTAGTTTCTTAGGCTGTGCCGAGTTGCCTAGGTAGTTGTTAGGCGCAATCCACAGCCGCTTTTAGTTGTGTTTAGGATAGGATCAGGTGTGCAGTCTACAGAGTTTCCACGTCTCAGAGCTCGTTCTTGTATTTTTGGGTATTTGTCAGATCACTGTGTGCGCTCTGATCGCTAAGCACACTGTGTTTCTGGATTGCCTTCATAACACCTGTCATTAGCAAACATAACAGTACAAGGAGCCCAACTAATGATTCTCAATAGAGGGAAAGAAAAAGTTCTGACATCATTTTTTTTTTTTTCTGCTCTGTGTTCACTTTTTTTTTTCCCCTAGACATTTGGGTGATTCTGGACACAGGTGTGGACATGGATATTCAGGGTCTGTGCTCTTCATTGGATAATCTCGTTATAAATGTACAAAAAATTCAAGATACTATTGATCAGAAATCTATGTTAGAACCAAGAATTCCTATTCCTGATTTGTTTTTTGGAGATAGAACTAAGTTTCTAAGTTTCAAAAATAATTGTAAGCTATTTCTGGCCTTGAAACCTCATTCTTCTGGTAATCCTATTCAACAGGTTTTGATTATTATTTCTTTTTTGCGCGGCGACCCTCAAGACTGGGCATTTTCTCTTGCGCCAGGAGACCCTGCATTGAGTAGTGTCGATGCGTTTTTCCTGGCGCTCGGATTGCTGTACGATGAGCCTAATTCAGTGGATCAGGCTGAGAAAAATTTGCTGGCTTTGTGCCAGGGTCAGGATGATATAGAAGTATATTGTCAGAAATTTAGGAAATGGTCAGTACTCACTCAGTGGAATGAATCTGCGCTGGCAGCTTTGTTCAGAAAGGGTCTCTCTGAGGCTCTTAAGGATGTCATGGTGGGATTTCCTATGCCTGCTGGTTTGAATGAGTCTTTGTCTTTGGCCATTCAGATCGGTCGACGCTTGCGCGAGCGTAAATCTGTGCACCATTTGGCGGTACTGCCTGAGGTTAAACCTGAGCCTATGCAGTGCGATAGGACTATGACTAGAGTTGAACGGCAGGAATACAGACGTCTGAATGGTCTGTGTTTCTACTGTGGTGATTCCACTCATGCTATTTCTGATTGTCCTAAGCGCACTAAGCGGTTCGATAGGTCTGCCGTCATTGGTACTGTACAGTCCAAATTCCTTCTGTCCATTACCTTGATATGCTCTTTGTCGTCGTTTTCTGTCATGGCGTTTGTGGATTCGGGCGCTGCCCTGAATCTGATGGATTTGGATTATGCTAAACGTTGTGGGTTTTTCTTGGAGCCTTTGCGGTGTCCTAATCCATTGAGAGGAATTGATGCTACACCTTTGGCCAAGAATAAACCTCAATACTGGGCCCAGCTGACCATGTGCATGGCTCCTGCACATCAGGAAGTTATTCGCTTTCTGGTGTTGCATAATCTGCATGATGTGGTCGTGTTGGGGTTGCCATGGCTACAAACCCATAATCCAGTATTGGATTGGAATTCCATGTCGGTATCCAGCTGGGGTTGTCAGGGGGTACATGGTGATGTTCCATTTTTGTCGATTTCGTCATCCACCCCTTCTGAGGTCCCAGAGTTCTTGTCTGATTATCAGGATGTATTTGAAGAGCCCAAGTCCGATGCTCTACCTCCGCATAGGGATTGTGATTGTGCTATCAATTTGATTCCTGGTAGTAAATTCCCTAAAGGTCGATTATTTAATTTATCCGTGCCCGAACACGCCGCTATGCGCAGTTATGTGAAGGAATCCCTGGAGAAGGGACATATTCGCCCATCGTCATCACCACTGGGAGCAGGGTTCTTCTTTGTGGCCAAGAAGGATGGTTCGCTGAGACCGTGTATTGATTACCGCCTTCTTAATAAGATCACTGTTAAATTTCAGTATCCCTTGCCATTGTTATCTGACTTGTTTGCTCGGATTAAGGGGGCTAGTTGGTTCACTAAGATAGATCTTCGTGGTGCGTATAATCTGGTGAGAATCAGGCAAGGAGATGAATGGAAAACTGCATTTAATACGCCCGAGGGTCATTTTGAGTATCTAGTGATGCCGTTCGGACTTGCCAATGCTCCATCTGTGTTTCAGTCTTTTATGCATGACATCTTCCGTGAGTATCTGGATAAATTCCTGATTGTTTACTTGGATGACATTTTGATCTTCTCAGATGATTGGGAGTCTCATGTGAAGCAGGTCAGAATGGTTTTTCAGGTCCTGCGTGCTAACTCTTTGTTTGTGAAGGGATCAAAGTGTCTCTTCGGTGTGCAGAAAGTTTCATTTTTGGGGTTCATCTTTACCCCTTCTACTATCGAGATGGATCCAGTTAAGGTCCAAGCCATCCAGGATTGGATTCAGCCAACATCTCTGAAAAGTCTGCAAAAGTTCCTGGGCTTTGCTAATTTTTATCGTCGCTTCATCTGTAATTTTTCTAGCATTGCCAAACCATTGACCGATTTGACCAAGAAGGGTGCTGATTTGGTTAATTGGTCTTCTGCTGCTGTGGAAGCTTTTCAGGAGTTGAAGCGTCGTTTTTGTTCTGCCCCTGTGTTGTGTCAGCCAGATGTTTCTCTTCCGTTCCAGGTCGAGGTTGATGCTTCTGAGATTGGAGCAGGGGCGGTTTTGTCACAGAGAGGTTCTGATTGCTCAGTGATGAAACCATGTGCTTTCTTTTCCAGGAAGTTTTCGCCCGCTGAGCGTAATTATGAAGTGGGCAATCGAGAGTTGCTGGCCATGAAGTGGGCATTCGAGGAGTGGCGTCATTGGCTTGAAGGAGCTAAGCATCGCGTGGTGGTATTGACTGATCATAAGAACTTGACTTATCTCGAGTCTGCCAAGCGCTTGAATCCTAGACAGGCCCGTTGGTCGTTATTTTTTGCCCGCTTCGACTTTGTGATTTCGTACCTTCCGGGCTCTAAAAATGTGAAGGCGGATGCTCTGTCTAGGAGTTTTGTGCCCGACTCTCCGGGTTTATCTGAGCCAGCGGGTATCCTCAAGGAAGGAGTCATTGTGTCTGCCATCTCCCCTGATTTGCGGCGGGTGCTGCAAAAATTTCAGGCGAATAAACCTGATCGTTGTCCAGCAGAGAAACTGTTCGTCCCTGATAGGTGGACTAATAAACTTATCTCTGAACTTCATTGTTCGGTGTTGGCTGGTCATCCTGGAATCTTTGGTACCAGAGAGTTAGTGGCTAGATCCTTCTGGTGGCCATCTCTGTCACGGGATGTATGTACTTTTGTGCAGTCCTGTGGGATTTGTGCTAGGGCTAAGCCCTGCTGTTCTCGTGCCAGTGGGTTGCTTTTGCCGTTGCCGGTCCCAAAGAGGCCTTGGACACATATTTCGATGGATTTCATTTCTGACCTTCCCGTTTCTCAAAAGATGTCAGTCATTTGGGTGGTCTGTGATCGCTTTTCTAAAATGGTCCATCTGGTGCCCTTGGCTAAATTGCCTTCCTCCCCTGATTTGGTACCTTTGTTCTTTCAGCATGTGGTTCGGTTGCATGGCATTCCTGAGAATATTGTTTCTGACAGAGGTTCCCAGTTTGTTTCAAGGTTTTGGCGAGCCTTTTGTGGTAGGATGGGCATTGACCTATCCTTTTCCTCGGCTTTCCATCCTCAGACTAATGGCCAGACTGAACGAACCAATCAGGCCTTGGAAACATATCTGAGATGTTTTGTTTCTGCAGACCAGGATGATTGGGTGTCCTTTTTGCCGTTGGCTGAGTTCGCCCTTAATAATCGGGCCAGCTCGGCTACCTTGGTTTCTCCATTTTTTGCAATTCTGGGTTCCATCCTCGTTTCTCTTCAGGACAGGTTGAGTCTTCGGACTGTCCTGGTGTGGATTCTGTGGTGGATAGGTTGCAGCAGATCTGGACTCAGGTAGTGGACAATTTGATCTTGTCCCAGGAGAAAGCTCAACTTTTCGCTAATCGCAGACGCCGTGTGGGTCCCCGACTTCGTGTTGGGAATCTGGTTTGGTTATCTTCTCGTCATATTCCTATGAAGGTTTCCTCTCCTAAATTTAAACCTCGTTTTATTGGTCCGTATAGGATTTCTGAGGTTCTCAATCCTGTGTCTTTTCGTTTGACCCTCCCAGACTCCTTTTCCATACATAATGTTATTCCATAGGTCGTTGTTGCGGAGATACGTGGCACCTATGGTTCCATCTGTTGAGCCTCCTGCCCCGGTTTTGGTGGGGGGGGAATTGGAGTATATTGTGGAGAAGATTTTGGATTCTCGTGTTTCTAGACGGAAACTCCAGTATCTGGTTAAATGGAAGGGTTATGCTCAGGAAGATAATTCCTGGGTTTTTGCCTCTGATGTTCATGCTTCCGATCTTGTTCGTGCCTTTCATGCGGCTCATCCTGGTCGGCCTGGGGGCTCTGGTGAGGGTTCGGTGACCCCTCCTCAAGGGGGGGGTACTGTTGTGAATTCTGTGGCTGAATTCACTCCTGTGGTCACAAGTGGTACTGCAGCTTCTGAGCTTCCTCCCTCAGGTGTTCTGGTGAGCTCGTTAACTGCTTCATTACTTAACTCCGCCTGATGCTGCTATCCTTGCTCCTTGTCAATGTTTCAGTGTTGGATCTGAGCTTCTCCTGATTGTTCCTGTGACCTGCTGCTCTGTATAGCTAAGTGCTTTTTGCTTTCTTGTTGCTTTTTTTCTGTCCAGCTTGTCTTTTGTTTTGCTGGAAGCTCTGAGACGCAAAGGGTATACCGCCGTGCCGTTAGTTCGGCACGGTGGTTTTTTTTTGCCCCCTTTGCGTGGTTTTGCTTCAGGGTTTTTTGTAGACTGCAAAGTTCGCTTTACTGTCCTCGCTCTGTCCTAGAATATCGGGCCCCACTTTGCTGAATCTATTTTATCCCTACGTTTTGTCTTTTCATCTTACTCACAGTCATTATATGTGGGGGGCTGCCTTTTTCTTTGGGGAATTTCTCTGGGGCAAGTCAGGCCTATTTTTCTATCTTCAGGCTAGCTAGTTTCTTAGGCTGTGCCGAGTTGCCTAGGTAGTTGTTAGGCGCAATCCACAGCCGCTTTTAGTTGTGTTTAGGATAGGATCAGGTGTGCAGTCTACAGAGTTTCCACGTCTCAGAGCTCGTTCTTGTATTTTTGGGTATTTGTCAGATCACTGTGTGCGCTCTGATCGCTAAGCACACTGTGTTTCTGGATTGCCTTCATAACACCTGTCATTAGCAAACATAACACTGACCGCGACGTCATCGAAGGTCCTTCACTCACTGCATTCCTTAGGAATGGAGGGAGATGCTAGCAGCGCTGTGAGCTAGGGGCTGTCCTAGGGTGAGTATATCCATGTTTTTTTATTTTTATTCTTTATTTATTTACATGAATATGGATCCCAGAGCTTGAAGGAGAGTCTCCTCTCCTCAAGACCCTGGGAACCACACGCCGAAATGCAGGATCGCTCCCTGCAGACGCCGTACCCGGCGTATAAGACGACCCCCGACTTTTGGGACAATTTTTACGGGTCAAAAAGTCGTCTTATACGCTGGAAAATACGGTAAATCTTGACGGAAGTCCTGGCATTATTTTGGCATGAGAGGCTCCATCAGACCTGAATCTTATCTAACTCCTTAAGTTCAGACATATAAATAAAAATAAACTCTTAATTGTATAAAATAAAGGTGTAAGTGGCCACCATACCTATGTCCTGGCACACCCGATTACTTGCAGACATCTTTTCGCCAGATGAACAGGCACCAGCGAGAAACTAGTATGGCATCGGCACAGGAGCCACAGGGCATTGGTATAATGACAGTTGTCAGGTTTTTGTCAAAAGGGTTGGAAAACGCCTTTAATGAAGTGTTCAGATCAGAAACAGAAAGTACACTTCAAGCCGGTTGGACTGTAATATTTCCGTTTGTCTCAACTCACTTTTTCAAGAATAAATTACTAAGGTGTTTCTTCAAGGTAATTTACTCCTAATCCTGTAATAACTTATCCTGCATTCCTGACCGATTTCTTGTCTCTGTAAGAAGTAAACAAATCCTACTCAGATCCGATAAAAATGTCCTCCATCAAAAGTCAGGAGAACCAACCTAACTGCATGGTTGCTGGTGAATGAGGTTGTAGGTATTAATGGAGGCGGCATTGTCAATATTTCCAATATAAAGTCAATTCTTGCAGTTTTTCTTTCTGTCCTTTTTTATGATTTCTTTTATTGTAATGGCAACAAAACCAAAACACTAAAAGATTATTAGCAGTAAAAAAATGAAAGTTTCACGCTACTTGCTAACAAAGCTGAGACATTATTTATCAGCTCAGCCATTCAACATTCCCTCATATGCAATTACTGAATTTTGTACTGCTACTTGTTCTCCCTGCAGGATCATAAACAGTTTAAAACTATAGCTTTTCCACAGAGTAAAATCTGAGAAAGAAGAGTCATTTACTGAGTCACTATCATCTGCTTTCTCGATAAAGCTTAAATATATTCCATAACCATTGTAAGTTATTAGACTTCGTGACTCGGCCTCCTGAGCTCCTCTTAATTTGTCTCCCACCTTCCCATGCCGTATGCCACTTAGACAGCAGTCGAAACATGACAAACCTAGAATTATATTGGTAACGCTAAATGAAATTTAAATGTCACAACAACAAATCAAAACACAAAAGCACTTAAGTTATATATTATACCTTGAAATTCTTGCCTTGAATACATTTACCAATGACTGGCACAGCATGGGAAGAATTATTACAAGAAGCTGCGGTGCTGTTATCAACATTTGCAAAATGCGTGTGCGTATAAATGGACATATTTTACTGTGACAATTGGAGATGAGGAGAACTAGTCAAAGTCACTACATTTTCCCCCCAAAATTTGATTTCTGGCTAATAATATCACATGAATCTTAATACTGGAAAGCTTGTAATTGCTCGGAAAATAAATGTGGTAGATAAGAGAGAGAGCACCCGACTGACAATAACAGCTTACACTCTATAGGAGAGAGAGAGGACCCCACTGATCATAAGAGCTTACTCTCTATAGGAGAGAGAGTGAGAGAGAGAGGACCCGACTGGCCATAAGAGCTTACACTTTATAGGAGAGCGAGAGGACCCCACTGATCACAACAGCTTACACTCTATAGGAGAAAGAGAGGACCTCACTGATAATAAGAGCTTATACTCTACAGGAGAGATAGAAAGAGAGAGAGGACCCACTGACCATAAGAGCTTATACTCTATATGGGAGAGAGAGATGACCCCACTGATCAAAAGAGCTTACACTCTATAGGAGAGAAAGGGGACCCCACTGACCATAAGAGCTTACACTCTATAGGAGAGAGAGAACCCCGCTGACCATAAGAGCTTACACTCTATAGGAGAGAGAGCGAGAGAGAGGACCCCACTGATCACAAGAGCTTACACTCTATAGGAGAAAGAGAGGACCTCACTGATAATAAGAGCTTATACTCTACAGGAGAGATAGAAAGAGAGAGAGGACCCACTGACCATAAGAGCTTATACTCTATATGGGAGAGAGAGATGACCCCACTGATCAAAAGAGCTTACACTCTATAGGAGAGAAAGAGGACCCCACTGACCATAAGAGCTTACACTCTATAGGAGAGAGAGAACCCCGCTGACCATAAGAGCTTACACTCTATAGGAGAGAGAGCGAGAGAGAGGACCCCAATGATCATAAGAGCTTATACTCTATAGGAGAGAGAGAGGGGACCCCACTGAACATAAGAGCTTACACTCTATAGGAGAGAGATAGAGAGGACCCCACTGACCATAAGAGCTTACACGCTATAGGAGAGAGAGAGGACCCCACTGACCATAAGAGCTTACTCTCTATAGGAGAGAGAGAGGACCCCACTGATCATAAGAGCTTACTCTCTATAGGAGAGAGAGAGGACCCCACTGACCATAAGAGCTTACACGCTATAGGAGAGAGAGAGGACCCCACTGACCATAAGAGCTTACACTCTAAAGGAGAGAGAGAGGACCCCAATGATCATAAGAGCTTACACTCTATAGGAGAGAGAGAAAGAACCCCCCTAACCATAAGAGCTTACACTCTATAGGAGAGAGAGAGAGAGAGAGAGAGAGAGAGGGAGATGACCCCACTGACCATAAGAGCTTACACTCTATAGGAGAGAGAGGACCCCACTGACCATAAGAACTTACACTCTATAGGAGAGAGAGAAGACCCCACTGACCATAACAGCTTACACTCTATAGGAGAGAAAGAGGACCCCACTGATCATAAGAGCTTATACTCTATAGGAGAGATAGGACCTCAGTGACCATAAGAGCTTTATTAGGACATATAAACAAACGGATAGCAGGGAGGGATAGGGTCAGCCACGGACAACGATCGTTTCGTGCTCTACGGCACTTCAACGGGGAGGACCCGTTGAAGTGCCGTAGAGCACGAAACGATCGTTGTCCGTGGCTGACCCTATCCCTCCCTGCTATCCGTTTGTTTATATGTCCTAATAAAGTGATATTCACCGCAACAGGGTAAGTGCGCGCCTACTTTTTCTTTTTTGCCATTTGGATTCTGCACACATTTTTCCTGGCTGCAGCACCCCGTTGATTCAGGTGTAAAGGATTCATACAGCCAGTATCACTTTCTGTGGTGCTAGACCGATATTATAATACGGTCACTGAGTTGGACCTTTGAGCAGTGCGGATGTATGTTTTCTCTACTATTGGACCATAAGAGCTTACCCTCTATAGGAGAGAGAGGGGGAGAGAGAGGATCCCACTGACCATAAGAGCTTACACTCTATAGGAGAGAGAGAGGACCCCACTGACCATAAGAGCTTACACTCTAAAGGAGAGAGAGAGGACCCCACTGATCATAAGAGCTTACACTCTATAGGAGAGAGAGAGAGAGAGAGAGAGAGGGAGATGACCCCACTGACCATAAGAGCTTACACTCTATAGGAGAGAGAGGACCCACTGACCATAAGAACTTACACTCTATAGGAGAGAGAGAAGACCCCACTGACCATAACAGCTTACACTCTATAGGAGAGAAAGAGGACCCCACTGATCATAAGAGCTTATACTCTATAGGAGAGATAGGACCTCAGTGACCATAAGAGCTTACACTCTATAGGAGAGAGAGGGGGAGAGAGAGGGGGAGAGAGAGGATCCCACTGACCATAAGAGCTTACACTCTATAGGAGAGAAATAGAGAGGACCCCACTGATCATAAGAGCTTGGACTCTATAGTAGAGAGATAGAGAGGACCCCACTGACAATAAGAGCTTATACTTTATAGCAGAGAGAGAGCATCCCACTGACCATAAGAGCTTACACTCTATAGGAGAGAGAGGACCCCACTGACCATAAGAGCTTACACTCTATAATAATGAGAGTGAGAGGACCCCACTGACCATAACAGCTTACACTCTATAGGAGGGAGGACACCACTGACCATAAGAGCTTGGACTCTATAGGAGAGAGATAGAGAGGATCCCACTGACCATAAGATCTTACACTTTATAGCAGAGAGAGGACTCCACTGACCATAAGATCTTACACTTTATAGCAGAGAGAGGACCCCACTGACCATAAGAGCTTACACTCTATTGGAATGAGAGAAAGAGGACCCCACTGACCATAACTGCTTACACTCTATAGGAGAGAGAGAGGACCCCACTGACCATAACTGCTTACACTCTATAGGAGAGAAAGAGGACCCCACTGACCATAAGAGCTTATACTCTATAGGAGAGAGAGAGAGAGAGAGAGGTGCTGCTGAGGTGCCCCAAATACTCTGCAGTGAGGGACACTCGCTTCAAGAGACTGTCTGATCTCCTCCCAGACTTCACCTCCAAGGAGGAGAAAGAGAAACTGCCGATAATACTGGGGGAAGAGGAAAGTGCAGTGGCCGTAGCAGCGGAATATGTCAGTGCCTGCCACAGACTAAGAGGAGCCTGATATGTCATGGACTCCTATACCCCACCCTGGAAACATCCCCTACCCTCCAAAAGGAATCTGATATATCCTGGACCTCTATATGCCTTCCTCCCCCACCCCCGTATTTTACCATATGCTTTGGCAATGCTAACATGTACTTAGTCCTGCCAATAAAGCTCATTTGAATTGAATTGAATTGAGAGAGAGAAAGAGAGAGAGAGAGGACCCACTGACCATAAGAGCTTACACTCTATAGGAGAGAGAGAGGACCCCACTGACTATAAGGGCTTGGACTCTATAGGAGAGAGAGAGAAAGAGAGAGAGAGAGGACCCCACTGTTCATAAGAGCTTACACTCTATAGCAGAGAGAGAGGACCCCACTGACTATAAAAGCTTGGACTCTATAGGAGAGAGAGAGAAAGAGAGAGAGAGAGGACCCCACTGTTCATAAGAGCTTACACTCTATAGCAGAGAGAGAGGACCCAACTGACCATAAGAGCTTACACTCTATAGGAGAGAGAGAGGACCCCATTGACCATAAGAGTTTACACTCTATAGGAGAGAGATAGAGAGGACCCCACTGACCATAACAGCTTACTCTCTATATCACAGAGAGAGAGAGAGGACTCCACTGACCATAATAGCTTACACTATACAGGAGCGAAAGAGAGGATCCCACTGATCATAAGAACTTAAGCTCTGCCGGAGAGAGACTAGCCCAGTCACTTTGGAGATGGTAAATGCCTCTACCGTACAAACTGTGCTCCACTGGGATCTGCTGATCTGTATTGACCCAGTTACTGACCACCACTGTACAAGTTATGATCGCCCACTAGATATCATAGCTGCAGGGCATTATGGGGAGGTCCGCGTGGCATTGCAAAATCACATTTGCTCACTCTTTGATGCTTCAGCAGTGTGGGAAATCGTGCCGGGCAAGTTTTTTTTTGTAACCGTGAATCTGATCTCAAAATGTTTAAACTCATGTGAAACCAGGATTTTCAGGAAATTTAACTCAAGTTTAATCCTCCTCAGATGGATTTGCTCATCTATAGTAACACTTGTAACTTAAAAGTGTCCGACAACATATACAGTGGGGCAAAAAAGTATTTAGTCAGTCAGCAATAGTGCAAGTTCCACCACTTAAAAAGATGAGAGGCGTCTGTAATTTACATCATAGGTAGACCTCAACTATGGGAGACAAACTGAGAAAAAAAAATCCAGAAAATCACATTGTCTGTTTTTTTAACATTTTATTTGCATATTATGGTGGAAAATAAGTATTTGGTCAGAAACAAAATTTCATCTCAATACTTTGTAATATATCCTTTGTTGGCAATGACAGAGGTCAAACGTTTTCTGTAAGTCTTCACAAGGTTGCCACACACTGTTGTTGGTATGTTGGACCATTCCTCCATGCAGATCTCCTCTAGAGCAGTGATGTTTTTGGCTTTTCGCTTGGCAACACGGACTTTCAACTCCCTCCAAAGGTTTTCTATAGGGTTGAGATCTGGAGACTGGCTAGGCCACTCCAGGACCTTGAAATGCTTCTTACGAAGCCACTCCTTCGTTGCCCTGGCGGTGTGCTTTGTATCATTGTCATGTTGAAAGACCCAGCCACGTTTCATCTTCAATGCCCTTGCTGATGGAAGGAGGTTTGCACTCAAAATCTCACGATACATGGCCCCATTCATTCTTTCATGTACCCGGATCAGTCGTCCTGGCCCCTTTGCAGAGAAACAGCCCCAAAGCATGATGTTTCCACCACCATGCTTTACAGTAGGTATGGTGTTTGATGGATGTAACTCAGTATTCTTTTTCCTCCAAACACAACAAGTTGTGTTTCTACCAAACAGTTCCAGTTTGGTTTCATCAGACCATAGGACATTCTCCCAAAACTCCTCTGGATCATCCAAATGCTCTCTAGCAAACTTCAGACGGGCCCGGACATGTACTGGCTTAAGCAGTGGGACACGTCTGGCACTGCAGGATCTGAGTCCATGGTGGCGTAGTGTGTTACTTATGGTAGGCCTTGTTACATTGGTCCCAGCTCTCTGCAGTTCATTCACTAGGTCCCCCCGGGTGGTTCTGGGATTTTTGCTCACCGTTCTTGTGATCATTCTGACCCCACGGGGTGGGATTTTGCGTGGAGCCCCAGATCGAGGGAGATTATCAGTGGTCTTGTATGTCTTCCATTTTCTAATTATTGCTCCCACTGTTGATTTCTTCACTCCAAGCTGGTTGGCTATTGCAGATTCAGTTTTCCCAGGCTGGTGCAGGGCTACAATTTTGTTTCTGGTGTCCTTTGACAGCTCTTTGGTCTTCACCATAGTGGAGTTTGGAGTCAGACTGTTTGAGGGTGTGCACAGGTGTCTTTTTATACTGATAACAAGTTTAAACAGGTGCCATTACTACAGGTAATGAGTGGAGGAAAGAGGAGACTCTTAAAGAAGAAGTTACAGGTCTCTGAGAGCCAGAAATCTTGATTGTTTGTTTCTGACCAAATACTTATTTTCCACCATAATATGCAAATAAAATGTTAAAAAAACAGACAATGTGATTTTCTGGATTTTTTTTTCTCAGTTTGTCTCCCATAGTTGAGGTCTACCTATGATGTAAATTACAGACACCTCTCATCTTTTTAAGTGGTGGAACTTGCACTATTGTTGACTGACTAAATACTTTTTTGCCCCACTGTATTTGAGCCATTACGGATGTGTAGCTTGACTTTCCTGGGCCCTCATGTAAATTCTAACATAGGACACCTCCTAATTGCTATTCACAATTGTGATGTCTTCAGAAGAACATTTGGACCCATCAAGCACCAAGACCCTGGTCTGACTGCTACATATATACCTGTATACTTTTTCTACACCACAGGCACTATATATAGTCCTCTATGTATAAAGGCAACCTCTCATCACATTCATGCTGCCAAACTACGAGCAGCATGATTCAGACCATGGTTGTCATGAACAGTGAGGAAAGACTAAGTGCAACACGAGTGTAAGAGGGAAAGGAAGCCAAAACACAAGGGAAAGGGGGAGTGGAGACCCCTAGGCAGATCTAATAACGCCCTACCTCCCCTACCATCCTATGTTTACTCCCCACCAATCGCCAAGCAGGAATCTAAGCCCTGTATATCCCTAGAGATAGGCCCTGAATAGGGAAAGAGGGATGCGTACTGGTCAGTCCCCACTGTAAACTAAAGAGAAGGAGGACAAATGGTGGGAAAGCAACTTATCTTGAGCAGACTCAGAGAGGTAACACCAATCATCCTCCAACAGCACCAGAGAAGAAATAAGCCGACTACTTTAGCTCCAAGCCTTCACAAGGAGAAAAAGTAAATATCACCGGCGACTCCTCAAAGCAGACTGGGAGTCTATAAACACCCAGGTCCAGGGGTGTCAATTACAGCCAGAGGGATGTTGCCACTGGATCCAAAAGTCAGAAGGTTAAAAAGGCATCTGAAATGCCAAACGTAGAGACCTTCTGCAGCCAGATGCAGAACGACTGTCTGTAGCATCTGACTCACCCGTGACACTGGTTGAGCGATTGCAGCCAGATATGATTTTGGATACACATACTTTGAAAAGCCAGACAGAGACTATGCTTTAAGCAGGCCTCTCTCCGCCTCACTCCAGTTGACTCAAAGGTCTCTCCCTACGTATATTTATGTATAGGAAGGCTGTTCTAGGGATCAGGGTAGGAAAAAGCCACCTGTGACCTGTCTTGGATAAGAAATCCAATACACATACAGGTGCAACTCACAAAATTAGAATATCATCAAAAAGTTCATTTATTTCAGTTCTTCAATAAAAAAGTGAAACTCATATATTATATACAGTCATTACAAATAGAGTTATGTATTTGAAGCGTTTATTTCTATTAATGTTGATGACTATGGCTGACAGGCAATGAAAATCCAAAAGTCATTATCTCAGTAAATTAGAATACTTTATAACACGAGTTTGAAAAAATTATTTTAACAACCGAAATGCTGGCCTACTGAAATGTATGTTCAGTAAAAGCACTCAATACTTGATCGGGGTTCCTTTTGCATCAATTACTGCATCAATGTGGCGTGGCATGGAGGTGATCAGTATGTGGCACTGCTGAGGTGTTATGGAAGCCCAGGTTGCTTTGATAGCAGCCTTGAGCTCGTCTGCATTGTTCGGTCTGGTGTCTCTCATCTTCCTCTTGACAATACCCCATAGATTCTGTATGGGGTTAAGGTCAGGCGAGTTTGCTGTCCAACCAAGCACAGTGATACTGCTGTTTTTAAACCAGGTATTGGTACATTTGGCAGTGTGGACTGGTGCCAAGTCCTGCTGGAGAATTAAATTTCCATCTCCAAAAAGCTTGTCGGCAGAGGGAAGCATGAAGTGCTCTAAAAATTCCTGGTAGACGGCTGCGCTGACTTTGGTTTTGATAAAACACAGTGGACCTACATCAGCAGATGACATGGCTCCCCAAACCATCACTAATTATGGAAACTTCACACTAGACCTCCAGCAGCTTGGATTCTGTGTCTCTCCACTCTTTCTCCAGATTCTGGGACCTTGATTTCCAAGGTCTAGTGTGAAGTATCCACAATCAGTGATGCTTCAGGAAAAATGGCATCCTCAAACCAGTCCAGCAAAATTTAAACTCTAATATGGCGCTTCTTCCCTTTTGAGCTTTGTGGGATATCTGTAAACTCAGGAGAAATTGAACAAGAAATGTTGGGGTCCATTTTCCCTTGTGAAAATGGAAAATTTGGCGCTAAAAAACATTTTTTGTGGGAAAAATGTGATTATTTTTTATTTCCACAGCTCAACGTTATAAACTTACAGCGCTGGCAAAGATTAAGAGACGACTACATCAAAAACTCTGTCATGGGTAGCTCAATCTCCAGACCTGAACCCCATTGAAAACCTCTGGAACGTAATCAAGAGGATGATGGATAGTCATAAAGCCATCAAACAAAGAAGAACTGCTTATATCTTTGCGACAGAAGCAGCATGAAAGACTGGCGGGAAGAATGCCAAGACGCATGAAAGCTGTGATTAAAAATCATGGTTATTCCATAAAATATTGATTTCTGAACTCTTCCTGAGTTAAAACATTAGTATTGTTGTTTCTGAATGATTATGAACTTGTTTTCTTTGCATTATATTTGAGGTCTGAAAGCACTGGGTTTTTTTTTTTTAATTTTGACAATTTCTCCTTTTCAGAAAAAAATACAAAATGTATTTCTTGGAAATTCTGAGACATTGTCAGAAGTTTATAGAATAAAAGAACAATTTACATTTTACTCAAAAATATACCTATAAAGAGAAAAATCAGACAAACTGAACATTTTGCAATGGTCTCTTAATTTTTGCCAGAGCTGTATATGAAGCACCTTAGGGTTAAGGTGCTCCCCACACATCTAGATAGAATTTACTATATACTGTAAAAATCATACTAGTAGTGTGCATGTTAGTTGTAGGGAACTGAAAAAATTATTTTAATTCAATTGCAAGTGAGGTGATTTCGGTGCACCACTATACACATGTATGGGGTTTCAGTGATCGAGCGTAGTCAGGAGCCGCACATATATAATTTTTTCTTTGCCTTATTGTCCTCTCTGGAGATGCTGTAATGGTGACTGAGCTATTTGCCACACCAAGGGTGCACCAACCCTCATTTGCATTTTAATTAAAAGTAACTTTCCTTAGCTCTGCACCACTAAAACGTACTTCATTAGTATAATTTTTATATGGTCCCTTATATCATTGTATAATTAGTTTAATATGCATTTTTGGGTCAATCAACTCTCTTTAAATATAAAAATCACACCATCACCACAAGAAGAGTAAATGTGGAATACTTTAACCCCTTCCCGACCCATGACGCCACGTAGGCGTCATGAAAGTCGGTGCCATTCCGACCCATGACGCCTATGTGGCGTCATGGAAAGATCGCGTCCCTGCAGGCCGGGTGAAAGGGTTAACTCCCATTTCACCCGATCTGCAGGGACAGGGGGAGTGGTAGTTTAGCCCAGGGGGGGTGGCTTCACCCCCTCGTGGCTACGATCGCTCTGATTGGCTGTTGAAAGTGAAACTGCCAATCAGAGCGATTTGTAATATTTCAACTATTATAACGGGTGAAATATTACTATCCAGCCATGGCCGATGCTGAAATATCATCGGCCATGGCTGGAAATACTAATGTGCCCCCACCCCACCCCACCGATCGCCCCCCCAGCCCCCCGATCTGGCCGGTGCACTGCTCCGGCTCCCCTCCGTCCAGTGCTCCGCTCCCCCTCCGTGCTCTTGTCCGCTCCCCCCGTGCTGCAATCACCCCCCCGTGCTCCGATCACCCCCCCTGCACTCCGATCCACCCCCCCGATGCTCCGTTCCACACCCCCGTGCTCCGTTCCAGCCCCCCGTGCTCCGTTCCACGCCCCCCGTTCTCCGTTCCACCCCTCCCGCGCTCCGATTCCCCCCCGTGCTCCGATCCCCCCCCCGTGGTCCCCCCCACCCCATCATACTTACCGATCCAGCCGGGGTCCCGTCCGTCTTCTCCCTGGGCGCCGCCATCTTCCAAAATGGCGGGCGCATGCGCAGTGCGCCCGCCGAATCTGCCGGCCGGCAGATTCGTTCCAAAGTGCATTTTGATCACTGAGATAGATTATATCTCAGTGATCAAAATAAAAAAAATAATAAATGACCCCCCCCCTTTGTCACCCCCATAGGTAGGGACAATAAAAAAATAAAGAAATTTTTTTTTTTCCACTAATGTTAGAATAGGGTTAGGGTTAGGGTTAGGGGTAGGGTTAGGGCTAGGGTTAGGGCTAGGGTTAGGGGTAGGGTTAGGGGTAGGGTTAGGGGTAGGGTTAGGGTTAGGGGTAGGGTTAGGGTTAGGGCTAGGGTTAGGGCTAGGGGTAGGGTTAGGGTTAGGGGTAGGGTTAGGGGTAGGGTTAGGGGTAGGGGTAGGGTTAGGGCTAGGGTTAGGGTTTCGGTATGTGCACACGTATTCTGTTCCTCTGCGGATTTTTCCACTGCGGATTTGATAAATCCGCAGTGCTAAACCGCTGCGGATTTATGGCGGATTTACCGCGTTTTTTTCTGCGCATTTCACTGCGGTT
This sequence comes from Ranitomeya imitator, assembly GCF_032444005.1. Taxonomy (NCBI): domain Eukaryota; kingdom Metazoa; phylum Chordata; class Amphibia; order Anura; family Dendrobatidae; genus Ranitomeya; species Ranitomeya imitator. Next base: position 68,805,009 of record NC_091290.1, on the reverse strand, counting down.
TTACAACTGCGATTTTCTATTGGAGCAGTTGTAAAACCGCTGCGGAATCCGCACAAAGAAGTGACATGCTGCGGAATGTAAACCGCTGCGTTTCCGTGCAGTTTTTCCGCAGCATGTGTACAGCGATTTTTGTTTCCCGTAGGTTTACATTGAACTGTAAACTCATGGGAAACTGCTGCGGATCCGCAGCGTTTTCCGCAGCGTGTGCACATACCTTTAGAATTAGGCCATGTGCACACGGTGCGGATTTGGCTGCGGATCTGCAGCAGTGTTCCATCAGGTTTACAGTACCATGTAAACATATGAAAAACCAAATCCGCTGTGCCCATGGTGCGGAAAATACCGCGCGGAAACGCTGCGTTGTATTTTCCGCAGCATGTCAATTCTTTGTGCGGATTCCGCAGCGTTTTACACCTGTTCCTCAATAGGAATCCGCAGGTGAAATCCGCACAAAAAACACTGGAAATCCGTGGAAAATCCGCAGGTAAAACGCAGTGCCTTTTACCCGTGGATTTTTCAAAAATGGTGCGGAAATATCTCACACGAATCCGCAACGTTGGCACATAGCCTTAGGGTTAGGGTTGGAATTAGGGTTGTGGTTAGGGTTAGGGGTGTGTTGGAGTTAGGGTTGTGGTTAGGGGTGTGTTGCGGTTAGGGTTGTGATTAGGGTTATGGCTACAGTTGGGATTAGAGTTAGGGGTGTGTTGGGGTTAGTGTTGGAGGTAGAATTGAGGGGTTACCACTGTTTAGGCACATCAGGGGTCTCCAAACGCAACATGGCGCCACCATTGATTCCAGCCAATCTCGTATTCAAAAAGTCAAATGGTGCTCCCTTACTTCCGAGCCCTGACGTGTGCCCAAACAGTGGTTTACCCCCACATATGGGGTACCAGCATACTCAGGACAAACTGCGCAACAATTACTGGGGTCCAATTTCTCCTGTTACCCTTGTGAATCTAAAAAAATGCTTGCTAAAACATAATTTTTGAGGAAAGAAAAATGATTTTTTATTTTCACGGCTCTGCGTTGTAAACGTCTGTGAAGCACTTGGGGGTTCAAAGTGCTCACCACATATCTAGATAAGTTCCTTGGGGGTTCTAGTTTCTAAAATGGGGTCACTTGTGGGGGTTTCTACTGTTCAGGCACACCAGGGGCTCTGCAAACGCAACGTGACACCCGCAGACCATTCCATCAAAGTCTGCATTTCAAAAGTCACTACTTCTCTTCTGAGCCCCGACGTGTGCCCAAACAGTGGTTTACCCCCACTCATGGGGTATCAGCGTACTCAGGAGAAACTGGACAACAACTTTTGGGGTCCAATTTCTCCTGTAACCCTTAGTAAAATAAAAAATTCTGGGCTAAATAATTATTTTTGAGGAAAGAAAACGTATTTATCATTTTCACGGCTCTGCATTATAAACTTCTATGAAGCACTTGGGGGTTCAAAGTGCTCACCACACATCTAGATAAGTTCCTTTCGGGGTCTAGTTTCCAAAATGGGGTCACTTGTGGGGGGTTTCTATTGTTTAGGCACATCAGGGGCTCTGCAAACGCAACGTGACGCCCGCAGAGCATTCCATCAAAGTCTGCATTTCAAAACGTCACTACTTCAATTCCAAGCCCCGGCATGTGCCCAAACAGTAGTTTACCCCCACATATGGGGTATCACCGTACTCAGGAGAAACTGGACAACAAATATTGGGGTCAAATTTCTCCTGTTACCCTTGGGAAAATAAAAAATTCTGGGCTAAATAATTATTTTTGAGGAAAGAAAACGTATTTATTATTTTCACGGCTCTGCATTATAAACTTCTATGAAGCGCTTGGGGGTTCAAAGTGCTCACCACACATCTAGATAAGTTCCTTTCGGGGTCTAGTTTCCAAAATGGGGTCACTTGTGGGGGGTTTCTACTGTTAAGCCACATCAGGGGCTCTGCAAACGCAACGTGACGCCCACAGAGCATTCCATCAAAGTCTGCATTTCAAAACGTCACTACTTCACTTCCGAGCCTCGGCATGTGCCCAAACAGTGGTTTACCCCCACATATGGGGTATCAGCGTACTTAGGAGAAACTGGACAACAACTTGTGGGGTCCAATTTCTTCTGTAACCCTTAGTAAAATAAAAAATTCTGGGCTAAATAATTATTTTTGAGGAAAGAAAACGTATTTATTATTTTCACGGCTCTGCATTATAAACTTCTATGAAGCACTTGGGGGTTCAAAGTGCTCACCACTAGAGTTGAGCGACCTTGACCTTTTTAGAGTCGAGCCGGGTTTTGCGAAACCCGACTATGTCCAAAGTCGGGTCGAGTGAAATCGGCCGATTATGACGTAAAGTCGGGATCGACCGAAACACGAAACCCAATGCAAGTCAATGGGGCAGCATAGTCGGCAGTGAGTGGGGGCCAGGAAAACACCTAGAGTGGCCATTTTAATGTCAAAACCATCCATTCTTCTTAATGAAGCTTGTCAAGCGTAATTTACCTTATAATAATTGGAAGGCATTTGAAATTGGGGGTCATTTGGCTAAAGTTGTGGGGGGTAGGGCTGGTTCAAGTAATTAGTGGGCCCAGGAAATCTGGACCACGTCACGGCAGTGGAGCAGGGAGAGGTAAGTATTTCAACTTTGCAAGTGCTGTGAACCTGAGCAAGCAGGGGGGGCCCACTCGTTGGCATTGGCACTGGCACAGGGCCCCTCAAAGTACAGCGGTGTGTTTGCACGGCGGGGGCGCCTCCCACCGGCAGCAACACTTTTGCGTACTATGAGAGGCCCTGTGCCAGTGACGTCGCCAACTAGTATTCCTCCCCCCACCTGATGAAGGAACCTGCACTTTCATCTGCACCTTCCTCTTTGTCCCCGTGTAAGGTGGTATGGTATGCGGGAAGAGCAACCTGACTTTCAGCAGGGTCACAATGTTGTTGTGTAGCGTGCACGGGGAATGTTGCGTTATGGGTCAATGTACCAGCAGACTCATCTATCACTGGCTGGGCAATGGGCACGATGAAGTGGAAACACAGATATAGGCCCAAAGAAGAAAGTGGGCTAAATGCAGTTCAAAATTGGTAACACAGGAATAACCAGGGGGCATTGCAGTGGAGGACAACTGGAATGAGAGGCTGACACAGAGAGTAGGGCCAAATCAGTAAGTAGTCGAAATGCAGTTCAAAATTGGCAACCGTAGTAAACAGGCGGCACAGCTTTGTTCAGTGGAGGAGAACAGCAAGGAGTGGCAGACACCGATAGTAGGCCCCAAACCAACTAGTACGCCAAATGCAGTTGTTCCATTTAACCACAATTTAATGAGAGCCTGAAGATAGAAGCTCAGGAAAGGCAACCTGGGGAACACCTTGGAGTGTAACACACCATCTCTCTCCACCCCATACCCATTTTGTATGGCCTAATGCAGTGTACTTTTCTACAACTACTAAACGAGAGTCGGAAGACCGAAGCAATGGCAAGGAAACCTGGGGAACACCTTAGAGTGTAACACACCCTCTCTCTACACCCCATACCCAATTTGAAGGTCTAATGCAGTGTAGTTTCCAAGAACTATTAAACGAGAGCCGGAAGATCGAAGCTCAGGAAAGGCAACCTGGGGAACACCTTGGAGTGTAACACACCCTCTCGCTACACCCCATACCCAATTTGAAGGCCTAATGCAGCGTAGTTTCCAACAACTACTAAACGAGAGCCGGAAGATCGAAGCTCAGGAAAGGCAACCTGGGGAACACCTTGGAGTGGAACACACCATCTCTCTACACCCCATACCCAATTTGAAGGCCTAATGCAGAGTAGTTTCCAAGAACTACTAAACGAGAGCCGGAAGATCGAAGCTCAGGAAAGGCAACCTGGGGAACACCTTGGAGTGTAACACAACGTCTCTCTACACGACGGAAGGGCTGATTCTTAGGAAGGAAGGCTGTTGGAAATAAGCATTGCGCGTCCGAGGGTGATTATATTCTTATTAGGTATATACTCACCCTCGGACGCGCCCTGCTTCTTTATTTGGAATGAATGTTTATTTGCAATGTGGTGTTGACTTTCTCTATTATTTTGGTAATTAATGATTTTATTATTTTCATTATTTTGCATCTTCTCGGCAATAATATAAAGAAGACGCGACAGGACAACACTCGGTGGATGCCATATGTGTGTTTTCAATTTAAAAAAACTTTCAGTTAACTACTTGCAGGAGAAAGTAATTGTAGCTGGTGGCCATTTTTAGTACTGTACCAGATTTTAGTTGTGTGTTTGTTTTTAATGTTAAAATGTCTGCATTTGATATCTCACCAGTATTTTCTTTTTTATAAGCAAAATACTTATTTTTATATTTTCTGATGTTGGTTCCAGGGGTACACGGCCAGCAGTGCCCTGGTCAGTGTAGTAGTAGTTGAAAGAATGGACCGCAGACAGGCATCGAAGGCCTAAAATAATAACACATGGCTGTAGGCAATTTTAAATTGGTTCCAGGGGTACACGGACAGCAGTGGTGTGGTCAGTGGAGGCCTAGTGGAAGGAGTGACCGCAGACAGGCATCGAAGGCCTAAAATAATAACACATGGCTGTAGGCAATTTTAAATTGGTTCCAGGGGTACACGGGCAGCAGTGACCTGGTCAGTGTAGTAGTAGTTGAAAGAATGGACCGCAGACAGGCATCGAAGGCCTAAAATAAAAAAATTGGGCTGGCTGTAGGCAATTTTAAATTGGTTCCAGGGGTACACGGACAGCAGTGGTGTGGTCAGTGGAGGCCTAGTGGAAGGAGTGACCGCAGACAGGCATCGAAGGCCTAAAATAATAACACATGGCTGTAGGCACTTTTAAATTGGTTCCAGGGGTACACGGGCAGCAGTGGTCTGGTCAGTGGAAGTCTAGTGGAAGGAGTGACCGCAGACAGGCTTCCAAGGCCTAACATAACAAACTTGGGCTGGCTGTAGGCACTTTTAAATTGGTTCCAGGGGTACACGGGCAGCAGTGGTCTGGTCAGTGGAAGTCTAGTGGAAGGAGTGACCGCAGACAGGCTTCGAAGGCCTAACATAACAAAATTGGGCTGGCTGTAGGCACTTTTAAATTGGTTCCAGGGGTACACGGGCAGCAGTGGTCTGGTCAGTGGAAGTCTAGTGGAAGGAGTGACCGCAGACAGGCTTCGAAGGCCTAACATAACAAAATTGGGCTGGCTGTAGGCACTTTAAATTGGTTCCAGGGGTACATGGGCAGCAGTGTATGGTCAGTGGAAGTCTAGTGGAAGGAGTGACGGCAGACAGTCTTCGAAGGCCTAACATAACAAAATTGGGCTGACTGTAGGCACTTTTAAATTGGTTCCAGGGTAACACGGCCAGCAGTGGCCTGGTCAGTGTAGTAGTTGTAGAAAGAAGGGACCGCAGACAGGCTTCGAAGGCCTAACATAAAAAAAATGTCAAAACAATGGTATTGTCAGTGCCAGGCATTGAAGGATGTCAGCGGCTAGACTACACATTGGTGAAGCTGTGAGAGATAATTTTGCTAGTGGTAGAGCACTGTTTGAGCTGGGGGGGGGAACTGTCTTGTGGCCGGCGGTACAGGCACAGGGCCCCTCATATTACAACGGTGTGTCTGACGTTGGGTGCGCACCACCACCGCCAGAGACACTTTATTGTACTATGAGGGACCCAGTGGCAGTGCCGTCGACCAAAAGCGGCCACACCCACCTCTTCAGACAAACAGCACTCTCAAGGGTCCAAGCGCAAAGTGGCGATAGCACGGCCCCGTGTGGGGAGTTTGGCCATTTCGTGAGTTGGAAACATGTCGTATGCTGGACAATCAGGTGAAGAAAATTACGAGATTGGAAAAGTCATTCAGAATAGTCCACAGGCAAGACCTTTTCATAGGAAAGCTAGGTGTCAGCCGGGCAGGGTGGGGCAAAAGATTTTGAAATCCAGTTGTGGTTCATTTTAATGAAGGTTAGATCATCTACATTTTGGGTAGCCAGACGAGTCCTTTTTTCTGTTAGTATTGAACCTGCAGCACTGAATACTCTTTCTGATAGGACACTAGCTGCCGGGCAAGCAAGCTCCTGCAATGCATATTCTGCCAATTCTGGCCAGGTGTCTAATTTGGATGCCCAGTAATCAAATGGGAATGACGGTTGAGGGAGAACGTCGATAAGGGATGAAAAATAGTTTGTAACCATACTGGACAAATGTTGTCTCCTGTCACTTTGAATTGATGCTGCAGTACCTGTCCTGTCTGCGGTCATAGAAAAATCACTCCACAACCTGGTCAGAAAACCCCTCTGTCCAACGCCACTTCTGATTTCTGCCCCTCTAACACCTCTGGTCTGCTGGCCCCTGGAGCTCGTGTGAGAACGATCACGGGCGCTGTGTGCAGGGAATGCCAGAAGCAAACGGTCAACAAGAGTTGATTGTTTTGTTGCTAATATTAGTTCCAAGTTCTCATGTGGCATAATATTTTGCAATTTGCCTTTATAGCGAGGATCAAGGAGGCAGGCCAACCAGTAATCGTCATCGTTCATCATTTTTGTAATGCGTGTGTCCCTTTTGAGGATACGCAAGGCATAATCCGCCATGTGGGCCAAAGTTCCCGTTGTCAAATCTGCGGTTGTGCTTGGTTGAGGGGCAGTTGCAGGCAAATCTACGTCACTTGTGTCCCTCAAAAAACCAGAACCCGGCCTTGCCACGCCACCAATTTCCCGTGCCCCCGGGAAAGCTTCCTCATTAAAAATATACTCATCCCCATCATCCTCCTCATCCTCCACCTCCTCTTCGCCCGGTACCTCGTCATGTACACTGCCCTGACCAGACAATCGCTGACTGTCATCAAGGCTTTCCTCTTCCTCTGGTGCAGACGCCTGATCCTTTATGTGCGTCAAACTTTGCATCAGCAGACGCATTAGGGGGATGCTCATGCTTATTATGGCGTTGTCTGCACTAACCAGCCGTGTGCATTCCTCAAAACACTGAAGGACTTGACACATGTCTTGAATCTTCGACCACTGCACACCTGACAACTCCATGTCTGCCATCCTACTGCCTGCCCGTGTATGTGTATCCTCCCACAAAAACATAACAGCCCGCCTCTGTTCGCACAGTCTCTGAAGCATGTGCAGTGTTGAGTTCCACCTTGTTGCAACGTCTATGATTAGGCGATGCTGGGGAAGGTTCAAAGAACGCTGATAGGTCTGCATACGGCTGGAGTGTACAGGCGAACGGCGGATATGTGCGCAAAGTCCACGCACTTTGAGGAGCAGGTCGGATAACCCCGGATAACTTTTCAGGAAGCACTGCACCACCAGGTTTAAGGTGTGAGCCAGGCAAGGAATGTGTTTCAGTTGGGAAAGGGAGATGGCAGCCATGAAATTCCTTCCGTTATCACTCACTACCTTGCCTGCCTCAAGATCTACAGTGCCCAGCCACGACTGCGTTTCTTGCTGCAAGAACTCGGACAGAACTTCCGCGGTGTGTCTATTGTCGCCCAAACACTTCATAGCCAATACAGCCTGCTGACGTATGCCAGTAGCTGCCCCATAATGGGAGACCTGGTGTGCAACAGTGGCAGGTGCGGATGGAGTGTTTGTGCGACTGCGGTCTGTGGACGAGCTCTTGCTTCTGCAGGAGGACGAGGAGGAGGAGGAGGAGGGGGTGCGAACGGCTACAGACAACTGTTTACTAGACCGTGGGCTAGGCAGAACTGTCCCAAACTTGCTGTCCCCTGTGGACCCTGAATCCACCACATTTACCCAGTGTGCCGTGATGGACACGTAACGTCCCTGGCCATGCCTACTGGTCCATGCATCTGTTGTCAGGTGCACCTTTGTGCTCACAGATTGCCTGAGTGCATGGACGATGCGCTCTTTAACATGCTGGTGGAGGGCTGGGATGGCTTTTCTGGAAAAAAAGTGTCGACTGGGTAGCTCGTAGCGTGGTACAGCGTAGTCCATCAGGTCTTTGAAAGCTTCGCTTTCAACTAACCGGTAGGGCATCATCTCTAACGAGATTAGTCTAGCTATGTGGGCGTTCAAACCCTGTGTACGCGGATGCGAGGCTAAGTATTTCCTTTTTCTAACCATAGTCTCATGTAGGGTGAGCTGGACTGGAGAGCTGGAGATCGTGGAACTAGCGGGGGTGCCGGTGGACATGGCAGACTGAGAGACGGTGGGAGATGGTATTGTTGCCGCCGGTGCCCTAGATGCAGTGTTTCCTACTACGAAACTGGTGATTCCCTGACCCTGACTGCTTTGGCCTGGCAAAGATACCTGCACAGATACAGCAGGTGGTGCGCTAAATGGTGGTCCTACACTGCCGGAAGGGATGTTGCGTTGATGACTAGCTTCATTGGCCGAGGGTGCAACAACCTTAAGGGACGTTTGGTAGTTAGTCCAAGCTTTCAAATGCATGGTGGTTAAATGTCTATGCATGCAACTAGTATTGAGACTTTTCAGATTCTGACCTCTGCTTAAGGAAGTAGAACATTTTTGACAGATGACTTTGCGCTGATCAATTGGATGTTGTTTAAAAAAATGCCAGACTGCACTCTTTCTAGCATCGGATACCTTTTCAGGCATTGCAGACTGAGCTTTAACCGGATGGCCACGCTGTCCTCCACCAGGTTTTGGCTTTGCCACGCGTTTTGGGCAAGATACGGGCCCGGCAGATGGAACCTGTGGCGATGTTGATGCCTGCTGCGGCCCCTCCTCCTCCTCTGCTTCAGAACTGCTGCCGCCTGCACCCTGTTCCCCCAATGGCTGCCAATCGGGGTCAAGAACTGGGTCATCTAATAACTCTTCTTGTACCTCCTGCGCAACTTCGTCTGTGTCACCGTGTCGTTCGGTGGTATAGCGTTCGTGATGGGGCAACATAGTCTCATCAGGGTCTGATTCTTGATCAGCACCCTGCGAGGGCAATGTTGTGGTCTGAGTCAAAGGACCAGCATAGTAGTCTGGCTGTGGCTGTGCGTCAGTGCACTCCATGTCAGATTCAATTTGTAATGGGCATGGACTGTTAACTGCTTCACTTTCTAAGCCAGGGACGGTATGTGTAAAGAGCTCCATGGAGTAACCCGTTGTGTCGCCTGCTGCATTCTTCTCTGTTGTTGTTTTTGCTGAAGAGGACAAGGAAGTGACTTGTCCCTGACCGTGAACATCCACTAACGACGCGCTGCTTTTACTTTTACCAGTTTCACGAGATGAGGCAAAAGAGCTAGAGGCTGAGTCAGCAAGATAAGCCAAAACTTGCTCTTGCTGCTCCGGCTTTAAAAGCGGTTTTCCTAATCCCAGAAAAGGGAGCGTTCGAGGCCTTGTGTAGCCGGACGACGAACCTGGCTCCACAGCTCCAGACTTAGGTGCAATATTTTTTCCCCCACGACCACCTGATGCTCCACCACTACCACTACCCTCATTACCAGCTGACAATGAACGCCCCCGGCCACGACCTCTTCCACTAGACTTCCTCATTGTTTTAAAAACGTAACCAAACTAACGTTATTTGTTGCAGTCACACAACTTACACGGTGAGCTATAACTTCAGTATGATTTAGCTACCCCTTTACAGGTTGGTGAGACCACAGCGAAAATCAGGCCCAATGTTACACACTCTTTTTTTGGTGGCTGCAAATTAGAGAGATGCCCCACACGCAGGACTGTCACTGAAGCACAAATGTTAATATTAATGTCACACTATTATTTTTTTTTTATTTTTATTTTTTTCAGGAACACTTTAGAAACCCCCCCAAAAAAAAAAATAGATTTTTGCAGGGAGAATTTAGAAAACAAATGTAACAAACTATATGCTTTCTATGGGCCACTGAGTGAGAGATGACGCACACAGGAATCAGGAGTGGCACACAAGCCCAGAGGCCAATATTTTTCTACCAATGATTGATGGAGTTATTTTCTCTGGTAGATTTTGGAACCCAAATCAAGGAAAAAAAATGTAGGCTTTCTATGGACCACAATTGGAGAGAGAGAGAGAGAGAGATGGCACACCCAGGAGTCAAGACTGGCACACAAGCAGAAAGGCCAATATTAATCTCCCACTGTTTTTTTTTTGTTTTTTTTTTTGTTTTTTTTTTTTCAGGGAGACTTTAGAAAAAAAAATAATAAAAAAAATATGATTTTATCAGGAAGAATTTAGAAACCAAATAAAATAAAATGATTTTTTCAGGGAGAATTTATAAAACAAATAAAACCAAAAATAGGCGTTCTATGGCCCACTGACTGAGAGATGACGCACCCAGGAGTCAAGACTGGCACACAAGCAGAAAGGCCAATATTAATCTCCCACTGTTTTTTTTTTTTTTTTTTTTTTCAGGGAGACTTTAGAAAAAAAAATAATAAAAAAAATATGATTTTATCAGGAAGAATTTAGAAACCAAATAAAATAAAATGATTTTTTCAGGGAGAATTTAGAAAACAAATAAAACCAAAAATATGCGTTCTATGGCCCACTGACTGAGAGATGACGCACCCAGGAGTCAAGACTGGCACACAAGCAGAAAGGCCAATATTAATCTCCCACTGTTTTTTTTTTTTTTTTTTTTTTCAGGGAGACTTTAGAAAAAAAAATAATAAAAAAAATATGATTTTATCAGGAAGAATTTAGAAACCAAATAAAATAAAATGATTTTTTCAGGGAGAATTTAGAAAACAAATAAAACCAAAAATAGGCGTTCTATGGCCCACTGACTGAGAGAGAGAGAGAGATGGAACGCTTAGTACTGGCACACAAGCCCAAAGGGCAATATTAATCTCCCTTTTTTTTTCCAGGGAGAATTTCTGAAACCCAAAAAAAAAATAAAATAGGCTTTCTATGGCCCACTATTTGTGAGAGAGATGGGACGCTCAGGACTGGCACAGATGGCACGCTCAGGACTGGCACAGAAGCCCAGAGGCCAATATTAATCTCCCTTTTTTTCTGGGAGAATTTATAAAACCAAAAAAATATTTAAATAGGCTTTCTATGGCCCACTATTTGTGAGAGAGATGGCACGCTCAGGACTGGCACAGATGGCACGCTCACAACTGGCACACAAGCCCAGAGGCCAATATTAATCTCCCTTTTTTCAGGGAAAATTGATAAAACAAAAAAAAAAAAAAAATAGGCTTTCTATGGCCCACTATTTGTGAGAGAGATGGCACGCTCAGGGCTGGCTGGCACAGATGGCACGCTCAGGACTGGCACACAAGCCCAGAGGCCAATATTAATCTCCCTTTTTTTCTGGGAGAATTTATAAAACCAAAAAAATATTTAAATAGGCTTTCTATGGCCCACTATTTGTGAGAGAGATGGCACGCTCATGACTGGCACAGATGGCACGCTCACAACTGGCACACAAGCCCAGAGGCCAATATTAATCTCCCTTTTTTCAGGGAAAATTGATAAAACAAAAAAAAAAATTAAATAGTCTTTCTATGGCCCACTATTTGTGAGAGAGATGGCACGCTCAGGGCTGGCTGGCACAGATGGCACGCTCAGGACTGGCACACAAGCCCAGAGGCCAATATTAATCTCCCTTTTTTTCTGGGAGAATTTATAAAACCAAAAAAATATTTAAATAGGCTTTCTATGGCCCACTATTTGTGAGAGAGATGGCACGCTCAGGACTGGCACAGATGGCACGCTCACAACTGGCACACAAGCCCAGAGGCCAATATTAATCTCCCTTTTTTCAGGGAAAATTTATAAAACAAAAAAAAAAATTAAATAGGCTTTCTATGGCCCACTATTTGTGAGAGAGATGGCACGCTCAGGGCTGGCACAGATGGCACGCTCAGGACTGGCACACAAGCCCAGAGGCCAATATTAATCTCCCTTTTTTTCAGGGAGAATTTATAAAACCAAAAAAAAAAATAAATAGGCTTTCTATGGCCCACTATTTGTGAGAGAGATGGCACACTCAGGACTGGCACACAAGCCCAAAGGCCAATATTAATCTCCCACTGTATTTTTATCAGGGAGAATTTATACACCCCACAAAAAAAAATACAGAAAAATGAAAAGGCTTTCTATGGCCCACTATGTGAGAGAGATGGCACACACAGGGATGGCACTCTAGCAGAAATGCCAAATTGCCAATCTTAATCTCCCACCAAAAAAAAAAAAAAAAAAAAAACAGGGAATGTCCTACAATTACTATCTCCCTGCCTGCAGTAATCTCAGCCAGGTATGGCAGGCAGCTACTATCTCCCTGCCTGCAGTAATCTCAGCCAGGTATGGCAGGCAGCAATAAGGAGTGGACTGATGCACAAATGAAATAAAAAGTGTGGACAAACAAAAAAGATAGCTGTGCAGAAAGGAAGGAACAAGAGGATTTGTGCTTTGAAAAAAGCAGTTGGTTTGCACAGCGGCGTACACACAGCAATGCAGCTATCAGGGAGCCTTCTAGGGCAGCCCAATGAGCTACAGCGCTGAGGGGAAAAAAAAAAAAAAAAAAAACTTCCACTGTCCCTGCACACCGAGGGTGGTGTTGGACAGTGCAAATCGCTGCAGCACAAGCGGTTTTGTGGTTAATGGACCCTGCCTAACGCTATCCCTGCTTCTGACAAAGCGGCAGCAACCTCTCCCTAAGCTCAGATCAGCAGCAGTAAGATGGCGGTCGGCGGGAACGCCTCTTTATAGCCCCTGTGACGTCGCAGACAGCAAGCCAATCACTGCAATGCCCTTCTCTAAGATGGTGGGGACCAGGACCTATGTCATCACGCTGCCCACACTCTGCGTTTACCTTCATTGGCTGAGAAATGGCGCTTTTCGCGTCATTGAAACGCGACTTTGGCGCGAAAGTCGCGTACCGCATGGCCGACCCCGCACAGGGGTCGGATCGGGTTTCATGAAACCCCGACTTAGCCAAAAGTCGGCGACTTTTGAAAATGTTCGACCCGTTTCGCTCAACCCTACTCACCACACATCTAGATAAGTTCCTTTCGGGGTCTAGTTTCCAAAATGGGGTCACTTGTGGGGGGTTTCTACTGTTAAGCCACATCAGGGGCTCTGCAAACGCAACGTGACGCCCACAGAGCATTCCATCAAAGTCTGCATTTCAAAACGTCACTACTTCACTTCCGAGCCCCGGCATGTGCCCAAACAGTGATTTACCCCCACATATGGGGTATCAGCGTACTCAGGAGAAACTGGACAACAACTTTTGGGGTCAAATTTCTCCTGTTACCCTTGGGAAAATAAAAAATTGCAGGCTAAAAGATCATTTTTGAGAAAATAATTTTTTTTTTTTATTTTCATGGCTCTGCGTAATAAACTTCTGTGAAGCACTTGGGGGTTCAAAGTCCTCACCACACATCTAGATTAGTTCCTTTGGGGGTCTAGTTTCCAAAATGGTGTCATTTCTGGGGGATCTCCAATGTTTAAGCACACAGGGGCTCTCCAAACGTGACATGGTGTCCGCTAATGATTGGAGCTAATTTTCCATTTAAAAAGCCAAATGGCGTGCCATCCCTTCCGAGCCCTGCCGTGCGCCCAAACAGTGGTTTACCCCCACATATGGGGTATCAGCGTACTCAGGACAAACTGGACAACAATATTTGGGGTCCAATTTCTCCCATTATCCTTGGCAAAATAGGAAATTCCAGGCTAAAAAAACATTTTTGAGGAAAGAAAAATAATTTTTTATTTTCATGGCTCTGCGTTATAAACTTCTGTGAAGCACCTGGGGGTTTAAAGTGCTCAATATGCATCTAGATAAGTTCCTTGGGGGGTCTAGTTTCCAAAATGGGGTCACTTGTGGGGGAGCTCCAATGTTTAGGCACACAGGGGCTCTCCAAACGCGACATGGTGTCCGCTAACAATTGGAGCTAATTTTCCATTCAAAAAGTCAAATGGCGCGCCTTCCCTTCCGAGCCCTGCCGTGTGCCCAAACAGTGGTTTACCCCCACATATGAGGTATCGGCGTACTCGGGAGAAATTGCCCAACAAATTTTATGATCCATTTTATCCTACTGCCCATGTGAAAATGAAAAAATTGAGGCGAAAAGAATTTTTTTGTGAAAAAAAAGTACTTTTTCATTTTTACAGATCAATTTGTGAAGCACCTGAGGGTTTAAAGTGCTCACTAGGCATCTAAATAAGTTCCTTGGGGGGTCTAGTTTCCAAAATGGGGTCACTTGTGGGGGAGCGCCAATGTTTAGGCACACAGGAGCTATCCAAACGCGACATGGTGTCCGCTAACGATGGAAATAATTTTTCATTCAAAAAGTCAAATGGCGCTCCTTCCCTTCCGAGCCTTACCATGTGCCCAAACAGTGGTTTACCCCCACATGTGAGGTATTGGTGTACTCAGGAGAAATTGCCCAACACATTTTAGGATCCATTTTATCCTGTTGCCCATGTGAAAATGAAAAAATTGAGGCTAAAATAATTTTTTTGTGAAAAAAAAGTACTTTTTCATTTTACGGATCAATTTGTGAAGCACCTGGGGGTTCAAAGTGCTCACTATGCATCTAGATAAGTTCCTTGGGGCGTCTAGTTTCCAAAATGGGGTCACTTGTGGGGGAGCTCCAATTTTTAGGCACACGGGGGCTCTCCATACGTGACATGGTGTCCGCTAAAGAGTGGAGCCAATTTTTGATTCAAAAAGTCAAATGGCGCTCCTTCCCTTCCAAGCCCTGCCGTGCGCCCAAACAGTGGTTTACCCCCACATATGAGGTATCAGCGTACTCAGGACAAATTGGACAACAACTTTCGTGGTTCAGTTTCTCCTTTTACCATTGGGAAAATAAAAAAATTGTTGCTAAAAGATAATTTTTGTGACTAAAAAGTTAAATGTTCATTTTTTCCTTCCATGTTGCTTCTGCTGCTGTGAAGCACCTGAAGGGTTAATAAACTTCTTGAATGTGGTTTTGAGTACCTTGAGGGGTGCAGTTTTTAGAATGGTGTCACTTTTGGGTATTTTCAGCCATATAGACCCCTCAAACTGACTTCAAATGTGAGGTGGTCCCTAAAAAAAATGGTTTTGTAAAATTTCGTTGTAAAAATGACAAATCGCTGGTCAAATTTTAACCCTTATAACTTCCTAACAAAAAAAAATTTTGTTTCCAAAATTGTGCTGATGTAAAGTAAACATGTGGGAAATGTTATTTATTAACTATTTTGTGTCACATATCTCTCTGGTTTAACAGAATAAAAATTCAAAATGTGAAAATTGCGAAATTTTCAAAATTTTCGCCAAATTTCCGTTTTTATCACAAATAAACGCAGAATTTATTGACCTAAATTTACCACTAACATGAAGCCCAATATGTCACGAAAAAACAATCTCAGAACCGCTAGGATCCGTTGAAGCGTTCCTGAGTTATTACCTCATAAAGGGACACTGGTCAGAATTGCAAAAAACGGCAAGGTCTTTAAGGTCAAAATAGGCTGGGTCATGAAGGGGTTAAAGGGAATATCTGGGACTTTATAAAAAAGCAAAAAATGTACCTAAGCATTAACAGGCAGGTAATTGAAACTTAACTGACGGCTGTGTCCGGCACCATTCTTATGCAGCACAGAGCGGTCACAGACTGCTCCTGTCGGGGATTCAGAAGCCTCTGCTTACTTCATGTCTACACAGTGGAAACTTCTTTTCCCCTCCTCTCTGTCAATGGGTCTTCACGTCTGACGTTATTCTGATTGACAGCCGGATCCCCGCTGCCTAAAAGGGGGAGCCGGCTGTCAATCTGCATGAATTCGGAAGTCCCACCCCATCAGAGACTTCTGATTCTCTGCCAGGAACAGTCTGTGACCGCTCTGTCCTGGGGAAGAACAGCGCAATGCACAACAGGCAGATAAGTTGCGATTACCTGCCTGTTAGTGCTTAGGAACTTTTTTTATTTTTCCATATAGCATATATCTGATAAATGCAGATCCCACTGCTGAATGGAAAGAATGGAGATTGAGTGATGGCGTTCAGAAAACGAGAGGTGACTGCGCACGTGAGACTCTCTCCATTCATTTCCAAAGGAATTCTGAAAATTTTAGATTGCTCCTGGTGGGACCTGTATGTATGAAACATAAATGGTTGATCTTATCAATGTGCCATAAATATACCAGATTGGACAAATTCGTTAACTACACGGCCAAGGACCGATATGAACTTGTACTTTCAGTCAGGGATAAGTATACACCAATATAACAAGTTATACCCCGGTATAGTGTCCATGTGGTGCTCAGATACCATGTCTTTGCAGGCAAAGGATTACTACGCTCTGGACTTTACAAGAGTTTACAACACTGATCAGACATGGAGAAGTAACAAGGACCTTTCCACTCTCCTCATTTGTCTTTGTTAGTGAATAATTATATTCCTTTTAAAACAATCATGGAGTATTTTTGCATTGTGTTGTTCCTCTTTTATTATCCTTGCAAATATATGGCTAAACTGAGAAATGACTGTTACTATTTGTCTGTGACCCGTAGTGATGCATCTTATTTAGGACTGGAATGATAACTCTCATTGTCAGTTTGACCTGGGATACAGATTTTGCAGTGCTATTGGTTATGAGAATTACATGGCGCTCAGTGAATGGCTTTGTACAGCAGATGTAGCTATATACAGGTCCTTCTCAAAAAATTAGCATATAGTGTTAAATTTCATTATTTACCATAATGTAATGATTACAATTAAACTTTCATATATTATAGATTCATTATCCACCAACTGAAATTTGTCAGGTCTTTTATTGTTTTAATACTGATGATTTTGGCATACAACTCCTGATAACCCAAAAAACCTGTCTCAATAAATTAGCATATCAAGAAAAGGTTCTCTAAACGACCTATTACCCTAATCTTCTGAATCAACTAATTAACTCTAAACACATGCAAAAGATACCTGAGGCTTTTATAAACTCCCTGCCTGGTTCATTACTCAAAACCCCCATCATGGGTAAGACTAGCGACCTGACAGATGTCAAGAAGGCCATCATTGACACCCTCAAGCAAGAGGGTAAGACCCAGAAAGAAATTTCTCAACAAATAGGCTGTTCCCAGAGTGCTGTATCAAGGCACCTCAATGGTAAGTCTGTTGGAAGGAAACAATGTGGCAGAAAACGCTGTACAACGAGAAGAGGAGACCAGACCCTGAGGAAGATTGTGGACTGAGTCTGGTGTGGAAACATCCAGAGCCACCGTGCACAGGCGTGTGCAGGAAATGGGCTACAGGTGCCGCATTCCCCAGGTAAAGCCACTTTTGAACCATAAACAGCGGCAGAGGCACCTGACCTGGGCTACAGAGAAGCAGCACTGGACTGTTGCTAAGTGGTCCCAAGTACTTTTTTCTGATGAAAGCAAATTTTGCATGTCATTCGGAAATCAAGGTGCCAGAGTCTGGAGGAAGACTGGGGAGAAGGAAATGCCAAAATGCCTGAAGTCCAGTGTCAAGTACCCACAGTCAGTGATGGTGTGGGGTGCCATGTCAGCTGCTGGTGTTGGTCCACTGTGTTTCATCAAGGGCAGGGTCAACGCAGCTAGCTATCAGGAGATTTTGGAGCACTTCATGCTTCCATCGGCTGAAATGCTTTATGGAGATGAAGATTTCATTTTTCAGCACGACCTGGCACCTGCTCACAGTGCCAAAACCACTGGTAAATGGTTTACTGACCATGGTATTACTGTGCTCAATTGGCCTGCCAACTCTCCTGACCTGAACCCCATAGAGAATCTGTGGGATATTGTGAAGAGAAAGTTGAGAGACGCAAGACCCAACACTCTGGATGAGCTTAAGGCCGCTATTGAAGCATCCTGGGCCTCCATAACATCTCAGCAGTGTCACAGGCTGATTGCCTCCATGCCACGCCGCATTGAAGCAGTCATTTCTGCCAAAGGATTCCCGACCAAGTATTGAGTGCATAACTGAACATTATTATTTGATGGTTTTTTTGTTTGTTATTAAAAAACACTTTTATTTGATTGGATGGGTGAAATATGCTAATTTATTGAGACAGGTTTTTTGGGTTATCAGGAGTTGTATGCCAAAATCATCAGTATTAAAACAATAAAAGACCTGACAAATTTCAGTTGGTGGATAATGAATCTATAATATATGAAAGTTTAATTGTAATCATTACATTATGGTAAATAATGAAATTTAACACTATATGCTAATTTTTTGAGAAGGACCTGTAGATATGATCAGTTATTATGTCTCTGCTTACACCAGGTGCTATACACACACTTCCAGAGGAACAGAAGAAGTGCACCGTAGAGTCCACAGGCATTATATATGCTTGGTATCAGAACTTCATAATTCTGTACATGATATTTACTATAGTGACCATAAAAATACATATGTGAATACAGAGCATGTCTCTAGGGGATGTTTTGGATTGGTTAAAAAAAGCAGCAACAATGCTGAAAGAATTGACATGTTGCAGTGTTAAAAATGCATATTAGCTTAAAAAATGCAAGGGACAAAAAACATTTTGCTTTTAAAAATCCCTTTTACTTTTCTGCTACTGTCAAATATTACTGTACACTGCATACCCTATATATTACTAGGGATGAGCGAACCTTTCAAGGTTCGGTTTGGATTGGCAAACGTCCGGATGTTTGGATAACAGTTCACCAAACTGTTCATCAAACATATCCGAACCCCAAGCAGCCCTCACTCAAAATCTTTAGAAGATCATCAGACGGCCCTTTCTCAAAATCTTTATAAGGTCATCAGGCCTCCCTCAACATTTTTATAGGGTCATCAGGCGGCCCTCACTCAAAACTTAATAGGGTCATCCGGAGGTCTTCCCTCAAAATCTTTATAGGGTCATCATGCAACACTCACTCAAAACTTAATAGGGTCATCCGGCAGCCCTCGCTTAAAATCTTTATAAGGTCATCAGGCATCCATCTTTGAAAATGAACAAAGCCTAAGTTGGCTCAGACTTCTCAAACCCATGGGATGACAGCAGAGGAACGTAAAGCCAATTCAAATATTGGGTTATCAGACTACCCTCACTCAAAATCTTTATTAGGTCATCCCGCGGCCCTCACTCAAAATCTTTATAGAGACATCAGGCGGCCTTCACTCAAAATTTTTATAGGGTCATCATATGGTGCAGTGATGTTGCATGTTGGAGGCTAGCATTAGTAAATGGGAGATGAGGGTCTAGCACACGGACGGCGGTAACATGTGCTGCATGCTGTAGAGGCTTGCACAGGGAATGAGTTAACTTTGCATGTTGGGTCCTTGCATATGTAAGGGTGTGATGTTGTATTTTATTCCTCTTGCACATTTAATTTGGCTGATGCTGCATTCACAGGGCTGCTTGTTGGGGGCATGCACACTGAAGGGGTGCATAATGAATCGTGGTACGCATTATAGGGGCCCATTGAGACTCTTTATCTCCTGAGCCCATAAAAACATTGAGCTGGACCTGAGCCCAGACACCTCATAGCAGCTGTTAAGCATGGTGGTGGACAGGTAATGATTTAGGCTTGCTTTTCAGCCATAGGCCCTGGGTTCCTTGCCGTCATTGAGTCAACCTTGAACTCCTCTGTACAGCAAAGTATTCTACAGTCAAATGTGAGGCTACATATTCAAAAGCTAAAGGTTGGCCAAAATGGGGTCATGCAACAGAACAATAGTCCACAGCACACCAGAAAAAAAGAACAGCTAAAGATGAAAAAATTCAGGGTGTTAAAGAATCATAGAATTGTAGAGTCGTAGAATGCTAACGATGAAAGGGACCACCAGGGTAATTGTGTGCAACCCCCTGCTTAATACAGGAATCACTAAACCATACCAGACCGATATCTTTCCAGCCTCAGTTTGAAAACTTCCATTGAAGGAGAACTCACCACCTCTTGTGGTAGCCTGTTCCACTCATTGATCACCCTCATTGTCAAAAAGTTTTTTCTAATATCTAATCTGTATCTTCTCCCTTTCAGATTCATTCCATTGCTTCTCATGTTTCCATGGGTAAAAGAGAATAAGGATGATCCCTCTACACTGTGACATCCCTTCAGATATTTGTAGACAGCTATTAAGTCTCCTCTTAACCTTTTTTGCAATCTAAACTTTCCCAGATCCTTTAACGGTTTCTCGAAGGACACAGTTTGTAGTCCGCTCATCATCATGGTAGCTCTTCTCTGAACTTGTTTCAGTATTTCTATGTATTTTTTAAAATGTGGTGCCCAGACCTGGACGCAACATTCCAGATGATGCCTGACCAAGGAGGATTAAAAATGGTATAAATACTTCACATGATCTACACTCCATGCTTCTCTTAATACATCCCAAAAATGTGTTTGCCTTTTTTGCTACTGCATCACAGTCTGTGATCTATTAGTATACCCAAGACTTTTTCACATATGCTGTTGCTTAGTTCTATTCCTCCCATTCTATAGACATATTTTTTGTTTTTCTTGCTCAGATGTAGAATCCTGCATTTCTCACTGTTCTATTAGTCGCTGCCCATTGTTATCTAGATCCTTCTGAATCCTGTGGGCAGCACGGTGGCGCAGTGGATAGCATTGCAGCGCTGGAGTCCTGGGTTCTAACCCCACTCAGGACAACATCTGCAAAGAGTTTGTATGTTCTCTCCGTGTTTGCGTGGGTTTCCTCCGGGCACTCCGGTTTCGTCCCACATTCCAAAGACATACTGATAGGGAATTTAGATTGTGAGCCCCATCGGGGACAGTGATGATAATGTGTGCAAACTGTAAAGCGCTGCGGAATATGTTAGCGCTATATAAAAATAAAGATTATTATTATTATTAATCCTTTCTGTGTCTTCTCTACTATTAGTTATCCCTTGCATAGTCAGAAAATTTGATTAGCTTACCTTCAGTTCCCTTATCTAGATCATTTAAAAAAATTTGAACAACACTGGGGCAAGACAGAGTTTTGTGGTACCTCACATTCTCTCAATTGAATGTGCAATAATTTATTACCACTCTTTGAGTTCGATCACTGAGTCAGTTATGAATCCACCTAACCGTAGCCTTGTCAATCAAATCCTTGGTCATTTTTTCAATAGGGACAGTATGATATACTTTAACAAATGTTTTGCTGAAATTGAGATATACTATTTCTACCACATGTCCCTGATGCACCCAGTCATTGATTCCATCATAGAACGAAATTAGATTATTTTGGCATGACTTGTTTGTTACAAACCCATGCTGGATCTGGTTAATTACAGTATTCTTATCTAAGTACTTACATACATGCTGTTTAATACTTCATTCAAAGATGTTTCCTGGTATAGAAGTAAGGCTCACTGGCCTGTAATTTCCTGACTCTATCTTCTTTCTTTTTTGAAGATAAGGACAACATTTGCCCTTCTCCAATTTTCTGGGACTTCTTATGGTTTCCAGGAATTTTCAAATATTCTGGCTAGTGGTTCTGCAATTTCCTCTGATGTTCCCTGACCATCTCTCTGTTTATAGATAATGCAGATTCTTTTATTCATTTGATAACACAGTGAAGATGAGTTGATGTTAGAATTACTGTCTTAGAGAACATATATATACTGGTCCCTTGTGTTGCTCTCCCCCCATATATCCATACTGGTCCCTTGTGTTGCTCTCCCCCATATATCCATACTGGTCCTTTGTGTTGCTCTCTCCCTCCCTATATATCCATACTGGTCCCTTGTGTTGCTCTCTCCCCATGTCCCCATATATCTATACTGGTCCCTTGTGATACTGGTCCCTTGTGTTCCTCTCTCTCCCCCACCATATATCCATACTGGTCCCTTGTGTTGCTCTCTCTCCCGCCATATATCCATACTCGTCCCTTGTGTTGCTCTTTCTCCCCCACCATATGTCCATGTTGCTCCCTTGTGTTGCTTTCTCTTCCCCCCCATATATCCATCCTGGTCCCTTGTGTTGCTCTTCCCCTCATATATCCATACTGGTCCCTTGTGTTTCTCTCTCTCCCAGCCATATATCCATCCTGGTCCCTTGTGTTGCTCTTCCCCCCATATATCCATACTAGCCCCTTGTATTGTTCTCTTTACCCCCATATAGCCATCCTGGTCCCTTGTGTTGCTCTCTCTCCCACCTATTTATCTATACTAGTCCCTAGTGTTGCTCTCTCTCCCCCATATATCATACTAGTCCCTTGTGTTGCTCTCTACCCCCCATATATCCATACTGGTCCCTTGTGTTGCTCTTTCTCCCCCCCCATGTATCCATACTAGTCCCTTGTTTTGCTTTCTCTCCCCAAATATATCCATACTAGTCCCTTGTGTTCCTCTCTCTACCCCCCATATATCCATACTAGTCCCTTGTGTTGCTCTCGCTCCTACCATATATCCATCCTGGTCCCTTGTGTTGCTCTCTCTCCCACCATATATCTATCCTGGTCCCTTGTGTTGCTCTACCCCCATATATCCATACTAGTCCCTTGTTTTGCTTTCTCTCCTCCCATATATCCATACTAGTCCCTTGTGCTCCTCTCTCTCCCCCACCATATACCCATACTGGTCCCTTGTGTTACTCTCTCTCCCACCATATATCCATACTGGTCCCTTGTGTTGCATTTTCTCCCCCATATATCCATACTAGCCATTTGTGTTGTTCTCTCTCCCCACCATATATCATACTAGTCCCTTGTGTTGCTCTCTACACACCATATATCCATACTGGTCCCTCGTGTTACTCTTTCTCCCCCCATGTGTCCATACTAGTCCCTTGTTTTGCTTTCTCTCCACCCATATATCCAAACTAGTCCTTTGTGTTGCTTTCTCTACCCCCCATATATCCATACTGGTGCCTTTTGTTGCTCTCTCCCCCCCCCCCCCCCCGAATATATCCATACTGGTCCTTGTGTTGCTCTCCACCCATATATCCATCCTGGTCCCTTGTGTTGCTCTTCCCCCCATATATCCATACTGGCCCCTTGTGTTTCTCTCTCTCCCCGCCATATATTCATCCTGGTCCCTTGTGTTGCTCTACCCCCCCATACATCCATACTGGTCCCTTGTATTTCTCTCTCTCCCCACCATATATCCATCCTGGTCCCTTGTGTTGCTCTTCCCCCCATATATCCATACTGGTCCTTTGTGTTGTTCTCTCTCCCCACCATATATCATACTAGTCCCTTGTGTTGCTCTCTACCCACCATATATCCATACTGGTCCCTTGTGTTGCTCTTTCTCCCCCCATATATCCAAACTAGTCCTTTGTGTTGCTTTCTCTCTCCCCCATATATCAATACTGGTCCCTTGTGTTGTTCTCTCTCCCCCCATATATCCATACTGGTGCCTTTTGTTGCTCTCACCCTCCCCATATATCCATACTGGTCCTTGTGTTGCTCTCCCCTCATATATCCACACTGGTACCTTGTGTTGCTCTCTCCCCCCATATATCCACACAGTTCCCTTGTGTTGCTCTCTCTCTCCCCCCATAAATCCATACTGGTCCCTTGTGCTGCTCTATCCCCCCTACCCATATATTCAAGTTGGTCCCTTTTCCTGGCCGCATGGACAGATGAAGAAGAAAAAATATTCCTCTTACCTGCCTGCACTCCCAGCGCCGGGCGGTGTCCTCTTCCTCTGCAGGTTTGGCGTGATCCTATTAGTATGGCCGCCGACCTAGCAGAGGCCAATGACCTACTTGTGTGTGCCCGTCGCTTGTGGCGCATGACACTGATGTCATACGCCGGTGACAATGGGCACATACTAGTCAGTGTTGATCGGGACGCGTGCCGCGGTGGTTCAGGTAGTGAACACTGCATGCGCGGTCGACCCTGCACAGACTATGTCTGTGCTTTTAAAAGGCCCGTGCCCCTAAAAACTGCAGATTTGTTTTCCTTCTCCTTCCCATCCCCATCTCCCTGGTCCAATGCAAAGGGCCCAACGGGGATTTCCCCGGCTTCCCTTCCGGCCAGACCGACCCTGTGTACAGACAAGGCAGCACGTCAATATTAATTTACCAAGCTACCCAGTATATTATTAGGTGAAATTTTACAACTGAGTGTAATGTAATATTTGCATATAGCTTTTAACAGTGGGCCAGAAGAGTCAATGCCACTTGTGGGCCTTTGGCATCCCAGTCAGACACCATCACTAAAAATAAAAAATCAAAGGTATAAGCTTATCGTCCTCCACAGCTCTGAACAGATGCAAAACAGGCTGCAACACATGCACGTCATTGGAGTATATAAAGCAACAGACGCAATAGAGACAGACGATGGAGAATTGTGAAGCTATGTATTCAGGTGAAGAGGTGCTTCTGTAAGTGCCTGTCGAATGAGTCATCTCAGATATTAACATTAATATAATCTTCAAGGCATTGGAGCTGTGTTCATTTGCATAGATGCAGTGTGATAGATGCCGAGGTGAGATGTGCTCAGATATTACAATTCAGCCAACATTTTTGGCTTTTTAGGTACATGTTAGAGCTCACAATATAATTTCCCCCTCATTAGCACACTGACCGATGCTTACTGATAATCAACCAATATTAAAGGGGTTTACCACTTTTTAAAAACGTGTACTGGAAACAATTCCTGTAATGGCAGATAGTTCTCACAGCCTCTGATCAATTGATGGCTCCTCGCTGTGGCGCTGGACACAGTGTTTTGACTGCAGCAGTAATGTCAGTAATGCCTGTGTGTTGGGCTCTCCATGCATGTGTTGTGCCTGTCACACAGCCGTGACACATGCAGCTGCAGAGCTGAACAGCTGATCAGCCGGAGCGCTCCATGTATCCAGGTTCCTGCTGTAGCTTATTTAGTACTAGATGGTGGCCCGATTCTAACGCATTGGGTATTCTAGAATATGCATGTCCACGTAGTATATTGCACAGTCACATAGTATATTGCCAAGCCACGTAGTATATTGCCCAACCACGTAGTATATTGCCCAGCCACGTAGTATATTGGCCAGTCACGTAGTATATTGCACAGCCCAAGTGGTATATTGCCAAGCCACGTAGTATATTGCCCAACCACGTAGTATATTGCCCAGCCACGTAGTATATTGCCCCGCCACATAGTATATTGCCCAGCCACGTAGTATATTGCACAGCCCACGTAGTATATTGCCCAGCCACGTAGTATATTGCCCAGTCACGTAGTATATTGCCCAGTCACGTAGTATATTGCCCAGTCACATAGTATATTGCCCAGCCACGTAGTATATTGCCCAGCCACGTAGTATATTGCACAGCCCACGTAGTATATTACCCAGTCACGTAGTATATTGCCCAGTCACGTAGTATATTGCCCAGCCACGTAGTATATTGCCCAGCCACGTATTATATTGCACAGCCCACGTAGTATATTGCCCAGTCACATAGTATATTGCCCAGCGACGTAGTATATTGCCCAGCCACGTAGTATAATGCCCAACCACGCAGTATATTGCCCAGCCATGTAGGCGGTTGTGTGAGGAATGAATAAGTGTGGAGGAGAGTAGGAGGTCTTGGGAGGATCGGCGATTACGTGAGGGAAGATATTGGGAGATTAGTTCAGAGATATAGGGAGGGGACAGGTTGTGGATGGCTTTGTAGATCAGTGTTAGTAGTTTGAACTGGATTAGTTGGGGAATGGGGAGCCAGTGGAGGGATTTGCAGAGGGGAGAAGCAGGGGAGTAGCGAGGAGAGAGGTGGATTAGCCGGGCAGCAGAGTTGAGGACAGACTGGAGTGGTGCAAGAGAGTTAGCAGGGAGGCCATAGAGGAGGGTGTTGCAGTAGTCGAGGCGGGAGATGATGAGGGCATGCACAAGAGTTTTGGTAGATTGTGGGCTGAGGAAGGAACGGATTCTGGCAATATTTTTGAGTTGGAGGCGACAGGAGGTGGCAAGAGTTTGGACGTGCGGTTTGAAGGACAGGGCAGAGTCGAGAGTTACCCCGAGGCAGTGGATTTCAGGTGCGGGAGAGAGTGTGATGTCGTTTACCATAATAGATAGGTCAGGTAGGGGAGATACGTGAGATGGGGGAAAGATGATGAGTTCGGTTTTGTCTACATTGAGTTTTAGGAAGCGAGAGGTGAAGAAGGAGGATATGGCTGAAAGACACTTTGGGATTCTGGACAGCAGAGAGGTGACATCTGGGCCAGAGAGGTATAACTGAGTGTCGTCTGCATACAGGTGGTACTGGAAGCCGTGGGACTTTATGAGTTGTCCTAGGCCAAGAGTATAGATGGAAAAAAGTAGGGGCCCTAGGACAGAGCCCTGAGGGACTCCAACAGAGAGAGGGCGGGATGAGGAGGTGGTGTGGGAGTGGGAAACGCTAAAGGTGCGGTCGGAAAGGTATGAGGTGATCCAGGACAGGGCAAGGTCTTTGATGCCAAGGGAAGAAAGAATCTGTAGCAGTAGGCAGTGATCGACTGTGTCGAAAGCAGAGGACAGGTCAAGAAGGAGGAGGATGGAGAACTGTCTGTTAGCTTTGGCTGTGAGTAAGTCATTAGTAATTTTTGTCAGGGCAGTTTCGGTGGAGTGGTGGGGCGGAAGCCAGATTGGAGGTTGTCAAGGAGAGAGTTAGATGAGAGGTGGGAGGAAATTTGAGCATGGACATGCTGCTCAAGGAGTTTTGAAGCAAACGGGAGCAGTGATATGGGGCGGTAGCTGGGCATAGCAGTTGGGTCAAGGTTAGTTTTTTTGAGGATGGGTGTGATGGTGGCATGTTTGAAGGCCGAGGGGAAGGTACCAGAAGATAGCGATAGGTTGAAGAGATGGGTTAGGGCTGGAATGAGCATGTTAATGACGTTGGGGAGCAGGTGGGAGGGGATGGGGTCAAGTGCACAGGTGGTGAGGTGCGATTTGGAGAAGAGGCGAGTAAGCTCTCCTTCAGTGATGTTGGAGAGGGAGGTTATTAGCGAAGGGCAGAGGTCTGGTATATGGAGTGGTTGGGGTGATGGAACAGTAAAGGTTTGCCTTGTTTGGTCAATCTTGTTTTTGAAGTAGGTGGCAAAGTCCTCGGAGGAGATGAGGGGAGTTGGAGGTGGCAGTGGTGGGCGGAGGAGGGAGGTAAATGTGCTGAATAGTTGTTTTGGGTTGTAGGATAGTGAAGATACAAGGTTAGTGAAATAGGTCTGTTTAGCGGAGGTGAGGGCAGATTTGAAGTCAAATGTAGCTTGTTTGAAAGCAGTGAAGTCGTCTGGCAGGCGTGTTTTCTTCCAACGCCGCTCCGCAACCCTGGATACTTGTCGAAGTTTTTTTGTGAGATTGTTATGCCAAGGTTGCCTATTGGTTCGCCGCACTGTGCCATGCATGAGAGGGGTGACTGAGTCTATGGCTGATGTGAGGGTGGAGTTATAGAAAGCGGTGGCACTGTCCGTGTCGTGGAGTGAAGATATGGAGGACAGGGGTAGGAGAGAGTCTGTGAGTCTGTGAATGTCTAGATGTGCGAGGTTTCTGCGAGGATGTGGTAATGGCTGGACATGGGGGGCAGGTGAGGAGGACAAGGATGAGAAGGTGAGTAGATGGTGGTCAGATAGGGGGAAGGGAGAGGTTGTGAGATTAGATAAGGAACAGAGGCAGGTGAAGATGAGGTCTAGTGTATGTCCGTCTGTGTGGGTGGCTGTGGAGGACCACTGAGTGAGTCCAAAGGATGAAGTAAGGGCCAGGAGCTTGGAGGCTGCTGGCTGGCGGGTGTCAGTAGGGATATTAAAGTCGCCCATGATGATGGTGGGGATGTCAGCAGAGAGAAAGTGAAGGAGCCAGGTGGCGAATTGGTCGATGAAGGCAGTGGCTGAGCCCGGTGGTCGGTATATGACAGCCATTTGGAGATTGGAGGGAGAGTAGATACGGACAGAGTGAACCTCGAAAGAAGGGAGGATTAGGGAGGGTGGGGGTTGGATAGGGTTGAAGGAACAGTTTTTAGAAAGAAGGATACCCACTCCCCCACCATGTCTGTTGCCAGAGCGAGGAGTGTGGGTAAATTGGAGGCCACCGTAGCTCAGTGCTGCAGGTGAGGCCTTGTCAGGGGGTGTCAGCCAGGTCTCAGTGAGGGCCAGGAAGGAAAGGTTGCGGGAAGTAAAGAGATCGTGGATCACATGGAAGTTTGTTGCATATAGAGCGGGCATTCCAAAGTGCCCCAGAGAGAGGAAGCAGGGGGGTGGGGGTCATTGGCACAGATTTTAAGTGTGAGGGGTTGTGATAGTTTCTCATAGTGTAAGAAGGATTGGGGTGAGGATTAGTGATGAATGAGGCGGGGGGGGGGAAGCAGGATTGGGGGGGATATGTCGCCAGCAGTAAGAATAAGCAGAGAAAGAAGCAGGTGGGTGAAGGAGAGTGATTGGCTTATATTATATTTTGGTGGTAGAGGTCTGAGGTTATAGAACAGGTCTGCAGATGAAGCGAGGTGGGGGTAAGAGAGAGGGGGAGATAGTTATGTGGTTTAAGGGTGCAAGGGTATGGGGTTAGTGGAGGAGAGTGAGGATTAGTGGAGAAAAACAGTGCAGGAAATGTGAGCATGGTTAAAGAGCAGGGGAGAAAAAAGAAAGGCAAGTAAATTTAGAAGACAGTGATTAGTCTTACCGTCTGGCCGATTATTGGACTATTTCTGGTATATTTCAGATGACACACTTAAAATATGTCACTTGAAATTATGTCACATCTGACTGGTCAATCTGACCCACACCATGCAACTTATACCATTCAAATGACCAAGAAATGAGCCCAGGTGAGACAGGGAGGGGAGGAAGGAGGTGGAGAATAGGCCACAGCAGGAGACAATTAGCAGATTGCAGTTAAAACAACATTTGTCTACAAAAATGAAGACAGAGGCAGGATAACATCAAAAGATGGGGCTAGGTGTCAGGAGCACAGACATGTCAATATGCAGTCCGAAAATTTCAAAATGATACAGGAATTCAAGTCAGGGAAAAAGAATCAAAGTACAACTTAGAACAGAGGGAGAGAAGAACATGGGATTTAGGGGTGCAGTGGGTATTCCAGGATAGGAGACAGTTCAGACGTACCACTTAGAACAGAGGGAGAGAAGAACATGCATATGCATCATCAATAGTAAAAAGTTGGTCCATTAACGCTGCCATTAACCCTGTGTGAGGGCTGACTGGAGGGGAGTATGGAGTGGGCACTGACTGCGGGGAGGAAAGAGCGGCCATTTTGCCGCCAGACTGTGCCCGTTGCTGATTGGTCGTGGCTGTTTTGCAGCGACTAATCAGCGACTTGGATTTCCATGACAGACAGAGGCCACGACCAATGAATATCCGTGACAGACAGAAGGACAGACAGAAAGACGGAAGTGACCCTTAGACAATTATGTAGTAGAAGAGCTATAGCTTGACAAATAAGCAGGGACCCAAACACATTTGCTCATCTCTAGTCATGACAACACACTGGCGCCCTGCAATCTCATTGTGGCAGGGCTGATGGGTGGTTAGAACAGCACGCCCCCAGGCCGCGCACTGTAAATGCTATTGTCAGAGATTGATAGCGGCATTTAACAGCCATGGAGAAAAATCTACACCACTTGATGCTCTTAGAGGCAGATGATGGCTGAATAACATAGCCATCATCTGCTAGCAATGCTGGCTCAAGAACTGAGCCCGCATCAAAGACAGAGAGCTGACATATGACTTTCCAGAATGTCGTATGTTGGTAAGGTGTTAACTCCTTTCTGACCTCGGACGGGATAGTACATCTGAGGTCAGAACCCCCGCTGTGAGCCCGCATCAAAGCTGGGACATGTCAGCTGTTTTGAACAGCTGACATGTGCCCACAATAGCGACGGGTGGAATTGTGATCCACCTGCCGCTATTAACTAGTTAATTGCCGCTGTCAAATGCTGACAACGGCATTTAACTAGCGTGATCAGGGGTCAGATATGCGTCTGTTAATGACAGATTGCTGTGAGCGACAACCTGTGGTTGACGCTCATAGCAATGCAGTAATTCAGCTCCATAGGAGCGATCTATGCATCGCTCCTATGTAGCTGAGCCGATGGAGTTGTGCCAGCTTCTAGCCTCCCATGGAGGCTATTGAAGCATGGCAAAAGTGAAAAAAAAATGTTTTAAAATATATGAAAAAAATAAAAAAATATGAAAGTTGAAATCCCCACCTTTCACCCCATTTAAAATAAAACAATAAAAAAATCAAACATACACATATTTGGTATCGCCGCTTTCAGAATCGCCCAATCTATCAATAAAAAAAAGGATTAACCTGATTGCTAAACGGCGTGACGAGAAAAAATTTCAAAACTCCAGAATAACGTTTTTTTAGTCGCCATGGCATTGCATTAAAGTGCAATAACGGGCAATCAAAAGAACGTATCTGCACCAATATGATATTATTAAAAATGTCAGTTATTTTTTTTAGCAAAGTTTGGAATTTTCTTTTAGCACTTAGACAAAAAATTATCTAGACATGTTTGGTGTCTATGAACTCATAAAGACCTGGAGAATCAAAATGGTATGTCAGTTTTAGCATTTAGTGATCCTAGAAAAAAAACAAAGCAAAAAACAAGTGTGGGATTGAACTTTTTTTGCAATTTCACCATACTTGGAATTTTTTTCCATTTTCTAGTACATTACATGCTAAAACCAATGACATTGTTCAAAAGTACAACTCGTCCCACAAAATATAAGCCCTCACATGGCCATATTGACGGAAAAATAAAAAAATTATGGCTCTGGGAAGGAGGGGAGCGGAAAACGAAAACACAAAACCAAAAAAAGCTCCGGTCATGAAGGGGTTAAAGTACCATTTCAGAGGGTTTTTTATTTCACCATCTATTAACTATCAGTAATGTATGTACCAGTTGCATGAAATCTTCCATTTCCAGCCCTGCTCCAGTACACTTCTGTCCAGCCAGCTCACACTGCATTTCTATATGGACCAGAAGTCTCATTCTCAATATAAGGACTCGCTCACACAAGCGATGATTCTCTCTTCCAAGATAATCATATAGATTATGGTAATGACTCTCCGATCAAACTTTGATCTGAGATTAATCAGAGTTTCAGTTTACTGTGATACGATTCTCTGAGATGAGATAATTGTATCTCAGGTGTGGAGAAGAGGGAGAATTTAATTTCTCCATCTTCTCCATTGTCTAAGTCAGCATGACATCCTTGTACAGTCTGATGTTTCACACGCACCCATACACTTGAATGGGTGCATGTGATCCGATTTGCATAGCCACTTGCAGATCGGCATTGCCCCAAAGTATAATATTAGTCCGAGTGCAATCCGATAAAACATCTAGTTATACGCTCGTATGAGCAAGCCGATAGTCCATGAGAAGGACCTAAAGGTCTTCAGTGTGAGCCGACAAGAAAAAGCTGCAGTCACATGATGCAATTGAGAGGGAAAGGTGCTGCGCTGGAAACGGCATAATACAGCTACCAGTAAGCATTTAATACACACAGTGCACATACAGTACAGACCAAAAGTTTGGACACACCTTCTCATTTAAAATTTTTTCTGTATTTTCATGACTATGAAAATTGTACATTCACACTGAAGGCATCAAAACTATGGCTACCACAGCATCTTTCAGTGGCATGCTATTCCATCCAGTTTGCGTTTAGTTGGACCATTATTTATTTTTCAACAGGACAATGACCCCAAACACACCTCCAGGCTGTGTAAGGGTTATTTGACCAAGAAGGAGAGTGATGGGGTGCTACGCCAGGTGACCTGGCCTCCACAGTCACCAGACCTGAGCCCAATCGAGATGGTTTGAGGTGAGCTGGACCGCAGAATGAAGGCAAAAGGGCCAACAAGTGCTAAGCATCTCTGGGTACTCCTTCAAGATTGTTGGAAGACCATTTCCGGTGACTACCTCTTGAAGCTCATCAAGAGAATGCCAAGAGTGTGCAAAGCAGTCATCAAAGCAAAAGGTGGCTCCTTTGAAGAACATAGAATATAAGACATAATTTCAGTTGTTTCACACTTTTTTGTTAAGTATATAATTCCACATGTGTTAGTTCATAGTTTTGATGCCTTCAGTGTGAATTTACAATTTTCATAGTCATGAAAATACGGAAAAATCTTTAAATGAGAAGGTGTGCCCAAACTTTTGGTTTGTACTGTACATTACTGATAGCTAAAGGATGGAAAAAGAAAAAAAATGATGGAGGAGCATGTTAATCATCATCACAGACAGCAATTCTTTACTGTAAGAGCAGTGAGACTGTAAAACTCTCTGCCACATGTTATAATGATTGATTCACTACAGAAGCCCAAGGAGGGCCTGGTCAGCTTTCTTGAAAAATACGATATTACAGGTATGAGTTCTAGATTTTGAGGATGAGAGTCTGATCCAGGGAACAGGTCAGTATGGTCCAGCTACAGTTAGGGCCAGAAATATTTGGACAGTGACACAATTTTCGCGAGTTGGGCTCTGCATGCCACCACATTGGATTTGAAATGAAACCTCTACAACAGAATTCAAGTGCAGATTGTAACGTTTAATTTGAAGGGTTGAACAAAAATATCTGATAGAAAATGTAGGAATTGTACACATTTCTTTACAAACACTCCACATTTTAGGAGGTCAAAAGTAATTGGACAAATAAACATAACCCAAACAAAATATTTTTATTTTCAATATTTTGTTGCAAATCCTTTGGAGGCAATCACTGCCTTAAGTCTGGAACCCATGGACATCACCAAACGCTGGGTTTCCTCCTTCTTAATGCTTTGCCAGGCCTTTACAGCCGCAGCCTTCAGGTCTTGCTTGTTTGTGGGTCTTTCCGTCTTAAGTCTGGATTTGAGCAAGTGAAATGCATGCTCAATTGGGTTTAGATCTGGAGATTGACTTGGCCATTGCAGAATGTTCCACTTTTTGGCACTCATGAACTCCTGGGTAGCTTTGGCTGTATGCTTGGGGTCATTGTCCATCTGTACTATGAAGCGCCGTCCAATCAACTTTGCAGCATTTGGCTGAATCTGGGCTGAAAGTATATCCCGGTATACTTCAGAATTCATCCGGCTACTCTTGTCTGCTCTTATGTCATCAATAAACACAAGTGACCCAGTGCCATTGAAAGCCATGCATGCCCATGCCATCACGTTGCCTCCACCATGTTTTACAGAGGATGTGGTGTGCCTTGGATCATGTGCCGTTCCCTTTCTTCTCCAAACTTTTTTCTTCCCGTCATTCTGGTACAGGTTGATCTTTGTCTCATCTGTCCATAGAATACTTTTCCAGAACTGAGCTGGCTTCTTGAGGTGTTTTTCTGCAAATTTAACTCTGGCCTGTCTATTTTTGGTATTGATGAATGGTTTGCATCTAGATGTGAACCCTTTGTATTTACTGTCATGGAGTCTTCTCTTTACTGTTGACTTAGAGACAGATACACCTACTTCACTGAGAGTGTTCTGGACTTCAGTTGATGTTGTGAACGGGTTCTTCTTCACCAAATTAAGTATGCGGCGATCATCCACCACTGTTGTCATCCGTGGACGCCCAGGCCTTTTTGAGTTCCCAAGCTCACCAGTCAATTCCTTTTTTCTCAGAATGTACCCAACTGTTGATTTTGCTACTCCAAGCATGTCTGCTATCTCTCTGATGGATTTTTTCTTTTTTTTCAGCGTCAGGATGTTCTGCTTCACCTCAATTGAGAGTTCCTTTGACCGCATGTTGTCTGCTCACAGCAACAGCTTGCAAATGCAAAACCACACACCTGGAATCCACCCCTGACCTTTTAACTACTTCATTGATTACAGGTTAACGAGGGAGACGCCTTCAGAGTTAATTGCAGCCCTTAGAGTCCATTGTCCAATTACTTTTGGTCCCTTGAAAAAGAGGACGCTATGCATTACAGAGCTATGATTCCTAAACCCTTTCTCCGATTTGGATGTGGAAACTATCATATTGCAGCTGGGAGTGTGCACTTTCAGCCCATATTATATATATAATTGTATTTCTGAACATGTTTTTGTAAACAGCTAAAATAACAAAACTTGTGTCACTGTCCAAATATTTCTGGCCCTAACTGTATATATGGAGAAGACAAAGAGTTTTCACCCTGATCTGGGGCAATTAACAATTGTCTCAAGGGTTTTTTTGTCACGTTTTTGAGTGCTTTTTTATTCTTTTTTTTCCCATTCATTAAAATGGTGACAAATGCAGAAAGAATTGACATGCTGGAAATTTGAAACTGCTTCACATCAGCTAGGAAAAAATAAGCGACATGTGCATGAGATTTCAGAAATATCATTCACTTTGCATTTTTCCTGGCAACTATGTGAAAAAAAAGCTGCAAAAACGCATCATGCGAACATAGCCTAAGATTTAATTTATATGCAGGATGTTTTGTTGATGGGAATATTGCTTTTTAAGCAAGTCTACGAACCATTACACCCAACAAACGAGTGTTTTGCCCTTTCTTCAAGTGACTGTCAGTTCATTCCTGTTTATCGACTAATGTGAATAAACCTTAATTTAGCTTAGATTACAGATTTTTGGTACAAGAAAATGAGGGAGTCCTAAAAATTCTTCACTATTTTACATCTGTAGGTACAACTATGCATACAAATACATAGCACTATTAGGTACCTGCTGAGATATGTATTAGTCAATGCGTAAGCAATGAATTACACAGGATAGGATATACTATGACATTTACAGCACATAGGAGGAAGGTTCTGTTCCGCTTACGGAGCTAGGTTCTGTAGCACATGCACACTACCCTATAAGGGTCTCCTTAGACAAGTCCTTTCTTTCTAATTAGAAGCTTAAGTACTGTCAATGTGATTTCGTAACCAAAGCCATAAACTTTGCTGGAAGAACCCGAGAACTGACATGCTGCAAAATGTAAGAGCTGAATTATTAGGCTTGACATACAGACTTGTCAACTCATTCTGTCAGTGTCCCGAACGTTGGTATTTCTGCTGTCTGTAATAGCTCATTCATTTATTTCTTACATAGCAGTTACATTTTTAGGTGTTACACAAAGAGAGCCAGAAAAACTACAGAAAGCCCCAGGAATCTCAAACGGTACGAGAGCTGACACATCATTATTTAAGTCATTTGCTGTCACGTTAGACTGAGTGGGCCCTTGTGGCAGAAAGGAAGGAACTGACTTCAATAAAAAGCCTATTGATCAATACAATGTAATTGTGTGGTGTTACTATCATGTATAGTATACTCTGCTGTTTTTGGAGCTATAGATAGAAATGAGGCTTAGTATTATTTAGGAGTTAAAATAACTTGCACCCATGTGGCTTTAAGTATCTTAGGAATATAAGCACCATGTGTTAGGAGTCGAGTTTCCTCTGCTGCACAGGGGGAATCTCGATCCGTGTCTGCTGCGGTCTCCCATTCTGCATCAGCCGCAGTGCAGCCTGCTCAGCGGAGACGTCGCTCCCAGCGTCTCACTGAGACTGATTCTGTGCAAAGGGTTACTACTGTCTCTTCAAGCTCTGCTATTATACCCTGCACTGATCTGCGGCGAGCAGGCTTTTCTGGGACTAAGTCCTGCTTTGCACACACTGAGCATGCCCAGGGCAAGATCTCTCAGTGGAGATCTAGGGTCACATGCTCAGGTACTGCAGCAACTTCCATTGGTCCTTCTTGGAAGGTCTTTGTAGGTGCTAGGACTAAGTCCTGCTTTGCACTCTGAGCATGCCCAGGGCAAGATCTCTCAGTGAAGATTTAGGGTCACAT
This sequence comes from Ranitomeya imitator, assembly GCF_032444005.1. Lineage (NCBI taxonomy): Eukaryota > Metazoa > Chordata > Amphibia > Anura > Dendrobatidae > Ranitomeya > Ranitomeya imitator. The sequence continues at coordinate 68,769,496 of NC_091290.1, read as the reverse complement.
GCTCAGGTACTGCAGCAACTCCATTGGTCCTTCTTTTAAGGTCCTGTACGTGCTGCAATTATTTAAGGCTCGCATGGCCGCACGGCCATGTGCTAGTATCAAATATGTTTTGGATTATGCCAGTGGATACTATACCACTCCATTCTTATGTGGTGTGAAGCTGTAGCATTGGGACTGTACACTCAGGCAGGCAGCTAGCCTCAGTGGGGGTAATTAGCCGTTGGCTTAGCATCTGGTTCCTTCATGTGTGCAGTTAGCACAGAAGAGTTCCAGAGCAAGCACAACCCTAGTTAGGGTTTTAGTTTTGTGTACAGCGCGATTCTTTGAGGCAACAGAGTTCGGTATCAGTTCACACGGGGTGAAGCTTAACCCATGTGTGAGCTCAGAGTCCATCCGCCTTTACTTAGCAGCAGATATCTCTGCACGGTGGATCCCGGGCTGCGAACGCACCTTGTAGCTATCTACCTATTACTCGGTGCGTTCCACTTGCCCTTACACCATGTAAGTCTATATGAAAAAAAGAAGGCAGGACAGAAGAATTTTGGATAATTTTAATTTGCATATGTAGCAGAACTAGGTTTGTCAGATGTACCAGCTGTGCCCATAATATGATAAAATAACAGTAATTTACAGTACAGACCAAAAGTTTGGACACACCTTCTCATTTAAAGATTTTTCTGTATTTTCATGACTAGGAAAATTGTACATTCACACTGAAGGCATCAAAGCTATGAATTAACACATGTGGAATTATATACTTAACAAAAAAGTGTGAAACAACTGAAAATATGTCTTATATTCAGGGTTCTTCAAAGTAGCCACCTATTGCTTTGATGACTGCTTTGCACACTCTTGGCATTTTCTTGATGAGCTTCAAGAGGTAGTCACCGGGAATGGGTTTCACTTCACAGGTTTGCCCTGTCAGGTTTAATAAGTGGGATTCCTTGACTTATAAATGGGGTTGGGACCATCACTTGAGTTGTGCAGAAGTCTGGTGGATAAACAACTGATAGTCCTACTGAACAGACTGTTAGAATTTGTATTATGGCAAGAAAAAATCAGATAAGTAAAGAAAAACAAGTGTCCATCATTACTTTAAGAAATGCAGGTCAGTCAGTCCGAAAAATTGGGAAACCTTTGAAAGTGTCCCCAAGTGCAGTGGCAAAACCCATCAAGCGCTATAAAGAAACTGGCTCACATGAGGACCGCCTCTGGAAAGGAAGACCAAGAGTCACCTCTGCTTCTGAGGATAAGTTTATCCAAATCACCAGCCTCAGAAATCTCAGGTTAACAGTAGCTCAGATTAGAGACCAGGTGAATGCCACAAAGAGTTCTAGCAGCAGACACATCTCTACAACACATCTCTACATCTCTTAAGAGGAGACTTTGTGCAGCAGGCCTTCATGGTAAAATAGCTGCTAGGAAACCACTGCTAAGGACAGGCAAAAAGCAGAAGAGACTTGTTTGGGCTAAAGAACACAAGGAATGGACATTAGACCAGTGGAAATCTGTGCTTTGGTCTGATGAGTCCAAATTTGAGATCTTTGGTTCCAACCACGGAGTCTTTGTGCGACGCAGAAAAGGTGAGCGGATGGACTCTACATGCCTGTTTCCCACTGTGCAGCATGGAGGAGGAGGTGTGATGGTGTGGGGGTGCTTTGCTGGTGACACTGTTGGGGATTTATTCAAAATTGAAGGCATACTGAACTAGCATGGCTACCACAGCATCTTGCAGTGGCATGCTATTCCATCCAGTTTGCGTTTAGTTGGACCATCATTTATTTTTCAACAGGACAATGACCTTAAACACACCTCCAGGCTGTGTAGGGGCTATTTGACCAAGAAGGAGAGTTATGGGGTGCTACGCCAGATGACCTGGCCTCCACAGTCGCCAGACCTGAACCCAATCGAGATGGTTTGGGGTGAGCTGGACTGCAGAGTGAAGGCAAAAGGGCCAACAAGTGCTAAGCATCTCTGGGAACTCCTTCAAGATTGTTGGAAGACCATTCCCGGTGACTACCTCTTGAAGCTCATCAAGAGAATGCCAAGAGTGTGCAAAGCAGTCATCAAAGCAAAAGGTGGCTACTTTGAGGAACCTAGAATGTAAGACAATTTCAATTGTTTCACACTTTTTTGTTAAGTATATAATTCCACATGTGTTAATTCATAGTTTGATGCCTTCAGTGTGAATGTACTATTTTCATAGTCATGAAAACACTGAAAAATGTTTAAATGAGAAGTTGTGTCCAAACTTTTGGTCTGTACTGTACATTTTGCTCCAAAAATGTCTTGGAGACTTTTCACTATCTAAGGCTGGTTTCACATTTGCGTTTTTGCCGCTGCGTTTGTACCGCATATAAACGCATGCGTCGTGTTTTCCTATATTTAACATTAAAAATGCATGCTTTTTTTTGTTCGCGTCTGGCCGCGTTTGACGACGCATGCGTCGTTTCGATGCTTGCGTCTTGGCGCGGAAATGCAACATGTAGTAATTTCTAGAGGCGTCTATTTGCCGCCAGGAAACGCATGCGTTCGATTGCGCAAGGTTTGCATTAAAAAAACGCATTGCTGTCTATGTAAACGCATGCGTTTTTAAGCACATGCGTTTGGTTGCGTTTTTTAACACATGCGTTTCAATTAAGAAAACCATGTCTAGACACTGATAATCCACCCCCCACCATCAAGGTGATAAAAGGGAGGGTGTGGACAGTTGCAGGTCACGTCTCACCAGACTCTGAAGCAGAAGAGACACAGACAGGCCACATCTTGGAGGACAAGACCCTGAACAATGTGAGTATATCCTAGCCAAAGCCTTTATTTTCTATTTTCTGTCTCTACATGTCCTAATTTCTGCCATTTCTTTTTTTCTACATGCATCAGAATGTCTTCTTCGGATTCTTCATCTGGTGAGGAGTTTCGGCCACGACAGTCGGAAGTGGAGCATGTCAGTGAGGTGAGTATTTGCCTCGTCAGATTGGTAAGTATTCACTGTCACATCGACACATGTGACAATTTGATTTTTCCTTTTTTTTAGAGCTCTTCTACTCGGGCACAGACAGGGCAGGAGCAGCGGAGTCAAGGTCCGGAGGAAAGACGGCAGCGGGTACGTATGCAAGGCTGACTGTCCTCAGTGTAATATTCTTGAATCTTCCTTTCTTTCCACTCGTATTTCTTAACTTTTTTCTTCTGGAATCCTTTTGTATCTTGTCTTTCCTATTCATGCCATTTCTCAGCATCTTTTTTGTTTCTTTTCCTTATGTAATTGAGCAAACTTTAATGACTTTCTTTAATTTAATTTTTAGGTTTCACAACGGGACGATAACCTGATAGACAATGACCTCCTTATCACCCTGGTCCAGGAGCGAGTCCCGTTGTGGGACAGCCGGGATCCACTGCACTCGAACAACACCACGATCCGGCGGTTATGGAATGAGGTGGCCCAAGCGATGTGGGATGGCTGAGACAACGCCACGACACAGGTCCGAAGTGCATTTGGTAAGTATTGCACTGCAGTGTGAAGCAGCAGAGACCTTGGCTGTGCTCACTCGACTGTGTGTGATGAAAGAAACTCTCCGGAGTTTCTCTCATCACACACAGTTGTCTGAGCACGGTAAAAAGTCCATTTTCTGACCATAATGTTTTTTTTTTTAACAGTGGACAAAGTAAAAACACGTTGGCGTTCGATGAAGGACCGCTTCAACAAGGACCTGCGTCAAGAGAGTCGTGTTCCCAGTGGTTCAGGAGCAAGGATCCGAACGTACAAATACCATCGCGTTCTGGCATTTTTAAGACTGGTCCTTGCCCAGAGAACGTAAGTATTTATCACATGCTTTAGGTTGTATTGTATTGCCATAATCTGTATTTTTAAATTCCACAGGATTTTGCGTCTGGTAAATTTTTGATAATAATTTTATTTTTCCTTTTTTCACAGCACATACAGCACGACTGTCGGTCCAGGTTCTGGAGCGGTCTTTCATCCGACAGCCACGGACCCGTCTCAGCCATCCAGCAGTGCAGCAGCAAGTGGGCCTTCACTCTAACTGGAGACCAGGGAGCTGGTCCATCAGGTCTTCCCCTTTCGCAGTCCTCTTCCACTGCCCCCTTTTTTTTGGGCTCATCCCAGCAGCGGCAGAGGGCTTCGGACAGGTCACTCATGCCCGAGTTTTTGCACTTGAGCTCGGTTTTTCATGAAGCAATCAAGGCTTTAGGTGACCGAATGGATGTTTCACATAGCCTCTTGAATACACGTATCCAGGAGGTCACCAAAAGCCTTGATCAAGTGAAAGCCGACCTCCAGAGGCCAGCTCATCATTTTTTTAACCAAATTGAGCAGGGCATGTTGGAACACCTTACTCCTGATCTCCAGCTGAGTGTCATGCAGGCCTGCAATGCTGCTTATGTGCAGGCTATGCAGCAGAGTCGGTATTTCCAGCAGACAGTGGTGGCATATCAAACTGTGCCTTCATTGTCACGATTAACCTCAATGCCGACCTCTGCTGCATACCACTGCATGGCCACCTCAATTCCTTCCACAGGCGGGCTCCACTACAGCGCCAGCACCATGACGAGTGCAGTTGGACATCCCACCGCCACCATCGTGACAACCGCTGCTCCTGCTTGGATCTCCTCCACTGACACCACGATGCAGCAGGACCCTGGCATGGCTTTCCGTACCACCACCACCACGATGCAGCAGTACCCTGGCATGGCTTTCCGTACCGCCACCACCACGATGCAGCAGGACCCTGGCATGGCTTTCCGTACCGCCACCACCACGATGCAGCAGGACCCTGGCATGGCCTTCCACTCTACAAGCGCTATGAACTCTGGCATGGCTCCACGCTCTACGAGCACTATGGACTCTGACATGGCTGCACGCTCTACGAGCACTATGGACTCTGGCATGGCTGCACGCTCCACGAGCACTATGTACTCTGGCATGGCTGCACGCTCTACGAGCACTATGGACTCTGGCATGGCTGCTCGCTCTACGAGCACTATGGACTCTGACACAGTGCAGCTGGACCCTGACAGGTCACCCGCCACCACGCCACGGCATATGAGCCCACGAAGACGTCCCCCAACCAGGCAAACCAAAAAAAAACCCAGAAAAAAAAACAGAGGACTCTTAGCATTCCTCCCCCTTCAGCTACCAATGTGTCTGTAATGTCAGGTTTGTCTCACCCTTCCAGTGCGTCTCAAGCCTCTCATGTGTCAAGCCCCATCCCCGAACTTCCAGACCCTTCTAGTTTCATTGCCCCTTCTCCTGCCACCTTTATTATTATTATTATGCATTTTTATAGCGCCATTTATTCCATGGCGCTTTACATGTGAATACGGGGCAGATATAGACAAGTACATTAAACATGAGCAGATAACAAGGCACACGAGTACATAAGGAGGGAGGACCCTGCCCGCGAGGGCTCACAGTCTGCAGGGGGTGGGTGAGGATACACTAGGAGAGGGAAGAGCTGGCTGTGCGGCTGTTCAGTAGTCATCCACGGTTAGCCAGGCCTCAGTTCCTCACACCCCCCACTTACATCACTCTACCCCAAGCCGGCGCAGTAAAAAATATTTTTTTGAGTTAACAAAATAAAAAGAGTTTGATTTGCCACAATTATGTTTGGTTTATTGTGTCTATCGCCACCGGCAACACACACCGTGCGCCAAGAAACCTCGCCACACACTTACTTTTTGGGCCACATCATATCTCCAGTAGTTAAAAATAAAAAGACTGCAGCTTTGTGTGTCTTTAGTATACAGATATGAGGTGGGACAAAAAATATTACATGTATCTCCATAATCTCTTTTTGTCTATGCCTAGTTTGGTAGTCTGAAGAGAAAATGGTGGAAATACAGTGCAGTCCTCTACTGAACAGGTCAGGTGTCAAAAAACTCTTTAGTTATGACACCTGACCTATTGAGTAGAGAACTGCCTTGAATAACCACCATTTTCTCTTCTTTATATATAATCTATTACACACAAATTGAGGTGAAAATTGGTGGTCACACGATACATATCTATGCTCACCTGCACAGGTGTCAGAAATAGTGAATTCATGAGCCTGTATATGTTTATCATGAATTCATTATTTCTGACACCTGACTTGATGAGTATAGATAGCGTGACAGTGATTGTCTCTTCAGTTTGTGTCCAATGGATACATGAGAAGACAATCATGACGCAATGACGTCAACAAGCTTACCAATAAAGCAACATGGCTGCCATTACCAGCACTATGTGGCCAGTGTTTTATATCAGTATTTGTAAACCAAAACAAGGAGTGGAACAATTAGAGGTAAATTATGATACTAACATAATAACTAACACCTCTGCCTTTATCACCCACTCCTGGTTTTGGATTACAAAAACTGATATTAAATACAGATCAAATACTGCCAGTTTTAGGACAACCTTGAGTTGGAGAGGAAAAAGATAGGAGAGATGGTCAACACAACCAAAACTAAAGTTTATTAATGAGAAATATTATTATCATTGTAGAAAATTACTGGTACAGATATAATTACAACAGGACATTTACACAACATTGTCCTGCCATGACACACAGCCAATATCTGAATAAAAAAAGGCAGCAAATTGGTCCCGCATGTGACCAACGGCTGCAGTTGACCGCAGCGGGTGATGCTGGAAATTGGGCAGAGGGTGTGCAACTGGTTCATCCAGTTCAATGTTGGGTCACTCCTTAGTCATTATGTAATTGTGTAGAACCACACAGGCTTTGACCACCTCGTCGACTGTTTCCACTTTTAGATTTATGGCTGATGCAAGAATGCACCATTTAGCGACCAGAATGCCAAAGGTACACTCTACTGTTCTTCAGGCCCTGGTCAGTCTGTAGTTAAAGATCCTTCTAGTGTGGTTCAAGTCCCGACTGGAATATGGCTTCAGTAGGTTTTCACACATCTGGAAGGCCTCATCCCCAACCATAACAAATGGCATCGGTGGAGCTTGAGTGTTGGGGAGAGGTTGTGGCGGTGGAAAATTGAAATTGTTGCCATACACACGCCGGCCCATATCCGAGTTCTTGAAAGTCTGGGAATCGTTGCCATGGCCAAAAGCTTCAATGTCCACGGCGATGAAGCGACAGTTCGCATCGGCTATTGCCATGAGCACCACAGAAAAATATTTTTTGTAATTGAAGTACTCCGATTCCTGTCCTGGCTTGTTTGATAATGCGAATGTGCTTTCCATCCACCGCTCCTAAACAGTTGGGGAAATCACACACATTCCAGAATTTTTCCGCAATTTCAAGCCACATGTCCAAGGTGGGTAGGGGTATAAACTCATCCCGGAGTACATTCCACAAAGCCTGGCAGGTGTCCGCAACTACTCCGGACAGGGTGGATATTCCAAGCCGGTATTGGAAGTGGGGGGATGATAAACTCTCTCCGGTGGCCAGAAATCTGGACGAAAAACAAACACAAAAAAAAATTACAATCTATTCTTTTTATGGTGTGATTACAATAAAAAAAGAAAGGAAAATACACAAAAAATACATGTCAGAAAACACTAAATTTGGACTGTCATTGGTTTAGATTTTGAACGTACCTTAATGTAACCAGCAGACGTTCCTCGGGTGGAATCGCTCTACGGAGCTGGGTGTCCTGTGGCCGTATGGCTCTTTGGACACAAGTAAGCAAATCCCGGAACGAGTCTTGCGACTTTCGTGTGTATTCCGGGAATTTCTCCGGGTTGGCATTAAGCTCGGCATAGAGCGTGTGATAGGCTCCACGGCTCTCACGTAGTTCGATAATGGGGCGCCTCCAAAAATGCCTATGTTGTCTCCTTCTGCATCTTTTGCGATTTCTGTCTTGCTCCCAAGCAAAAGCACAGGCAAGAAACAGCTTGAAGCTGAAATCCAGGTTGAAATAAAAGCTCTCCATGCGAAGATCCATCATGACACAGAATACAGTAGCAAACTGTTAAAATTTCAGTAGCCCTAGGGTCTATATATAGAGATCCCATCATACACGCCCTCTGTAGTCCCATTGGCGGTGTCTGGTTATCTTGATTTTTCTCTTGTGAAATTTCTCATCATGCGCAACAAAAACGCAAACGCAGGAAAAAACGCATGTAAACGCGTACAAACGCGGCGTTTTTTAACCGCATGCGAGAACGCATGCGTCTAAAAAATACTGCGTTTGTAGGCGTTTATATGCGTTTTTTCCACCACTTGCGGATGCGTTTTAAACGCTGCGGATTTAAACGCAAATGTGAAACCAGCCTAAGATGGTTGAACAGATGACCAAATACCTAGAAAATGATCATGTTAACCTAATTAGCCATATATAAATTATATCATAGCATTAGCATTGTAATATAACATTACCAAAGTTTGTATTTTGTCAGAATTTTTGTTTATTGAAATTGTAGATTACTTACAATAATAAATATGCATTTGTCATGATCAAATATTAACTTTTTTTCCAGGAAAGATATATATCTTGGTACCGTGTTAGCCAGTAGATAAAAAAATATTTAGAATTGAGAGTCCTCATTGGTTGATACCTTTTAATGGCTAACTGAAAAGATGGTAACAAATTGCAAGCTTTCGAGACTACACAGGTCTCTTCATCAGGCTTGGACTAAAAGAAATTCTGAAGAATCACATATTTATGCACAACATAGCATAGAAAAAAAAAAGAAAGGGGGGAAACCATGGATAAGACAGGTGACATGAAGCAGAATTACCATGAGTGATAAACTGGGGGTCTGTATGTGGGGGAGACAGGGCAGAAACTGAGAACAAGGATGAACTCTCATCGCCATACAATAAGAGAAAAAAGAATGGATCTACCTGTGGCAATACATTTTTGTCTCCCAAATCATAACATTATGGACATGAAATTACTTGTGTTAAATGGTAGCTTCAAATCTCAGAGAGACAGAAGAGTCTGGGAATATAAACTGATGACGACCTTTGACACTCTTAATGCAGGAATGAATGTGTCACACGGATTTATGTCTTTTTACATCAACTAAGGAACTTGCCCCTCAGACTATGAGGGGTCATCACAACAGAGACCCTAATCAGAGGACAATAAAACATTCCTTATCTAAGAGCTGGCCCAATATTTAAGGACATAACTGTTTATCACTCATGGTAATTCTGCTTCATGTCACCTGTCTTATCCATGGTTTCCCCCCTTTTTTTCTCTGTGCTATGTTGTGCATAAATATGTGATTCTTCAGAATTTCTTTTAGTCTTTGCCTGATGAAGAGACCTGTGTAGTCTCGAAAGCTTGCAATTTGTTACTATCTTTTCAGTTAGCCATTAAAAGGTATCAACCACTGAGGACTCAATTCTAAATATTTTTCTAACTTTTTTCAGCAGAGATTGACTCCCATTTTGCCTTCCAAAACCCTTTTTTAGGACTTTTTTACATATTCGTTTTTCAAGGACCGCAAACATTGACACACGCACACCCATTGTATTCAGTGGTGGTGTGCACATGTTAAGTTTTTGCACAGACCATATGTCCATGTGAAAAACCTGCAGACATGTCCTTTTTTTCTGGCAGCACTTAGGAAATACACTAATGACACATGGATGACCATCCATTTGACAGGTACCAGCATCTGGGAAGAGCAGTACAGTTAGTGACCTCTTACCACACCAGCTGGAACACACTGAGCTGAGCGTAAGAACATGGCTGCGTGTGTCTGGCAGTGACAGGCAGAAGTTCTCATGCTCAGCTCACTGTGCTCTGGATGGCATGTTCAGCAGGGGCATCACTGATTTCACCACTCACAACACCATTCACATGTAGCAGAGATGAGGATCATTGTGGGACATCAGCATTATGGACATTGGTGAAAAGGTGAGGATTACTTTGATTTTTTATTTTGATTTTTTTGGTTAATAAATGGGCAAAAGAGGGTTATTGTGGCAAAATATTTTTTCAATTAAAGAACTTTTCTCTGCATGTGTCTTTATTACTTTTGACTATGGGGTTAGTAATGGGGGCGTCTAATAGATGCCTCTCCATTACTAACTCTTGGGCATGATGTCAGCGGACATAAAACAGCTGACATCACCCCCAAAACTATTACCCACTTGCCACTGAACCAGGGCAAGGTCGAAGAGCCAAGGCTTTTGCCAGATTTTGTGCATCTAATGAATCCGCCATTTCTGGTGAGGCTGAGGGTTGATGATCATAGTGTGGGAGGGGCCAATATCCATGGCCATTTTTCGGTCTCCTTTTCACTAACCAGTAAAGGATAAGCAAAAAGCTGTGAGCTGTTATTAATATAATTTACAGGAGAACAAATAGGAGCGTTCAAAAAATCATTAAAAAGGTACAAACTTTATTATAGAACCATAAAAAAGACATATACAAACATATACTTGAGGAAAAGGACACTAACAATAATCCCTTGAGACCCACACTAGTCCTCAAAAGATGTACTCCGTTCCGAAACGTGTGTGACATAACAAAGGTGCGACATGGATAACAGTGTCCATATATAGCACCAAGGGCTATAGACTACGCCCCTAAGGATGACACAGTATAATCCTAGATGAGGCTAACAGACAGTGCTGCCAAAATAACAGTCTATAATCCCCGACACACTAATAGGAGACCACTGATACTGCCAATATAGTAAGTGCGTATAGCGTGACAGACACAGTACAAGCAGTCAACTAAACATTCCGCTTACCCGGTTACAAGGGATCAAAGGAGTTGGGCGACACCCCCGACGCGCGTTTCGCTCCAGCGTCTGTTTGCTTTATCAAGGGGAAGTTATTAATAGGCTGGTAACCTTTACGGCTATTGCCCCTTCCCAGAATATTCGCACTAGCCCTCACACCAGCTATCGGGTTTCCCTCAGATGATTAGGAAAGGTAAGGGGGACCCCATACTGTTTTTTATCTATTAATTTATTTAGACAATAAATACAAGTAGAAAAAAATAAGAATGCAAAACACTGTTTATTATTGATGATCGAATAGTGAAATATTCGGATTTGGGAAAATCAGCCCAAATAATTTCTAATATCTGTGTATTCATACCGAATAACGAATCCAATGCAAGACATTTTGAAAGGCAAATATTTTTCTGCTGAACCCAACAAACAAGTCTGGGGTAATGGGAAAAAACTGAAATTGATGGGCAAGAGCTAAAATTAAATGGGAACAGCATGGAGAAGATGCCTGCATGCTTTTCTGACTCACATATGGTATCTGGGAATAATGTTGTCAGGCTATTGTGCCGGTTGTATGGATTTTTAAAAAGACCTAACAAACCGAACCCCAAAAAAATGTTTCAAAGGGAAAAATGCTAAGAAATATTAATTCCTACATAATTACATGTATATAAGGCAAAATAAAAATAAAATAAAATAAAAATGTTTACCTCTCCTTTAGCATATGTTCACATGGAGCGTTTTGGCTTTATTATTTACTTTAACATTTGTGAGGGCTCTCACTGCTACATTTGGGAAGACCCTTCCTCGTGCCAAATATTTAGCAAGATAGTGGAATACATATTTCCTTTCCCTTTACAGTGCCATTTCAAACATGCCCATTTGAATTTTGGGCTTTGCCTGCTATCACCAACATGTCCACCACCAATTTGCAGAGGGCCAGCAGGTGCTCTGAAACCTGCGTTTTGTAAGCTTCACAGTTCATTTTTGCCACCAGATACCAGTGGAACAACTGTCATAGCAGTTGAAGCAGGGGAGCTGTATGATCAATGTCAGTAATTTGCATTCTACCAGACACCAAAAGCATTAGAATTAAATTCTGAATACAGTGTATGCAAGCGAGGCCCTGTATTGTGGTCAGTCTGTCAGGCCTGAAACCCGTGTCAGGAACATGTACAAGCCTCATTTTACTTGGAAGCAGCCTCCTCAAGGGAAAGAGACAAGAGTGCCATTGACCAATCTGCACAAGCCTACACATTTTCCATTGGTTTAATAAATAGTGTATCTTTATTGAGCAGTTGTGCAACTGGTGCAAAGATTACAGAGATATGCAAACATGACTATTTATCGTTAATTTTCGTGAGTCTCCTGTTGCCATGTGTAATAAAGCTGATATCTTTAAAAAAAATTGCCACACATTGCTAGATATATTGAATTTATACATAACACCTCTGTGAAGGTGCTTGTCAAAAATAAAGCCAGGACATTTATTTTCATAAGCATAAAGAATTCAATATGAACAAGGGTGACGTTAAGGGACATGGATGTGGTGGTGCCCGCCAAAGCCATGTTACCGATCTGAAGGTGACTGGGTCTCATTATAGTTTCCTGACAAAATGTGGTCAGTGTGATGCACCACTGACAAACTCAGACAATTGCCATGATGTTTTTTTTTTTTTTTAACACAAAACTCAGAAAACTTATAATAAATTTGTGGCCAGGAGCACAACTGTATACCTCCCCCAGTGACAAAGTCCAAATCTTTAGGACAACTCAGGGAACTCCAAAACATACACAACACAAGAGAACGGAGTAATAAGATCCCAAAAATCATGTTCATAAAATAGTATAAATTTTTATTTTGACCAATACTAACAAGTTATATCATAATTAGTGTTGAGCATTCCGATACCGCAAGTATCGGGTATCGGCCGATACTTGCGGTATCGGAATTCCGATACCGAGATCCGATACTTTTGTGGTATCGGGTATCGGTATCGGATCCATAGTGAGGTGTAAAATAAAGAATTAAAATAAAAAATATTGATATATTAACCTCTCCGGCGGCCCCTGGACATCACCGCAGGTAACCGGAAGGCTTCTTTGTTTAAAATGCGCGCGTTTAGGACCTGAGGAATGACGTCGCGGCTTCTGATTGGTCGCGTGCTGTCCATGTGACCGCCACGCGACCAATCAGAAGCCGCGACGTCATTCCTCAGATCCTAAATTCCTAGAATGAGCGCGTTTAGGACCTGAGGAAAGACGTCGCGGCTTCTGATTGGTCGCGTGCCGCCCATGTGACGCCACGCGACCAATCAGAAGCCGCGACGTCATTCTCAGGCACTAAACTCCTCATTCTAGGAATTTAGGACCTGAGGAATGACGTCGCGGCTTCTGATTGGTCGCGTGGCGGTCACATGGGCGGCACGCGACCAATCAGAAGCCGCGACGTCATTCCTCAGGTCCTAAACGCGCGCATTTTAAACAAAGTAGCCTGCCGGTTACCCGCGGTGATGTCCAGGGGCCGCCGGAGAGGTGAATATATCAATATTTTTTATTTTAATTCTTTATTTTACACATTAATATGGATCCCAGGGCCTGAAGGAGAGTTACCTCTCCTTCAGACCCTGGGAACCATCAGGATACCTTCCGATACTTGGTGTCCCATTGACTTCTATTGGTATCGAATATCGGTATCGGCGATATCCGATACTTTTCGGGTATCAGCCGATACTATCCGATACCGATACTTTCAAGTATCGGACGGTATCGCTCAACACTAATCATAATACATTAATACAAAACAGGCATATAGCCAGAAGATGGGGTGTAGAGGAATCTTATGGTATGCTTGGGGAATAGGAGGGAGCAAGACACATTACATCCCAGGCACAGCCAGAAAAATTACCACAATTACATTAAAGACTCATGGAATCATTCCATAGTCTTAGGAACCTCAGTAACATGTCCATGGTACTATAAATGTAAAGTGCCACCGTGCAAGTAAATATGGACACTGACGAAAATCAGACAGGCTTACCCATAAATCAGGATGACTCCCTCAAGTTCCACAAGCGGCCCCCTGCCATGATGTAGTGGGTTGGTTTACAGACAAAAGCTCCAGTGTGTTGAAAAGCAGCACCACAAAGTCTTCCACACGGTCCAGTCTCAGTAGTCAAGAGGCTGGGCCTCTGAATCCTCAACCTGGTCATCTTTCCTCTCATCATCAAGAGTCCCAGGAGAAATATGACCCGAACGCTGGCCACTCTGAAGAACTGTTTACGTTCCCTTGTAATTTGTCAGGCCTATTAACGTGCACCATTAAAGAGGGTCATGAGGAGGTGGAGTGCAGTGATGCCCAAACATTTGAGCAACCACAACCAAGAGAAAGCCACGCTGGGTAAGGGCAATTTATGTCTGAAGAATTGGAGGATAATCATGCCGAAAAATTAATATGACATCAGCCTAAAATTGCAACTCAGAAGGAGGATGATATTTAGGAATTGGAAAATGACGTGGTCGATGATGAGGCCACTGATCGAGCCAGGCACGGTGGCACCCCTAGCGACAACAGCAGTGCAGACAGGGATGGATTAGAAGCACAAAAACAGTCAAGAAGATGTAGTTGTTTGACCAGAGGGAGAAACTCGGTCAACTGTTCCATAGAGATCCCACACTTGGCTAGATAACAGGCCAAGGGTGCGTTGTTCTCCAGTATGGTAGTTTTTTTCTGAAATTACTTCTGACAAAACAACTGTAATTTGCATCATCTGCCAAACCAAGCTAAGAAAAGGCAAGATCACTCCCAACCTGAACACCACCAGCATGCAAGAGCACATGGCAGCCAATCACCCCATAAGTTGAGCAGAATGTCTTGTACAAAATCTTTGTCTGATGGTGAAACGACAGCCCCTTACCCTGTGTTATGGCTTTCCAAATCTGCTGTCCATGAAGCAGGCGCTGATGCCTCCTGCCCACAGCCTGCATTTGCACAGACACAACAGTCAGCAGCCATTCCAGTTTGTTGTCCCAGTGCAGCGTCCACTTGTCCCTGCCCCAGACATTTAACAGAAATTAGAAATATCCACCCACCAACACCCACATTGGCAGATTTGTAGTCCTGGAAATGTTGCCATTTTGACTTGTGGGAGCTGAGTCTTTCCGCCACATCTTAGTGGTGGCAGCACCAACACTATTTTTCACTATGTGGCATCAACGCGTTACCTAAGCAAGCACGTTCAACGCGTTACCTAAGCAAGCACGTGTTACACAATATCAGGTGTGCAGTGGCCATCGCAGTCACAAGGAAGGTCTACTTTACCACAGACACATGGACAAGTTCTTGTGGACAGGGACGCTACATTTCCCTTATTGCTAGTGTTGAGCATTCCGATACCGCAAGTATCGGGTATCGGCCGATACTTGCGGTATCGGAATTCCGATACCGAGATCCGATATTTTTGTGATATCGGGTATCGGTATCGGAAGTGTAAAATAAAGAATTAAAATAAAAAATATTGTTATATTCACCTCTCCGGCGGCCCCTGGACATCAGCGGGAGGATCCGGCGTCCGGCACGGCTTCTTTCTTCAAAATGCGCGCCTTTAAGACCTGTGGTATGACGTCCCGGCTTCTGATTGGTCGCGTGCCGCCCATGTGACCGCCACGCGACCAATCAGAAGCCGCGACGTCATTCCTCAGCTAAAGTCCTAGAATGAGCGCCTTTTAGGACCTGAGGAATGACGTCGCGGCTTCTGATTGGTCGCGTGGCGGTCACATGGGCGGCACGCGACCAATCAGAAGCTGGGACGTCATTCCACAGGTCCTAAAGGCGCGCATTTTGAAGAAAGAAGCCGTGCCGGACGCCGGATCCTCCCGCTGATGTCCAGGGGCCGCCGGAGAGGTGAATATAACAATATTTTTTATTTTAATTCTTTATTTTACACTTTAATATGGATCCCAGGGCCTGAAGGAGAGTTTCCTCTCCTTCAGACCCTGGGATCCATGAGGATACATTCCGATACTTGATGTCCCATTGACTTGTATTGGTATCGGATATCGGTATCGGCGATATCCGATATTTTTCGGGTATCGGCCGATACTATCCGATACCGATACTTTCAAGTATCGGACGGTATCGCTCAACACTACTTATTGCACACTGGCTGAATCTGGAGGAGTTTGGGACAGAGTCAGAGGCTGGGACATCACACATCTTACCCATACCAAGAACAGGTATCCTACAGACTTGTTCATTGTGCAAGTAGCCCATGTGTTTCTGGTTCCATACCAAGAATAGCGGTCCCAACTTCCATCAGGGTTTCAGCCTCCTCATATTACAGTTCCTGTTTCTCCTCCTCCTCCTCACCAAAAGTAGCCTCCCCATGACTCCACAACTGGGAGATCTGCAGCACTGCCTTGGCGAAGCGGCAGCACGCTCTGCTGAAGCTCATCTGTTTTAGTAATAAAGCTCATAACGCAGCCAAGCTGTTGAAGTGATAAAAGAACAGACCAATCAGTGGCTCTCCCTTCTGAACCTCCAACCAGATGAAAAGAAAGGTGCATATAAGTTTTTTACCTTGGTGGAAAAGTCAAAATTTCCCTGTCTCCCAACCCAACGCATGTGTCGACGCCCCCTGAAAAAGACAGGTCGAAACGCGTGTGGAGATTTCCTTATTCTGCTTATCAGGGTTGGTACTTTACATGCACTAAGGCACTTTCTTGGATTATTTAAACAGTGGTTATTGTTTAAATCCATTTCAGTACCTACTGATATATACCTGTTCATTGCACTAGAGCATTTTATTTTTATTAATTGTTTATATATTTATATATCTACTTACAGTTAAAAGGTATATATAGGTGGTTTTGTTAATGTATAGCTGCTATTATTAACCCCTTTCTGCCATTGGACATACTATTCCGTCCATGTGGGGTGGGCCCTACTTCCCAAGGACGGAATAGTACGTCCAGCGCGATCGGCCGCGCTCACGGGGGAAGCGCGGCCGATCGCGGCCGGGTGTCAGCTGCCTATCGCAGCTGACATCCGGCACTATGTGCCAGGAGAGGTCACGGACCGCCCCCGACACAATAACCCCCGGCACACCGCGATGAAACATGATCGCGATGTGCCGGTGGTATATGGAAGCATCGCGCAGGGAGGGGGATCCCTGCGGGCTTCCCTGAGCCCCCCGCAGCAACGCGATGTGATTGCGTTGCTGCGAGGGTCTCCTCACCTCCCTCCCTGCTCCAGATCCAGATCCAATATGGCCGCGGCATCCGGATCCTGCAGGGAGGGAGGTGGCTTCACAGAGCCTGCTCAGAGCAGGCACTGTGAAGCCTGCAGTGCTGCAAGTTAGATCGGTGATCTGACAAAGTGCTGTGCAAACTGTCAAATCATCGATCTGTGATGTCCCAACCTGGGACAAAGTAAAAAAGTTAAAAAAAAAATTTCCACACATGTAAAAAAAATAAAAATAAAAATCCTAAATAATGAAAAAAAATATATATATTATTCCCATAAATTCATTTCTTTATCTAAATAAAAAACAAAACAAAAGTACACATATTTAGTATCGCCGCGTCCGTAACGACCCCACCTATAAAACTATATCACTAGTTAACCCCTTCAGTAAACACTGTAAGAAAAAAAAAACGAGGCAAAAAACAACGCTTTATTATCATACCGCCGAACAAAAAGTGGAATAACACGCGATCAAAAAAATAGATATAAATAACCATGGTACCGCTGAAAGCGTCATCTTGTCCCGCAAAAAACGGGCCACCATACAGCATCATCAGCAAAAAAATAAAAAAATTATAGTCCTCAGAATAAAGCGATGCAAAAATAATTATTTTTTCTATAAAATAGTTTTTATCATATAAAAGCGCTAAAACATAAAAAAATGATATAAATGAGGTATCGCTGTAATCATACTGTCCCGAAGAATAAAACTGCTTTATCCATTTTACCAAACGCGGAACGGTATAAACACCTCCCCCTAAAGAAATTCATGAATAGTTGGTTTTTGGTCATTGTGCCTCAGAAAAATCGGAATAAAAAGCGATCAAAAAATGTCATGTGCCCGAAAATGTTACCAATAAAAAACGTCAACTCGTCCCGCAAAAAACAAGACCTCATATGACTCTGTGGACCAAAATATGGAAAAATTATAGCTCTCAATATGTGGTAACGCAAAAAATATTTTTTGCAATAAAAAGCGTCTTTTAGTGTGTGACGGATGCCAATCATAAAAATCCGCTAAAAAACCCACTATAAAAGTAAATCAAACCCCCCTCATCACCCCCATAGTTAAGGAAAAATTAAAAAATTTAAAAAATGTATTTATTTCCATTCTCCCATTAGGGCTAGGGTTAGGGTTAGGGCTAGGGTTAGGGCAAGGGTTAGGGTTAGGGCTAGGGTTAGCGTTAGGGCTAGGGTTAGGGCTAGGGTTAGGGTTAAGGCTACAGTTAGAGTTGGGGCTAAAGTTAGGTTTGGGGCTAAAGTTAGGGTTAGGGTTTGGATTACATTTACGGTTGGGAATAGGGTTGGGATTAGGGTTAGGGGTGTGTCTGGGTTAGAGGTGTGGTTAGGGTTACCATTGGGATTAGGGTTAGGGGTGTGTTTGGATTAGGGTTTCAGTTATAATTGGGGGGTTTTCACTGTTTAAGCACATCAGGGGCTCTCCAAATGCGACATGGCGTCCGATCTCAATTCCAGCCAATTCTGCGTTGAAAAAGTAAAACAGTGCTCCTTCCCTTCCAAGCTCTCCCGTGTGCCCAAACAGGGGTTTACCCCAACATATGGGGTATCAGCGTACTCAGGACAAATTGGACAACAACTTTTGCAGTCCAATTTCTCCTGTTACCCTTGGGAAAATACAAAACTGGGGGCTAAAAAATAATTTTTGTGGAAAAAAAAAGGATTTTTTATTTTCACGGCTCTGCGATATAAACTGTAGTGAAACACTTGGGGGTTCAAAGTTCTCACAACACATCTAGATAAGTTCCTTGGGGAGTCTAGTTTCCAATATGGGGTCACTTGTGGGGGGTTTCTACTGTTTAGGTACATATGGGGCTCTGCAAACGCAATGTGACGCCTGCAGACCAATCCATATAAGTCTGCATTCCAAATGATGCTCCTTCCCTTCCGAGCTCTGCCATGCACTCAAACGGTGGTTCCCCCCCACATATCGGGTATCAGCGTACTCAGGACAAATTGGACAACAATATTTAGGGTCCAATTTCTCCTGCTACCCTTGGAAAAATACAAAACTGGGGGCTAAAAAATAATTTTTGTGGAAAAAAAAATATTTTTTATTTGCGCGGCTCTGCGTTTTAAACTGTAGTGAAATACTTGGGGGTTCAAAGCTCTCACATGATATCTAGATGAGTTCCTTAGGGGGTCTACTTTCCAAAATGGTGTCACTTGTGGGGGGTTTCTACTGTTTAGGTACATTAGGGGCTCTGCAAACGCAATATGACGCCTGCAGACCATTCCATCTAAGTCTGCATTCCAAATGGCGCTCCTTCCCTTCCGAGCCCTCCCATGTGCCCAAACGGTGGTTCCCCCCCCACATATGGGGTATCAGCGCACTCAGGACAAATTGGACAACAACTTTTGGGGTCCAATTTCTCCTGTTACCCTCAGGAAAATACAAAACTGGGGGCTAAAAAATAATTTTTGTGGGAAAAAATTTTAGTTTTATTTTTACGGCTCTGCATTATAAACTTCTATGAAGCCCTTGGTGGGTCAAAGTGCTCACCACACATCTAGATAAGTTCCTTAGTGGGTCTACTTTCCAAAATGGTGTCAGTTGTGGGGGGTTTCAATGTTTAGGCACATCAGTGGCTCTCCAAACGCAACATAGCGTCCCATCTCAATTCCTGTCAATTTTGCATTGAAAAGTCAAACGGTGCTCCTTCCCTTCCGAGCTCTCCCATGCGCCCAAACAGTGGTTTACCCCCACATATGGGGTATCAGCGTACTCAGGACAAATTGTAAAACAACTTTTGCGGTCCAATTTCTTCTCTTACCCTTTGGAAAATAAAAAATTGGGGGCGAAAAGTGGCTCTCCAAACGCAACATGGCGTCCCATCTCAATTCCAGTCAATTTTGCATTGAAAAGTCAAATGGCGCTCCTTCGCTTCCGAGCTCTGTCATGCGCCCAAACAATGGCTTACCCCCACATGTCTGGTATCGGCGTACTCAGGACAAAGTGTACAACAACGTTTGGGGTCAATTTGGACATGAAATTACTTGTGTTAAAAGGTAGCTTCAAATATCAGAGAGACAGAAGAGTCTGGGAATATAAACTGATTACGACCTTTGACAGTCTTAATGCAGGAATGAATGTGTCACACGGATTTATGTCTTTTTACATCAACTAAGGCAGGGGTGTCAAACTGCATTCCTCGAGGGCTGCAAACCGGTTATGTTTTCAGGATTTTCTTAGCATTGCACAAGGTGCTGGAATCATTCTCTGCAGGTGATTAAATTATCACCTGTGCAATGCAAGGAAATCCTGAAAACATGACCTGTTTGCAGCCCTCGAGGAATGCAGTTTGACACCCCTGAACTAAGGAACTTGCCCCTCAGACTATGAGGGGTCATCCCAACAGAGACACTAATCAGAGGACAATAAAACATTCCTTATCTAAGAACTGGCCCAAATATTTATGGACATAACTGTTTATCACTCATGGTAATTCTGCTTCATGTCACCTGTCTTATCTATGGTTTTTCCCCGTTTTTTTCTCTGTGCTATGTTGTGCATAAATACGTGATTCTTCAGAATTTCTTTTAGTCCTAGCCTGATGAAGAGACCTGTATAGTCTCGAAAGCTTGCAATTTGTTACCATCTTTTCAGTTAGCCATTAAAAGGTATCAACCACTGAGGACTCAATTCTAAATATTTTTCTAACTTTTTGTCAGCAGAGATTGACTCCCTTTTTGCCTTCCAAAACCCTTTTTTAGGACTTTTTTTACATATTCGTTTTTCAAGGACCGCAAACATTGACACACGCACACCCATTGTATTCAGTGGTGGTGTGCACATGTTAAGTTTTTGCACAGACCATATGTCCATGTGAAAAACCTGCAAACATGTCCTTTTTTTCTGGCAGCACTTAGGAAATGCACGCCGCACACGTGCACACTGATGACACATGGATGACATCCATTTGACAGGTACCAGCATCTGGGTAGAGCAGTACAGTTAGTGACCTCTCACCACACCAGCTGGAACACACTGAGCTGAGCGTAAGAACATGGCTGCGTGTGTCTGGCAGTGACAGGCAGAAGTTCTCATGCTCAGCTCACTGTGCTCTGGATGGCATGTTCAGCAGGGGCATCACTGATTTCACCACTCACAACACCATTCACATGTAGCAGAGATGAGGATCATTGTGGGACATCAGCATTATGGACATTGGTGAAAAGGTCAGGATTACTTTGATTTTTTATTTTGATTTTTTTGGTTAATAAATGGGCAAAAGAGGGTTATTGTGGCAAAATGTTTTTTCAATTAAAGAACTTTTCTCTGCATGTGTCTTTATTACTTTTGACTATGGGGTTAGTAATGGGGGTGTCTAATAGATGCCTCTCCATTACTAACTCTTGGGCATGATGTCAGCGGACATAAAACAGCTGACATCACCCCCAAAACTATTACCCACTTGCCACTGAACCAGGGCAAGGTCGAAGAGCCAAGGCTTTTGCCAGATTTTGTGCATCTAATGAATCGGCCATTTCTGGTGAGGCTGAGGGTTGATGATCATAGTGTGGGAGGGGCCAATATCCATGGCCATTTTTCGGTCTCCTTTTCACTAACCAGTAGAGGATAAGCAAAAAGCTGTGAGCTGTTATTAATAGGCTGGTAACCTTTACGGCTATTGCCCCTTCCCAGAATATTCGCACTAGCCCTCACACCAGCTATCGGGTTTCCCTCAGATGATTAAGAAAAGTAAGGGGGACCCAATACCATTTTTTATCTATTTATTTATTTAGACAATAAATACAAGTAGAAAAAAATAAGAACGCAAAACACTGTTTATTATTGATGATCGAATAGTGAAATATTCGGATTTGGGAAAATCAGCCAAAATAATTTCTAATATCTGTGTATTCATACCGAATAACAAATCCAATGCAAGACAATTTGAAAGGTAAATATTTTTCTGCTGAACCCAACAAACAAGTCTGGGGTAATGGGAAAAAACTGAAATTGATGGGCAAGAGCTGAAATTAAATGGGAACAGCATGGAGAAGATGCCTGCATGCTTTTCTGACTCACATATGGTATCTGGGAATAATGTTGTCAGGCTATTGTGCCGGTTGTATGGATTTTTAAAAAGACCTAACAAACCGAACCCCAAAAAAATGTTTCAAAGGGAAAAATGCTAAGAAATATTAATTCCTTCATAATTACATGTATATAAGGCAAAATAAAAATAAAATAAAATAAAAATGTTTACCTCCCCTTTAGCATATGTTCACATGGAGCGTTTTGGCTTTATTATTTACTTTAACATTTGTGAGGGCTCTCACTGCTACATTTGGGAAGACCCTTCCTCGTGCCAAATATTTAGCAAGATAGTGGAATACATATTTCCTTTCCCTTTACAGTGCCATTTCAAACATGCCCATTTGAATTTTGGGCTTTGCCTGCTATCACCAACATGTCCACCACCAATTTGCAGAGGGCCAGCAGGTGCTCTGAAACCTGCGTTTTGTAAGCTTCACAGTTCATTTTTGCCACCAGATACCAGTGGAACAACTGTCATAGCAGTTGAAGCAGGGGAGCTGTATGATCAATGTCAGTAATTTGCATTCTACCAGACACCAAAAGCATTAGAATTAAATTCTGAATACAGTGTATGCAAGCGAGGCCCTGTATTGTGGTCAGTCTGTCAGGCCTGAAACCCGTGTCAGGAACATGTACAAGCCTCATTTTACTTGGAAGCAGCCTCCTCAAGGGAAAGAGACAAGAGTGCCATTGACCAATCTGCACAAGCCTACACATTTTCCATTGGTTTAATAAATAGTGTATCTTTATTGAGCAGTTGTGCAACTGGTGCAAAGATTACAGAGATATGCAAACATGACTATTTATCTTTAATTTTTGTGAGTCTCCTGTTGCCATGTGTAATAAAGCTGATATATTTTTTTTAAAAATTGACACACATTGCTAGATATATTGAATTTATACATAACACCTCTGTGAAGGTGCTTGTCAAAAATAAAGCCAGGACATTTTTTTTCATAAGCATAAAGAATTCAATATGAGCAAGGGTGACGTTAAGGGACATGGATGTGGTGGTGCCCGCCAAAGCCATGTTACCGATCTGAAGGTGACTGGGTCTCATTATAGTTTCCTGACAAAATGTGGTCAGCGCAATGCACCACTGACGAACTCAGACAATTGCCATGACGTAGTGGGTTGGTTTGCAGACAAAAGCTCCAGTATGTTGAAAAGCAGCACCACAATGTCTTCCACACAGTCCAGTCTCAGTAGTCAAGAGGCTGGGCCTCTGAATCCTCAACCTGGTCATCTTTCCTCCCATCATCAAGTCCCCAAGGACATATGACCCCAACGCTGGCCACTCTGAAGAACTGTGTACGTTCCCTTGTAATTTGTCAGGCCTATTAACGTGTACCATTAAAGAGGGTCATGAGGAGGTGGAGTGCAGTGATGCCCAAACATTTGAGCACCCACAACCAGGAGAAAGCCACGTTGGGTAAGGTCAATTTATGTCTGAAGAATTGGAGGATAATCATGCCGAAAAATTGCTATGACATCAGCCTAAAATCGCAACTCAGAAGGAGGATGAGATTTAGGAATTGGAAAATGACGTGGTCGATGATGAGGCCACTGATCGAGCCAGGCACAGTGGCACCCCTAGCGACCACAGCAGTGCAGACAGGGATGGATTAGCAGCACAAAAACAGGCAAGAAGATGTAGTTGTTTGACCAGAGGGAGAAACTCGGTCAACTGTTCCACAGAGATCCCACACTTAGCTAGATAACAGGCCAAGGGTGCATTGTTCTCCAGTATGGTAGTTTTTTTCTGAAATTACTTCAGACAAAACAACTGTAATTTGCATCATCTGCCAAACCAAGCTAAGAAAAGGCAAGAACACTCCCAACCTGAACACCACCAGCATGCAAGAGCACATGGCAGCCAATCACCCCATAAGTTGAGCAGAATGTCTTGTACAAAATCTTTGTCTGATGGTGAAACGACTGCCCCTTCCCCTGTGTTATGACTTTCCAAATCTGCTGTCCATGAAGCAGGCGCTGATGCCTCCTGCCCAGAACCTGCAGTTGCACAGACACAACAGTCAGCAATAGTGTTGAGCATTCCGATACCGCAAGTATCGGGTATCGGCCGATACTTGCGGTATCGGAATTCCGATACCGAGTTCCGATACTTTTGTGGTATCGGGAATCGGTATCGGATCCATATTAATGTGTAAAATAAAGAATTAAAATAAAAAATATTGATATACTTACCTCTCGGGAGGCCCCTGGACATCACCGCTGGTAACCGGCAGCCTTCTTTGCTTAAAATGAGCGCGTTTAGAGCCTTCCATGACGTCACGCCTTCTGATTGGTCGCGTGCCGCTCATGTGACCGCCACGCGACCAATCACAAGCCGCGACGTTATTCTCAGGTACTAAACTGCTCATTCTAGGAATTTAGGACCTGAGAATGACGTCGCGGCTTGTGATTGGTCGCGTGGCGGTCACATGAGCGGCACGCGACCAATCAGAATCCGTGACGTCATGGAAGGCCCTAAACGCGCTCATTTTAAGCAAAGAAGGCTGCCCAGGGCCGGCGTCAGCACCCGGCGCACCCGGGCAAGTGCCGGGGCCCTGACAAGACAGGGGGGCCCACTCACGCAGTCATACATCCATCTGGCCGCTTTACCCTTTCTACCCTTTCAATTTGCCCTGCCTGGCACAAGCATCTTCTCAGTCAGTGCAGGGCCAGCCAGGCACATAGGGGTTAAGGACACAGCCAGCGTGACATTGCGGGCAGAGAGTTCTCCTGCTCTGCTCTCCTGGCTGTGTGCAGTGCTGAACTAATCAGGCACAGGCAGATTCCGGACTGGAGTAGCTGCTACCGGCACTTGAGTGAGTGCCATGCTATATCGCTGTATATTCTGACAGTATGGGTGACCTGGGGGGGCGGCCATGGGCTGGGCGGCTGCAGCTGACATATATATATAAATATATATATATATATACAGTGGGGCAAAAAAGTATTTAGTCAGTCAGCAATAGTGCAAGTTCCACCACTTAAAAAGATGAGAGGCGTCTGTAATTTACATCATAGGTAGACCTCAACTATGGGAGACAAACTGAGAAAAAAAAATCCAGAAAATCACATTGTCTGTTTTTTTAACAATTTATTTGCATATTATGGTGGAAAATAAGTATTTGGTCAGAAACAAACAATCAAGATTTCTGGCTCTCACAGACCTGTAACTTCTTCTTTAAGAGTCTCCTCTTTCCTCCACTCATTACCTGTAGTAATGGCACCTGTTTAAACTTGTTATCAGTATAAAAAGACACCTGTGCACACCCTCAAACAGTCTGACTCAAAACTCCACTATGGTGAAGACCAAAGAGCTGTTAAAGGACACCAGAAACAAAATTGTAGCCCTGCACCAGGCTGGGAAGACTGAATCTGCAATAGCCAACCAGCTTGGAGTGAAGAAATCAACAGTGGGAGCAATAATTAGAAAATGGAAGACATACAAGACCACTGATAATCTCCCTCGATCTGGGGCTCCACGCAAAATCCCTCCCCGTGGGGTCAGAATGATCACAAGAACGGTGAGCAAAAATCCCAGAACCACGCGGGGGGACCTAGTGAATGAACTGCAGAGAGCTGGGACCAATGTAACAAGGCCTACCATAAGTAACACACTACGCCACCATGGACTCAGATCCTGCAGTGCCAGACGTGTCCCACTGCTTAAGCCAGTACATGTCTGGGCCCGTCTGAAGTTTGCTAGAGAGCATTTGGATGATCCAGAGGAGTTTTGGGAGAATGTCCTATCGTCTGATGAAACCAAACTGGAACTGTTTGGTAGAAACACAACTTGTCGTGTTTGGAGGAAAAAGAATACTGAGTTGCATCCATCAAACACCATACCTACTGTAAAGCATGGTGGTGGAAACATCATGCTTTGGGGCTGTTTCTCTGCCAAGGGGCCCAGACGACTGATCCGGGTACATGAAAGAATGAATGGGGCCATGTATCGTGAGATTTTGAGTGCAAACCTCCTTCCATCAGCAAGGGCATTGAAGATGAAGCGTGGCTGGGTCTTTCAACATGACAATGATCCAAAGCACACCGCCAGGGCAACGAAGGAGTGGCTTCGTAAGAAGCATTTCAAGGTCCTGGAGTGGCCTAGCCAGTCTCCAGATCTCAACCCTATAGAAAACCTTTGGAGGGAGTTGAAAGTCCGTGTTGCCAAGCGAAAAGCCAAAAACATCACTGCTCTAGAGGAGATCTGCATGGAGGAATGGGCCAACATACCAACAACAGTGTGTGGCAACCTTGTGAAGACTTACAGAAAACGTTTGACCTCTGTCATTGCCAACAAAGGATATATTACAAAGTATTGAGATGAAATTTTGTTTCTGACCAAATACTTATTTTCCACCATAATATGCAAATAAATTGTTAAAAAAACAGACAATGTGATTTTCTGGATTTTTTTTTCTCAGTTTGTCTCCCATAGTTGAGGTCTACCTATGATGTAAATTACAGACGCCTCTCATCTTTTTAAGTGGTGGAACTTGCACTATTGCTGACTGACTAAATACTTTTTTGCCCCACTGTATATATATATATATATATACTACAGCAGCCGCCCAGCCCAGGCCCCCAGCACAGCCTGTATAGATACAGTGTATATAATATATATACAGGACAGGTGCTGGGGGCCTGGGCTGGGCGGCTGTTGAAGTATATACACCGCACAGTACCTCTCCCCTGTATATATACACTGCACAGTACCTCTCCCCTGTATATATACACTGCACAGTACCTCTCCCCTGTATATATACACTGCACAGTACCTCTCCCCTGTATATATACACTGCACAGTACCACTCCCCTCTATATATACACTGCACAGTACCACTCCCCTCTATATATACTACGCACAGTACCTCTCCCCTGTATATATACACCGCACAGTACCTCTCCCCTGTATAGAGCAGGCGCAGGCAAGCCTCCCTGCAGTGCCTGTCAGATCACTGATCTGACACAGTGCACTACAAAGTGTCAGCTCAGCGATCTGACACTATATGGTCATGTCCTCCCCGGGACAAAGTAAACAAGTAAAAAAAAATATTTACGCATGTAAAAAAAAAAAATCCTATATAAAGTAAAAAAAAAATATTGTTCCAATAAATACATTTCTTTATCTAAATTAAAAAAAAAACAATTAAAGTACACATATTTAGTATCGCCACGTCCATAAGGTCCTGACTAATAAAACTGTCCCACTAGTTAACCCCTTCAGTGAACACCGTAAAAAAAAACGAGGCAAAAAATAATGCTTTATTATCATACCGCCGAATAAAATGTTAAAAAAATGGTACCATTGAAAACGTCATCTTGTCCCGCAAAAAACAAGCCACCATACAGCGTCATCAGCGAAAAAATAAAAAAGTTATAGTTCTCAGAATAAAGCGATGCAAAAATAATTATTTTTTATGTAAAATAATTTTTATCGTATAAAAATGCAAAAAACATACAAAAATGATATAAATGAGGAATTGCTGTAATCGTACTGACCCGAAAAATAAAACTGCTTTATCAATTTTACCAAACGTGGAACGGTATAAACGCCCCCCCAAAAGAAATTCATGAATTGTTGGTTTTTGGTCATTCTGCCTCACAAAAATTAGAATAAAAAGCGGTCAAAAAATGTCACATACCCGAAATTAGTACCAATAAAATCGTCAACTCGTCCTGCAAAAAACAAGACCTCTTATGACTCTGTGGACCAAAATATGGAAAAATTATAGCTCTCAAAATGTGGAGACGCAAAAACTATTTTTTGCAATAAAAAGCGTCTTTCAGGCTATGTGCACATGTTGCGGATTCTCTGCGGATCCGCAGCGTTTTTTGCGGTGCAGAAACGCTACAGAACCGCAATTGATTTACAGTACAATGTGAATCAATGAGAAAAAAAAAGCTGTGCACACATTGCGGAAAATCTGCTGCGGAAACACTGCGGTTTAAAAGAAGCAGCATGTCACTTCTTTTTCGCGGATCTGCAGCGTTTTTGTACCTATTCCATTACAGAAATCCGCAGGGGTAAAAAACACAGTAAATCCGCAAAAAAAGCAGGAAAAATGCACAAAAAACACTGTGGATCCGCACAAAAAACGCAAAAAATCCACAAATGCGTTTTCTGCCAGAAGAGGCAGAATCCGCACCAGAAATTCCTAAGGCTAATTCGCAACGTGTGCACATAGACTCAGTGTGTGACAGCTGCAATCATAACAATCCACTAAAAACCCACCATAAATAGTAAACTAAACCCCCCTTCATCACCCCCTTAGGGAAAAATGAGGTTAGGGTTAGGGTTAAGGTTGGGGATAAAGTTAGGACTAGGGCTAAAGTTAGGGTTAGGGTTGGGGCTAAAGTTAGGGTTAGAGGTGTGGTTAGGCTTATGGTTAGGGTTGGGATTAGGGTTAGGGGTGTGTTTGGATTAGGGTTTCAGTTAGAATTGGGGAGTTTCCACTGTTTAGGCACATCAGGGCTCTCCAAACACGACATGGCGTCCGATCTCAATTCCAGCCAATTTTGCATTGAAAAGTCAAACAGCGCTCCTTCCCTTTCGAGCTATGTCATGCGCGCAAACAGTGGTTTACCCCCACATATGGGATATCAGCGTACTCAGGAGAAATTGTACAACAACTTTTGGGGTCCAATTTCTTCTGTTACCCTTGGTAAAGTAAAAAATTGGGGGCGAAAAGATCATTTTTGTGAAAAAATATGATTTTTTATTTTTACGGCTCTACATTATAAACTTCTGTGAAGCACTGGGTGGGTCAAAGTGCTCACCACACATCTAGATAAGTTCCTTAGGGGGTCTAATTTCCAAAATGGTGTCACTTGTGGGAGGTTTCAATGTTTAGGCACATCAGGGGCTCTCCAAACGCAACATGGCATCCCATCTCAATTCCTGTCAATTTTGCATTGAAAAGTCAAATGGCGCTCCTTCCCTTCCAAGCTCTGCCATGCGCCCAGTGGTTTACCCCCACATATGGGGTATCAGCGTACTCAGGACAAATTGCACAACAACTTTTGCGGTCCAATTTCTCCTGTTACCCTTTGTAATGTTCATTTTCTGTTAAACATTCCAAAAATTCCTGTGAAACACCTGTAGGGTTAATAAACTTCTTGAATGTGGTTTTGAGCACCTTGAGGGGTGCAGTTTTTAGAATGGTGTCACACTTGGGTATTTTCTATTATATAGACCCCTCAAACTGACTTCAAATGTGATGAAAATGGTGTTGTAAAAATGAGAAATTGCTGGTCAACTTTTTACCGCTATAACTCTCTAACAAAAAAAAAATTTTGTTCCAAAATTGTGCTGATGTAAAGTAGATATGTGGGAAATGTTAGTTATTAAGTATTTTGTGTGATATATCTCTGTTATTTAAGGGCATAAAAATTCAAATTTGGAAAATTGCGAAATTTGCAAAATTTTCGCCAAATTTCCATTTTTTTCACAAATAAACGCAGGTAATATCAAAGAAATGTTACCACTTTCATTAAGTACAATATGTCACGAGAAAACAGTGTCAGAATCTTCAAGATTCATTGAAGCATTCCAGAGTTATAACCTCATAAAGGGACAGCGGTCAGAATTGTAAAAATTGGCCCGGTCATTAACGTGCAAACCACCCTTGGGGGTAAAAGGGTTAAACTCCCCACACACTTTTCATAAACTCATATGAACTTTTTTTGTTCAGAATAGCCACTATTTTTCAGACATAAAAAACCTTTTTACACTAAATAATTTGATCAAATTTCCCTTTTTTACAAAAATGTTTTCTGGTGTCACATGCTTCTTGTATTGGTGGCCAAAAGCTTGCATTGTTCAAGCTTGTATGGTAGAAGCAAAAGTGAACTTTGTGACACTAAACAATGCAAAAAGACAACAACAAAAACAGCAATAAAGCCAGCAAAACCTACTTTTTATCTGCAACTGCCAAGAGATCTGGTTTGGCTGCAGAAAGAAAGAAGCAAAAAAACAGCATGTGAACATAGCCTTAGACAATCGTCTAATAGGTTTTAGAACTTCAGTAGTCATCTTTTTATTTTCCCTGAAAATAATCCACCACCAAAGACGTATCTCCCCACTGAAAACACTTGCATACTCAGTGAATTGCTGTGTAGTCACTTTAAAGGATATAGATGATAGATCAACGTGTGCACAACCTAAAGTGGTGCATGGGTAGGTTCCCAAACCATTAGACCAAGCAATAACAAAACCCAGCACTCAACTTTGTTGTGAGAAGAAAAACGGATAATTTATTGTATCCCAATGCAAACGTTTCGGTCACACATGGGACCTTCGTCAGTAACAAGAACTGGGATGAAGATAAATACTAGTGGCTATATACGCTGCCAATGATTTCCTAAGTACAGTGCCAATTTAAATGAGAGTCTCCTGATGCAGCCTTGCAGACGGCTGATTCCGCGGTGTCCACCGCTGTATGAGTCCACCACTCAGTTCTTGTTACTGACGAAGGTCCCATGTGTGACCGAAACGTTTGCGTTGGGATACAATAAATTATCCGTTTTTCTTCTCACAACAAAGTTGATTGCTGGGTTTTGTTATTGTTTAAAGGATATAGACACTTGTGTGGCTTTGTTTTTACTTCAATTAATGCATTTTCAGCTAAAAATAATTTTTGCAATTAGCCTTATTAAACATTTTGTACCATTTGGCTTTTAAGGCTTTGGTCAGTATTTTACATCAGTATTTGTAAGCCAAAACCAGGAGTGGAACAAATAGAGGAAAAGTATAATAAAAACATATGCACAACTTCTGCATTTATCACCCACTCCTGGTTTTGGCTTATTAGTGTTTGGCATCGGGATTCTCCAACTGCACGGGATAGATCCCAAGCCTTATCTGCCTCTGCGGTCTCCCATTCAACTTTAGCAGCAGCGGGTGCTGCTGAGCATAGTTGTCAGTCCCAGCGTCTTGCTCAGGCTCGTGATGTTCATTTGGTTACTGCTGGCTCTCCAGCCAAGTCTATGGTAACCAGTGATAGGCACCAGCGACCAGACGATCTGGAGGCTAAGTCCAGAAATCACCTTACTGAGCATGTCTGTGATGTGGCGTCTTCCTTTTGGTGGTCAGATATCTCTGTGGCAGCTCTGGATTGGCTCGCGTGCGCTGTCTTGCCCAACTGGGAGTAAGTGTTTGGGGTGGAGCCTTACGTATAAAAAGCCTCCAGCGGCGCAGGCGGCCACGCTAGTATCATTTTATGTATGGCTATGTGAGTGTAGTCTCTACTGCTCTGTCTGCAAGTGTTGTGCCCCTGTCTAGCTTGGGAATGTACATAGAGGCAGGCGGCGTCAGTGGGGGCAAATAGCCATTGGTTTAGCATCTGGTTTCTACATGTGTGTGGTTAGCACAGCATATTTCCAGAGTGTAAGTGTAAGGAGGAGAGCCAGCCTTGGCATGCCTTGTCCGGGACAAGTCCGGAACCATCGGTGCTATCACCCGAGTTGCAGGGGGGGGGAGTTTAGTTCTCTGGACAGACTTTTGAACTTAAGACCAAAGGGCGTGAAGAGCATAAAAGGGTGACAGTGTGCGGGAACAGAGAGAGTTGTGGTGGGAAGCTGTAGTGTGCGGAGGCTGAGCGTGAGTCCTCTCGTACCGTACATTCAGGACAAAGTAGGCCCAAGCCAGAGGAGCCCATGGAGGCTTACCGGAGACTATAGGCAGAGACGCTTCCCGAGATCCCTGACCATTCCGACTCCTGTAATAACACTGAGTGTGAGTGATTCCTCCTTATGACCAGACTACAGGGGGCGCACTCCAAGATGGGACAACCAGGCATCAGACCGAGTACGGCTGCCTGACATATCTGCTCCCGCATACTCCAGTGCCATGTCGGCGGTTAAAAGAAAGGACTTTCCTCTCTCTCGCGTATCTCCTCTTGGATCCAGGACCCGCGAACGGACACCCAGGACCAATGACGACATCGGGACCCAGGACCCCTTCCGGACCAGGATGACAGTGGATTCTTCAAGCTCTCAAACTGGAATGCCACCTCCATCATCGCAGAGACTGCTCCTCATTGACGTCAGATTGACAAGTTTGATACCTTTGAATTCTCCCCCACCCTTTCATACAACTGTTGCCCCTAGGTTTATCAAACATAGCTTTATCATCCTTCCCTCCATTTATCTTCTCCCTGTGTGGAGTATCGCTGTTATATTAAATCCCCCTGTTAACCCTTGCTCTGCCTCCGACCCTTACTGCATCCTGATACCTGCTTTCACAAGCACAACCCTAGTCAGAGTATTAAGCTCAGAGCATCTGTTCCATTTCTGTGTGCGAGTGACGCAGCTCAGTTGCAGTGCTTCTTTTTTGTTTCTGTGTGCGAGTGATACAGCTCTGTTGCAGAGCATCTGTTTCATTTCTGTGTGCAAGTGACACAGCTCAGTTGCAGAGCTTCTCTTTCATTTCTGTACTGTTCTTCTCTGTGGAGTAACAGAGTTTGGAACTCAGCATTCTGTTCATACTGAGTGGCATTAACCCAGTGTGTACAGGCAATCGCTTGCCATGTGTTCCGACGTTGTTTACTATCAGCAGTTTTCCATCTCTGCACGGTGGACCTCGGGTTGCGATTGCGCTTTATTATTTATTTTATTTAGCGCAATCTGCCAACCATAACATCTAGAATTCCTTCCCCACTTGTTGCCTAGTTGTTGGTTGTCTAGTCTAAGCTCCCTGTAAACATATCAGCATAGGGCCTGTAGGGCAAGTGTGGACCAGCCACCATGAATCAGGAGCAACAAACATCGTATTTAGATTGCCAAACTCCACTGGTAGGCAGGGATGTTTAAGTGGACACGTAGAGCATCCTTGTGTAGTACCTGGGATTTCTCCTATAGATCTAATTTAATCCACTTGTCCCTCCTGCTACCTTTTAATTCATCCACTTATACTCTAGTACATGTAGGAGGAGACAAAGATAGTGTCTATTCGAGGACTTGTGAATGTTTTAAGACATGTTTTACCAAAATAGTCATCATTTAAGTATATTTTGAAATGATCTGTATGTCCATCACTATTTTTGTGCCCTGAGGGTTTCATTAGGTGTTATTTTACATGTTCTAATAAATGTATTTTTTGAGGGTTATAGGTTCACACTTTTAGTCCCTTATTATTATTTATATCTTCCTAATAGCAGTGGAGTTATTGCAGGCTGTGTTTCTGAACAAGATTTTCAGGGCACCTCTGAAAGCTCCAAATGTAGGAGACAATCACATATGTTGAGTCACTGAATTCCTGGGAACAGGGATGCTTGGGAAAAATCTTGGAGGTTATTGGGTGAAAAACATATGATGGCAATGGAAAGAAGAAGGACTTGTTGTGAGGATAAAAGATTACATTTGGTATGCTATCAGGATATTAGTTTGCAGATGCATGGGGGGGAACAGATTATGGACAACCTTGTAAATCATGGTTAGGCTACAGTCACACTATCAGTATTTGGTCAGTATTTTACCTCAGTATTTGTAAGCCAAAACCAGGGGTGGAACAGTTAGAGGAAAAGTATAATAGAAACAATTCACCACTTCTGCAGGTTTCACCCACTCCTGGATTCACTTGGGAATTGAAAGCCACTGAAGTAATTTGCAGAAAAGTAGGGAGACGAAAGATGAATGAATTGGGCAGCTGAGTTAAGGATTGACTGGAGAGAAGTGACTGTGTTATTCTCGAGGCGACATAGGAGAATATTTCAGTAGCAGAGATTGAAGATGATTAGGGAATGCACTAAAATTTTAGTAGATTTGAGGTTGTGGAACCAATTAATTGTGAAAATATTTTTGAGCTGAATGTAGCAGTGGGAGTAAGAGCTTGGATGTGTGGTTTGAAGGACAACAGGGGTCACACCGAAGCAGTGGACGTGTGATATAGGGAAAAGCGTGATGTCATTTTTGTGATAGATCTGTTAGGGAGTGGAGTGAGATGGAGGAAAGATTATAATTTGTCCACATTGAGTGGTGGGGATGGAAGCTGGCTGTCAAATAATATTTATGGATGAGAGGGAAGAGGAAAGTTAAATGTGGATATGCTATTTGAAGAGATTGGAGGCGAATAGCTAGGCATAGAGGCTCAGTCAAGGGATCACTTTTTCATGACATTTATGATTGCGGCATGTTTGAAAGAAGAAGAGAAAACACCAAAGGCTAATGATAGGTTAAAGAGACAAATTAGGGCTCATAAATGTATGGTGTAAGGTTGGGGGTTAGGTGGTTTTGGAAAGAGTCCAGCACAAGGTAAGGTGTGACTTTGAAAGATAATGTGCAAGCTTTTCTTCAGTGATGGTGATAAAGAAAGTTATGGAGATGATCATTGGTCTATAATTTTAAGGGGTTGTTGAAGGATGCAAAAAAATATAACACGCAGACTCTTTGCCTATAAAATTCCATATTTGGTTTACTAAATCTCAATGGCAAATGAAATAAATGTTTACGTCATAAATCATGATATTTTTTTGCAATACACCCTGTCTACCAGTTTTTTGCTTTTCACAGTATCCACCAGTATGTGAATTGATAGCACATTTGTATCACAAGGACTCACACATAAAAACACAAAAATAAAGACAAAATAGTTATGCAAGCTGCAGTATGTTCTATTTAAAGTAATTTCAGTTTAGCCTTCTCGCAGAGACAGCTTTTACTTAACTCCAACTCACAGAGTCATAGCTGGTTGTTACATCAATGTTAAATGAAATTAAATGGCACATGTAAGAAAAATTTTGACACCTCGTCATCAAACCAACCACACATCTGATCCAAAAGATACTTCAATGCTGCCCACACTACCTGATGAACTCACGAGAGAGACAGATGGCATCACTGGAAGTGCTGCCAGACTGGCAGCTGCCACTGAGAGATACACAGATAACATCCAAATCAGGAATGGTAGGATGGGAGCTGAGCAACTTCAGAGACATTTCATCGCTCACTTGGGTAGGAGGGACAGCAAATACTGTAGGACGAAGGGAATCTTATTCACATGTCTCCTGATTTTTCTATTTTTATAATGCAGGATCACCATTCATTTTATAACTGTATAATTTGTAGACCATGGGTAATAAGTCAGTTGGATGAAACAGGCTTTGTGAAAGCCAGGGATGATCTGGCAAGTTCTTTTAATCATTAATACCTACACAATGCACCCGTATTTAGTATATGAGTCAGTATAAGGGAGCATACGCACAGCATTATTACAGATCTGGGTTGTTTTACGATGCCCACAGGGTGCTAGAAGCCCATACTGTAAATCCAATTTTTTTTCAGATGCACAGAGGTTTTTTCTCAGATTTCTAGAAAATCTTTGAGACAAAAATATAAGTGTAACATTTTTTAATTGAAAATTTGAAAAATCAAGCATTGTTTCATGGTTGCTTTACATCTCATTGTGATTCTTATAGAGAAAGGGTTAAATGGGTTGTCAGGTGCTCCAAAATGGACTTATACCAGCAACATTTGCTTCCGTCACCAGACGAGACAATATTCACTCTGCAAGATGTACTGGTTATGGAAGAAATATCATTACCAAGCACAAGCGCTGTCCAGCCAGGAATACCAGATTGGCTGAGAAGTGTGGTCCAGCCAGACAGATTAGATGTGCGCTGTCCATCAGGTGAGCAGGTATAAGGCTAGGGCTACACAGCGACATTTGCTGCAATGTGAACTGTGACACCCTGCGACTCAGAGATGCAAATATTTCAAAAAGAGTTGGATTTTCTGTCTCAAGTTACAAGTCCCAAGCGACTCTCTTGCCATATATTTTAATGCGCGTTGCAAGCAATATGTGACTTTTCGCAACTTGGCTGTTTTATTTAACAGCAAAATCAGAGCTCTAAAATAATCTTTTCTGAGAATTTCTGTTGTGACAAATGTCGCCAAGCAATCACAGCCTAATAAGCTCCTTGCTAAGGCCAAATGGAAAGTACCACACCCTATTTAAACTCCCAGCATACTGTGAAGAGCTGCCAGTTATTGTGTTTGATTACATCATATACAGTTAGGGCCAGAAATACTTGGACAGTGACACAATTTTCGCTAGTTGGGCTCTGCATGCCACCACATTGGATTTGAAATGAAACCTCTACAACAGAATTCAAGTGCAGATTGTAACGTTTAATTTGAAGGGTTGAACAAAAATATCTGATAGAAAATGTAGGAATTGTACACATTTCTTTACAAACACTCCACATTTTAGGAGGTCAAAAGTAATTGGACAAATAAACATAACCCAAACAAAATATCTTTATTTTCAATATTTTGTTGCAAATCCTTTGGAGGCAATAACTGCCTTAAGTCTGGAACCCATGGACATCACCAAACGCTGGGTTTCCTCCTTCTTAATGCTTTGCCAGGCCTTTACAGCCGCAGCCTTCAGGTCTTGCTTGTTTGTGGGTCTTTCCGTCTTAAGTCTGGATTTGAGCAAGTGAAATGCATGCTCAATTGGGTTTAGATCTGGAGATTGACTTGGCCATTGCAGAATGTTCCACTTTTTGGCACTCATGAACTCCTGGGTAGCTTTGGCTGTATGCTTGGGGTCATTGTCCATCTGTACTATGAAGCGCCGTCCAATCAACTTTGCAGCATTTGGCTGAATCTGGGCTGAAAGTATATCCCAGTACACTTCAGAATTCATCCGGCTACTCTTGTCTGCTCTTATGTCATCAATAAACACAAGTGACCCAGTGCCATTGAAAGCCATGCATGCCCATGCCATCACGTTGCCTCCACCATGTTTTACAGAGGATGTGGTGTGCCTTGGATCATGTGCCATTCCCTTTCTTCTCCAAACTTTTTTCTTCCCATCATTCTGGTACAGGTTGATCTTTGTCTCATCTGTCCATAGAATACTTTTCCAGAACTGAGCTGGCTTCTTGAGGTGTTTTTCTGCAAATTTAACTCTGGCCTGTCTATTTTTGGTATTGATGAATGGTTTGCATCTAGATGTGAACCCTTTGTATTTACTGTCATGGAGTCTTCTCTTTACTGTTGACTTAGAGACAGATACACCTACTTCACTGAGAGTGTTCTGGACTTCAGTTGATGTTGTGAACGGGTTCTTCTTCACCAAATTAAGTATGCGGCGATCATCCACCACTGTTGTCATCCGTGGACGCCCAGGCCTTTTTGAGTTCCCAAGCTCACCAGTCAATTCCTTTTTTCTCAGAATGTACCCAACTGTTGATTTTGCTACTCCAAGCATGTCTGCTATCTCTCTGATGGATTTTTTCTTTTTTTTCAGCGTCAGGATGTTCTGCTTCACCTCAATTGAGAGTTCCTTTGACCGCATGTTGTCTGCTCACAGCAACAGCTTGCAAATGCAAAACCACACACCTGGAATCCACCCCTGACCTTTTAACTACTTCATTGATTACAGGTTAACGAGGGAGACGCCTTCAGAGTTAATTGCAGCCCTTAGAGTCCATTGTCCAATTACTTTTGGTCCCTTGAAAAAGAGGACGCTATGCATTACAGAGCTATGATTCCTAAACCCTTTCTCCGATTTGGATGTGGAAACTATCATATTGCAGCTGGGAGTGTGCACTTTCAGCCCATATTATATATATAATTGTATTTCTGAACATGTTTTTGTAAACAGCTAAAATAACAAAACTTGTGTCACTGTCCAAATATTTCTGGCCCTAACTGTATCTCTGGTGCTATGTCTACTGATACTCTGATACTGACCTTATATTCCTAATAATCCTTCTTGTGTTAGAAAACAGATTATCTGACTTCCCTCTTGACTCTGGTACCTGACCCTGGCTATTTCTATAACTATTGTTTTGTCTCCTGATTCTATCCATGCTTTTGCCTTTCCAGTTACTGCCTGGACTTTAGAAATAGTTTTTCTATTCTTGGCACAAGCTCAATCCTAAGGCCAGCAACTACTCCATGCGTTCAAACCAGTTGACCTCATAAGCCTAGATCCATAAATAAAGGATCTAAAGGATGAAGGCTAGGGTTCTGCTGGGACCTGCTAAATGAAGATCCTAGCACCAAGTCTGTCTGAGCTTACCTTTTTGGGCTGATGGCCTCCGACAGGCTTATCAGCAGTATTGTATAGTTATTGTTATGCTTGTGTAGCAAGTCACTTGGAAAAATAGGTAACAAACTAACAACTGTAAGTAACCCTACCGGTTCCTGTGCAGGCTAGAGATCCTGACCAGCAGACCTTTAAGGATAATGTGTGAGCAGAGATAGCCCTAATCAAAGACTAGAAGATGGCAGCTTGGATTGATGCTCCCTGAAAGGCCATAAAGCGCTTTACGTTCCTCCTAAAGAACCGGAGAGCAAAGCAGAGTGTAAATTACCTACAAAAGGGAAAATGTGCTGAAAAATAAGGAAATATCCCAAAGTGAGTAATGTGAACCATGAAATATAAATGAAAGTATAAAGTACGTACTGTTAGATAATATGCTGCCTACTTCCTAAAAGAAACAGAAGGAAGATGCAAAGTAAAGTACAGAAACCGCAAGGAAAATAAACCCTAGCTGGAATTTCACTGACTGGCTTTAAGCTATAGCAGAATGGCTGAAAATCCAAAAGAAACTATCACCAGCAGGAAATGCAAACAGGGGGACAGAATATAACATACCAAAAAGGTGATATGGCAGACAAATTAAAACATCTGAGCTGTGCTAAACAGACCCCAGCCAGAATAAATGAACCTAAACAACCAGAGAAAAGAGGTGTCTGCTCTGGCCAACCACAAAACACAGACTTATGGGTTCGAAACCAGGAGCATGACAGTATTTTATGATGCATAGGTAAACATTAGTTCTAACTGTAGACAGAAAAAAATAATCAAGGAGCACCTAGTTGTTATTTTACATAGAAAATGAATATGGCCAACATAACCCTTCCATCCCGTATTATCCGAAGGGTCAACAGCTATGTTACATAGGTCCCAATGCCAACTCAGCTACGGTAAATGCACCCCTAAACAGTTTAAAGGGACACTGTCACCTGAATTTGGAGGGAACAATCTTCAGCCATGGAGGCGGGGTTTTTGTGTTTTTGATTCACCCTTTCCTTACCCGCTGGCTGCATGCTGGCTGCAATATTGGATTGAAGTTCATTCTCTGTCCTCCGTAGTACACGCCTGCACAAGGTGCAATCTTGCCTTGCGCAGGCGTGTACTATGGAGGACAGAGAATGAACTTCAATCCAATATTGCAGCCATGGCTGAAGATTGTTCCCTCCAAATTCAGGTGACAGTGTCCCTTTAATGAAAAATTCAGCTCAGCTATCTATGTATTTTTAGATGATTTCAGGAAATATTTTTTGGTAAATAATGAAGTCTAATGATCTCTATTGAATTCTAAGCTTATTTCTGTTTTTCCCTAAATGCTGTAGAAGTAAATATTGCGTGCATTGTTGGATAGAATTTTTTTTTTGCACAGACGAATTGCTTAAAAGGAATCTTTACCTTCAGAACCATTGTTTGAACTGAGGCAGTGCTTCTGACAAAAGGAATAAAGTAATGTTGCAAATATCCTTCTGCCTACAGCTCCTATATACAACCAAGTGTCTTCAAGGTTACGGACTGCAAACAAACCCAGAGTAGGTGAAGAGGTGAACACCTTCATTAAATGGGAATATTGTTTTGAAGCGTTGAGGTTAGGGTTGGCCCTTAATCTGCCAAAAAATCTACGCTACAATTTGTTATACATTCTGCAATTGGTGATGCTGATTTTTTTCCTTCAATATATATAAGCGAGTTAAATATTGATCATAAGGAAGCAAATACTCATCTGCATCACTGTAAGAACATTGTCTGTTTCAAGGTCTACATTCCTTCTTTTTGGCCTTGTCTATCCATCATTCCAAAGAGTCTCTTTAAACCGGTAGATGCCTGTGAAAGCGAGAAACAATACAGGCTTCTGCAACTCGCCTTCATAATACCTGGATGACTCATAGGGTTTAAAAGCCTCTTGTTCTGCATAATTGTTTGTGACTATCCAGCCAAATTAGTAAAAAAAATATTATTATTATTATTATTATTAATAATAATTCTTACACGTATTCTTTTTTATATGTGACGAAAGAGAGAGCATAATGATCCAGTCGTGCATATAG
The DNA here is from genome assembly GCF_032444005.1 of Ranitomeya imitator. Taxonomy (NCBI): domain Eukaryota; kingdom Metazoa; phylum Chordata; class Amphibia; order Anura; family Dendrobatidae; genus Ranitomeya; species Ranitomeya imitator. Next base: position 68,729,416 of record NC_091290.1, on the reverse strand, counting down.
AAGAGAAGGGTACTTGTATAAACGATAAAGATACACATAGGACTTTATAACTAGTTTGTGTCATCCAAAATCAATTCAAATTTGGAGAAGCGAGTCCTTCTTGGGTTCTTTCCTATTCGTACCAATGGGAGCTGGTTCCAACTTTTCAGCTTTTTACAAGTTATAATACTGATCAAAAATTGCAACAGAAAAAAATTAGTTAAAGGCTTGGTATTTCTGGGCTAGTCCCGAGATGTCAGATTTCATCAAAATCTCTCAGTTTAAAGTGGTTGTCTAGTCTTCTGATATGCAGTCACTCTATGTAAAAAACATTTCAGAATCCTTATACCACAGATAGCAAAGGAGCAGTGAGAAGTATAGAATCTTATATACAGTATTCAATTCCCAACATTAATATCCTGTGTAAACATGACACCATTGCTTGGTTTAACAGGAAGTCTACTTTAAAACTTCGTTTAAAGGAAATCTGTCAGCAGGTTTTTGCTGCCCCATCTGAGAGCAGCATGATGAAGGCAAATAGACCCTGATTCCAGTGATGTGTCACTTACTAGGCTGCTTGTTGCAGTTTTGATAATATCATTGTTTCATCTGCAGCAGTTCTATGACTGCAGAGCTCCGCATAACTCGCCTATATCATTGATTGATACTGTTCGTAGGCAAAAAACTACTAATCAATGGTGGGAGTGGTGCTTATGAATATGAAGGACTACATAGCAGCAGGGTTATTAGTCCTCTAGTGATAATTACCTGCTGATAAAACAATGATTTTAGCAAAACTACAGAAAGCAGTACAGTGCGTGAGACATCACTGGAATTAGGGTTTATGTCTTTACATTAAGTGGCAAAAACCTGGTAACAAGTTGTTAGGACTGGCGGAACGCACCAAGTACAGGATGAAATGGAACTAGGTGCGTTCGCAGTCCGAGGTCCATCGTGCAGGTAAAAACCCTGCTGCTAGTAAGACGGACTATATGGCGGTACTACAAGTATACACGCACGGGTTAACTACACCCTGCGTGAAGGAAGCCATCCTGTTGCGTCACAGGACCGCGGTATCGCACATAGAGCGCGAGCAAGTAGTCAGCGAACTCAACCCCAACTAGGATTGAAGTCCGATTAGACACTTGCTGGCACAACACCGCAACTGGGTGTGAAAGGAAACTAAATAAGAATATAAAGGCACAAGAGTGCATGCGGTGCCGCGCAGACGGACGCCACTTACCACCCAGGCTTGGGTCAGGAAAGCGCAGAGCAAGCGCACGGCGCCGTACAGGCGGACACAGCAACTGGTAGCTGTAATGTGTGTTACGTGCTGTTGGATAAGTCGGGCGCTAGATAGCAAACATACACCTTCCGCGAACAGACATTCAATAGGGAGGGTTATTTAAAGAGCGACTTTCACTCACAACACACACACATATTTACAAGACAATACTAGCGCATGGCCGTGCGGTCATGCGCAGTTTATATAGCTGCAGCACAGGAAACAGCTACAGAAGTTTTGCCCTTTCAGGACCTGCCAAAAGGACCAATGGGATGTGCTGCAGTACCTGAGCATGTGACCCTCGATCTTGCCCTGGGCATGCTCAGTGTGTGCAAATAAGGACTTAGATCCAGAAACGTCCACTCGCCGCTGCCCAGCACTGGCTTCAATGGCAGAAGCAGGAAAAGCAGCAGTAACTCTTCGCACAGAGTCAGACTGAGCGAGACACTGGGATCGACGTCCCTGCTGAGCAGACTCCACTGCGGCTGGAGGAGAATGGGAGACCGCAGCAGAGACGGATCGAGATTCCCCCTATGCAGCAGAGGAAACTCGACTCCTAACACAAGTTCCCTTAAAAAAGTGTATTCACACAGGAAAGTGATGTGAGATACGGCCAGTATCCACGCTGCAAATTCACACACATTTTTCCCACTTATTCACCATGTGGTTTTTAGCCATCTGACGCTTACAGATGCAATACATACATTGAAAAATATTTCAGTGGTCTTACCACATAATCAAAAAAATAGTAACATTAGGTAGCAGTCCTTTGCTGGCTCTATGAATTTTGGGAGCTGATGCGGTATCGCTGACTGTTCTTTCTAGCAAGGTGTACAAACTTGCTGGAGGAATTACTATTGATGGAAAAGTACAGGAGGCTAGGGTTGAGCGACTTTTAGTTTTTTAGGGTCGAGTCGGGTTTCGCGAAACCCGACTATCTCAAAAGTCGAGTCGGGTGGAATCGGCCGATTATCGCGAAAAGTCGGGGATCGACCGAAACACGAAACCCAATGCAAGTCAATGGGGGAGCATAGTCGGCAGTGAGTGGAGGCCAGGAAAACATGTACAGTGCCCATTTTAATGGCAAAAACATACATTCGTGTTACTGAAGCTTGTCAATCTTAATTTACCTTATAATAATAGTAAGGCATTGGAAATTGGGGGTCATTTGGCTAAAGTTGTGGGGGGTAGGGCTGGTTCAAGTATTTAGTGGGCCCAGGAAATCTGGACCACGTCACAGCAGTGGAGCAGGGAGAGGTAAGTATTTCAACTTTGCAAGTGCTGTGATCCTGAGCAAGCAGGGGGGGCCTACTCGTTGGCTTTGGCACTGGCACAGGGCCCCTCAAAGTACGGCGGTGTGTTTGCACGGCGGGGGCGCCTCCCACCGGCAGCGACACTTTTGCGTACTATGAGGGGCCCTGTGCCAGTGACGTCGCCAACGAGTTTCCCCCCCCCACACACCTGATAAAGGAACCTGCACTTTCATCTGCACCTTCCTCTTTGTCCCCGTGTAAGGTGTTATGGTGTGTGGGAAGGGTAACCTGACTTTCAGCAGGGTCACAATCTTGCTGTGTAGTGTGCACGGGGAATGTTGCGTTATGGGTCAATGTACCAGCAGACTCATCTATCACTGGCTGGGCAATGGGCAGGATGAGGAGGAAACACAGATACAGGCCCAAATAATAAAGTTGGCTAAATGCAGTTCAAAATTGGTAACAGGACTAACCAAGGGGCATTGCTTTGTTCAGTGGAGTACAAATGTAATGAGAGGCTGAAACAGTGAGTAGGCCCAAATCAGTGAGTAGGCTAAATGCAGTTCAAAATTGGTAACAGAAGTAAACAGGCGGCACTGGTTTGTTCAGTGTAGGAGAACATCAAGGAGCGGCAGACACTGTTAGTAGGGCCAACAAAACAAGTAGGCCAAATGCAGTGTTATATTAAAAACAATTTAACGAGAGCCTGAAGATAGAAGCTAGGGAAAGGCAACCTGGAGAACACCTTGGAGCGGAAGACACCGTTTGTAGAACCCAGACCCAACTTGTAGGCCTAATGCAGTGTTGTTTCAACAACTACTTAACGAGAGCCTGAAAATGGAATTTCAGGACAAGAAACCATGAGAACAGCACGGAGCGGCAGACACCATTAGTAGGCCCCAACCACACTAGTAGGCCTAATTCAGTGTAATATTAACAACTACTTAAGGAGAGCCTGAAAATGGAATTTCAGGACAGGAAACCAGGAGAACAGCAAGGAGCGGCAGACACTGTTAGTAGGCCCCAACCCAACTAGTAGGCCAAATGCAGTTGTTCCATTTAACAACTATTTAACAAGAGCCTGAAGATAGAAGCTCAGGAAAGACAACCAGTAGAACACCTTGGAGCGGCAGAAACCGTTAGTAGGCCCCAACCAAACTAGTAGCCCCACTGCAGTTGTTCGATTAAAAAACTATTTAACAAGAGCCTGAAGATAGAAGCTCAGTAAAGGCAATCAGGAGAACACCTTGAAGCGGAAGACTCAGTTTGTAGACCACAACGAAACTTGTGGCCCCAATGCAGTTTTATAATTCTGACAGGCTGAAAACCAGCCTTTTTTTTTTTTTTTTAGAGGGCAGCTGTATTAAGTGGCGCAGACAGACACTGCTAGTAGGCCGTACACCTCAAAGTAGGCTCACTGCAGGTTGAAAAAAAGTTACATGGGTACACGGTCGGCATTGGTGTGCTCAGCGGAGGACAAATGGAAGGAGGGACCACAGACACACTTAGTAGGCCTAAAATTAAAAAAAATAGGCTCAAAGCACCTTCGATTATGTGGCAGGGGTACACAGGCAGCATTGGTGTGGTCAGCGGAGGACGATTGGAAGGAGTGTCTGACACAGTTAGTACTCCCAAAAAATAAATAGATGTTAATGTCTCGCAAAACAACAAAACCAAAAAACAAAAGGGTGGCATACTTAGGAAGAGGGGTGGGCTCCTCTGCTGAGTTTCAGACATAGTAATTTGGCGCTAAGTATTTACTGGTGTCAATATAGGACACTGACCCTGACTATTTTAACTAGCATCATACATGTCAACAAATTGGTATTGTCAGTACCAGGCATTGAAGGATGTCAGCGCATAGACTAAACATTGTTGGAGCTGTGAGAGATAATTTTGCAAGTGGTAGAGCACTGTTTGAGCTGGGGGGGGGAACTGTCTTGTGGCCGGCGGTACAGGCCCAGGGCCCCTCATGTTACAACGGTGTGTCTGACGTTGGGTGCGCGCCACCACGGCCAGAGACACTTTATTGTACTATGAGGGACCCAGTGGCAGTGCCGTCGACCAAAAGCAGGCACACCCACCTCTTCAGACAAATGGCACTCTCACGGGTGCTTGCGCCAAGTGGCGAGACCACGGCCCCCTGGGGGGAGTTAGCCCATTTAGGGAGGTGTAAACATGTTGTATTCTGGACAAACAGCTGCTGCAAATTAAGAGATTGGAACAGTCAGTAAGACCAGTCCACAAGCAAGACCTTTTTATAGGAAAGCTAGGTGTCAGCAGGGAAAGGTGGGGCAAAATAATTTGAAATCCATGAGTGGTTCATTTTAATGAAGGTTAGATCATCCACATTTTGGGTAGCCAGACGAGTCCTTTTTTCGGTCAATATTGAACCAGCAGCACTGAATACTCTTTCTGATAGCACACTAGCTGCTGGGCAAGCAAGCTCCTGCAATGCATATTCTGCCAATTCAGGCCAGGTGTCTATTTTGGATGCCCAGTAATCAAATGGGAATGACGGTTGAGGGAGAACATCGATAAGGGATGAAAAATAGTTAGTAACCACACTGGACAAATGTTGTCTCCTGTCACTTTGAATTGATGCTGCAGTACCTGTCCTGTCTGCGGTCATTGCGAAATCACTCCACAACCTGGTCAGAAAACCCCTCTGTCCAACGCCACTTTTGATTTGTGCAACTCTAACACCTCTGCCCTGTTGCCCCCTGCAGCTCGTGTGAGAACCATCACCGGCGCTGTGTGCTGGGAATGCCTGAATCAAACGGTCTACAAGAGTTGCTTGTTTGGTTGCTAATATTTGTTTGAGGTTCTCATGTGGCATGATATTTTGCAATTTGCCTTTATAGCTTGGATCCAGGAGGCAGGCCAACCAGTAATCATCATCGGTCATCATTTTAATAATGCGTGGGTCCCTTTTGAGGATACGTAAGGCATAATCCGCCATGAGGGCCAAAGTTCCAGCTGTCAAATCTGCGGTTGTGCTGGGTTGAAGGGCAGTTTCAGGCAACTCTACATCACTTGTCTCCCTCAAAAAACCTGAACCCGGCCTTGCAACGCCACCAAATGCTTTTGGCCCCGGAGAAGCTTCTTCATTCAAAAAATACTCATCCCCATCATCCCCCTCGTCCTCCTCCTCTTTGCCCGCGACCTCGTCCTGTAGACTGCCCTGACCAGACAATGGCTGACTGTCATCAAGGCTTCCCTCTTCCTCGGCTGCAGACGCCTGCTCATTTATGTGCGTCAAACTTTGCATCAGCAGACGCATTAGGGGGATGCTCATGCTTATTATGGCGTTGTCTGCACTAACCAGCCGTGTGCATTCCTCAAAACACTGAAGGACTTGACACAGGTCTTGTACCTTCGACCACTGCACACCTGACAACTCCATGTCTGCCATCCAACTGCCTGCCCGTGTATGTGTATCCTCCCACAAATACATAACAGCACGCCTCTGTTCGCACAGTCTCTGAAGCATGTGCAGTGTGGAGTTCCACCTTGTTGCAACGTCGATGATTAGGCGATGCTGGGGAAGGTTCAAAGACCGCTGATGGTTCTGCATACGGCTGGAGTGCACGGGCGAACGGTGGATATGCGAGCAAAGTCTGCGCACTTGGAGGAGCAGGTTGGGTAACCCCGGATAACTTTTCAGGAAGCACTGCATCACCAGGTTTAAGGTGTGAGCCAGGCAAGGAATGTGTTTCAGTTGTGAAAGGGCTATGGCAGCCAAAAAATTCCTTCCGTTATTACTCACTACCTTGCCTGCCTCAAGATGTACAGTGCCCAGCCATGACTGAGTTTCTTTCTGCAAGAACTCGGACAGAACTTCTGCGGTGTGTCTGTTGTCACCCAAACACTTCATTGCCAATACAGCCTGCTGACGCTTGCCACTAGCTGTCCCATAATGGGACACCTCATGTGCAACAGTGGCAGCTGCGGATGGAGTGCTCGTGCGACTGCGGTCTGTGGATGAGCTCTCGCTTCTGCAGGAGGATGAGGAGGAGGGGGGGCGAACGCCTACAGCCAACTGTTTCCTAGACCGTGGGCTAGGCAGAACTGTCCCAATATTGCTGTCCCCTGTGGACCCTGCATCCACCACATTAACCCAGTGTGCCATGATGGACACGTAATGTCCCTGGCCATGCCTACTGGTCAATGCATCTGTTGTCAGGTGCACCTTTGTACTCACAGATTGTCTGAGTGCATGGATGATGCGGTCTTTTACATGCTGGTGGAGGGCTGGGATGGCTTTTCTCAAAAAGAAGTGTCGACTGGGTAGCTCATAGCGTGGTTCAGCGTAGTCCATCAGGGCTTTGAAAGCTTCGCTTTTAACTTACCAGTAGGGCATCATCTCTAATGAGATTAGTCTAGCAATGTGGGCGTTCAAACCCTGTGTACGCGGATGCGAGGATGAGTACTTCCTTTTCCTAACGAGAGTCTCATGTAGGGTGAGCTGGACTGGAGAGCTGCAGATCGTGGAACTAGCGGGGGTGCCGGTGGACATGGCAGACTGTGAGAGGGTTGGAGATGGTATTCTTGCTGGTGCCCTACATGCAGTGTTTCCTACTACGAAACTGGTGATTCCCTGACTGCTTTGGCCTGGCGACGAAATCTGCACATTTGCTGCAGGTGGTGCGGGAAATGGTGGGCTTACAGTGAGGGAAGGGATGTAGCGTGTTGTGAATTCTGTGGCAGAGCTCCCTCCTGTGGTCACAAGTGGTACTTCGGCTGATTCTCTCTGTGAGCTTCCGTTGGTGGAGGAAGTGGTACTGCGGCTTCTGAGTTTCCTTCCTCAGGTGATGTGGTGAAGTCGTTAGGTGCTGCTCTATTTAACTCCACCTAGTGCTTTGATCCTGGCCTCCAGTCAATGTTCTAGTATTGGACCTGTTTCCTCCTGGATCGTTCCTGTGGCCTGCTGCTCTGCATAGCTAAGTTCCGCTTTTGCTTTTTGTTTGCTGTTTTTTTCTGTCCAGCTTGCTTATTTGTTTTCTCGTGCTTGCTGGAAGCTCTGGGACGCAGAGGGTGTACCTCCGTGCCGTTAGTTCGGTACGGAGGGTCTTTTTGCCCCCTTTGCGTGGTTGTTTGTAGGGTTTTGTGTTGACCGCAAAGTTACCTTTCCTATCCTCGCTCTGTTCAGAAAGTCGGGCCTCACTTTGCTAAATCTATTTCATCTCTACGTTTGTCTTTTCATCTTAACTCACAGTCATTATATGTGGGGGCTGCCTTTTCCTTTGAGGTATTTCTCTGAGGCAAGGTAGGCTTATTTTCTATCTTCAGGCTAGCTAGTTTCTCAGGCTGTGCTGAGTTGCATAGGGAGCGTTAGGCGCAATCCACGGCTGCCTTTAGTGTGGTTGGAGAGGATTAGGGATTGCGGTCAGCAGAGTTTCCACGTCTCAGAGCTTGTTCTATGTTTTTGGGTTATTGTCAGGTCACTGTATGTGCTCTGACTCCTATGTCCATTGTGGTACTGAATTACCAGATCATAACAGTACTGGAGGCCAAAAGTACTAATGATTCTCAATAGAGGGAAAAAAGAAGTTCTGAGACCATTTTTTTTTCTCTGCACTGTGTTTTGCCTTTTTTTCCCCCTAGACATTTGGGTGGTTCAGGACACAGGTGTGGACATGGACATTCAGGGTCTGTGCTCTTTAATGGACAATCTCGTTATAAATGTACAAAAGATTCAAGATTTGGTAGTTCAGAAGCCTATGATAGAACCAAGAATTCCTATTCCTGATTTGTTTTATGGTGATAGAGCCAAGTTTGTGAATTTCAAAAATAATTGCAAACTGTTTCTGGCCTTGAAACCTCACTCCTCTGGTGACCCAGTTCAACAAGTGAGAATTATTATTTCTTTTTTGCGTGGCGACCCTCAAGACTGGGCATTTTCCCTTGCGCCAGGAGATCCTGCATTGAGTAATGTTGATGCGTTTTTCCTGGCGCTCGGATTGCTGTACGATGAGCCTAATTCAGTGGATCAGGCAGAGAAAAATTTGCTGGCTCTGTGTCAGGGTCAGGATGAGATAGAGGTATATTGTCAGAAATTTAGAAAGTGGTCCGTACTCACTCAATGGAATGAAGGTGCGCTCGCAGCTATTTTCAGAAAAGGTCTCTCTGAAGCCCTTAAGGATGTCATGGTGGGATTTCCTATGCCTGCTGGTCTGAATGAGTCTATGTCTTTGGCCATTCAGATCGGTCGACGCTTGCGTGAGCGTAAATCTGTGCACCATTTGGCGGTATTACCTGAGCTTAAACCTGAGCCTATGCAGTACGATAGGACTTTGACCAGAGTTGAACGGCAAGAACACAGATGTCTGAATGGGCTGTGTTTCTACTGTGGTGATTCCACTCATGCTATCTCCGATTGTCCTAAGCGCACTAAGTGGTTCGCTAGGTCTGCCACCATTGGTATGGTACAGTCAAAATTTCTTCTGTCCGTTACCTTGATCTGCTCCTTGTCATCGTATTCTGTCATGGCATTTGTGGATTCAGGCGCTGCCCTGAATTTGATGGACTTGGAGTATGCTAGGCGTTGTGGGTTTTTCTTGGAGCCCTTGCAGTGTCCTATTCCATTGAGAGGAATTGATGCTACGCCTTTGGCCAAGAATAAGCCTCAGTACTGGACCCAGCTGACCATGTGCATGGCTCCTGCACATCAGGAGGTTATTCGCTTTCTGGTGTTGCATAATCTGCATGATGTGGTCGTGTTGGGGTTGCCATGGCTACAAGTCCATAATCCAGTATTAGATTGGAAATCCATGTCTGTGTCCAGCTGGGGTTGTCAGGGGGTACATGGTGATGTCCCATTTCTGACTATTTCGTCATCCACCCCTTCTGAGGTTCCAGAGTTCTTGTCTGATTACCGGGATGTACTTGATGAGCCCAAGTCCGATACCCTACCTCCGCATAGGGATTGTGATTGTGCTATCGATTTGATTCCTGGTAGTAAATTCCCAAAAGGTCGACTGTTTAATTTATCTGTGCCTGAGCACGCCGCTGTGCGGAGTTATGTGAAGGAGTCCTTGGAGAAGGGGCATATTCGCCCGTCATCGTCGCCATTAGGAGCAGGGTTCTTTTTTGTAGCCAAGAAGGATGGTTCACTGAGACCTTGTATAGATTACCGCCTTCTAAATAAGATCACGGTTAAATTTCAGTACCCCTTGCCGTTGTTATCTGATTTGTTTGCTCGGATTAAGGGGGCCAGTTGGTTCACCAAGATAGATCTTCGTGGTGCGTATAATCTTGTGCGTATTAAGCGAGGCGATGAATGGAAAACTGCATTTAATACGCCCGAGGGCCATTTTGAGTATCTAGTAATGCCATTCGGACTTGCCAATGCTCCATCAGTGTTTCAGTCCTTTATGCATGACATCTTCCGAGAGTACCTGGATAAATTCCTGATTGTGTACTTGGATGACATTTTGATCTTTTCGGATGATTGGGAGTCTCATGTGAAGCAGGTCAGAACGGTGTTCCAGGTCCTGCGTGCTAATTCTTTGTTTGTGAAGGGATCAAAGTGTCTCTTTGGTGTTCAGAAGGTTTCATTTTTGGGGTTCATCTTTTCCCCTTCTACTATCGAGATGGACCCTGTTAAGGTCCAAGCCATCCATGATTGGACTCAGCCGACATCTCTGAAAAGTCTGCAAAAGTTTCTGGGCTTTGCTAATTTTTATCGTCGCTTCATCTGCAATTTTTCTAGTATTGCTAAACCATTGACCGATTTAACCAAGAAGGGTGCTGATGTGGTCAATTGGTCTTCTGCTGCTGTGGAAGCTTTTCAAGAGTTGAAGCGTCGTTTTTCTTCTGCCCCTGTGTTGTGTCAACCAGATGTTTCGCTTCCGTTCCAGGTCGAGGTTAATGCTTCTGAGATTGGAGCAGGGGCTGTTTTGTCGCAGAGAAGTTCTGATTGCTCGGTGATGAAACCATGCGCCTTCTTTTCGCGAAATTATGATGTGGGTAATCGAGAGTTGCTGGCCATGAAGTGGGCATTCGAGGAGTGGCGTCATTGGCTTGAAGGAGCTAAGCATCGTGTGGTGGTCTTGACTGATCATAAGAACTTGACTTATCTCGAGTCTGCCAAGCGGTTGAATCCTAGACAGGCTCGTTGGTCGCTGTTTTTTGCCCGTTTTGACTTTGTGATTTCGTACCTTCCGGGCTCTAAAAATGTGAAGGCGGATGCTCTGTCTAGGAGTTTTGTGCCCGACTCTCCGGGTTTATCTGAGCCGGCGGGTATCCTCAAAGAGGGAGTAATTGTGTCTACCATCTCCCCTGATTTGCGGCGGGTGCTGCAAAAATTTCAGGCTAATAAACCTGATCGTTGCCCAGCGGAGAAACTGTTTGTTCCTGATAGGTGGATGAATAAAGTTATCTCTGAGGTTCATTGTTCGGTGTTGGCTGGTCATCCTGGAATCTTTGGTACCAGAGAGTTAGTGGCTAGATCCTTTTGGTGGCCATCTCTGTCGCAGGATGTGCGTACTTTTGTGCAGTCCTGTGGGATTTGTGCTCGGGCTAAGCCCTGCTGTTCTCATGCCAGTGGGTTGCTTTTGCCCTTGCCGGTCCCGAAGAGGCCTTGGACAGATATCTCTATGGATTTTATTTCAGATCTTCCCGTCTCTCAAAAGATGTCAGTCATTTGGGTGGTCTGTGATCGCTTCTCTAAGATGGTCCATTTGGTACCCTTGTCTAAATTACCTTCCTCCTCTGATTTGGTGCCATTGTTCTTCCAGCATGTGGTTAGTTTACATGGCATTCCAGAGAATATCGTTTCTGACAGAGGTTCCCAGTTTGTTTCGAGGTTTTGGCTAGCCTTTTGTGGTAGGATGGGCATTGACTTGTCTTTTTCCTCGGCTTTCCATCCTCAGACTAATGGCCAGACCGAACGAACCAATCAGACCTTGGAAACATATCTGAGATGCTTTGTTTCTGCTGATCAGGATGACTGGGTGTCCTTTTTGCCTTTGGCTGAGTTCGCCATTAATAATCGGGCCAGCTCGGCTACCTTGGTTTCGCCGTTTTTCTGCAACTCTGGGTTCCATCCTCGTTTCTCTTCAGGGCAGGTTGAGTCTTCGGACTGTCCTGGTGTGGATACTGTGGTGGACAGGTTGCAGCAGATTTGGACTCATGTAGTGGACAATTTGACCTTGTCCCAGGAGAAGGCTCAACGTTTCGCTAATCGCAGACGCTGTGTGGGTCCCCGACTTCGTGTTGGGGATTTGGTTTAGTTATCTTCTCGTCATATTCCTATGAAGGTTTCCTCTCCTAAGTTTAAACCTCGTTTCATTGGTCCGTATAGGATTTCTGAGGTTCTTAATCCTGTGTCTTTTCGTCTGACCCTTCTAGATTCTTTTTCCATACATAACGTATTCCATAGGTCATTGTTGCGGAGATACCTGGCACCTATGGTTCCATCTGTTGATCCTCCTGCCCCGGTTTTGGTGGAGGGGGAGTTGGAGTATATTGTGGAGAAGATTTTGGATTCTCGTGTTTCAAGACGGAAACTCCAGTATCTGGTTAAGTGGAAGGGTTATGCTCAGGAAGATAATTCCTGGGTCTTTGCCTCTGATGTCCATGCTCCCGATCTTGTTCGTGCCTTTCATATGGCTCATCCTGGTCGTCCTGGGGGCTCTGGTGAGGGTTCGGTGACCCCTCCTCAAGGGGGGGTACTGTTGTGAATTCTGTGGCAGAGCTCCCTCCTGTGGTCACAAGTGGTACTTCGGCTGATTCTCTCTGTGAGCTTCCGTTGGTGCAGGAAGTGGTACTGCGGCTTCTGAGTTTCCTTCCTCAGGTGATGTGGTGAAGTTGTTAGGTGCTGCTCTATTTAACTCCACCTAGTGCTTTGATCCTGGCCTCCAGTCAATGTTCTAGTATTGGACCTGTTTCCTCCTGGATCGTTCCTGTGGCCTGCTGCTCTGCATAGCTAAGTTCCGCTTATGCTTTTTGTTTGCTGTTTTTTTCTGTCCAGCTTGCTTATTTGTTTTCTCGTGCTTGCTGGAAGCTCTGGGACGCAGAGGGTGTACCTCCGTGCCGTTAGTTCGGTACAAAGGGTCTTTTTGCCCCCTTTGCGTGGTTGTTTGTAGGGTTTTGTGTTGACCGCAAAGTTACCTTTCCTATCCTCGCTCTGTTCAGAAAGTCGGGCCTCACTTTGCTAAATCTATTTCATCTCTACGTTTGTCTTTTCATCTTAACTCACAGTCATTATATGTGGGGGCTGCCTTTTCCTTTGGGGTATTTCTCTGAGGCAAGGTAGGCTTATTTTCTATCTTCAGGCTAGCTAGTTTCTCAGGCTGTGCCGAGTTGCATAGGGAGCGTTAGGCGCAATCCACGGCTGCCTTTAGTGTGGTTGGAGAGGATTAGGGATTGCGGTCAGCAGAGTTTCCACGTCTCAAAGCTCGTTCTATGTTTTTGGGTTATTGTCAGGTCACTGTATGTGCTCTGACTCCTATGTCCATTGTGGTACTGAATTACCAGATCATGACAGTAGTGTTGCTGACTAGCTTCATTGGCCAAGGGTGCTACAACCTTAAGGGACGTTTGGTAGTGAGTTCAGGCTTGCAAATGCATGGTGGTTAAATGTCTACGCATGCAACTTGTATTTAGACTTTTAAGATTCTGACCTATGCTTAAGGTAGTTGAACATTTTTGCCAGATGACTTTGCGCTGATCATGTGGATGTTGTTTAAAAAAATGCCAGACTGCACTCTTTCTACTATCGGATACCTTTTCAGGCATTGCAGACTGAGCTTCTTTAACCGGATGTCCACGCTGTCCTACAACTGGTTTTGGTTTTGCCACGCGTTTTTGGCCAGATACGGGCCTGGCAGATGGAACCTGTTGCGATGTTGATGCCTGCTGCGACCCCTCCTCCTCCGCTTTAGAACTACTGCCGCCTGCACCCTGTTTCCCCAATGGCTGCCAATCGGGGTCAACAACTGGGTCATCTATGACCTCCTCTTCTATCTCGTGTGCAACTTCGTCTGTGTCATCGTGTAAGCTGGTGATATAGCGTTTGTGACGGGGCACCATAGTCTCATCAGGGTCTGATTCTGGATCAGTACACTGCAGGGCAATGTTCTGGTCTGAGTCAAAGGAACAGCATAGTAATCTGGCTGTGGCTATGCATCTGTGCACTCCATGTCCGATTCAACTTGTAATGGGCATGGCCTGTTAACTGTTTCACTTTCTAACCCAGGAACGGTATGTGTAAAGAGCTCCATGGAGTAACCTGTTGTGTCACCTGACGCATCCTTCTCTGTTGTTCTTGGTGAAGAAAACAAGGAAGCGACTTGTCCCTGACCGTGAACATCCACTAACGACGCGCTGCTTTTACATTTAGCAGTTTCAGAAGAGGAGGCGAAAGAGCTAGAGGCTGAGTCAGCAAGGAAAGCCAAAACTTGTTCTTGCTGCTCCGGCTTTAAAAGCTGTTTTCCTACTCCCAGAAAAGGGAGCATTCGAGGCCTTGTGTAGCCAGACGACGAACCTGGCTCAACAACTCGAGACTTAGGTGCTATATTGCTTTTCCCACGACCACCTGATGCTCCACCACCACTACCATCATTACCAGCTGGCAATGACCGCCCACGGCCACGACCTCTTCCACCAGACTTCCTCATTGTTTGAAAAACGTAACCAAACTAACGGTATTTGTTACTGTAAAACCAGTTACAAGGTGAACTCAAACTTCTGTTGGATTTATATATCCCTTTATAGGTGGGTGAGACTGCAGGGAAAATCAGGCCCAATGTATAACAGTACACAGCTTCAGTGGCAGACAGATATGCCACTAACAGGACTGACGCTGATGCAGACACTAACAATTAAAATCTCCCCCTTTTTATTTTTTCTGGGAGAATATTGAAGAAATGTGGCCCACTCTTATACAGTATATGTTCTGTGGCACAAAATTAGAGACAGATGCCACACACAGCACTGGCAATGAGGCAGAATTGCCAATCTTAATCTCCCACTATTTTTTTTTCAGGGAGAATTTAAAAGAAATCTGGCCAGTATTACACACTAGGTTTATTGTGGCACAAAATTTGAGACAGGTGGCACACACAGGAGTGGCACTGAAGCAGAAATGCCAATCTTAATCTCCCACTATTTTTTTTTTTAAGGAAGAATTTAAAAGAAATCTGGGCCAGTATTACACACTAGGTTTAATGTGGCACAAAATTTGAGACAGGTGGCACACACAGGAGTGGCACTGAAGCAGAAATGCCAATCTTAATCTCCCACTATTTTTATTTTTTCAGGGAGAATTGAAAAGAAATCTGGCCCAGTATTACACACTAGGTTTAATGTGGCACAAAATTTGAGACAGGTGGCACACACAGGAGTGGCACTGAAGCAGAAATGCCAATCTTAATCTCCCACAATTTTTTTTTTCAGGGAGAAATTAAAAGAAATCTGGCCCAGTATTACACACTAGGTTTAATGTGGCACACAATTTGAGACAGGTGGCACACACAGGAGTGGCACTGAAGGAGAATTGCCAATCTTAATCTCCCACTACTTTTTTTTCAGGGAGAATTTAAAAGAAATCTGGCCCAGTATTACACACTAGGTTTAATGTGGCACACAATTTGAGACAGGTGGCACACACAGGAGTGGCACTGAAGCAGAAATGCCAATCTTAATCTCCCACTATTTTTTTTTTCAGGGAGAATTTAAAAGAAATCTGGCCCAGTATTACACACTAGGTTTAATGTGGCACACAATTTGAGACAGGTGGCACACACAGGAGTGGCACTGAAGCAGAAATGCCAATCTTAATCTCCCACTATTTTTTTTTCAGGGAGAATTTAAAAGAAATCTGGCCCAGTATTACACACTAGGTTTAATGTGGCACAAAATTAGAGACAGATGCCACACACAGCACTGGCACTGAGGCAAAATTGCCAATCTTAATCTCCCACTATTTTTTTTTTCAGGGAGAATTTAAAAGAAATCTGGGCCAGTATTACACACTAGGTTTAATGTGGCACAAAATTTGAGACAGGTGGCACACACAGGAGTGGCACTGAAGCAGAAATGCCAATCTTAATCTCCCACTATCTTTTTTGTCAGGGAGAATTTAAAAGAAATCTGGCCAAGTATTACACACTAGGTTTATTGTGGCACACAATTTGAGACAGGTGGCACACACAGGAGTGGCACTGAAGCAGAAATGCCAATCTTAATCTCCCACTATTTTTTTTTCAGGGAGAATTTAAACGAAATCTGGCCCAGTATTACACACTAGGTTTAATGTGGCACACAATTTGAGACAGGTGGCACACACAGGAGTGGCACTGAAGCAGAATTGCCAATCTTAATCTCCCACTACTTTTTTTTCAGGGAGAATGTAAAAGAAATCTGGCCCAGTATTACACACTAGGTTTAATGTGGCACACAATTTGAGACAGGTGGCACACACAGGAGTGGCACTGAAGCAGAAATGCCAATCTTAATCTCCCACTATTTTTTTGTCAGGGAGAATTTAAAAGAAATCTGGCAAAGTATTACACACTAGGTTTAATGTGGCACACAATTTGAGACAGGTGGCACACACAGGAGTGGCACTGAAGCAGAAATGCCAATCTTAATCTCCCACTATTTTTTTTCAGGGAGAATTTAAAAGAAATCTGGCCCAGTATTACACACTAGGTTTAACCCCTTCCCGACCTGTGACACAGCGTATGCGTCATGAAAGTCGGTGCCAATCCGACCTGTGACGCATATGCTGTGTCACAGAATGATCGCGTCCCTGCAGATCCGGTGAAAGGGTTAACTCCCATTTCACCCGATATGCAGGGACGGGGAAGTGGTAGTTTAGCCCAGGGGGGTTGGCTTCACCCCCCCGTGGCTACGATCGCTCTGATTGGCTGTTGAAAGTGAAACTGCCAATCAGAGCGATTTGTAATATTTCACCTATTATAACTGGTGAAATATTACAATCCAGCCATGGCCGATGCTGCAATATCATCGGCCATGGCTGGAAACACTAATGTGCCCCCACCCCACCCCACCGATCGCCCCCCCAGCCCTCCGATCTGTCCTTTACACAGCTCCGCTCCCCTCCGTCCTCCTGTCCGCTCCCCCCCGTGCTCTTGTCCGCTCACCCCCGTGCTCCAATCACCCCTCCGTGCTCCAACCACCCCCCCTGCACTCTGATCCACCCCCCCTGCAGTCCGATCCACCCCCCCTGCAGTCCGATCCACCCCCCGATGCTCCAATGCACCCCCCCGTGCTCCGATCCACCCCCCCGTGCTCCGATTTACCCCCCCATGCTCCGATCCACCCCCCCATGCTTCCCCCCCACCCCATCATACTTACGGAGCCTCCCGTGGACCGTCCGTCTTCTTTCCTGGGCGCCGCCATCTTCCAAAATGGCGGGCGCATTCGCAGTGCGCCCGCCGAATCTGCCGGCCGGCAGATTCGTTTCAAGTGCATTTTGATCACTGCGATAAAACCTATCGCAGTGATCAAAATAAAAAAAATACTGAATGACCCCCCCCTTTGTCACCCCAATAGGTAGGGACAATAATAAAATAAAGATTTTCTTTTTTTCTTACACTAAGGTTGGAGTTAGAACTAGGGTTAGGGGTAGGGTTAGGGGTAGGGTTAGGGTTAGGGCTAGGGTTAGGGCTAGGGTTAGGGTTAGGGGTAGGGTTAGGGGTAGGGTTAGGGGTAGGGTTAGGGCTAGGGTTAGGGTTAGGGTTAGGGGTAGGGTTAGGGGTAGGGTTAGGGCTAGGGTTAGGGGTAGGGTTAGGGGTAGGGTTAGGGTTAGGGGTAGGGTTAGGGTTTCGGTATGTGCACACGTATTCTGGTCCTCTGCGGATTTTTCCGCTGCGGATTTGATAAATCCGCAGTGCTAAACCACTGCGGATTTATGGCAGATGTACCGCGGTTTTTCTGCGCATTTCACTGCGGTTTTACAACTGCGATTTTCTATTGGAGCAGTTGTAAAACCGCTGTGGAATCCGCAGAAAGAAGCGACATGCTGCGGAATGTAAACCGCTGCATTTCCGTGCAGTTTTTCTGCAGCGTGTGTACAGCGATTTTTGTTTCCCATAGGTTTACATTGAACTGTAAACTCATGGGAAACTGCTGCGGATCCGCAGCGTTTTCCACAGCGTGTGCACATACCTTTAGAATTAGGCTATGTGCACACGGTGCGGATTTGGCTGCGGATCCGCAGCAGTGTTCCATCAGGTTTACAGTACCATGTAAACCTATGGAAAACCAAATCCGCTGTGCCCATGGTGCGGAAAATACCACGCGTAAACGCTGCGTTGTATTTTCCGCAGCATGTCAATTCTTTGTGCGGATTCCGCGGCGTTTTACACCTGTTCCTCAATAGGAATCCGCAGGTGAAATCCGCACAAAAAACACTGGAAATCCACGGTAAATCCGCAGGTAAAACGCAGTGCCTTTTACCCGCGGATTTTTCAAAAATGGTGCGGAAAAATCTCACACGAATCCGCAATGTGGGCACATAGCCTTAGGGTTAGGGTTGGAATTAGGATTGTGGTTAGGGTTAGGGGTGTGTTGGGGTTAGGGTTGTGGTTAGGGGTGTGTTGCGGTTAGGGTTGTGATTAGGGTTATGGCTACAGTTGGGATTAGGGTTAGGGGTGTGTTGGGGTTAGTGTTGGAGGTAGAATTGAGGGGTTTCCACTGTTTAGGCACATCAGGGGTCTCCAAACGCAACATGGCGCCACCATTGATTCCAGCCAATCTTGTATTCAAAAAGTCAAATGGTGCTCCCTCACTTCCGAGCCCCGACGTGTGCCCAAACAGTGGTTTACCCCCACATATGGGGTACCAGCATACTCAGGACAAACTGCGCAACAATTACTGGGGTCCAATTTCTCCTGTTACCCTTGTGAAAATAAAAAAATGCTTGCTAAAACATCATTTTTGAGGAAAGAAAAATGATTTTTTATTTTCACGGCTCTGCGTTGTAAAAGTCTGTGAAGCACTTGGGGGTTCAAAGTGCTCACCACATATCTAGATAAGTTCCTTGGGGGGTCTAGTTTCTAAAATGGGGTCACTTGTGGGGGGTTTCTACTGTTTAGGCACACCAGGGGCTCTGCAAACGCAACGTGACACCCGCAGACCATTCCATCAAAGTCTGCATTTCAAAAGTCACTACTTCACTTCTGAGCCCCGACGTGTGCCCAAACAGTGGTTTACCCCCACACATGGGGTATCAGCGTACTCAGGAGAAACTGGACAACAACTTTTGTGGTCCAATTTCTCCTGTAACCCTTGGGAAAATAAAAAATTCTGGGCTAAATAATTATTTTTGAGGAAAGAAAACGTATTTATTATTTTCACGGCTCTGCGTTATAAACTTCTGTGAAGCACTTGGGGGTTCAAAGTGCTCACCACACATCTAGATAAGTTCCTTTCGGGGTCTAGTTTCCAAAATGGGGTCACTTGTGGGGGGTTTGTACTGTTTAGCCACATCAGGGGCTCTGCAAACGCAACGTGACGCCCGCAGAGCATTCCATCAAAGTCTGCATTTCAAAACGTCACTACTTCACTTCCGAGCCCCGGCATGTGCCCAAACAGTAGTTTACCCCCACATATGGGGTATCACCGTACTCAGGAGAAACTGGACAACAAATTTTGGCGTCAAATTTCTCCTGTTACCCTTGGGAAAATTAAAAAATTCTGGGCTAAATAATTATTTTTGAGGAAAGAAAACATATTTATTATTTTCATGGCTCTGCGTTATAAACTTCTGTGAAGCACTTGGGGGTTCAAAGTGCTCACCACACATCTAGATAAGTTCCTTTCGGTGTCTAGTTTCCAAAATGGGGTCACTTGTGGGGGGTTTCTACTGTTTAGCCACATCAGGGGCTCTGCAAACGCAACGTGACGCCCGCAGAGCATTCCATCAAAGTCTGCATTTCAAAACGTCACTACTTCACTTCCGAGCCCCGGCATGTGCCCAAACAGTAGTTTACCCCCACATATGGGGTATCACCGTACTCAGGAAAAACTGGACAATAAATATTAGGGTCAAATTTCTCCTGTTACCCTTGGGAAAATTAAAAAATTCTGGGCTAAATAATTATTTTTGAGGAAAGAAAACATATTTATTATTTTCATGGCTCTCCGTTATAAACTTCTGTGAAGCACTTGGGGGTTCAAAGTGCTCATCACACATCTAGATAAGTTCCTTTCGGGGTCTAGTTTCCAAAATGGGGTCATTTGTGGGGGATCTCCAATGTTTAGGCACACAAGGGCTCTCCAAACGTGACATGGTGTCCGCTAATGATTGGAGCTAATTTTCCATTTAAAAAGCCAAATGGCGTGCCTTCCCTTCCGAGCCCTGCCGTGCGCCCAAACAGTGGTTTACCCCCACATATGGGGTATCAGCGTACTCAGGACAAACTGGACAACAACATTTGGGTTACAATTTCTCCTAATACCCTTGGCAAAATCGGAAATTCCAGGCTAAAAAATCATTTTTGAGGAAAGAAAAGTTATTTTTTATTTTCATGGCTCTGCGTTATAAACTTCTGTGAAGCAGCTGGGGGTTTAAAGTGCTCAATATGCATCTAGATAAGTTCATTAAGGGGGTCTAGTTTCCAAAATGGGGTCACTTGTGGGGGAGCTCCAATGTTTAGGCACACAGGGGCTCTCCAAACGCGACATGGTGTCCGCTAACAATTGGAGCTAATTTTCCATTCAAAAAGTCAATTGGCGCGCCTTCCCTTCCGAGCCCTGCTGTGTGCCCAAACAGTGGTTTACCCCCACATATGAGGTATCGGCGTACTTGGGAGAAATTGCCCAACAAATTTTAGGATCAATTTTTTCCTATTGCCCATGTGAAAATGAAAAAATTGAGGCGAAAAGAATTTTTTTGTGAAAAAAAAGTACTTTTTCATTTTTACAGATCAATTTGTGAAGCACCTGAGGGTTTAAAGTGCTCACTAGGCATCTAGATAAGTTCCTTGGGGGGTCTAGTTTCCAAAATGGGGTCACTTGTGGGGGAGCTCCAATGTTTAGGCACACAGGGGCTCTCCAAACGCGACATGATGTCCGCTAACGATGGAGATAATCTTTCATTCAAAAAGTCAAATGGCGCTCCTTCCCTTCCGAGCCTTACCATGTGCCCAAACAGTGGTTTACCCCCACATGTGAGGTATCGGTGTACTCAGGAGAAATTGCCCAACAAATTTTAGGATCCATTTTATCCTGTTGCCCATGTGAAAATGAAAAAAATGAGGCTAAAATAATTTTTTTGTGAAAAAAGTACTTTTTCATTTTTACGGATCAATTTGTGAAGCACCTGGGGGTTTAAAGTGCTCACTATGCATCTAGATAAGTTTCTTGGGGTGTCTAGTTTCCAAAATGGGGTCACTTGTGGGGGAGCTCCAATTTTTAGGCACACGGGGGCTCTCCAAACGTGACATGGTGTCCGCTAAAGAGTGGAGCCAATTTTTAATTCAAAAAGTCAAATGGCGCTCCTTCCCTTCCAAGCCCTGCCGTGCGCCCAAACAGTGGTTTACCTCTACATATGAGGTATCAGCGTACTCAGGACAAATTGGACAACAACTTTCGTGGCTCAGTTTCTCCTTTTACCATTGTGAAATCAAAAAAATTGTTGCTAAAAGATAATTTTTGTGACGAAAAAGTTAAATGTTCATTTTTTCCTTCCATGTTGCTTCTGCTGCTGTGAAGCACCTGAAGGGTTAATAAACTTCTTGAATGTGGTTTTGTGCACCTTGATGGGTGCAGTTTTTAGAATGGTGTCACTTTTGGGTATTTTCAGCCATATAGACCCCGTAAACTGACTTCAAATGTGAGGTGGTCCCTAAAAAAATGGTTTTGTAAATTTCGTTGTAAAAATGGGAAATCGCTGGTCAAATTTTAACCCTTATAACTTCCTAGCAAAAAAAAATTTGTTTCCAAAATTGTGCTGATGTAAAGTATACATGTGGGAAATGTTATTTATTAACTATTTTGTGTCACATATCTCTCTGGTTTAACAGAATAAAAATTCAAAATGTGAAAATTGCGAAATTTTCAAAATTTTCGCCAAATTTTCGTTTTTATCACAAATAAACGCATAATTTATTGACCTAAATTTACCACTATCATGAAGCCCAATATGTCACAAAAAAACAACCTCAGAACCGCTAGGATCCGTTGAAGCGTTCCTGAGTTATTACCTCATAAAGGGACACTGGTCAGAATTGCAAAAAACGGCAAGGTCTTTAAGGTCAAAATAGGCTGGGTCATGAAGGGGTTAATGTGGCACAAAATTTGAGACAGGTGGCACACACAGGAGTGGCACTGAAGCAGAAATGCCAATCTTAATCTCCCACTATTTTTTTTTCATGGAGAATTTAAAAGAAATCTGGCCAAGTATTACACACTAGGTTTAATGTGGCACACAATTTGAGACAGATGCCACACACAGCACTGGCACTGAGGCAAAATTGCCAATCTTAATCTCCCACTATTTTTTTTTTATTTATGGGAGAATTGGTAAGAAATCAGGTCCACTGTTAGACTGTATGTTTTCTGTGCCAGAAAATGAGACACAGATGCCACACACTGGACTGCCACTGATACAGATTTGCCAATTTTAATCTGCACCCTTTTTTTTTTTTTTTTTCTTCAGGGAGACTAGTGAATAAATCTGGGCCACTGTATTAGAGTATATTTTCTGTGGCAGAAAGTGGCTTGAGGAGATATAACGAAACAAAAAAAAAAAAAAAAAAGGGACTGTCCTACAATTACTATCTCCCTGCAGTAATCTCAACAATGTATGGCAGGCAGTAATAACAAGGAGTGGACTGCTGCACAAAAAAGTCAAAAGTGTGGACAAACAAACAAGAAAGCTGTGCAGAAAGGAAGGAGCAACAGGATTTGTGCTTTGAAAAAAGCAGTTGGTATGCACAGCGGTGTACAAACAGCAATGCAGCTATCAGGGAGCCTTCTAGGGCAGCCCAATGAGCTACAGCGCTGAGAAAAAAAAAATGTAGCCTCCACTGTCCCTGCTAAGAAAAGGTGGTGTTGGACAGTGGAAATCGCTACAGCACAAGCGGTTTGGGGGTTAATGTACCCTGCCTAACGCTATCCCTGCTTCTGACAAAGCGGCAGCAACCTCTCCCTATGCTCAGATCAGCAGCAGTAACATGGCGGTCGGCGGGAACGCCCCTTTATAGCCCCTGTGATGCCGCAGAAAGCAAGCCAATCACTGCAATGCCCTTCTCTAAGATGGTGGGGACTGAGACCTATGTCATCACGCTGCCCACACTTTGCGTCCACCTTCATTGGCTGAGAAATGGTGCTTTTCGCGTCATTGAAACGCAACTTTGGCGCGAAAGTCGCGTACCGCATGGCCGACCCCACACAGGGATCGGGTCGGGTTTCATGAAACCCGACTTTGCCAAAAGTCGGCGACTTCTGAAAATGACCGACCTGTTTCGCTCAACCCTACAGGAGACACATGATGTAGTACTTATACAGGGCACACAGCGCTATCCTCCTGAGCGTGGAGAGAAGGATATCTGCACTAAACACCATGCTGGGGAGTGAGCACACTCCTACAGTGAGATTGTACTCCCTGTAATGGAGTGCAGAAAAGCCAGACACGTAATCTAAGGAGTAAGCAGTGAGTTTGAGGCCACGCAGATGCAAGTATTTTTACAGGACTCAAGCCACATAGCTTAAAGGGACACTGTCACCTGAATTTGGAGGGAACAATCTTCAGCCATGGAGGCGGGGTTTTCGGGTGTTTGATTCACCCTTTCCTTACCCGCTGGCTTCATGCTGGCTGCAATATTGGATTGAAGTTCATTCTCTGTCCTCCATAGTACACGCTTGCGCTGTGCAAGATTGCCTGGTGCAGGCATGTACTACGTAGGACAGAGAATGAACTTCAATCCAATATTGCAGCCAGCATGCAGCCAGCGGGTAAGGAAAGGGTGAATCAAAAACCCCAAAACCCCGCCTCCATGGCTGAAGATTGTTCCCTCCAAATTCAGGTGACAGTGTCCCTTTAATATAGTAGGAAGAATTAGCAAAAAAAAAGCAAAAGCTGTGCCAAACCTGAGAGTGTTAACAATGCCTGATCACAAGTAGAATGGCTCGATATTATTACAACAGGCGGCTGAGCATGGTTGAAAGCTCCGATGCCTAGTAACACTGAGATCTTGGCATTTTCATGTTCTCACTGTGCTTCTGCAGGTTCCCTTCAGGCGGTGCACTCGCCCCCACTCTAGAAACATAAAACCTAGGCTATTTCCACATTTTATTTGTCATTTTTTGTTTTGTTTGCTTTTTATTCACATAAATACTTTTTCTATTTTAAGGCAATTTGAGAAATTTCTGCAATTGGAAATTTTGCCAGTTAATTGTGCAAATATTACTATTTGCCTAAGGGCTTGTTCACATAGACTTCCAAAGAGATGGCACTGTGGATGTACTTTTACTGCAATAAGGAGATTAAACCTCAGCAAATTGCAGGTTAGCTAAAATTGAAAGTGAGGAACTTCAAAAGAAAGAAGAAAACTTCCGCCACATCCCCACCCAACAAAACTTGTGTAGATTAGCATGGGGAACAGGTATGTCACGGTTTCCAAGACAAAGTTCAGTATAACGCGCTCCTCAACTGTGTTCATGTTTTTTTCATCAGTGGCAATTAGAGATCAGTCACTTAAAATATGAGTCAGACCTTGGGTTTCTTTGATTCCAGTACTTTTCCTAACTCTCTGGACTCTGGAGTAGTAACGTCTTTGGTTTGATTTTTTTCAAATCCTTTTCAGCAAAGAATGTGGGTATAAACTAAATATATATATATATACACCATCTGTATATATACTAGATGGTGGCCCGACTCTAACGCATCGGGTATTTTAGAATATGCATGTCCTCGCAGTATATTGCCCAGCCATGTAGTATATTGCCCAGCGACGTAGTATACAGCACAAAGCCACGTAGTATATTGCACAGCCCACGTAGTATATTGCTCAGTCACGTATTATATTGCCAAGCTAAGTAGTATATTGCCCAGCCACGTATGTCACAGGTTAAAAAATAAAAAATAAACATATACTCACCTTCTGATCCGAGGGCCCCTTGTAGTTCTGTCACCAGTTTCCGGTCCCAGGGTGTGATGACGTCGCGGTCACATGACCGTGACGTCATGGCAGGTCCTTCTCACGTAGGCGCGCAGGACCTGTGATGATGCCGCGGTCACATGACCGAGACGTTATGGAAGGTCCTTCTCGCGCAGCCGCACAGGACCTGTGATGACGTCGCAGTCACATGACCGTGACATCATGGACGGTCCTTGTCGCATACCATCCTTAGCATCGGAGCGTCGTGAGGAGCGGGAAAGGCGCCGGAGGGTGAGTATATGATGATTTTTAATTTTTTTTATTATTTTTAACATTAGATCTTTTTACTATTGACGCTGCATAGGCAGCATCAATAGTAAAAACTTGGTCACACAGGGTTAATAGCGGCGGTAATGGAGTGAGTTAACCGTGGCATAACGTGGTCCGTTACCACTGGCATTAACCCTGTGTGAGCGGTGACTGCCGGGAGTATGAAGCGGGCACCGGGCGACGGACTGCAGGGGAGTAGGGAGGGACTAATCGGACTGTGGCCGTCACTGATTGGTTGCGGCAGCCATGACAGGTAGCTGGCGAGACCAATCAGCGACTTGGATTCCATGACAGACAGAGGCCGCGACCAATGAATATCCGTGACAGACAGAAGAACAGACAGACAGAAAGACGGAAGTGACCCTTAGACAATTATATAGTAGATATTAGCAGTAATAGAAACACTTTAAAGCATCACATAAATAAGTATTTAAAGGGATTGGTTTAGAGCAGTGTTCCCCAACTCCGGTCCTCAAGAGCCACCAATATGTCATGTTTTGAGGATTTCCTTAGTATTGCACAGGTCATTGAATGCTTGCTTGTCCAGGTGATGCAATTATCACCTGTGCAATACTAAGGAAATCCTCAAAACATGACCTGTTGGTGGCTCTTGAGGACCGGACTTGGGGAACACTGGTTTAGAGAAATACTTTATGAAAAGCATATTAGGACATTCTGAATAAATAGAGGCAAATCCCCTTTTTCAGAGGGATTACAAAGACAGTGCATTGATTTTAATCAGTAAATTGCAATACTTTGTTTCCTCTCCGGGGGCACTGCAGGAAAATTGAAAACTTGGTTCCCCACACAGATTACAGCTGTTTACTGTAGGTTTCATCAGAAAACACTCTGTAATTGACAAACGAACCCTCTAACATACCGTATACTTATATATTCTTAAAAATTAGGAGACTGCCACATCAAAACCTTGTCATGGGCAGCCCAATCTCCAGACCTGAACCCCATTGAAAACCTGTGGAACGTAATCAAGAGGATGATGAATAGTCACAAGCCATCAAACACTGTTGCAGTAGGCATACCATTTATGTAAATGAATAGGGTTGAGCGACTTTTCTTTTTATAGGATCGGGTCGGGTTTCACGAAACCCGACTTTTTCAAAAGTCGGGTCGAGTGAAATTGGCCGATCCTATAGAAAAGTCGGGGTCGGGGTCGGCTGAAACACGAAACCCAATACAGTGCATTGGGTTTCTAATGGTTCCCAGGGTCTGAAGGAGAGGAAACTCTCCTTCAGGCCCTGGGATCCATATTTAAGTGTAAAATAAAGAATCAAAATAAAAAATATTGATATACTTACCCTCGGACGCGCCCTGGTTCTCACCGGCAGCCTTCCTTCCTAAGAATGAGCGCCTGAAGGACCTTCGATGACGTCGCGGCTTGTGATTGGTCGCGTGAGCGGTCACATGGGCGTCACGCGACCAATCACAAGCCGCGACGTCATCTAAGGTCCTTCAGGCGCTGATTCTTAGGAAGGAAGGCTGCGGGTTAGAACCAAGGCGCGTCCGAGGGTGAGTATATACCTATTAGGAATATACTCACCCTCGGACGCGCCCTCGGACTTTTCCTTCCTAAGAATTAGCGCCTGAAGGACCTTAGATGATGTCGCGGCTTGTGATTGGTCGTGTGACCGCCCATGTGACCGCTCACGCGACCAATCACAAGCCGCGACGTCATTTTTTCCTTAATTTTACACTTAAATATGAATTCTGATACCGATTCCCGATATCTTAAACATATCGGAACTCAGTATCGGAATTCCGATTCCAGATCAGAAGATCGCCGACCTCATGGCCGACCCCACACAGGGGTCGGGTCGGGTTTCATGAAACCCGACTTTGCCAAAAGTCGGCGACTTCTGAATCTGGCCGACTCGTTTCGCTCAACCCTATAAATGAAGATACCTTAAGGTTAAAATTATTTTTCCCATTGGAGTTATTCATTATGTGCTTTATTTTTGCTGGAGCACCTTCTCAGCAGGTTGGGGAAGTCTTGATGATGGTATGAGGTCAACTAGAGTTTCTCATTTCAAAATGGCCCCTGAGTTCACATAATATGTGCCAGTGTCAGGTATAAGTATTTTGAACAGATATGTAAGTGATAAGAAATTATTTGGAAAACAGGTTGGGTATGTATGTGTTTTCTGAATTCCCTATCAGTATGTCTTTGGAGTATGTAAGGAAACCGGAGAACCTGGAGGAAACCCACACAAACGTGGGGTGAACATACCAACTCATTGCAGATGTTGTCCTTGCTAGGTTTTGAACCCAGGACCCCAGTGCTGCAATGTGACAGTGCTGCTGATATAGAGCTAGCTTCAAATTACTTTGTGCAATATTCCTGGAGAAGACAGAACTATACAAATGATTCTACTATTTTGATCTCATGAAAGCTGTATTATAAACTATTGCAGTAGAGTGGTTGTTCAGTACTAACTTATTGATGACATATCCATTGGATGAGTAGGGGTCCTACAGTATACCTGGCTCCCCTGAAACCTACTTCGACAGTGGTTAGATGTAAATAATGTACAGAGCAGCACTCAGGAGCGCCGTGCATTGTTTTGTGGCTACTCCCAGGTACTGCAGTTCAAACTTTTTTGTTATTAAATGGCAGTTCCATTTTAGCAGCAGTGTACTGAGCTGTGATGTTTCGGCTCTGTACATTGCTACAGGAAGTCAAAAAATATCCCCAAAAACTGAAGATGGATTATCTCCATAACTTTGAATCAATGTCCTGACTGTGTGACTTATGGAACACTTTGCACTACTCCCATCTGCACAGGAACTCACTCAATCCTCCTAGAAACACAAACTTTCACACACTTTATGATAATTTTAAAGTCCCAAGCCTTACAATTCACACCATGTAATCCCATAGAAAAGTTGGATTGTTGTAAAATATGGTGTGTACAGGGATGAAAAAAACCTTATAGTAGAATAAAATTTGACCCCAGATTAGGATGATAGGTTTTGCCATCTGGGGCCTAAGGTTTGTTTCTTCTTTCATCCTGGGCCTATTTTACCTCTTCATTTGCTAACAATGAAGCCCAATGCTCAATATTTGAAGCCCAGTTTATTTATTGAGCTCTGCCCCCAATTTGGCCATGAAATTCCACCAAACTTTCAAGAAACACCCATTTTAGGGGCTATTATTCCATATCCAGACTATCTGACTATTGTTTGCATGACAATCCATTCAAAACAGACATTGGGAAAGTATTTTGCAGCTCATTTGTAGGGGAAGTCCTACATAATTTCTCGCTATTGTGACAATTCGTAGATAAAAATGAAAAGTCGACCCTCTGGACCGTGACGAAGATCCCCTCATGGGTGAGCTGACCCGATGGACCGCCCCCTATACAGGGAGAGTTAGGGGCAGGTCCGTGAGAGACTATCGCCACGAAAGCTGGAGGATCAAGATGGAAAAAGGGGAAGATAACGGGCTGGTGATGGCGGCAGGAACTCAGGATAGGTGGGAACTGCAGAGACACAGAACTGGCGGGTATGACTGAGACAAAAGCCTGGCGGGAACACTGCAGCCACACAGGGACCGACGGGAACAAGGCAGAGACACAGGGACTGGCAAGGTGCTACAGAGACGAAGGGCCTAGCAGAGACACTACAGGAACACAGGGACTGGAAGGAATACTACAGAGACACTGGGACTGACGGGAACGAGGCAGGGTCACAAGAGCAGGCCAGGTACTGCAGGGAAACAGGAACTGATGGAAATACCGCAGGGACACAGGAAGCAGGCAAGGCACTGCAGAGAAAAGAAGAGACCCAAGGTCAGAGGGCAAGGAATGCACAGAGACCACGGGCAACCAGAAGCACTTGATAGCACAAATGAACATCAGGTACAGAGGAGGGGCAGGAAGCGGTTTACATACCAGCGCGGAGATCACTTCCAGGTTATAGCCCTCCAGGATGATGGAGAGGACGGGAAGGAGCACCAACAGGACAACTAAATGTGCGCACACGCCAAACTGAACGCGGCGTGCGCGCGCACCCAACGAGCAGCAGAAGCCAGGAGCGAATGCTGGAGTGAAGACGCTGCAGCAGAGGAGCCGCGCCCGGACGCCGGGGACAGGTAAGTATGACAGGGAGCGGCAGCGGCATGACAACTATGTTAAAAGACAGGGAAAGGACTAGGACCCCTCTTTCCAAAAACTCAGAGCAGCTTCAAGGACAGCTTCTATAATACAGCTCTGGCAAAAATTAAGAGACCACCACATCAAAACCCTGTCATGGGCAGCCCAATCTCCTGACCTGAGCCCCAATGAAAACCTCTGGAATGTAATCAAGAGGATAATGGATAGTCACAAGCCATCAAGCAAAGAAGAACTGCTTAACCCCTTAACGACCGCCGATACGCCTTTTAACGGCGGCAGTTAAGGGTACTTAAACCACAGCGCTGTGGAAAAAGTAAATAGCGCCCCCCCAGAGTCCGATTTTCTCTGGGGTCTCGGCTGCCAGGGGTAGCCGAGACCCCGGAGAACATGATTCGGGGTTTTTTTACCGACCCCGCTTTTGCGATCGCCGGTAATTAACCGTTTACCGGCGATCGCAAAAAAAAGCGATTTCCCTTTTAATTTCTCTGTCCTCCAATGTGATCGCACATCAGAGGACAGAGAAATGGGGTCCCAGATAGCCCCCCAATACTCAGCTCTCTCCCCTGGTGCTCCTCGTGGCTCCCGATGGGCGCCGCCATCTTTTTCCGGCAAAAAAATGGTGGGCGCATGCGCAGTGCGCCCGCCGGCCGGCACCGGGAGGATCTTTGGGGTCTTGGCTGCCGGGGGTAGCTGAGACCCCAAAGAACATTATTGGGGTCGGTTATACCGACCCCTGTTTTGCGATCGCCGGTAATTAACTGTTTACCGGCAATCGAAAAAAAAGAGTGGTGTGTAATTCTCTGTCCTCTGATGTGATCGCACATCGGAGGACAGAGAAATAGGGGGATTCGGGGACCCAATTATACTTACCAGTGTCCCTGGGTCCTCCTGCATCCTCTCCTGTCCGCCGGCGTCTTCTTTGGGAAACAAAATGGCGGGCGCATGCGCAGTGCGCCCGCTATCTGTCGCCATCTGCTGGCCGGCAGGAGAAAGCAGTTGGGGCTAAAATTAGGGTTAGGGTTAGAGTTAGGGCTAGGCTTAGGGTTAGGGTTAGGGCTAGGGCTAGGGTTAGGGCTAGGGTTAGGGCTTGGGCTAGGACTAGGGCTAAGGCTAGGGTTAGGATTAGGGTTAGGGAAAGGGTTAGGGTTAGGGCTAAATTTAGGGTTAGGGTTAGGGTTGGGGCTAAATATAGGGTTAGGCTTCTTTCACACTTGCGTCGGTACGGGGCCGTCGCAATGCGTCGGCCCGACATACCGACGCACGTTGTGAAAATTGTGCACAATGTGGGCAGCAGATGCAGTTTTTCAATGCATCCGCTGCCCAATCTTTGTCCTGGGGAGGAGGGGGCGGAGTTACGGCCATGCATGCGTGGTCAGTAATGGTGGACGCACCGTACAAAAAAACGTTACATTGAACGATTTTTTGCGCCGACGGTCCGCCAAAACACAACTGATCCAGTGCACGTCGCGATCCGTCGGCAATACAAGTCTATGGGCAAAAAACGCATCCTGCGGGCACATTTGCAGGGTCCGTTTTTTGTCCAAAACGATGGATGCCAAACGACGCAAGTGTGAAAGTAGCCTTAGGGCTAGGGTTAGGGTTGGGGCTAAAGTTACGGCTAGGGTTAGGGTTGGAGCTAAAGTTAGGGTTAGGGTTGGGGCTAAATTTAGGGTTAGGTCTAGGGTTGGGGCTAAAGTTAGGGCTAGGGTTGTGGCTAAAGTTAGGGCTAGGGTTGCGGCTAAAGTTAGGGTTAGAGTTGGGATTAGGGTTAGGGTTTGGATTAGGGTTGGCATTAGGGTTACGCTTGGGATTAGGGATAGGTTTGGGATTAGGGTTAAGGTTAGGGTTGGGATTAGGGGTGTATTGGGATTAGGGTTAAGTTTGAGGTTAGGGTTGACATTAGGGTTGTTTTGGGGTAAGGGTTGTGATTATCGTTAGGGTTGTGATTAGTTTTATGGATCGGGTTGGGATTAGGGTTAGGGGTGTGTTGGGGTTAGGGTTGGAGTTAGAATTGGGGGGTTTCCACTGTTTAGGTACATCAGGGGGTCTCCAAACACGACAGCCAATTTTGCGCTCAAAAAGTCAAATGGTGCTCCCTCCCTTCTGAGCTATGCCGTGCGCCCAAACAGTGGGTTACCCCCACACATTTGGCATCAGCGTTCTCGGGAGAAATTGGACAACAACTTTTTGGGTCCAATTTCTCCTGTTACCCTTGTAAAAATAAAAACTTGGGGGCTACAAAATCTTTTTTGTGGAAAAAAAAAATATTTTTTATTTTCACGACTCTGCATTATAAACTTCTGTGAAGCACTTGGGCATTCAAAGTTCTCACCACACATCTATATAAGTTCCTTGGGGGTCTAGTTTCCAAAATGGGGTCACTTGTGGGGGGTTACTACTGTTTAGGTACATCAGGGGCTCTGCAAATGCAACATAACGCCCACAGACCATTCCAAAACGGCGCTCCTTCCCTTCCGAGCTCTGCCGTGCGCCCAAACAGTGGATTACCCCCACATATGGGGCATCAGCGTACTCGGGATAAATTGGACAACAACGTTAGTGTCCCAATTTCTCTTGTTACCCTTGTGAAAATAAAAACTTGGGGGCTACAAAATCTTGTTTGTGGAAAAAAAATATTTTTTATTTTCACAACTCTGCATTCTAAACTTCTGTGAAGCACTTGGGCATTCAAAGTTCTCACCACACATCTAGATAAGTTCCTTGGGGGGTCTAGTTTCCAAAATGGGGTCACTTGTGGGGGGTTTCTACTGTTTAGGCAGATCAGGGGCTCTCCAAACGCAACATGGCGTCCGATCTCAATTCCAGCCAATTCTACATTGAAAAAGTAAAACGGCACTCCTTCTCTTCCAAGCTCTGAGGTGCGCCCAAACAGTGGTTTACACCCACATATGGGGTATCCACGTACTCAGGAGTAATTGCACAACAACTTTTGTGGTCTAATTTCTCCTGTTACCCTTGTGAAAATAAAAATTTGGGGGCAAAAAGATCATTTTTGTAGAAAAAATGTGATTTTTTATTTTCACGGCTCTACGTTATAAACTTCTGTGAAGCACTTTGGGGGTTCAAAGTGCTCACCACACATCTAGATAAGTTCCTTAAGGGGTCTAGTTTACAAAATGGTGTCACTTGTGGGGAGTTTCCACTGTTTAGGCACATCAGGGGCTCTCCAAACGCAACATGGCGTCCGATCTCAATTCCAGCCAATTCTGCATTAAAAAAGTCAAAAGGCGCTCCTTCACTTCCAAGCTCTACGGTGCGCCCAAAAGTGGTTTACCCCCACATATGGGGTATTGGCGTGTTCAGGAGAAATTGCATAACAAAATTTATGATTACATTTCTGTTTTTACACATGTGAAAATAAAAAAAAATGTTTCTGAATTAAAATGTTTGCAAAAAAAAGTTAAATGTTCATTTTTTCCTTCCACATTGTTTCAGTTCCTGTGAAGCACGTAAAGGGTTAATAAACTTCTTGAATGTGGTTTTGAGCACCTTGAGGGGTGCAGTTTTTAGAATGGTGTCACACTTGGTTATTTTCTATCATGTAGACCCCTCAAAATGACTTCAAATGTGATGTTGTCCCTAAAAAAAAAATGGTGTTGTAAAAATGAGAAATTGCTGGTCAACTTTTAACCCTTATTACTCCATAACAAAAAAAATTTTGTTTCCAAAATTGTGCTGATGTCAAGTAGACAGGTGGGAAATGTTAATTATTAACTATTTTTCGTGACATATCTCTCTGATGTAAGGACATGAAAA
Organism: Ranitomeya imitator; assembly: GCF_032444005.1. Taxonomy (NCBI): domain Eukaryota; kingdom Metazoa; phylum Chordata; class Amphibia; order Anura; family Dendrobatidae; genus Ranitomeya; species Ranitomeya imitator. The sequence goes on along the minus strand of NC_091290.1, from coordinate 68,696,583 downwards.
TACAAAGTTTGAAAATAGCAAAATTTTAAAAATTTTCGCCATATTTCTGTTTTCTTCATAAATAATCGCAAGTAATATCGAAGAAATGTTACCACTAACATGCAGTACAATATGTCACAAAAAAAAATCTCAGAATCAGCGGGATCCGTTGAAGCGTTCCAGAGTTATAACCTCATAAAGTGACAGTGGTCAGAATTGTAAAAATTGACTCGGTCATTAAGTACCAAATTGGCTCTGTCACTAAGGGGTTAAATGTTTGCGCTAGAAGCAGTGTGAAAGCCGGGTGGAAAGAATGCCAAGGCACATGAAAGCTGTGATTAAAAATCATGGTTATTCCACAAAATATTGATTTCTGAACTCTTCCTGAGGTAAAACATTAGTATTGTTGTTTCTAAATGTTTATGAACTTGTTTTCTTTACATTATTTGAGGTCTGAAAGCACTGGGTTTTTTTTAATTTGACCATTCTTCTTTGTCAGAAAAAAATCAAAATTTATTGCTTGGAAAATCGGAGACATGTTGTCAGAAGTTTATAGAATAAAAGAACAATTTACATTTTACTCAAAAATATACCTATAAAGAGAAAAATCAGACAAACAGGACATTTTGCAGAGCTGTATGTACAGTAAATTCAGCCTGTGTGTTCTGTACACTCTTGGTGTCTGTATAATATTAAATTCACATGGAGGTGTAATGCTAGCTGATACCAAGCTGTGACCCCCGAATTACTGAATGAGGTCCTAATAACAGCAAAACCGCAGTTCTACTAGAATACATTTCCTTAGTGTTTGGTGAGCAATCATTTCCTTATCGAAAGCATAATGATCTAACTACAGTTAGCGATTGTAGAAAATGAATTCAGATAAGGAAAGGATTGATTTGTACTTAGGAAAAGAAGGCTTTTATCTGATCTTAAATTACTATTCATCGTCCACTCACAATCCTTTACCCTCGTATGTCTAAGTTAGCTTACATTACCTGGGTTTTGGTGGCATTTGTGCAACCACCAGATAGCATTGCTGTGGTCACATATACAATGTCAGGAAATTAATGAAAACTGATGATATTTAAATTTGCTGAAAAATAACAATTACGGTCGAAAATACATATCATGGGTACAGTAGTAAGATTGTTATACCAACATTTGCCTCTGCTTAGTGATATCTAACGCATTTTGGTGTGTAGGAATACACTAAAGAAACAGACAGCTCCAATTTGTACAGCTGCACCACCCACAACTGCAATCGTTACGCCCCTGGTGGTGTGTGGGTCTGATATTGTAAAACTATAGCAAGGAGTGTGCATTAAAAATGTCCAAGCCCCCCTTCAGAACAAACAACGTAGGAGCTTCATGGGATTGAGGCACCAACTCCCCCTATCTACCAAAAGCTTGAGGTACCTTCACACTGAACGATATCGCTAGCGATCTGTGACGTTGCAGCGTCCTGGCTAGCGATATCGTTCAGTTTGACACGCAGCAGCGATCAGGATCCGGCTGTGATGTCGTTGGTCGCTGCAGAAAGTCCAGAACTTTGTTTTGTCGCTGGACTCCCTGCAGACATAGCTGAATCGGCGTTTGTGACGCCGATTCAGCGATGTCTTCACTGGTAACCAGGGTAAACATCGGGTTACTAAGCGCAGGGCCGCGCTTAGTAACCCGATGTTTACCCTGGTTACCAGCGTAAAAGTTAAAAAAAACAAACACTACATACTTACCTTCGCTGTCTGTCCCCGGCGCTGTGCTTCTCTGCACTGGCTGTGAGCGCCGGCCAGCCGGAAAGCACAGCGGTGACGTCACCGCTGTGCTTTCCGGCTGCTGTGCTCACAGTCAGTGCAGGAAAGCACAGCGCCAGGGACAGACAGCGGAAGGTAAGTATGTAGTGTTTGTATTTTTTACTTTTACGATGGTAACCAGGGAAAACATCGGGTTACTAAGCGCGGCCCTGCGCTTAGTAACCCGATGTTTACCCTGGTTACCGGCATTGTTGGTCGCTGGAGAACTGTCTGTGTGACAGCTCTCCAGCGACCAACCAGCGACGATGCAGCGATCGACATCGTTGTCGGTATCGCTGCAGCGTCGCTTAGTGTGAAGATACCTTAGGTCTAGTTAGGGTTTAGCCTTGGTATGTCCTGTTAGTTCTCTCAGTAGTGGGCTTCTATTCCTTCTCCCCCCTTCCTTTGTTATGTAATATCTAATGGTACTTACCTTTTGTTGATTTGTTTCTTAGTCTTCAGGTGCCAGGCAGAAATGAGCGACAGGAGTCTGATTGGTGGATAGATTTCATCGAGAAGCAGAAGAGCCTTTTTAAGCTGTGCATTCCTGTCAGGGGACTGTGATTAGCTGGGATTTTGAAGAAACATCTGCCCACCCTCCCTTAAGTTTTAATGTTACCATAGAGGCGTAGCTAGGGTTTTGGTACAGGGGGGCGAAGCTTATGAGTAGGCCCCTAACCAGGTAACCTTGATTACAACTCAATGACGCCCCCTAATAGTGGAGAACCTCAGCAGATGACCGCGCTATTACTGAAGATAATCTCTATATAATGACCAACATGGATATTACCGCCATATGGTCAGTGCTAGATACCAGTCCTACAGAATATATAAGAGATCACAGCACAGTTATAGATAATGACTTACCATTGACGTTCTTTATGATGGAATCATCACTTTTCTCGTCTCTTCCATCTGGCCCAGACCGACATGACAACTTCTTCCAGCTACAACTTGTCTGCAGAGAAAACAACAAAGACATATTTCACTTCTCACGTTCCAGCCATCACCATCTATTCCCAACCTGCACAAACCCCTCATCCTGCTTATACCCCAATACTGAGCCCCTGCTGCCGTATGTGTCCCTATTACTACACCTGATACCCCAATACTGAGCCGCTGCTCCCATGTGTCCCTATTACTGCACCTGATACCCCGATACTGAGCCGCTGCTGCCGTATGTGTCCCTATTTCTGTGCCAGTCCAGTCTGTGGTATCTGTCAGTCATTTTCTGCCACAGAAACTATACTGTAATACAGTGGGCCTGATTTATTCACTAGTCTCCCATATATAAAAAAAGAGGAGATTAATATTGGCAAATCTGTGCATCTGTGCCAGTCCAGTCTGTGGTATCTGTCAGTCATTTTCTGCCACAGAAACTATACTGTAATACAGTGGGCCTGATTTATTCACTAGTCTCCCATATAAAAAAGGGTAGATTAATATTGCCTAATCTGTGCATCTGTGCCAGTCCAGTCTGTGGTATCTGTCAGTCATTTTCTGCCACAGAAACTATAATGTAATACAGTGGGCCTGATTTATTCACTAGTCTCCCATATAAAAAAGGGGAGATAAATATTGGCAAATCTGTGCATCTGTGCCAGTCCAGTCTGTGGTATCTGTCAGTCATTTTCTGCCACAGAAACTATACTGTAATACAGTGGGCTTAATTTATTCACCAGTCTCCCATATAAAAAAGGGGAGATTAATATTGGCAAATCTGTGCATCTGTGCCAGTCCAGTCTGTGGTATCTGTCAGTCATTTTCTGCCACAGAAACTATACTGTAATACAGTGGGCCTGATTTTTCTGCTGTCTCCCACACCTAAAAAAGGGAGATTTCTATTGCCACTGAGTGCATCTATGTCAGTCCTGTCTGTGGCATATCTGTCATCCACTTTCTGCCACTCAAACTGGGTAGTGTAATACAGTGGGCCTGATTTTTTCCTGCATTCTCCCACACATAAAAAAGGGAGATTTATATTGCCACTGAGTGCATCTGCATCAGTCCTGTTTGTGGCATATGTGTCATCCACTTTCTGCCACTCAAACTGTGTAGTGTAATACAGTGGGCCTGATTTTTTCCTGCATTCTCCCACACATAAAAAAAGGAGATTTATATTGCCACTGAGTGCATCTGCGTCAGTCCTGTTTGTGGCATATCTGTCATCCACTTTCTGCCACTCAAACTGTGTAGTGTAATACAGTGGGCCTGATTTTTTCCTGCATTCTCCCACACATAAAAAAGGGAGATTTATATTGCCACTAAGTGCATCTGCGTGAGTCCTGTTTGTGGCATATCTGTCAGCCACTTTCTGACACAGAAACCGTGTAGTGTGATACAGTGGGCCTGATTTTCTCAGCAGTCTCACACAGTTTGGTAACATTTTTCCAAGAATGAGGAAGTCTGGTGGAAGAGGTCGTGGCCGTGGGCGGTCATTGCCAACTGGTAATGATGGTAGTGGTGGTGGAGCATCAGGTGGTCGTGGGAAAAGCAATATAGCACCTAAGTCTCGAGTTGTTGAGCCAGCGTCATCATCTGGCTACACAAGGCCTCGAACGCTTCCTTTTCTGGGAGTAGGAAAACCGCTTTTAAAGCCGGAGCAGCAGGAACAAGTTTTGGCTTTCCTTGCTGACTCTGCCTCTAGCTCTTTCGCCTCCTCTTCGAAAAGTGCAAAATTTAAAAGCAGTGCGTCGTCAGTGGATGCTCGTGGTCAGGAACAAGTCGCTTCCTTGTGTCCTTCACCCAGAACAACAGAGAAGGATGCGTCAGGTGACACAACAGGTTACTCCATGGAGCTCTTTACCCATACCGTGCCTGGGTTAGAACGGGAAATTGTTAACTGCCCATTACAAGATGAATCGGACATGGAGTGCACAGATGCACAGCCACAGCTAGATTATTATGCTGTTCCATTTACTCAGATCACAACATTGCCCTCGCAGTGTACTGAGCCAGAATCTGACCCTGATGAGACTATGGTGCCCCGTCACGAACGCTATAGCACCAGCTTACACGGTGACACAGAGGAAGGTGCACAGGAAATAGAAGAGGAGGTCATAGATGACCCAGTTGTTGACCCCGACTGGCAGCCATTGGGGGAACAGGGTGCAGCCGGGAGTAGCTCAGAAGCGGAGGAGGAGGAGCCGCAGCAGGCATCAACATTGCAACAGCTTCCATCTGGCAGGCCCGTATTTGGCCAAAAACATGTGTCAAAACCTAAAACTGTTGTAGGACAGCGTGGCCATCCAGTTAAAGTAGCTCAGTGTGCAATGCCTGAAAAGGTATCCGATAGTAGGAAGAGTGAAGTCTGGCACTTTTTCAAACAAGATCCAAATGATCAGTGCAAGGTAATCTGTAAGAAATGCTCAAGGACCTTCAGCAGAAGTCAGAATGTTAAAATTCTAAATACAAGTTGCATGCTTAGACATTTAACCACCATGCACTTGCAAGCCTGGACTAACTACCAAATGTCCCTTAATGTTGTTGCACCTTCTCATAATGAAGCTAGTCAGCAATGCTACATTCCTTCCGTTTCGTCGCAAGGCCAAAGCTGTCAGGGAATCACCAGGTTCGTGTTAGGAAACACTGTATGTAGACCAACTGCAAGAACCACATCATCACCAACCCTCTCTCAGTCTGCCATATCCACCGGCACCCCCGCAAGTTCCCCCATATGCAGATCTCCAGTCCAGCTCACCCTACAAGAGACTCTCATTAGGAAAAGGAAGTACTCATCCTCTCATCCGCGTACACAGGGTTTGAACGCCCACATTGCTAGACTAATCTCGTTAGAGATGATACCCTACCGGTTAGTTGAAAGCGAAGCTTTCAAAGCCCTGATGGACTATGCTGTACCACGCTACGAGCTACCCAGTCGACACTTCTTTTTGAGAAAAGCCATCCCCGCTCTCCACCAGCATGTAAAAGACCACATTGTCCTTGCACTCAGGCAATCTGTAAGTAGAAAGGTGCACCTGACAACAGATGCATGGACCAGTAGGCATGGCCATCACGGCACACTGGGTTAATGTGGTGGATGCAGGGTCCACAAGGGACAGCCCTATTTAGACAGTTCTGCCTAGCCCATGGTCTGGGGAACAGTTGGCTGTAGGCGTTCGCCCCCCCTCCTCCTCCTCCTCGTCCTCCAGCAGAAGCGAGAGGTCGTCCACAGACCGCAGTCGCACGACCACTCCATCCGCAGCTGCCACTGTTGCACACGAGGTGTCCCATTATGGAACAGCTAGTGGCAAGCGTTAGCAGGCTGTGTTGGCAATGAAGTGTTTGTGCGACAACAGACACACCGCGGAAGTTCTGTCCGAGTTCTTGCAGCAAGAAACTCTGTCATGGCTGGGCAGTGTACATCTTGAGGCAGGCAAGGTAGTCAGTGATAACGGAAGGAATTTTATGGCTGCCATAGCCCTTTCACAACTGAAACACATTCCTTGCCTGGCTCACACCTGAAACCTGGTGGTGCAGTGCTTCCTGAAAAGTTATCCGGGGTTACCCGACCTGCTCCTGAAGATGCGAAGACTTTGCTCGCACATCCGCCGTTCGCCCGTACACTCCAGCCGTATGCAGAACTGTCAGCGATCTTTGAAGCTTCCCCAGCATCGCCTAATCATCGACATTCACGTTGCAACAAGGTGGAACTCCACACTGCACATGCTTCAGAGGCTGTGCGAACAGAGGCGTGCTGATATGTATTTGTGGGAGGATACACATACATGGGCAGGCAGTTGAATGGCAGGCATGGAGTTGTCAGGTATGCAGTGGTCGAAGCTACAAGACCTGTGTCAAGTCCTTCAGTGTTTTGAGGAACGCACACGGCTGGTTAGTGCAGACAATGCCATAATAAGCATGAGCATCCCCCTAATGCGTCTGCAGATGCAAAGTTTGACGCACATAAAGGAGCAGGCGTCTGCAGCCGAGGACGAGGGAAGCCTTGATGACAGTCAGCCATTGTCTGGTCAGGGAAGTCTACTGGACGAGTTGGCGGTGAAGAGGAGGAGGACGAGGAGGAGGATGGGGATGAAAATTTTTTGGATGAGAAAGCTTCTCAGGGGGCAATACAAACCAGTGGAGTTGCAAGGCCAGGTTCAGGGTCTTTGAGGGAGACAAGTGACGTTGATTTGCCCGAAAGTGCTCCTCAACCCAGCACAAGCAGTGAATTGACAACTGGAACATTGGCCCATATGGCGGATTATGCCTTGCGTATCCTAAAACGGGACCCCCGCATTATAAAAATGATGACCGATGATGATTACTGGTTGACCTGCCTCCTGGATCCACGCTATAAAGGGAAATTGCAAAATATCATGCCACATGAGAACCTTGAACAAATATTGGCAACCAAACAAGCAACTCTTGTAGACCGTTTGATTCAGGCATTCCCAGCACACAGCACCGGTGATGGTTCTCACACGAGCTGCAGGGGGCAACAGGGCAGAGGTGTTAGAGCTGCACAAATCAGAAGTGGCGTTGGACAGAGGGGTTTTCTTACCAGGTTGTGGAGTGATTTCCCAATGACCGCAGACAGGACAGGTACTGCAGCATCAATTCAAAGTGACAGGAGACAACATTTGTCCAGTATGGTTACTAACTATTCTTCCTCCCTTATCGATGTTCTCCCTCACCCGTCATTCCCATTTGATTACTGGGCATCCAAAATAGACACCTGGCCTGAATTGGCCGAATATGCATTGCAGGAGCTTGCTTGCCCAGCAGCTACTGTGCTATCAGAAAGAGTATTCAGTGCTGCTGGTTCAATACTGACCGAAAAAAGGACTCGTCTGGGTACCCAAAATGTTGATGATCTAACCTTCATTAAAATGAACCACTCATGGATTTCTAATTATTTTGCCCCACCTTTCCCGGCTGACACCTAGCTTTCCTGTAAAAAGGTCTTGCTTTTGGACTGGTCTTACTGACTGTTATAATTTCTCAATTTGCAGCTGCTGTATGTCCAGCATATGACATGTTTACGCCTTCCTAAATGGGCTGACTTCCCCTAAGGGGCCGTGGTCACCGCTTGGCGCAAGCACCCGTGAGAGTGCCGTTTGTCTGAAGAGGTGGGTGTGCCCACTTTTGGGTGACGGCAATGGCACTGGGTCCCTCATAGTACAATGAAGTGTCTCTGGCGGTGGTGGTGCGCACCCAACGTCAGACACACCGTTGTAACATGAGGGGCCCTGGGCCAGTACCGCCGGCCACGAGAGAGCGTCCCCACCTCCCCCCAGCTCAAACAGTGTTCTATCACTTTCAAAATTATCTCTCACTGCTCCACCACTGTTTAGTCTATGCGGTTAAATCTTTCAATGCCTGGCACTGACAATACCAATTTGTTGACATGTATCATGCTAGTTAAAATATTCAGGGGCCCTGTCCTACATTTACACCAGTAAATACTTGGCGCCAAATAACAATGTCTGAAAGTCAGCAGAGGAGCCCACCCCTGTACCTAGGTATGCCACCTGTTTTTTGTTTTTTTTTGCGAGACATTAACATCTATTTATTATTTTGGAGTACTAACTGTGTCAGACACTCCTTCCAATTGTCCTCCGCTGACCACACCAATGCTGCCTGTGCACCCCTGCAACATAATTAAACTTGTATTGAGCATAATTTTTTTATTTTAGGCCTACTAAGTCTGTCTGCGGTCACTCCTTCCTAATCTAACAACTGCATTGGGGCTACTAGTTTGGTTGGGTTCTACAAACGGTGTCTGCTGCTCCAAGGAGTTCTCCAGGTTGCCTTTCCTGAGCTTCAATCTTCAGGCTCTCGTTAATTAGTTTTTAATCTAACAACTGCATTGGGGCTACTAGTTTGTTTGGGGCCTACTAACAGTGTCTGCTGCTCCAAGGTGTTCTCCAGGTTGCCTTTCCTGAGCTTCTATCTTCAGGCTCTCGTTAAATAGTTTTAAATCTAACAACTGCATTGGGGCTACTAGTTTGGTTGCGGCCTACTAACAGTGTCTGCTGCTCCAAGGTGTTCTCCAGGTTGCCTTTCCTGAGCTTCTATCTTCAGGCTCTCGTTAAATAGTTTTTAATCTAACAACTGCATTGGGGTTACTAGTTTGGTTGGGGCCTACTAACATAGTAACATAGTAACATAGTTAGTAAGGCCGAAAAAAGACATTTGTCCATCCAGTTCAGCCTATATTCCATCATAATAAATCCCCAGATCTACGTCCTTCTACAGAACCTAATAATTGTATGATACAATATTGTTCTGCTCCAGGAAGACATCCAGGCCTCTCTTGAACCCCTCGACTGAGTTCGCCATCACCACCTCCTCAGGCAAGCAATTCCAGATTCTCACTGCCCTAACAGTAAAGAATCCTCTTCTATGTTGGTGGAAAAACCTTCTCTCCTCCAGAGGCAAAGAATGCCCCCTTGTGCCGTGTCTGCCGCTCCAAGGTGTTCTCCTGGTTTCCTGTCCTGAGCTTTGATCTTCAGGATCTCATTAAGTAGTTGTTAATATAACACTGCAGTTGGCCTACTAGTTTGGTTGGGGCCTACTAACGGTGTCTGCCGCTCCAAGGTGTTCTCCTGGTTTCCTGTCCTGAGCTTCGATCTTCAGGCTCTCATTAAGTAGATCCTAATATAACACTGCATTTGGCCTACTAGTTTGGTTGGGGCCTACAAACGGTGTCTGCCGCTCCAAGGTGTTCTCCTGGTTTCCTGTCCTGAGTTTGGATCTTCAGGCTCTCATTAAGTAGTTTTTAATATAACACTGCATTTGGCCTACTAGTTTGGTTGGGGCCTACTAACGGTGTCTGCCGCTCCTTGCTGTTCTCCTCCACTGAACAAAGCAGTGCCGCCTGTTTACTACTGTTACCAATTTTGAACTGCAGTTAGACTACTTACTGATTTGGGCCTACTCACTGTGTCAGCCTCTCATTACAGTTGTCCTCCACTGAACAAAGCAATGCCGCCAGGTTAATCCTGTTACCAATTTTGAAATGCATTTAGCCCACTTTATTATTTGGGCCTATATCTGTGTTTCCTCCTCATCCTGCCTATTGCCCAGCCAGTGCTAGATGACTCTGCTGGTACATTGACCCAGACCGCTACATTCCCCTTGCACGCTACACAGCCAGAATGTGTAAAGACACAGATTTGCCGCGTAGTGATATATATATATATATATAATTTAATTTACCAAATATATATTCATATATACTCAATACTTGAGAAAATATATCACATCAGCACTCTGTGTAAAAACGGTGACTACTACCACCAAGAGAAAGGAATACCTCAATCACACTCAATATGGAACACCAGGGATTACCCAGACCAGAGATAATTACCAATATATATTTTTTATTATTGATTTATACTCACATGACAGTACATAAAATATTTAATAATAAAAAAATATAATAAAAACCAAATAGGTTTGTGCGTACAGCAGAACTACTAAGAATAGTATATTTAATAGTAATAGGCTCACCCACTATTGCACAATGTGTCCCAGTTCATATTGTATAAACAATATAAAGTGCATAAAAAGTATATACATGTGTAAAACACAAAAACAAAATAGACACTCTCGTATCCTCATGCAATCATAAAATATAGGGAGAGGACTCTGCCAAAATATAATGTGCCAAGTGCATTAAATAAAGTGCTGCAGTGTACTGATACCCACTCTCAATGATCACCGAGCTCAACAATGTGCAAAGATAGTGCAAGATGAACAAATGGGACAAATTCAAATATTGTGCCGGTATATACCTTATTCAGTGGCTGGGTCCCGCTGTAACGCACCCCGACGCGCGTTTCGGACAATTCTCCTTCGTCAGGGGGTGTCACAAAGCGGTCCGGGACGCTCTCTTATAGTGTGCGTCCTCCTATCATCTGCGCCCCTAAGTGTATGGTCGGCGCGTGCGCGGTCAGGAGGACCCGGAAGTCCGCGGCCGCGCCCCACGTGACCGGACGTACGGGACTATGTGCCCGACGTTGCCTAGGACACAGGGACGCGGTACCTCAGATCCCGGATCACAGACCGCGCATGCGCTCCACCCGGAGCGCAGTATAGGAGGACCCACAAGTGCAGACAAACGTCTGAAACTACATATCCTAATACAGCACCAAATAGAATGGGACTAATACAAATACCCCATTAAATAACCAACCCATCTAACTATATATGACTGTCATATATAGGTATGTAATGTGTGTATGTTTTTATATATTTTTTACATAGACTGGTTGAAATATATGGTATAGTGGATTGCTCTATGTGGCTGATGAACTGTTTAGGTTCTTTTATAGCCTTGAATCCACTCATTCATACCTTATAGAATACTATAGAATACAAGCCGTCATGGTATAGTTAGATGGGTTGGTTATTTAATGGGGTATTTGTATTAGTCCCATTCTATTTGGTGCTGAATTAGGATATGTAGTGTCAGACGTTTGTCTGCACTTGTGGGTCCTCCTATACTGCGCTCCGGGTGGAGCGCATGCGCGGTCTGTGATCCGGGATCTGAGGTACCGCGTCCCCGTGTCCTAGGCAACGTCGGGCACATAGTCCCGTACGTCCGGTCACGTGGGGCGCGGCCGCGGACTTCCGGGTCCTCCTGACCGCGCACGCGCCGACCATACACTTAGGGGCGCAGATGATAGGAGGACGCACACTATAAGAGAGCGTCCCGGACCGCTTTGTGACACCCCCTGACGAAGGAGAATTGTCCGAAACGCGCGTCGGGGTGCGTTACAGCGGGACCCAGCCACTGAATAAGGTATATACCGGCACAATATTTGAATTTGTCCCATTTGTTCATCTTGCACTATCTTTGCACATTGTTGAGCTCGGTGATCATTGAGAGTGGGTATCAGTACACTGCAGCACTTTATTTAATGCACTTGGCACATTATATTTTGGCAGAGTCCTCTCCCTATATTTTATGATTGCATGAGGATACGAGAGTGTCTATTTTGTTTTTGTGTTTTACACATGTATATATTTTTTATGCACTTTATATTGTTTATACAATATGAACTGGGACACATTGTGCAATAGTGGGTGAGCCTATTAAATATACTATTCTTAGTAGTTCTGCTGTACGCACAAACCTATTTGGTTTTTATTATATTTTTTTATTATTAAATATTTTATGTACTGTCATGTGAGTATAAATCAATAATAAAAAAGATATATTGGTAATTATCTCTGGTCTGGGTAATCCCTGGTGTTCCATATTGAGTGTGATTGAGGTATTCCTTACAGCCAGAATGTGACCCTGCTGAAAGTCAGGTTACCCTTCCCGCATACTATACCACCTTACACGGGGACAAAGAGGAAGGTGCAGATGAAAGTGCAGGTTCCTTCATCAGGTGGGGGGAATACTCGTTGGCGACGTCACTGGCACAGGGCCCATCATAGTACGCAAAAGTGTCGCTGCCGGTGGGAGGCGCCCCCGCCGTGCAAACACAGCGCCATACTTTGAGGGGCCCTGTGCCTGTGCCAATGCGAACAAGTGGGCCCCCCTGCTTGCTCAGGATCACAGCACTTGCAAAGTTGAAATACTTACCTCTCCCTGCTCCACTGCCGTGACGTGGTCCACGTTTCCTGGGCCCACTAAATACTTGAACCAGCCATACCCCCCACAACTTTAGCCAAATGACCCCCAATGTCCAATGCCTAACTATTATTATAAGGTAAATTAAGATTGACAAGCTTCAGTGCCAAGAATGGATGTTTTTGCCATTAAAATGGGCACTGTAGGTGTTTTCCTGGCCTCCACTCACTGCTGACTATGCTTCCCCATTGACTTACATTGGGTTTCGTGCTTCGGTCAATCGCTGACTTTTCACGATAATCGGCCGATTTCACTCGACTCGACTTTTGAGATAGTCGGGGTTCGCGAAACCCGACTCGACCCTAAAAAAGTAAAAGTCGCTCAACCCTACTGAATATATACATCTGTGTATAAATGCTTTCCTAATGTGAATATTTATGTGTGTGTGTGTGTGTGTGTAGTGTGGCATGACAGAAAGAGAGATAAGGCTCAAGACTTGCAAAGGGATCATTGGCTATTAGTGTCCACCCCTGGAGTCCTGATTCTTTTGTCCATAAAGAATAGAGAGATAGACTTTTCCTTATTGCTTTGTAAGCAATTGTTTCCTTATTGAAAGCATGATTACCTGTCTACAGCCAGTGATGATCGTTAAATGAATTTAGATGAGGAACGGATTGATTTCTAATTATGAAATAATAGAGATAAAAGGTGGCTTTTATTTACCATTAATTTGCTATTCATCATCCACTCACATTGCTTCACTCAAGTACTATAAGTTACTTTGTATAAACCGATGAAAATAAACATGACACAGATGTGAAATTGATAGACAGATGATAGATAGATAGATAGATAGATAGATAGATAGATAGATAGATAGATAGATAGATAGATAACTAAAAAAAAGTTGAAGCAGCACATCATAGAGTAATTATAAGGTGCTATTTATTAGCCCATGTGGCAACATTTCAGTCCTATGTGTGGACCTTTCAAGTTTGAGAAAGGTCCAACCCTATGACCGAAACGTCATCACATGGACTAATAAATAGCACCTTATAATTACTCTATCGAGTACTGCTTAAACTTTTTTTTTATTTATGTGGAAGGTCTGGTATGTACCTATGAAGTCCAGCACCCTATATACACTTGTGCTGATTTTTACTATTTTTTCTAGATAGATAGATGAATAGATAGATAGATAGATAGATAGATAGATAGATAGATAGATAGATAAATAGATGACCATAGAAAAAAATGGAGGCAGCATACCAGCTTGTAGAGGTGAAAAAAGTGCTATTTAATAGCACATAATGGTGACATTTCGGCTCCAAGTGTGAGTCATTGCCTACCGAAGTCACATGTCCCTCTCCATATGAAAAGCGGACATGTTATTTTTCCGACATTTTGTCAGTGTAACAGTGCAGAGAGGCTGCTCCTGCTGCTGCAAGTAGTCAGATACTTAGCTAGGCAGTTATCAGCTAGTTCAGCTAGACATGATCCTGTGTCAAATCAACCATCAAGAATCTAAATCGTTTGTGCTAATAGTGTGGTGCAGCAAGGAGTTCACTTTTGAGAATCTAAATCATTTTTGCTAATACTCTGGTGCAGGCAGGAGTCCAAACTTCAGAATCTAAATCCTTTCTGCTAATACTGTGGTGTAGCCAGGAGTCCACATTTAAGGATCTAAATTGTTTGTGCTAATAGTGTGTTCCAGCCAGGAGTTCACATTTCAGAATCTAAATCCTTTGTGCAAATTGTGTGGTCCAGCCAGCATGTCACCACCTCGCAGTCCGAGGCGCCTTCTTTCTCTTCCCCGCCTGCTCTTACCTCTTCTGGTCCTGTCCTTAGCCAGCAGCGTCACGCTCCGGTCGTCCGCCGGCGCTCCGGGGTCCGTCCCTGCAGACATGCTGCCCGGGTCCTTGCTCCCATGTCTGCTGCACTTCCTCCTTTCTCTCCCTCTCCTAGGGAGTGCATAGGGGGCGGGCAGGTGAGCTCTCTGGCTTCTTAAAGGGTCAGCCCCTCCTTACTCACTGCCCCTCCTCCCGGCCTATCACCTGGAGGCTGGAGGTATATAAGGATCTCAGTCACTCCTGGACGCCGCCTGGGCAACTTCTATTATCCTGATGTCTCTGCTCCAGGTCTGGTCTAGCTAGGTTTACCAGTCCAATTTGCCTGTCTTACTCTGTTTACCTTTTTCCCTAGGATCGTGTCTGGTCTTCTCAGCATCCTGAGTCCTGTATCCAGTGTGGTTCCCTGCAGTCTTTAGCCTGCTTCCAAGTTCCACATTCTTCCCCGTTTTTGTCCGTTCATTTCTTCTCAACCTCCTAGGTCGGTTTAACACAGGTTTCTGTCTCATCGGACCCACTTTTGGAGGTCAAGGGGAAATCCCTGTATAGGGGTCACTCCAAGCCTTGGACTCCTTAGAGGCACCCTGGTGTTTTGGTCCTGTGGCCTTCCTTTGGGGTGTCTCTCCTAGTATATTTTGTATTTCTTACAATAAAGCTTTTTACCTGCTTCCCTGGTCTGGCTCTCCCTTCCTGGTATCAGCAACCGCAGTATTTGCGGTCCAGTGGGTCTACCCGATTGATCCTTCGGTAGGGCGTGACACAGCAGTATACCTTTCACCATCTAAATCCTTTGTGCTAATTGTGTTGTCCATCCAGGAGTCCACATTTGAGCATCTAAATCCTTTGTGCCAATTGTCTGGCCCAGACATCAGTCCACATTTCAGCATCTATACCTATTGTGCTAATTCTATGGTCCAGCCACACTATCTCAGCAAATTAATACAGATTGCTAATTTTCCGACAGGCAAATGATAGGTGTTGGCCTAGGGTTGTGAAACAGCTGGCTAAAAGAGGGAAGGGTAAATACAACATGAGTGGAAAAAAAGTGAGGTTGTGACTTCTGATGCAAGAGGGAATAGACTTGGTGTTCGAGGTGTACGTGGGTAGGTGGTAATGTTACTGAAAGCTCTATTAACCCTCCGTCACATACAATATTCGGACTAACGAGTTCACATACAATGTGCCTGTCAGGCGCCTGCTGGAAAAATACCTATAATATCTAATGTTTGCAATTTCAGTGCTCCAAAAGTGATCAGTGACCTTCATAGGGATGTAATAAAAGAGACTACACATAATCAGTTGCAAAAAAAAAACATTTACTTAACATAAAACTAATACAAACTTTTCAAAACTCCCGCCAAATAGTCCCCAGTTCGACTCTCTCAAAAAAATGTACAAAGAAAATTTTTGAACACAAACTTAATTTTAAGGTACCTTAAGTACTATTAAAAACATATTCAATCAGAAGTAGATGCTGAGGTTTCCCCAGAAAAGTCACACTTGCAGAGCAAATAGCAAGAATTACACACCATTTTTGCATGTGTCAGGCAAATTGCTTTATGACATTTGAGACATTCATAATTTGAAAGCCTTCTGGTTCCGCTTTCCGTTTGGCAGGTGGTGCATCTCCTTCTTTTGTGAGGTGGTGCAGATGGTGACTTTTCACCATCATCTTCTGGGCGGAACCTTTTGAGCTGAACTATGGCTTCTTGTTCCATTTAGTATTTTTATCTTTTCCAATATAATATGATCCAACTTCTTCATCCTCACCACTGTCACCATCTTGCTCTGTTTCAGAATCCAGGACACATTCTTCCACCTCATCATGAGAATCAATCTCACTTTCCTCTCCTAAATCCTCATTCAGTGTGAGGTCTCTATCATCTAACAGCATGTTTGTTACTTCCTCAACATCAAGTTGTTTGGATAAATTGTACATTTTCCTCTCCATTTCAGCAGATAATCTGAAGCAAGAGAAGGAATATGTTAGGGAACTACTGTATATGCCTGAGCAGCACACTTTCTTTTATAAAATCTCCCTTATTTCTATGAAATATCCTCACATTTTGTGCTATACATTCATAAAACAAGCTAAATAAACTATTGTGATGAATAAAAACATAAAATACCAACCTTACTGAATGTGACGTATTCACATACAATGAGCCTGAGAGATCTGTGCAGCTATATCCTCTCCCCTGAAGCTCTGAAATCCAACTGTGATATCAGATTTCACAGACCTTCAAGAGACAGGAGACTACCTGGAGGGAGGGGGTTTCCTCACAATCTGGTGAGGAAGGAGAAATGAAAGTAAAAGAGAAGCGCCTGTCAGATCAGTTGTATGTGACGGAGGGTTAAACAAAGACTGGCTTGTCCTATCCAAAGACAACTGACAACTTCTGTTACTGGAGAGGCTACTTGACTCCCTTTCTTTGACAGCCACACAGCAGTATGCCTTGTAGATGAGGTCCAGAAAGAGCATGTGCTCCAGTGGATGGCAAGCACTGCATCAAGTGACCTCCCCTCCTCTTCCTCCACCTTAACATCACACACAGTACAGTCCTTAGCAGGGCACCAAAATTCCTCTTGTTTCCCCCCCCCCCCATCACAACTCTTCAATCGCCAAACTGACCAAGACTACAAATAGGATAATTGCGCAGCATGGGTTCATGGGACAGAGCCTGGGACAGGGTTAGGACCAGCATTTCTAGCTTTAAACATTGATTAGTAACAGGTGGATGAGTGACAGCTGTAGGCCTGGTGCACTGCGAGCCTTGCCAAATTCAGGCAACAGATGAAAGAGCTCCAACTTGGAGTTCAAACACTTCCAAAAAGTATGGGCAAACACCATGAAAAGTGGCATCAAGCAACCCACAGTAGAAATTTTATAATGCTGCACAGCAGCAGTGAGGCATGGGCTATTTATGAGTCAGGATATGAGCCAGCATTTACAGCATTTACCTTAAGTTCAAATTAAAAGGTGGGTGAGAGACGAGTGCAGCCCTGCTGTGCTGGGAGCCCTGAAACCACATGTATAAGCTCAAACTGTTTTTTCTGCTCAGCCACACTCAAGTGGCACAAATATCTGGTTTGTAGACTACTACTGTTTGAAACATTTTAGGATAGTAACGCAGGTAGTTGACTTAAGGTACCATCACACTAGACGATATCGCTAGCGATCCGTGATGTTGCAGCGTCCTGGCTAGCGATATTGTCCAGTGTGACAGGCAGCAGTGATCAGGCCCCTGCTGTGATGTCGCTGGTCGTGGAAGAAAGTCCAGAACTTTGTTTCGTCGCTGGATCTCCCGCTGACATTGCTGAATCGGCGTGTGTGACGCCGATTCAGCGATGTCTTCGCTGGTAACCAGGGTAAACATCGGGTTACTAAGCGCAGGGCCGCGCTTAGTAACCCGATGTTTACCCTGGTTACCAGCGTAAAAGTAAAAAAAACAAACACTACATACTTACCTACCGCTGTCTGTCCCCAGCGCTCTGCTTCTCTGCACTCCTCCTGTACTGGCTGTGAGCACAGCGGCCGGAAAGCAGAGCGGTGACGTCACCGCTCTGCTTTCCGGCTGACCGGCGCTCACAGCCAGAGCAGAGAAGCCCAGCGCCGGGGACAGACAGCGGTAGGTAAGTATGTAGTGGTTGTTTTTTTTACTTTAACGATGGTAACCAGGGTAAACATCGGGTTACTAAGCGCGGCCCTGCGCTTAGTAACCCGATGTTTACCCTGGTTACCGGCATCGTTGGTCGCTGGAGAGCTGTCTGTGTGACAGCTCTCCAGCGACCAAACAGCGACGCTGCAGCGATCCGGATCATTGTCGGTATCGCTGCAGCGTCGCTTTAGTGTGACGGTACCTTTAAAGTATGCGCAGGCCTCCTAGTCTGGGAGCCCTACTGCTACAGGTAACACACATGAAGGAGACTCAACTTGGAGTCCAAACATTTCCAAAAATTAGGGGCAGACACCACTAAAGTAACATTTCTCCAGAGTAGAAATAGTTTAATGGAGCTCTGACACCCCTTCCACTACAGGCAACCCACCAGATGAAGACACAAATTGGAGTCTCCACATTTCAAAAAATTGTTAGCAACATCAGCAGCAGTAACAACAGCAGGCACAGAAGCCACGACAAAGGTATCACAGACTGCAATAACGCAAGATCAATGCAGTGCACTAAAAACTATACTATAGCTTAGTCTGCCCTCTCTGCGACCGGGGTGCAAAAGTCATTAAAGATCCATGACTTGTTCATCTTGATGAAAGTTAGGTGGTCTACACTTTCAGAGGACAGCCAGATGCGCTTACTCGTCAGGACGCTACCAGCAGCACTGAAGACACGTTCTGAGAGAACGCTGGCTGCCGGACATGACAAAACCTCCAAGGCGTGACAGGCAAGCTCAGGCCACTATTTCATTTTTGAAAACCAAAATGCAATAGGGTCCATACCCCGACTGATGGTATTGATATTGAGCTCAAGATACTCCTGCAACATCCTCTAGAGTCGTTCACTATGTGTCAAACTTGTACTCTTTTCTGCTGGTGCACGGGCTGGTCAAAAAAATGTGTGACATGACTAGCAGAATTTGCTTTGGCCACTTACTCTGCTGCTGCTGCTAATGTGTTTGCATTGGTGACTAGTGATGGAGGAGCACTAAAATGCTTGGGTGCTCGTTGCTCGGGTCGAGCTAATTGGAATAATCGGGTACTCGACCCGAGCACCGAGCCCAATGTAAGTCTATGTGAAACCCGAGCATTTTTACAGCGGTCCACCCGGGGGTCCTTATAAGGTCTAAAAACATGTGAAAATGGTGGAAACACTGCTCAAATGACATGGGAACATCATGGGGATCGCCCCTGGAAGCATTTCTGACTCCTAGGTCACAGCTGTAAACAATGTTGTCAGAGTTTCACGCCATTTTTACAGGTGCACCAAAAAACATACAAAAACGATACCAAAATGGATTTTGCTGTGAAATATGCTAAGGAACATCTTTTCCAGGATAATGAATTAAATAAAGCAAAATAACTAACCCCATCCAAAAATGTTCCTCCACTACTTGGGCTAGGTTCACACACAGCATTTTTAATGCGTTTTTGAACTTTAGCATTGCTTTCAACCAATACAAATGCATTCACTGGGTAATGTTATTGTAACATTGAACAACCCTAGCTGGCCATTTGTTGTGTGACACATAAGCCGACATATCTTGTTTCATTTATGAAGAAGGACTCTTAAAGTCACAGAGCCTATTTTTCGAGGGGCATCAGACGGCATTAATGTTCTTAAAGAGCCATTAAACAGTGGGTCTCATATACTGTTATTGCCTATGCAGTGAGTGGCTGGGCTGCCAAAAATTATGATGCAACCCAATACCCCTTTCACGAGACGTACAGGAGGACCTCTTAAAAAAATGGTGCAATGAATGCAAGGCCTCCCCTGCCCCAAAGTCACATGCACCCCAATAACCGTTTCTGCAGATGTACTTGAGGGCCACATGTAAAAATTGTCCCCATTAGAAGACAATGTGTCTCCCATACTGTTTTCTTATGCATTGAATGTAAGGTCTGGCCTGTCCCAAAGTTACATGCACTCAAATAAGCCTTTCAACAGACGTACTTTACGGTCTCATGACAAAATTGTTCCCATTACAAGAAAGTGTGTCTCCCATACTGTTTTCTAATGCATTGAATGCAAGGCCTGGCCTACACCAATGTTAAATGCACCCAATAACCCTTTGAAACCACGTACTGAATGGCCACATGAAACAAAAGTTCACATTATTTTTTTTTTTTATTGCCATAAATTTTGTCCATGAAGTGAATGCAAGGCCTGGCCATAATTTGCTGGCACCACAATCAACCTTGGAAGAAACGTGGAGGAGGGTCTCATAAAAAAAATTGTCACATTAAAAGGAGCGCTTCACCTATATTTGGAATGCCCATACACTAAGCGTATGGGCTAACAAACATTTCCCTTCACCCTTGTGTTTTAGTGGTGTTCTAGCCTGAAGAGACGTGGATGATGTCCTCATATGTTTCAATTCCCAATTTAAAGGAGCGGGTCTCCTACATTTTGAAAGCCATACACTAAGTATATGGGCTGACAAACATTTTCTTCTGGGGAGTACAACATTTTAATTTTTGGTAAGTATTTATGGGCATCATAAATACCCTTTCCAAAAAATAGAGTGACTGTTGCATCATGGAATCCGTTCACCCTCATGTTATAGTGGTGGTGCCTGAAGAGATGTGGAGGATGTCCTCATATGTGTCTATTCCCAATTTAAAGGAGCAGGTCTCCTACATTTTGAATGCCCATACATGGGCTAACAAACATTTCCCCCTGGGGGGTGGAAAATTTTTATTTTTGGTAGGTATTTTTGTAGCCCACAGAAAGACCGGGCGTCTGACTGAGATAACACCGGAAGAAGCAGAGGGCAAAACTCACGTCGGGGCACCAGAGGGGAACACCAGATGGACTACATGCACATTTTCTTCACTTATCCAGCGGCTTAGAAAAAGGTAATAATATGGGCTATTTAATATGCACTTTGAAGGTGTACTATGATTATGGCATTTGATCAGTTATTATACTATAGACAGATCAGTAATATGGATGCTATTTAGCACCATTTATGTTCTTTCTGGTCCCTGTTCTTTTGTAGTAAACATTGTTTTGTATCATAGTACTAATTCATATACTTACATTTGTTTGCACAGCTAGTTTATTTTTCTCTTTCCTATGCATGCTATACTACTAGATCTCTATTATTTGGGTCCCGATTAGGTGTTCCTCTCTGATTTGGGGTACAAGTTTGTGAAAATTATTTATGTGGTCATTTGGATCTTTTTACAGTTTACTAAATAAATGATATATTTTAATTAATTATGAATTGGTTGGCTTCATTGGGTTAGCGGTGCAATTACTGCTACCTGTGTTGTACATATTTCAATATGTGGCCTGCAGTTTTTAAAAAAATTTTAACCCCAAAATACTGTATAGACCAAAGGTAGCAGGCAGACAAAAAGTGGAATGTATGCCTGAAAAGCAAGTATTTGGAGATCACAGATAGACCGAGCATCTGACTGGGATAACAGACTATTTCAATATGTGGCCTGGAGTTTTTTTTTACTTTTTAACCCCAAAATACTGTATGTTCCTAGGATAGCAGACAGAAAAAAAGTGGAATGTATGCCTGAAAAGCAAGCATTTGGAGACCACAGATAGACCGAGCATCTGACTGAGATAACAGACTGTTTCAATATGTGGCCAGGAGTTTAAAAAAAAAAAAGAACCCCAAAGTACTGTATATACCTAGGGTAGAATTGAAACAAGTGTACAGTACCAATCCACAGAACCTTAGAACAAGGAAAATATATATATATACATCATAGCATGTAGTATGTAACTAAGTGGAGAATGGTCTATACACAGAGAGGTGAGTGGCAAACCACTCGGAAATGGATAATAACAACAATCCAAACAGAACCAAGGACTCAGGATAAGAAATAAATAAGAAAATACTCAAATATGAGGACAAAAGGTAGTATATAAATGATGCCTTTATTAAAATATATATAGGGAAATGGCACCAACACTGTGCCTGTACTTGGAAACAAAAGGTGTATAAATAAGATACTAGAATTTATATAAAAAAAAAAAATTATTAATACATATATATATGAATATACATGTATTTACTTGAGGACGGACTAGGTAAAATAGGACTTTAATCATAAGCTATTTTTATGAATAATTTCTCCCTCACTGTTTTTTCTTTTTTCGCACAGCAGCATATATATATTGCACTTTAACGGTAATAATCTTTGCATATTTTTGCACATTTTTGCTTGATAGCGGGGTCCCTTTATGATGGGGATATGATTATTATTTTATATGCACTATGCACTTTTTTTTCCTTGCATAGCGAACTAATACTTCTGGCCGGTATTTAGCCTATATATTTGTGATTTTTTTGTAATTTTTTTCTCTGGGTTTCTTGTGTGCCCTAGCTTATGATTAAAGTCCTATTTTACCTAGTCCGTCCTCAAGTAAATACATGTATATTCATATATATATATATTAATAATTTTTTTTTATATATATAGAAATTCTAGTATCTTATTTATACACCTTTTGTTTCCAAGTACAGGCACAGTGTTGGTGCCATTGCCCTATATATATTTTAATAAAGGCATCATTTATATACTACCTTTTGTCCTCATATTTGAGTATTTTCTTATTTATTTCTTATCCTGAGTCCTTGGTTCTGTTTGGATTGTTGTTGTTATTATTAATATACCTAGGGTAGCAGACAGACAAAAATGTGGAATGTATGCCAGAAAAGCAAGTATTTGAAGACCACAGATAGACCAGGCATATGACGGAGATAACAGACTGATCAAAATGTGGCCTTGATTTTTTGGGGCCCACCAAAATTGTGTCAATAAGTAGGCTATGACACTAAAAAAATTGGAGTACTAAAATTGTAAAACATTTAGCGCATGCGATGCGTGTGGCGTACAAATCACAGTGATAAATATAAGAACTGTAGCTAAATATTTTTGAGTCAGCTAAAGATTTTTTGGTCAGCAAAATGGTGTCCAAAAACATTGTAAGACACTACAAAAAATACTATAGTACCAAAAAAAGGCAAGACTTCTCTGCGCACTCACATCTGATGCCTGAGACAAAGAAGCCATTTCAAATTGTTAGATTTTCACACTCTTGTATTAAAATGGCCTGGCTGTAGTCTGCAGTGTGACCAAGCAAATAAATGTAGAAAAAAGGGGGCTATGGATTGCTTTGTAATAAAATTAGCAGGTATAAAGTGCAAAAAAAAATCCTAGTCACGGATACCTGCAGCTAGGTATATATAAAATATGCAGCAGTAGACAGTAATGGAGCCTTTTGATGTATGCAGTGAGATCTATATACTCACATACAGTGCCTGCATGCCTTGCACTGATGTGGATATGTGCACATAGTCTCCCCTGCCTACCTAGTGCTGCAATCTATATACCCCTGAATTAGCCCTAAAAAGTAATGTTGGTTTATCAGGATTTGTGGATTTAATAATAATAATAATAATAATAATCTTTATTTATATAGCGCCAACATATTCCGCAGCGCTTTACAGTTTAACAGTTTCAAACACAACAGTCATAGATAACAACGTTAACAATACAATAAAGCAAAATAAGACGACCCTGCTCGTGAGAGCTTACAATCTACAATGAGGTGGGGGAGATACAAAGTACAGGAGTGTATTTACAATGATGTATTTACAATGATGGTCCAGCCATCTTCAGGAGGTGGGGGGTAGATGGAGATAGTGAATGGGCTACACACACAAATATGAAATTACTTTGATTAGTTAACATGGTAGGCCGCTCTGAACAAATGTGTTTTGAGCGAGCGCCTAAAACTATGCAAGTTTTGGATGGTCCTATTTTAACGATTTAACAATAGTAGACCCACACTAACTAATAAAAGAACGAATCTGACCCTATCTCAGCAGCAGCTCTCTCTACACTAGCTGAGTCCGAAGCAGAATGCGCCGAGCAGGGCGGCGTCAGGTCTATTATAGATCTGATCACGCTGTGCGGCCAGCCAATCACTGTAATACCACAACAAAGATAGCTGTGGTATTACTGTGCATGGCAGACAATCCCTGTATGTTCATTTTCGCCCTAAAAAGCACCAATATTTAAAGGCGGAGACCTGAGCTCCCGCCGAATAATCCAAGAAATGCTTGATGCTCGCCAAGTACACCGAGTACCATGATCTCGGGCAAGTACCAAGTAGCGGCGAGCATACTCGCTCATCACTAGTGCTGAGCTGTCAGCATTTGATGGGCAGCTCAGCTGCCTAATTAGATGCTGGAGCATACTGAATTGTCAGTGTTTTGAAAGGCAGTTTATTTGTCCAATCGGAGAGGGGTGTTGCCTGAGCTTCTTCCAAATGTCTCCTGTTCAGATAATTACCTGGCTATTTAGCCAGCTCTCTGCCTCAGACTAGTGCCAATTGTAGCTTCTTGCTCCCTGGTGTATGTGTGCCTTGTTTCACTGTGCTCAGTGCTCTTATCTACTGCTGCCTGACCTAGGACCATGCTGTGACCATCCATTTGCCTCGACCCTTTGCTTGATCTGCTATCTTCCTGGCATTTTGACTCCTGGACCGTGACCTGACTATTCTTTTCTATCACCCATCTGTCTATGATTTACACACCTAACACTTTTTTGGAGTATTATATATCACAAAAATGTAAATGGAATACTGCATGGCTGAGAAATTTAACCCAGTAAACATTTGAAACACTTTTTTCGAGTGATAGATATCACAGTAATGTACCCCAGACAACGGAATACTGTATGGGTGAGAAATGTAAGCCAATTAAATATTTAAATGCTTTTTTTGTAGTGTTATATATCACAGAAATGTACCCCAGACAATGGAATACTGTATGGGTGAGAAATTTAGCCCAACAACATTTTTAAATGCTTTTTTATGGAGTATTATATATCACACAAATGTAGCCCAGACTACGAAATACTGTATGGCTGAGAAATTTAATCCAGCAAAAAAAGTTTACTCTTTTTTGAGTTTTATATATAGCAAAATGTACCCCAGACCACATAATACAGTACAGCTGAGAAATTTTACCTAGAAAAACATTTAAGTTATTTTGTGGAATGATAGATATCATGGCAATGTACCCCATATCACGGATTACTCTATGGGCGAGTAATTTAATCCAGAAAAAAAATCAACACTTTTTTGAGTGTTAACCCCTTAACCTCTGGAGCTGTTTTTGTTTTTTGCTCCACTTCTTCCCAGAGCCATAACTTTTTTAATTTTTAGTCAAAATGGTCATGTGATGGCTTATTTTTTTGTGGGATGAGTTGAACTTTTGAAAGACACCATGTACAGTACTGAAAAACAGGAAAAAAAATCAAAGTGCAGTGAAATTGCAAAAAAAAGTGTGTGGCAATACTTTCTTAGGCCGGTTTCACACGTCAGTAGCTCCGGTACGTGAGGTTACAGTTTCCTCACGTACCGGAGACACTGACTCACGTAGACACATTAAAATCAATGTGTCTCTGCACATGTCAGTGTGTTTTCACGGACCGTGTGTCCGTTTGAAAAGCATGGAGAGATGTCAGTGTTCGTGGGAGCGCACGTATTACACGGACCCATTAAAGTCAATGGGTCCATGTAAAACACATACCGCACACGAATGCTGTCCGTGTGCAGTCCGTGTGCCGTGCAGGAGACAGTGCTACAGTAAGCGCTGTCCCCCCTGCATGGTGCTGAAGCCATCCATTGGGGTGGAGCCGCATATTCATCACGGTAATGGGCGGCACCACGTGACCGCTCATACAGAAGAAGCTGCGGCAAGGAGAGGAAGCAGCGAGGGAGCCGGGTAAGTATTTTATTAACAGCGGGGGGGGGCGCACAGGGGGTGGAAGGGGGTTGGGGACAGGGATCTTTTTTTTAAACACCAAAAAAACAAAAAAAAAAAGATTTTTCATATCTTCTCTCCAGTGAACGCTGCTGGAGAGAAGAAATGAATGGCAGCTTCAGCACCAGATGCAGGGGACAGCGCTTAACTGTAGCGCTGTCTCCTGCACGGTGCGTGTGGTACCCAGTCGGCACAAGGGCGGCACACGGATGCCGCACGTGTGCCACACTGATGTGCCACGTGAGCACACGGACACGGATAATTCCGGTACCGATTTTTCTGGTACCGGAATTATCTGGACGTGTGGGACAGGCCTTGAACCACAAAACAGGCAGAAAACACATAGAACAGTCCCAGCACAGTACCCTAGATGGTGCACATTAGAGTCTCACCCTTCCACTGACCCATCGGGATAATGGCAGATGTGATGTCAGAGCTCCCAGGGTCAGCTACCCCACCTGTGGTACACACACAGCGAGGAGGTAACGACAAGCATAGGAAGATGACAATTCATAGAGTCCATACAGGGTACAAGGCCAGTTAACATGAGAGTCAGAACCTGGCTTATCCGACATCAGCATGGAGCCTGATGACCAGCGGGTCCCAATCCTGGCTTTTTCTCCAAACTTATCCATGGTCCAGTGATGGTCAGTGGAGCAGATCTGTATTCTTCCAACCAGAGCCAAAAAACCCTAGATTTTTTCCTGTAGAATGATAGATCTGTGTCCCTCATGTCCTGTCTCTGGTCCTTTGGATGTGTATGTCTTGACAGAATCTCTAGCTGTTTCTCTACTCTCTCTGAGTTTCTTTAGACACAGGCATGTAACCTATTTTTAGATTTCCCCAGTGTCCTTCTGTCCAGCATCAAGATAAAGGTAACAATGGTGATGAGATCAAGTAGCATTACTTCATTATTTAATCTATTTGCATAGTTTTTACCTCTATGCTTTAGAAGTCAACAAACTGGATCCAGAATACAATGCATAATTAGCATATCAGCAAACATCACTTGTCATCAAAGATAAGCGCACTCTAGGTTATATGAAATATCAGCTTACAAGTCACTATTACAGGCTTACACAAGCAAAAGTATAGATAACAGCATATTCTTCTTGGCTTGCTAAAAATAGTTGTCTGGGTATTTAAGTTATAATCCGGTTTCTTCACAGATAGATAGATCGAAAGATGGATGAATGTTACATAGCTAGACAAACGTTACAGAGATAGAAAGATAGATAGATAGTGAGAGAGAAAAGAAACCTGACCAGCTCCTCCTAAGTGTGAACAGGTGCAAGCTGTGATAGCTGCATTATATAGAAAAAGAAAACACAGCAGCACTCTATATAAGCCAAGATGTATGCAAACACTGAAGACATTGAATATAAACTATGTTATTACTCAGTAAGATGAACTTACAAAAATGAAGGTTTTTAGCACATAAATTGGCAAATTCATGTGTGCCAATCAACTATGGCAAGGTGACCTCACTCTGATGGGTCCCTGTTCTCCTGTACAATACCTCTCTTGAGCTATCAGCCTACAGCTAAATGGACAAACATGTCTCTCCCGGGCCATGAGCCTACAACTCAAATGGGTAAGTAGAACTGATGAACATCACCTGAGGGTCAGTGGGAGCAGTGCAGATTCAGGCTGGAGGCAGTAACACCTCCAATAGTAAAATATAGAGGAAAAAACCTGACCAGCATCTCCTAAGTGTGAACAGGTGCAAGCTGCGATAGAGCACCTGTTCACACATTTTGTAAGTTCATCTTACTGAGTAATAACACAGTTTAAATTCAATGTTTTGAGTGTTTGCATATATCTTGGCTTATATAGGGTGCTGCTGTGCTTTCTTTTTCTAGATAGATAGATAGATAGATAGATAGATAGATAGGTAGATAGATAGATATGGAAAAGATAGATACATAAATAGATAGATAGATAGATAGATAGATATGGAAAAGATAGATACATAGATAGATAGATAGATGTCTTCAATAATTTCTCAAAATGGAACTGTTTGTAAAATGGCTGCTCCCATTCTGACTAAGAACGGTTTCGGAAAAACAGCAAATCAAAGTGCGTAAATGTCTTCCATGAGTCATGCAGGCTTTCCATAAAGAGCACAGGAGGATTGCTCCAGGAGAAGATGAAGATTTATTGTCTTTAGGACAAAACTGTTACACCTGCATTACTGAGAGCAATCTTACACTGTACAACATTAACATTTGTACGAGAGTACTGTTATAAAATAAATTATCTTACTTCAGGATCCTCTGTGCTTTATAACACATGTGACATGTAATATATATGCACATTTATTATTTATACACATGTAAATATTATGATTTGATCACATGTCATTTTTTCTATTCTTTCAGCCTGTGAAGCAGTGAAGCTGCTGCTGCACATACCAAACGTGTACATGGGCTCCTTGCATCCAGCCAAGTGGGTCCTCTGGTACTTGCTGAGCTGATATTTGTTGATATTTCTATGTTTCCCAGTGCAATGGAAATCTACCGTATATACTCGAGTATAAGCCAACCCGAGTATAAGCCGACCCCCCTAATTTTGCCACAAAAAACTGGGAAAACTTATTGACTCAAGTATAAGCCTAGGGTGGAAATGCAACATTTACCGGTGAATTTCAATAATAAAAATAGATCATTATTTCCCCATAGCTGTGCCATATAGTGCTCTGCACCGTTCATTATTTCCCCATAGCTGTGCCATGTAGTGCTCTGCACCGTTCATTATTTCCCCATAGCTGTGCCATATAGTGCTCTGCACCGTTCATTATTGCCCTATAGCTGTGCCCCATATAGTGCTCTGCGCCGTTCATTATTGCCCTATAGCTGTGCCCCATATAGTGCTCTGCACCGTTCATTATTGCCCTATAGCTGTGCCCCATATAGTGCTCTGCACCGTTCAGTATTGCCCTATAGCTGTGCCCCATATAGTGCTCTGCACTGTTCATTATTGCCCTATAGCTGTGCCCCATATAGTGCTCTGCACCGTTCATATTGCCCTATAGCTGTGCCCCATATAGTGCTCTGCACCGTTCATTATTGCCCTATAGCTGTGCCCCATATAGTGCTCTGCACCGTTCATATTGCCCTATAGCTGTGCCCCATATAGTGCTCTGCACCGTTCATTATTGCCCTAAGGCTGTGCCCCATATAGTGCTCTGCGCCGTTCATTATTGCCCTATAGCTGTGCCCCATATAGTGCTCTGCACCATTCATTATTTCCCCATAGCTGTGCCCCATATAGTGCTCTGCACCGTTCATTATTTCCCCATAGCTGTGCCATATAGTGCTCTGCACCGTTCATTATTGCCCTATATCTGTGCCCCATATAGTGCTCTGCACCGTTCATTATTGCCCTATAGCTGTGCCCCATATAGTGCTCTGCACCGTTCATTATTGCTCTATAGCTGTGCCCCATATAGTGCTCTGCGCCGTTCATTATTGCCCTATAGCTGTGCCCCATATAGTGCTCTGCACCGTTCATATTGCCCTATAGCTGTGCCCCATATAGTGCTCTGCACCGTTCATTATTGCCCTATAGCTGTGCCCCATATAGTGCTCTGCGCCGTTCATTATTGCCCTATAGCTGTGCCCCATATAGTGCTCTGCACCGTTCATTATTGCCCTATAGCTGTGCCCCATATAGTGCTCTGCACCGTTCATTATTGCCCTATAGCTGTGCCCCATATAGTGCTCTGCACCGTTCATATTGCCCTATAGCTGTGCCCCATATAGTGCTCTGCACCGTTCATTATTGCCCTATAGCTGTGCCCCATATAGTGCTCTGCACCGTTCATATTGCCCTATAGCTGTGCCCCATATAGTGCTCTGCACCGTTCATTATTGCCCTATAGCTGTGCCCCATATAGTGCTCTGCACTGTTCATTATTGCCCTATAGCTGTGCCCCATATAGTGCTCTGCACCGTTCATATTGCCCTATAGCTGTGCCCCATATAGTGCTCTGCACCGTTCATTATTGCCCTATAGCTGTGCCCCATATAGTGCTCTGCACCGTTCATATTGCCCTATAGCTGTGCCCCATATAGTGCTCTGCACCGTTCATTATTGCCCTAAGGCTGTGCCCCATATAGTGCTCTGCGCCGTTCATTATTGCCCTATAGCTGTGCCCCATATAGTGCTCTGCACCATTCATTATTTCCCCATAGCTGTGCCCCATATAGTGCTCTGCACCGTTCATTATTTCCCCATAGCTGTGCCATATAGTGCTCTGCACCGTTCATTATTGCCCTATATCTGTGCCCCATATAGTGCTCTGCACCGTTCATTATTGCCCTATAGCTGTGCCCCATATAGTGCTCTGCACCGTTCATTATTGCTCTATAGCTGTGCCCCATATAGTGCTCTGCGCCGTTCATTATTGCCCTATAGCTGTGCCCCATATAGTGCTCTGCACCGTTCATATTGCCCTATAGCTGTGCCCCATATAGTGCTCTGCACCGTTCATTATTGCCCTATAGCTGTGCCCCATATAGTGCTCTGCGCCGTTCATTATTGCCCTATAGCTGTGCCCCATATAGTGCTCTGCACCGTTCATTATTGCCCTATAGCTGTGCCCCATATAGTGCTCTGCACCGTTCATTATTGCCCTATAGCTGTGCCCCATATAGTGCTCTGCACCGTTCATATTGCCCTATAGCTGTGCCCCATATAGTGCTCTGCACCGTTCATTATTGCCCTATAGCTGTGCCCCATATAGTGCTCTGCACCGTTCATATTGCCCTATAGCTGTGCCCCATATAGTGCTCTGCACCGTTCATTATTGCCCTATAGCTGTGCCCCATATAGTGCTCTGCGCCGTTCATTATTGCCCTATAGCTGTGCCCCATATAGTGCTCTGCGCCGTTCATTATTGCCCTATAGCTGTGCCCCATATAGTGCTCTGCACCGTTCATTATTGCCCTATAGCTGTGCCCCATATAGTGCTCTGCGCCGTTCATTATTGCCCTATAGCTGTGCCCCATATAGTGCTCTGCACCGTTCATTATTGCCCTATAGCTGTGCCCCATATAGTGCTCTGCACCGTTCATATTGTCCCATAGCTGTGCCATATAGTGCTCTGCACGGTTCATTATTGCCCTATAGCTGTGCCCCATATAGTGCTCTGCACCGTTCATTATTGCCCTATAGCTGTGCCCCATATAGTGCTCTGCGCCGTTCATTATTGCCCTATAGCTGTGCCATATAGTGCTCTGCGCCGTTCATTATTGCCCTATAGCTGTGCCCCATATAGTGCTCTGCACCGTTCATTATTGCCCTATAGCTGTGCCATATAGTGCTCTGCACCGTTCATTATTGCCCTATAGCTGTGCCCCATATAGTGCTCTGCACCGTTCATTATTGCCCTATAGCTGTGCCCCATATAGTGCTCTGGACCGTTCATTATTGCCCTATAGCTGTGCCCCATATAGTGCTCTGCACCGTTCATTATTGCCCTATAGCTGTGCCCCATATAGAGCTCTTCACCGTTCATATTGTCCCATAGCTGTGCCCCATATAGTGCTCTGCACCGTTCATATTGTCCCATAGCCAGGGCCGGCTCCAGGTTTTTTTGGGCCCGGGGCGAAAGAGTCTCAGTGGGCCCCCCCTTTAACACATACCACGATTCATGATCACATATAAACACAGCCATGTAGTATATAGCACAGCCATATAGTGTATAACACAGCCATGTAGTATATAACAGCCCACGTAGCATATAACACAGCCACGTAGTATATAGCACAGCCCACGTATCATATAACAGCCCATATAGTATATAGCACATCCACATAGTATATAACACGGCCCATGTAGTTTATAGGACAGTCATGTAGTATACAGCACAGCCCATAGTATACAGCACTACCCACACAGTAGTATATAGCACAGCCCACACAGTAGTATATAGCACAGCCCACACAGTAGTATATAGCACAGCCCACACAATAGTATATAGCACAGCCCACACAGTAGTATATAGCACAGCCCACACAATAGTATATAGCACAGCCCACACAATAGTATGTAGCAGCCCACGTAGTATATAACACTGCCAACGTAGTATATAACACTGCCACCATAGTATATAACACTGCCCACATAGTATATAATGCAGCCCACGTAGTATATAGCAGCCAACGTAGTATATAGCAGCCCAGCCAATGTAGTATATAGCAGCCCAGCCCATGTAGTATATAGCAGCGCAGCCCACGTAGTATATAGCAGACCAGCCCACGTAGTATATAGCAGCCCAGCCCACGTAGTATATAGCAGCCCAGCCCATGTAGTATTTAGCAGCGCAGCCCATGTAGTATTTAGCAGCGCAGCCCACGTAGTATATAGCAGCCCACGTAGTATATAGCAGCCCAGCCCACGTAGTATATAGCAGCCCAGCCCACGTAGAATATAGCAGTGCAGCCCACGTAGTATATAGCAGCCCAGACCACGTAGTATATAGCAGCCCAGCCACGTAGTATATAGCAGCCCAGCCCACGTAGTATATAGCAGCCCACGTGGTATATAGCAGCCCAGCCCACGTAGTATATAGCAGCCCAGCCCACATAGTATATAGCAGCGCAGCCCACGTAGTATATAGCAGCCCAGCCCACGTAGTACGTAGCAGCCCAGCCCACGTAGTATATAGCAGCCCAGCCCACGTAGTATATAGCAGCGCAGCCCACGTAGTATATAGCAGCCTAGCCCACGTAGTATATAGCAGCCCAGCCCACGTAGTATATAGCAGCCCAGCCCACGTAGTATATAGCAGTCCAGCTGCCCATGTAGTATATAGCAGCCCACGTAGTATATAGCAGCCAACGTAGTATATAACACAGCCCAGCCAGTATATAAGAGCCCATACCTTGTCCTCCCAGCCATGCTCTGCATCCCCCGCAATACTTTGTTCCAGCCAGGTGGCAGGTGCTGCACACTTCCTGCTTGGGGATGCTCGGCTCATTCTCTGGGCACTGGACGGTCGGAAGTCACTCTGCTCTGCTCTGCTCTGCTCTGCGTATCCATGGCGATGGATTGTGGGCGGCCCTCCAGCAGCTGCAAAAGTCCCAGAGATCCGTGCTGCCTCCTCTCTTCAATCGTGCACCTCGGACCGCAGATGCCTGCCTCAGGGGAAACATGCGGGCAGCCTGCCCCTAACGCCATCCCTGAATGGGCCCCCCTGTCTCGCCAGGGCCCCGGCATTTGCCCGGATACGCCTGGTGCTGACGCCGGCCCTGCCCATAGCTGTGCCATATAGTGCTCTGCACCGTTCATTATTGCCCTATAGCTGTGCCCCATATAGTGCTCTGCACCGTTCATTATTGCCCTATAGCTGTGCCCCATATAGTGCTCTGCACCGTTCATTATTGCCCTATAGCTGTGCCCCATATAGTGCTCTGCACCGTTCATATTGCCCTATAGCTGTGCCCCATATAGTGCTCTGCACCGTTCATTATTGCCCTATAGCTGTGCCCCATATAGTGCTCTTCACCGTTCATATTGCCCTATAGCTGTGCCCCATATAGTGCTTTGCACCGTTCATATTTCCCCATAGATGCTCTGCCATTGTCACTGCTGCTGCTGCTGCTGCAGTAAAAACAAAAAAAAACACATACTCACCTTTCTTGCTTGCAGCTCCCAGCGTCTCGTCCCAGCGTCTCTCCGCTCTGACTGATCAGGCAGAGGGCGCCGCGCACACTATATGCGTCATCGCGCCCTCTGACCTGCACAGTCAGTGCAGATAGACGCCGGGAAGATGGAGCGGCGCCCGGCGGCTGGAATGCGGACAGGTGAATATGTGATACTTACCTGGTCCCGGCGTCCGGCTCCTTCTCCCGGACAGCTGGTCTTCGGTGCCGCAGCTTCTTCCTCTATCAGCGGTCACCGTTACCGCTGATTAGAGAAATGAATAGGCGGCTCCACCCCTATGGGAGGTGGAGCCGCCTATTCATTTCTCTAATGAGCGGTCACACGTGACCGCTGATAGAGGAAGAACTGCAGCACCGAAGACCGTAAGACGGCAGGGGGAGCGCCAGGATCGCTGGAAGCAGGTAAGTATGCCTCAGCGCCCTGACCCCCTCACCCGCCGACCCTGCCACCCACCTTGACTCGAGTATAAGCCGAGAGGGGCACTTTCAGCCCAAAAATTTGGGCTGAAAATCTCGGCTTATACTCGAGTATATACGGTATATGGGTTTTATTTTACGATGGGAATCAATGGCTAACACATGCCACTAAATACCTGTACTGTGGCATATATTGGAAGTTTCAATGAAAGCATAAATTAAATGTATCCACCTGATTTTTGTGGATCGCCCCCATGGGGCTGTGGGGTACTCGGTACCGGGTCCTGCGGATCACAGGGGGATGTCACGGTGGCTGACCCGGTCCGTGGCCCTGGGACATCCGTGTAAAAGTGAAAAGTGTTTAAAGGGATAAAGTTTGTGTTCGTGACGCCACCTGTGGTATTCGGTCAGGGTGAACGACGCTGTTTTAAGGGGTCCGCTGGGGTGATGTTATGGCAGCTAGATGGTATACTTTCCCACAGGTGAAGTATATCCCCAGGGCTTCCCGGTGTGTAGATGGTGATATGGTGAATGGCGCAGGGAATCACGAGGACACAAGGTTGCAGTCTCTTTACCTTTACTGAAGACTTCAGCATCCACAGTCCAGGGCACCAGATCACAGGGCAGGCAGAGTCTGGACGGTTTGGAGGCAAGTCCAGAGTCCCCTTTGTCCAGGTGGAAATTAGTTGCCTTCCCTTGCACTGCAGTGGTATAGTAGTCCCTTACTGCATAAGCTTCAAATAAGGGCCTCACAAATGTGGTGTCTCATTCTCTCTCTGTCCCCTGTAGTCAGATCGGACAATACCCGTATATCTGGTGGCTTGAGCCTGTTTATAGGGTCTCTTAGATAACCCAGCTCTGTAGGTGTCACCGTGCCTCCTGGGTATAGGTTCGGACAGGTAACTTGCAATTAGCTGTCCTGCCGCTCTCTGAAATAAAGCATAAAGGTCCTTACTCCCTCGGTGTTCCGGCTACCGGGATTCTGCACCTCAGAAGAGGGCAGCTTGAGCATGGCTGGTCCCCTTCTGGTAACCTCTCCTTTCCTCTGACTTCCTTCACGCTCACTGCAATACAGTTCTGCCTTCTGAATGTCTCTTCCTAGGAGCTGTAGCAGAAAATATCTCTCTGACAGGAACTGAACCCTTTCCCTCCAGATCAGGATGTTCTTATAGGGGAGTTCACCTAAAACAGGCTTAGAGCTCCCCCTTCTGGTCTGGAGTGTGAACATGTTGCACGCATTGTGCTACCTGGATGCAGTTATCCTTCATTGCCTCCAAACGTAGCATCACTCTCCCCGAGAGGAAATCAATACCACTGCGATGACCAAGACCCTGGGGCGCTGCACTTGCAATCGTTTTTTATTAAATAATTCAATTCAATTAATGTCATAATTTTGTACCCTTTGGCTTTTACATGCTCTCTGTTTCTCTGCCCATTTAATTTTGATGTGGTCTGCAGTTGTCAATTAGCTAATGCTGTGTGCCCACGATCAGTAATACTAGTATTCTGCATGCAAGATATTTTATCTGCTGCATTGTACAGTACATGCACAGTGGATGGGATTAATAGATGAGATTAATCCCATGCCCAATGTGCTTGCTGTGCACATTTCTGAGCCACAGCATGTCAATTACTCTTTTGGAACACTCAGTTTTTTGCGCAGAATTTCCTCATAGACTTGCATTAGATGCAGTAAATCCACAGTTTGTAAAAAGGCACATGTATTGTAAGTGCTTTATACATGTGTTTTTAACCCGGTTTTAATAAATAAATCATTTAATAAAACAAAAAGGGGCTCCCTTATTTTTCATAACCAGCCAAGATAAAGCAGACAGTTGTAGGCTTATATCATCAAGCTGGTTATTGGGCCCAACCCATGCCTCAACATACCAACCCGCAGCCACCCCAGAATTGGCACATCACAAAGACTCCCTCACACTATCCTTTGTTCTAAATTTATTGCTGCAAATGTTGACACGCAGGTCCTCCGAAGTAATCCATGCTCCTTGATGTCTCCAGCGAATGTGAGTAGCAGTAAAGTGACTGCTATTCACAGGCGCCAGGTTGTGATTCACTTTACTGCTATTCTCATTCGCCAGAGACATTGAGGAATGAGGGTTACTTCGAAGGACCTCGTGCCAACATTTTTTTATAAAGAGGGAAAGTGTGTGGGAGTGTGTTTTCAAATAAAGTATGTTTTCTGTGTGTGTTTTGTTGATAACTGGGTCAATAATGGGAGTGTCTGATAGACGCCGCTCCATTACTAACCCTGGGCTTAATGCCAGGTGACATGACAGAGCTGACAACATTTTTTTTAACACATTGGTGAAAGAGAGAAAGTGTGTGGGAATGTGTATTCAAATAAAGTATTTTTTCTGTGTGTTTTTATTATTTTAATATTAAGTTAATAATGGGGGGTCTGATCGACACCTCTGAATTACTAACCTCAGGGGTTGATGGCAGATGTGATTTTTGACAAATCACAGCTGTCATCAACCTCAAATACCATTATCCCCAATTGCCACCACACCAGGGCAATCAAGAAGAGCCAGGTAAAGTGCCAAAATTGGCTCATTTCATGTGATGTGCCAATTCTAGGGTGGCTGAAAGCTGGAATTTTTACACTGGGATTAGCCCAATAACCAGGGACAATAAGGGGGTACAATATTCATGAACCTTCCCAGCCTGATAAAAGCAGCCAGCAGCTGTCTGATTTACTTATGCTGGTTACCAAAAATAGGGGGAACCCACACAATTTTTACATTTATTTATTTAAATATTTATTTATTAACAACTTTGATAGGTTGGGAAGGTAAATGGTTATTATCCACTTCCCAGGCTAAAAATAAACCCTCAGCCACCCCCATCATTAGATGCACCAATTCTGGCACTTTGCCCAGCTTTTCCTGATTGCCCTGGTGCTGTAGCAATTCGAGTAATATTTTGGGGGGTTAATGTCAGCTCTGTAATGTCAACTGGCATTAAGCCAGTAATCCAAAAAAAACACATATAGGAAAAAAATGCTTTATTTGAAACACACTCCTCACACTTTCCCTCTTTCACCAATTTATTACAGAAAATGTTGACATTGAGGTATTCCACATTCCTTGACGTCTACGGCAAATGTGAATAACAGTAAAGTGAGAAAGTACCTGGCTCCTGTGAATAATGGTCACTTTACTTCTGTTCACATTCATCGGAAACATCAAGGAACGTGGATTACTTCAGACCTGCATGTCAACAGTTTTGCAATAAATTGGTGAAAGAAAACCCATGTAGCAAAAACGAAAGGAAAAACGTAAGTGAGCTGAGGTGCAGAAATTCAGCGACATGAAAGCCTAAGTAAACACTGATCGTAGGAAAGTACACTAAGAGGAGCTTAGGAAAAGATATACAGTATAAAAAGTGTACAAACTCTCCTCTAAAACTTAAAGGCTGTCAGAATGGTCCACTGATGGATTCTCTGTTAACTCATTCTGCGGCCAGCAATAGACAGTGCAACACAAAGGCTACAGAAAGCAAATGGTGCACAATTTTTAATGAAACTGAATTACAAAAATATTTTTAGCCCCAAATACTGTTTATGCATAGAAGTGAAAAAAGTGACAAGGAATTGTTCAAACACCAAGTGCTTGTTACCTGGGGTGCTAGAATCTGTAAAAATTTCAAAATAAATCACACTCCCCTGCTGCCACTATTTTGGGTCCAGCAGATCCCGTGGTCTGGGCTGGAAAGGAAAGCAATGGCTGTGATATTCTACCAATCACAGGACTTCTGCAGCTTGTGATAGGCTGAAGTGGTCAGATGATATGAACTGTTATGATCAGGTGACCTTGGAGCAGCATGAAAACTTTCACTGGAATAGGTGGTAACTATACTGACCGCAAACCCTGATCTTATCACCGCAACTAGAAGTAGCCGTGGGGGGTGGCTAACAAAACCTAGACACCTCGACACAGCCGGAGGACTAAATACCCCTATAGATGGAAAAAGGAATTTCTACCTTGCCTCAGAGCAGAACCACAAAGGATAGGCAGCCCCCCACAAATATTGACTGTGAGTAGTAGAGGAAAAGACACACGTAGGCAGAAAACAGGATTTAGCAAATGAGGCACACACTAGCTAAATAGGAAAGGATAGGACAGGATACTAAGCGGTCAGTATTAAAAATCCTTCCAAAAATATCCACAGCAGAAAATACAAAAACTCCACCATCTAACTAAAGATGTGGAGCGTATATCTGCAACTCCAGAGAATCCAACAAGACTGAAAAAACACTGACACAGTCTAAGCTGGACAAGAGAAAAACAAATGAATAGAACAGAATATAAGCACTCTGCATGTGTGCCACAGAAACAAAAACCAGACACTTATCTTTGCTGAATTGGCAGCTAAGCAGGAGAAGCCAGAAAGTGATCCAACACTTCAGAAGAAACATTGACAACTGGCAAGGACTAATGAATCCTGCACACCTAAATATCCCAGTCAGAACTGCAATCAGCAGATACACCTGGCCAGGACTGTGACTCAGAGACAACTGCATTCCCACCTACAACCACTGGAGGGAACCCAAGAGCAGAATTCACAACAGTACCCCCCATTGAGGAGGGGTCACCGAACCCTCACCAGGGCCTCCAGGACGATCAGGATGAGCCAGATGAAAGGCACGGACCAAATCAGCAGCATGGACATCAGAGGCAAAAACCCAAGAATTATCCTCCTGGCCATAACCCTTCCATTTGACAAGGTACTGAAGCCTCCGCCTCGAAAAACGAGAATCCAAAATCTTCTCAACCACATACTCCAACTCACCATCAACCAACACAGGGGCCAGAGGATCAACAGAGGGAACAACGGGCACCACATATTTCCACAATAAAGATCTATGGAAGACATTATGGATAGCAAAAGAAGACGGAAGCGCCAAACGAAAAGACACCGGATTAATAATCTCAGAAATCTTATAAGGACCAATAAACCGAGGCTTAAACTTAGGGGAAGAAACCTTCATAGGAACATGATGGGAAGACAACCAGACCAGATCCCCAACCCGAAGCCGGGAACCAACACACCGAGGACGGTTAGCAAAACGTTGAGCCTCCTCCTGAGACAACACCAAATTGTCCACCACATGAGCCCAAATCTGCTGCAACCTGTCAACCACAGAATCCACACCAGGACAGTCAGAAGTCTCAACCTGCCCAGAAGAAAAATGAGGATGAAAACCAAAATTACAAAAGAAAGGCGAAACCAAAGTAGCCGAACTAGCCTGATTATTAAGGGCAAACTCGGCCAATGGCAAGAAGGCCACCCAATCAACCTGATCAGCAGACACAAAGCATCTCAAATAAGTCTCCAAAGTCTGATTAGTTCGCTCGGTCTGGCCATTTGTCTGAGGATGAAATGCAGAAGAAAAAGACAAATCAATGCCCAGCCTAGCACAAAAGGCCCGCCAAAACCTAGAAACCAACTGGGAACCTCTGTCGGACACAATATTCTCCGGAATCCCATGCAAACGAACCACATGCTGAAAAAACAACGGAACCAAATCCGAAGAGGAAGGCAATTTAGGCAAAGGCACCAAATGAACCATCTTAGAGAACCGGTCACAAACAACCCAGATAACAGACATTTTCTGGGAGACCGGAAGATCAGAAATAAAATCCATTGAAATATGCATCCAGGGCCTCTCAGGGACTGGCAATGGCAAAAGCAACCCACTAGCACGGGAACAACAAGGCTTGGCCCACGCACAAGTCCCACAGGACTGCACAAAAAAACGCACATCACGCGACAAAGAAGGCCACCAAACGGACCTACCAACCAAGTCTCTGGTACCAAAAATGCCAGGATGACCAGCCAACACGGAACAGTGAACCTCAGAAATCACTCTACTAGTCCATCTGTCAGGAACAAACAGTTTCCCCACAGGACAGCGGTCAGGTTTGTCAGCCTGAAATTCCTGAAGAACCCGTCGTAAATCAGGGGAAATGGCAGAAAGGACCACCCCTTCTTTCAGAATACCGACTGGTTCTAAGACCTCAGGAGAATCAGGCAAAAAACTCCTAGAGAGGGCATCAGCCTTAATATTCTTAGAACCCGGAAGGTACGAGACCACGAAATCAAAACGGGAAAAAAACAAGGACCATCGAGCCTGTCTAGGATTCAGCCGTTTGGCAGACTCGAGGTAAATAAGATTCTTATGATTGGTCAAGACCACAATACGGTGCTTAGCTCCCTCAAGCCAATGTCGCCACTCCTCAAACGCCCACTTCATAGCCAACAACTCCCGATTGCCGACATCATAATTGCGTTCAGCAGGCGAAAACTTACGGGATAAGAAGGCACACGGTTTCATCAAGGAACCAACAGGATCCCTCTGAGACAAAACGGCCCCTGCCCCAATCTCAGAAGCGTCAACCTCAACCTGAAATGGAAGAGAAACATCCGGTTGGCGCAACACCGGAGCAGAAGTAAATCGACGTTTAAGCTCCTGAAAGGCAGAGACAGCCGCAGAGGACCAATTCACCACATCAGCGCCTTTCTTCGTCAAATCGGTAAAGGGTTTAACCACACTGGAAAAATTAGCAATGAAACGGCGATAACAATTTGCAAAACCCCAAAATTTCTGAAGGCTCTTCATGGATGTGGGCTGAATCCAATCATGAATGACCTGAACCTTAACCGGATCCATCTCTATAGATGAGGGAGAAAAAATAAAGCCCAAGAAAGAAACCTTCTGCACCCCAAAGAGACACTTAGACCCTTTCACAAACAAAGCATTGTCACGAAGGATCTGAAATACCATCCTGACCTGTTGCACATGAGACTCCCAATCATCTGAAAAAAATCAAAATATCGTCCAAATATACAATCAAGAATTTATCAAGATAAGTCCGGAAGATATCATGCATGAAGGACTGAAAAACAGATGGAGCATTAGAGAGTCCGAATGGCATCACAAGGTATTCAAAATGGCCCTCGGGCGTGTTAAACGCAGTTTTCCATTCATCACCCTGCTTAATACGAACAAGATTATATGCCCCCCGAAGGTCAATCTTAGTAAACCAACTAGCTCCCTTAATCCTAGCAAACAAATCGGAAAGCAAAGGTAAAGGGTATTGAAACTTGATCGTGATCTTATTCAAGAGGCGATAATCAATACAGGGTCTCAAGGAACCATCTTTTTTAGCAACAAAAAAGAACCCCGCTCCCAACGGTGAAGAAGATGGCCCAATATGCCCTTTCTCCAAAGACTCCTTATTGTAGCTCCGCATGGCGGTATGTTCAGGCACAGACAGGTTGAAAAGTCGACCCTTAGGAAACTTACAGCCTGGAATCAAGTCAATAGCACAATCGCAGTCCTTGTGCGGTGGAAGGAAACTGGACTTGGGCTCATCTAATACATCCTGAAAATCAGACAAAAACTCTGGAATTTCAGAAGAGGAAGAAGAGGAGATTGACATCAAAGGAACATCATTATGAACCCCCTGACAACCCCAACTAGTCACAGACATGGACTTCCAATCCAACACAGGATTATGTACCTGCAACCACGGAAAACCCAGCATGATAGCATCATGCAAATTATGCAACACCAGAAATCGACAATCTTCCTGATGGACTGGC
The DNA here is from genome assembly GCF_032444005.1 of Ranitomeya imitator. Classification (NCBI taxonomy): domain Eukaryota; kingdom Metazoa; phylum Chordata; class Amphibia; order Anura; family Dendrobatidae; genus Ranitomeya; species Ranitomeya imitator. The sequence goes on along the minus strand of NC_091290.1, from coordinate 68,655,245 downwards.
ACCATGCGCATGGTAACCTGTGTCCAAAACTGGGGTTTATTTTTAGCCAAGGGTGTAGCATCAATGCCCCTTAAAGGAATAGGGTTCTGCAAAGGCTGCAAGGGAAAACCACAATGCTTGGCAAACTCAAAGTCCATTAAGTTCAAGGCGGCGCCTGAATCCACAAACGCCATGACAGAAAATGATGACAATGAGCAGATCAAGGACACAGATAATAAAAATTTAGGTTGTACAGTACTGATGGTAATTGAACTGGCGATCCTCTTTGTCCGCTTAGGACAGACAGAAATGACATGAGAAGCGTCGCCACAATAATAACACAACCTATTCTGACGTCTGAAACCTTGTCGTTCCGTTCTAGACAGAATACTATCACACTGCATTGGCTCAGGAATTTGCTCTGAGGATAATGCCACAGCGCGCACAGTTCTGCGCTCCCGCAAGCGCCGGTCAATCTGAATGGCCAGAGACATAGAATCACTCAGACCGGAAGGCGTGGGAAACCCCACCATAACATCTTTAACGGATTCAGAAAGACCCTTTCTGAAAATTGCCGCCAAAGCATCATTATTCCATTTAGTCAACACCGACCATTTTCTGAATTTCTGACAATACAAATCTGCCGCCTCTTGACCCTGAGACAGGGCCAACAAGGTCTTTTCAGCTTGATCCACAGAATTAGGTTTATCATATAACAATCCCAAGGCCTGAAAAAAGGAGTCTACATCAAGCAAAGCCGGATTCCCAGATTCCAGGGAAAATGCCCAATCCTGCGGGTCGCCACGCTGCAGGGAAATGACAATTTTAACTCGCTGAATGGAATCACCGGAGGATCGAGGTCTCAAAGCAAAAAACAGTTTACAGTTGTTTTTAAAACTCAAAAATATGGACCTGTCACCAAAAAACAAATCAGGAGTAGGAATCTTCGGTTCTAAAACAGGAGTCTGAACAATATAATCAGAAATACCCTGTACCCAAGTAGAAAGCTGGTCTACACGAGAAGCTAATTCCTGAACATTCATGCTAGCACAAGGCTCTTCAGCCACCCAGAGATAAAGAGGGAGGAGAAGACAAAGTAGACTGAAGAAAAAAAAATGGCTCAAGACCTTTCTTCCCTTCTTCTGAGATGCATTTAACTTATTATTGGCCAGTTGTGCTGTTTGATCAGGTGACCTTGGAGCAGCATGAAAACTTTCACTGGAGTAGGTGGTAACTATATTGACCGCAAACCCTGATCTCATCACCGAAACTAGAAGTAGCCGTGGGGTGTGCCTAACAAAACCTAGACACCTCGACACAGCCGGAGGACTAAATACCCCTATAGAAAGGAAAAAGTGGTCAGTATTAAAAATTCTTCCAAAAATATCCACAGCAGAAAATACAAAAATTCCACCATCTAACTAAAGATGTGGAGCATATATCTGCATCTCCAGAGAATCCAACAAGACCGAGAAAACACTGACACAGTCTAAGCTGGACAAAAGAAAAACAAATGAATAGCACAGAATATAAGCACACTGCATGTGTGCCACAGAAACAAAAAACAGACACTTATCTTTGCTGAATTGACAGCTGAGCAGGAGAAGCCAGAAAGTGATCCAACACTTTAGAAGAAACATTGACAACTGGCAAGGACTAATGAATCCTGCACACCTAAATATCCCAGTCAGAACTGCAATCAGCAGATACACCTGGCCAGGACTGTGACTCAGAGACAACTGCATTCCCACCTACAACCACTGGAGGGAACCCAAGAGCAGAATTCACAACAATGAACCATGTGTTTCTAATGATACGCGGCTCTAGTCACCTGACCACTGCAGCCTATCTCGAGTTGAAGCAGTGCTGCGGCTGGTAGAACATCAGTCATTGCTTCCAGGGGAGTGTTTTGTACTGTATCCATTCCTTTATTATTTTTCTAGAATTTAGCCCCCAACGTTACAAGCACCATTTGCCTGGACCACCCCTTAATCTACAATCATCACAAACACTTGCTCTAACTATTCCCTTTCTTGATGCCACCTTGTCAGAAATAGAGCACTTAGTATTTTTAGTTTTGCACAAACAGAGATTGACATTTTCCGCATTTTATCTTTGTAAAGCTCTTCAAACTCAAGTTTCTTTGGGGTCAGTTTGTAAAAAACTATTTAAAGTTTCAGTCAAACTCTCCATTGGCTTGAGGTCGCTCTGACTTGGCCTTTTCCTGTTGATCCAAGTAAAGCGAGAACCTTACTGATTCCACTATGATTCAGAGATGATGCACAATAAAACATGAACAAGTCCAAGGGGAATGAAGTCTAAAAAGTCAGCAGAAGTCACTTCAAGTTATTTATCTGCTACCTCTGATTATGTGTAAGAGAATAGTCGCACATTTCATCAGTTGTGCTGGCTAAGTGGTATAACCAATATCATTCATGGTCTATCAAGTTGACGCAAATTAGGTCCCAAAAATGCTGGATCTTTACCCCACATGGTCTGGCCGTAACATTTACTACAGGTAAACAAAAATATCCCAATCAAAATCTCATGGCCACTCACCACAAAATGCAGGATGGTTTGGGCAGGAGAATGAGAGCATAAAGTACAATGATGATGTAGACCAGGGTTAGGGCTTGTGCACACTACCGTACTACAGCCCACAGATCCAAAGCTGTATGAAGCCACAATATGCTGCTCATAAATGTTTATGTTGCTCTATTGGTCTAATGTACACTTGGCTTTATTTCTGATATGGACTAAAAAATCATAGCACATTCCATCAGATGTTGTATTACAAAGGTATACTAATGTAGCAACATTGCCTTTAAGGAATTAACCCCTTAGTGACAGAGCCAATTTGGTACTTAATGACCGAACCAATTTTTACAATTCTGACCACTGTCACTTTATGAGGTTATAACTCTGGAACGCTTTAATGGATCCCGCTGATTCAGAGAATCTTTTTTCGTGACATATTGTACTTCATGTTAGTGGTAACATTTCTTCGATATTACTTGCAATTATTTATGAAAAAAAATGGAAATATGGCGAAAATTTTTAAAATTTTGCAATTTTCAAATTTTATATTTTTATGCCCTTAAATCAGAGAGATATTTCACAAAAAATAGTTAATAAGCAACATTTCACACATGTCTACTTTACATCAGCACAATTTTGGAAGCAAAATTTTGTTTTGTTAGGGAGTTATAAGGGTTAAAAGTTGACCAGCAATTTCTCATTTTTACAACACCATTTTTTTTAGGGACTACATCACATTTGAAGTCATTTTGAGGGGTCTATATGATAGAAAATAACCAAGTGTGACAACATTCTAAAAACTGCACCCCTTAAAGGGAACCTGTCACCCCGTTTTTTGAGATTGAGCTATAAATACTGTTAAATAGGGCCTGCGCTGTGTGTTCCTATAGTGTATGTAGTGTACCCCGATTCCCTATGTATGCTGAGAAATAACTTACCAAAGTCGCCGTTTTCGCCTGTCAATCAGGCTGGTCAGGTCGGGAGGGCGTGGTGACATCGCTGGTTCTTCCTCAGCTTTACGTTGGTGGCGTAGTGGCGTAGTGGTGAACAAGCAGCGCGCGATCTGCGCTGTAATCCCTTGCATCGGTGGGGGCGGCCATCTTCCTGGGGCCGCGCGTGCGCAGATCGAGTGCTCTGCTGCACGGGGCTTCAGGAAAATGGCCGCGGGATGCCGCACGTGCGCATTAGAGATCGCGGCGGCCATTTTCCCAAAGCCGAGATGCAAACTCGGCTTTGGGAAAATGGCCGCCGCGATCTCTAATGCGCACGCGCGGCATCCCGCGGCCATTTTCCTGAAGCCCCGTGCAGCAGAGCACTCGATCTGCGCACGCGCGGCCCCAGGAAGATGGCCGCCCCCACCGATGCAAGGGATTACAGCGCAGATCGCGCGCTGCTTGTTCACCACTACGCCACTACGCCACCAACGTAAAGCTGAGGAAGAACCACCGATGTCACCACGCCCTCCCGACCTGACCAGCCTGATTGACAGGCGAAAATGGCGACTTTGGTAAGTTATTTCTCAGCATACATGGGGAATTGGGGTACACTACATACACTATAGGAACACACAGCGCAGGCCCTATTTAACAGTATTTATAGCTCAATCTCAAAAAACGGGGTGACAGGTTCCCTTTAAGGTGCTCAAAACCACATTCAAGTAGTTTATTAACCCTTTACGTGCTTCACAGGAACTGAAACCATGTGGAAGGAAAAAAATGAACATTTAACTTTTTTTTGCAAACATTTTACTTCAGAACCATTTTTTTTATTTTCACAAGTGTAAAAACAGAAATTTAACCATAAATATTGTTGTACAATTTCTCCTGAATACGCCGATACCCCATATGTGGGAATTGAGATCGGATGCCATGTCACGTTTAGAGAACCCCTGATGTGCCTAAACAGTGGAAACGCTCCACAGGTGACACCATTTTGGAAACTAGACCCCTTCAGGAACTTATCTAGATGTGTGGTGAGCACTTTGAACCCCCAAGTGCTTCACAGAAGTTTATAACGTAGGGCCGTGAAAATGAAAAATCGCATTTGTTTACACAAAAATGATCTTTTCGCCCATAAATTCTTATTTTCACAAGGGTAACAGGAGAAATTAGACCACAAAAGTTGTTGTGCAATTTCTCCTGAGTACGTCGATACCCCATATGTGGGGGTAAACCACTGTTTGGGCGCACCGCAGAGCTTGGAAGAGAAAAAAATCCCTCGTGTGCTGGCCCAAGCTGCCAAATTATCCTCAACCAGTTCCCACAATCCATCTCTTCTGACTCAGCAGTTTGGACTATAAATTTAGAAACATCCTTAAGGGTGCATGCATGTGGAGGTGCACGCAAGCTTCCCAGAAGCAAAGCGTCAGGGAGCTAAGCGTCGTGATACAGCAGTTATTCCATGGCAGTTAGTCAGGGCAGGAGTCAGGTAACCCACACTCTGCACTCCCCTCTATCCATGTGCTTCATTACTATCCTCCTATGTTCCCTTGCAATCCACTTTCACCAACTAATACCCCCTCCATAACGACTCATATACATCAGCTCCTCACTCCTTCCCTCTCCATTGTACAGCTCCCATGCACTTCTCACGTTTCTGAAAACCTCAGCCCGTCTTGCCCAAACTCTCTGCACAAAAAAACTTCATACAATTCCAAAAACTACTTGCTTTTTATCTTCCTACTCCTACTGATTTCAGGGGACATCTCCCCCAACCCTGGTCCACCATCCACCAACCTCAACTCATACCCTACCTCACATAGAAACCTTAAAAATCTTACTAATATTACTTGCACTCCTTCATCTCCTTCTTTTAATTGTGCCCTTTGGAATCCACGGTCTGTATGCAACAAGCTTCCTTTCCTACACAATTACTTTCTGAAAAACTCTCTGAATCTGCTGGCCCTCACGGAAACCTGGATTCAGGATTCTGACACGGTCTCTCCTGCTGCCATTTCCCATGGTGGCTTACAATTCTCACTTTGCCCGAGACCCACAAACAGACATGGTGGTGGAGTCGGCATACTTCTCTCCCCCACAATGCACCTTCCAGGTCATCCCCCCAGCTCCATCACTCTCATTCCCTTCTTTTGAGGTCCACACCATCAGGCTCTTTCGTCCCCTCTCTGTTATGTTTGCTAATGACAGGTGTTATGAAGGCAATCCAGAAACACAGTGTGCTTAGCGATCAGAGCGCACACAGTGATCTGACAAATACCCAAAAATACAAGAACGAGCTCTGAGACGTGGAAACTCTGTAGACTGCACACCTGATCCTATCCTAAACACAACTAAAAGCGGCTGTGGATTGCGCCTAACAACTACCTAGGCAACTCGGCACAGCCTAAGAAACTAGCTAGCCTGAAGATAGAAAAATAGGCCTGACTTGCCCCAGAGAAATTCCCCAAAGGAAAAGGCAGCCCCCCACATATAATGACTGTGAGTAAGATGAAAAGACAAAACGTAGGGATGAAATAGATTCAGCAAAGTGGGGCCCGATATTCTAGGACAGAGCGAGGACAGTAAAGCGAACTTTGCAGTCTACAAAAAACCCTTAAGCAAAACCACGCAAAGGGGGCAAAAAAAACCCACCGTGCCGAACTAACGGCACGGCGGTACACCCTTTGCGTCTCAGAGCTTCCAGCAAAACAAAAGACAAGCTGGACAGAAAAAAAGCAACAAAAAAGCAAAAAGCACTTAGCTATACAGAGCAGCAGGTCACAGGAACAATCAGGAGAAGCTCAGATCCAACACTGAAACATTGACAAGGAGCAAGGATAGCAGCATCAGGCGGAGTTAAGTAATGAAGCAGTTAACGAGCTCACCAGAACACCTGAGGGAGGAAGCTCAGAAGCTGCAGTACCACTTGTGACCACAGGAGTGAATTCAGCCACAGAATTCACAACAGTACCCCCCCCTTGAGGAGGGGTCACCGAACCCTCACCAGAGCCCCCAGGCCGACCAGGATGAGCCGCATGAAAGGCACGAACAAGATCGGAAGCATGAACATCAGAGGCAAAAACCCAGGAATTATCTTCCTGAGCATAACCCTTCCATTTAACCAGATACTGGAGTTTCCGTCTAGAAACACGAGAATCCAAAATCTTCTCCACAATATACTCCAATTCCCCCTCCACCAAAACCGGGGCAGGAGGCTCAACAGATGGAACCATAGGTGCCACGTATCTCCGCAACAACGACCTATGGAATACATTATGTATGGAAAAGGAGTCTGGGAGGGTCAAACGAAAAGACACAGGATTGAGAACCTCAGAAATCCTATACGGACCAATAAAACGAGGTTTAAATTTAGGAGAGGAAACCTTCATAGGAATATGACGAGAAGATAACCAAACCAGATCCCCAACACAAAGTCGGGGACCCACACGGCGTCTGCGATTAGCGAAAAGTTGAGCTTTCTCCTGGGACAAGATCAAATTGTCCACTACCTGAGTCCAGATCTGCTGCAACCTATCCACCACAGAATCCACACCAGGACAGTCCGAAGACTCAACCTGTCCTGAAGAGAAACGAGGATGGAACCCAGAATTGCAAAAAAATGGAGAAACCAAGGTAGCCGAGCTGGCCCGATTATTAAGGGCGAACTCAGCCAACGGCAAAAAGGACACCCAATCATCCTGGTCTGCAGAAACAAAACATCTCAGATATGTTTCCAAGGTCTGATTGGTTCGTTCGGTCTGGCCATTAGTCTGAGGATGGAAAGCCGAGGAAAAGGATAGGTCAATGCCCATCCTACCACAAAAGGCTCGCCAGAACCTTGAAACAAACTGGGAACCTCTGTCAGAAACAATATTCTCAGGAATGCCATGCAACCGAACCACATGCTGAAAGAACAAAGGTACCAAATCAGAGGAGGAAGGCAATTTAGCCAAGGGCACCAGATGGACCATTTTAGAAAAGCGAACACAGACCACCCAAATGACTGACATCTTTTGAGAAACGGGAAGGTCAGAAATGAAATCCATCGAAATATGTGTCCAAGGCCTCTTTGGGACCGGCAAGGGCAAAAGCAACCCACTGGCACGAGAACAGCAGGGCTTAGCCCTAGCACAAATCCCACAGGACTGCACAAAAGTACGTACATCCCGTGACAGAGATGGCCACCAGAAGGATCTAGCCACTAACTCTCTGGTACCAAAGATTCCAGGATGACCAGCCAACACCGAACAATGAAGTTCAGAGATAAGTTTATTAGTCCACCTATCAGGGACGAACAGTTTCTCTGCTGGACAACGATCAGGTTTATTCGCCTGAAATTTTTGCAGCACCCGCCGCAAATCAGGGGAGATGGCAGACACAATGACTCCTTCCTTGAGGATACCCGCTGGCTCAGATAAACCCGGAGAGTCGGGCACAAAACTCCTAGACAGAGCATCCGCCTTCACATTTTTAGAGCCCGGAAGGTACGAAATCACAAAGTCGAAGCGGGCAAAAAATAACGACCAACGGGCCTGTCTAGGATTCAAGCGCTTGGCAGACTCGAGATAAGTCAAGTTCTTATGATCAGTCAATACCACCACGCGATGCTTAGCTCCTTCAAGCCAATGACGCCACTCCTCGAATGCCCACTTCATGGCCAGCAACTCTCGATTGCCCACATCATAATTACGCTCAGCGGGCGAAAACTTCCTGGAAAAGAAAGCACATGGTTTCATCACTGAGCAATCAGAACCTCTCTGTGACAAAACCGCCCCTGCTCCAATCTCAGAAGCATCAACCTCGACCTGGAACGGAAGAGAAACATCTGGCTGACACAACACAGGGGCAGAACAAAAACGACGCTTCAACTCCTGAAAAGCTTCCACAGCAGCAGAAGACCAATTAACCAAATCAGCACCCTTCTTGGTCAAATCGGTCAATGGTTTGGCAATGCTAGAAAAATTACAGATGAAGCGACGATAAAAATTAGCAAAGCCCAGGAACTTTTGCAGACTTTTCAGAGATGTCGGCTGAATCCAATCCTGGATGGCTTGGACCTTAACTGGATCCATCTCGATAGTAGAAGGGGTAAAGATGAACCCCAAAAATGAAACTTTCTGCACACCGAAGAGACACTTTGATCCCTTCACAAACAAAGAGTTAGCACGCAGGACCTGAAAAACCATTCTGACCTGCTTCACATGAGAGTCCCAATCATCTGAGAAGATCAAAATGTCATCCAAGTAAACAATCAGGAATTTATCCAGATACTCACGGAAGATGTCATGCATAAAAGACTGAAACACAGATGGAGCATTGGCAAGTCCGAACGGCATCACTAGATACTCAAAATGACCCTCGGGCGTATTGAATGCAGTTTTCCATTCATCTCCTTGCCTGATTCTCACCAGATTATACGCACCACGAAGATCTATCTTAGTGAACCAACTAGCCCCCTTAATCCGAGCAAACAAGTCAGATAACAATGGCAAGGGATACTGAAATTTAACAGTGATCTTATTAAGAAGGCGGTAATCAATACACGGTCTCAGCGAACCATCCGTCTTGGCTACAAAGAAGAACCCTGCTCCCAGTGGTGATGACGATGGGCGAATATGTCCCTTCTCCAGGGATTCCTTCACATAACTGCGCATAGCGGCGTGTTCGGGCACGGATAAATTAAATAATCGACCTTTAGGGAATTTACTACCAGGAATCAAATTGATAGCACAATCACAATCCCTATGCGGAGGTAGAGCATCGGACTTGGGCTCTTCAAATACATCCTGATAATCAGACAAGAACTCTGGGACCTCAGAAGGGGTGGATGACGAAATCGACAAAAATGGAACATCACCATGTACCCCCTGACAACCCCAGCTGGATACCGACATGGAATTCCAATCCAATACTGGATTATGGGTTTGTAGCCATGGCAACCCCAACACGACCACATCATGCAGATTATGCAACACCAGAAAGCGAATAACTTCCTGATGTGCAGGAGCCATGCACATGGTCAGCTGGGCCCAGTATTGAGGTTTATTCTTGGCCAAAGGTGTAGCATCAATTCCTCTCAATGGAATAGGACACCGCAAAGGCTCCAAGAAAAACCCACAACGTTTAGCATAATCCAAATCCATCAGATTCAGGGCAGCGCCCGAATCCACAAACGCCATGACAGAAAACGACGACAAAGAGCATATCAAGGTAATGGACAGAAGGAATTTGGACTGTACAGTACCAATGACGGCAGACCTAGCGGACCGCTTAGTGCGCTTAGGACAATCAGAAATAGCATGAGTGGAATCACCACAGTAGAAACACAGACCATTCAGACGTCTGTATTCCTGCCGTTCAACTCTAGTCATAGTCCTATCGCACTGCATAGGCTCAGGTTTAACCTCAGGCAGTACCGCCAAATGGTGCACAGATTTACGCTCGCGCAAGCGTCGACCGATCTGAATGGCCAAAGACAAAGACTCATTCAAACCAGCAGGCATAGGAAATCCCACCATGACATCCTTAAGAGCCTCAGAGAGACCCTTTCTGAACAAAGCTGCCAGCGCAGATTCATTCCACTGAGTGAGTACTGACCATTTCCTAAATTTCTGACAATATACTTCTATATCATCCTGACCCTGGCACAAAGCCAGCAAATTTTTCTCAGCCTGATCCACTGAATTAGGCTCATCGTACAGCAATCCGAGCGCCAGGAAAAACGCATCGACACTACTCAATGCAGGGTCTCCTGGCGCAAGAGAAAATGCCCAGTCTTGAGGGTCGCCGCGCAAAAAAGAAATAATAATCAAAACCTGTTGAATAGGATTACCAGAAGAATGAGGTTTCAAGGCCAGAAATAGCTTACAATTATTTTTGAAACTTAGAAACTTAGTTCTATCTCCAAAAAACAAATCAGGAATAGGAATTCTTGGTTCTAACATAGATTTCTGATCAATAGTATCTTGAATTTTTTGTACATTTATAACGAGATTATCCATTGAAGAGCACAGACCCTGAATATCCATGTCCACACCTGTGTCCAGAATCACCCAAATGTCTAGGGGAAAAAAAAAAAGTGAACACAGAGCAGAAAAAAAAAAAAAAATGATGTCAGAACTTTTTCTTTCCCTCTAATGAGAATCATTAGTTAGGCTCCTTGTACTGTTATGTTTGCTAATGACAGGTGTTATGAAGGCAATCCAGAAACACAGTGTGCTTAGCGATCAGAGCGCACACAGTGATCTGACAAATACCCAAAAATACAAGAACGAGCTCTGAGACGTGGAAAATCTGTAGACTGCACACCTGATCCTATCCTAAACACAACTAAAAGCGGCTGTGGATTGCGCCTAACAACTACCTAGGCAACTCGGCACAGCCTAAGAAACTAGCTAGCCTGAAGATAGAAAAATATGCCTGACTTGCCCCAGAGAAATTCCCCAAAGGAAAAGGCAGCCCCCCACATATAATGACTGTGAGTAAGATGAAAAGACAAAACGTAGGGATGAAATAGATTCAGCAAAGTGGGGCCCGATATTCTAGGACAGAGCGAGGACAGTAAAGCGAACTTTGCAGTCTACAAAAAACCCTTAAGCAAAACCACGCAAAGGGGGCAAAAAAAACCCACCGTGCCGAACTAACGGCACGGCGGTACACCCTTTGCGTCTCAGAGCTTCCAGCAAAACAAAAGACAAGCTGGACAGAAAAAAAGCAACAAAAAAGCAAAAAGCACTTAGCTATACAGAGCAGCAGGTCACAGGAACAATCAGGAGAAGCTCAGATCCAACACTGAAACATTGACAAGGAGCAAGGATAGCAGCATCAGGCGGAGTTAGGTAATGAAGCAGTTAACGAGCTCACCAGAACACCTGAGGGAGGAAGCTCAGAAGCTGCAGTACCACTTGTGACCACAGGAGTGAATTCAGCCACAGAATTCACAACAGTACCCCCCCCTTGAGGAGGGGTCACCGAACCCTCACCAGAGCCCCCAGGCCGACCAGGATGAGCCGCATGAAAGGCACGAACAAGATCGGAAGCATGAACATCAGAGGCAAAAACCCAGGAATTATCTTCCTGAGCATAACCCTTCCATTTAACCAGATACTGGAGTTTCCGTCTAGAAACTGCAGGTGGCAGATAGCTCTTTACAAACTTTAGAAGAACCACAATGGCCCATGCATACAAGCAACAAGCTCTCGGTTGCATGCAGAGAATCAAGTCCAAAAGTTGTCCTGGAACGAATAGGACTCTAGTTATGCCCCTGTATAAAACTTCTTCAAATTGAGTAGATTATCGTGAGTTTACATGTTGCCGCTGAAATCTGGATCTCAAAATAGTGCTGTAATTACAGCCATCTCACATACATAGAATCCATAATAGTAACTCTACTTATAATAAAGGCTGTAGAATCCAATATCTGAATAAGATAACACAATTAGGAACAGCTTTAATGATGACAAACGTGATAAGTGATCTCCTGATAAAATGTTGTTCTAATGTTCATCTAAAATCAATGGTATCTGTAATTTACTCTCCTCCGTGGAAATCAATAAATAGCAATAAAGCGTAATCCGTCTTTTTGTAAAGCACAGAGCAGAGGAGTGCATTTTCTTAAAGAGCCCTGACAATGATGCGATCTGGACTTTAGTTTGCCTGTTATTACACATGAAGACTGAGGATTTATATAGAACGTGTGCAATTATACCGTATATACTGTGACCAGAGGGCATGGTCTGCGGGTAAGTGGTCACTAATGGACGAGGAAATTACACGGCAGATCTTCAATACGACGGAATAGGAAGAGAACAAACATCCAATTTGTGGTGGCACTGTAGTCTATGAGACACCTAATATAACTTGTAGGTATTGGTTTGCATCATGTCAACTTGTCCTTATCTAAGATAAGCCTTTCAATAGCTTGATTAGAAAAGCTCAGAAACAATAGTCAAGGCTGACCTCCTTACAGATGGAAACGCAGACAATGAAAAAAGGAAAAGTATTGATGCAGTCAATGTTGTCGTTGCCAAGGTTTCTTGATAATACCATAAGCAGTAAATACAAAGAATACCGCAAACAGCATGTGATCCTGCTACAGTATGGCGGCTTGCTGCTCTCCATTCCATTAAAGGGTTATTCCCATATTAGCCTTTCATGACTGAGACAGGAATAACGCTTTCCAGGCTCTGACCTCTGGAGGAGGACATACTCATACAGGACTATGCGATTGCCATATCTCCCATAGAAATAGATGGAAGTCATGGAGGCAGTGTAACGCAGTGCACTGTTTCCTTAAAAAGGTTGTCCGCTCTAAAGCAACAACTCTGCAGTTACTCTGTGACACTGCAGACTTGAGAATCCTCACATTGAGCGCACTGCGTGCTGTGAGGATTCTCCGGTGTCAGCGCTGGAAGCGGCAGTCGTATGATCGCAAGTATGCAATATGTATACTCCTGGACAGAATCTTATTTACTTATTTAAAGTACATCAAACGGGCTACTAGGAGCTAGGGTTGAGCGACTTTTACTTTTTTAGGGTCGAGTTGGGTTTCGCGAAACCCGACTATCTCAAAAGTCGAGTCGAGTGGAATCGGCCGATTATGGTGAAAAGTCGGGGATCGACCGAAACACGAAACCCAATGCAAAGTCAATGGGTAATTTCTCTCTCTCTCTCTCTCTCTCTCTCTCTCTCACACTAGGATCGGGTCGGGTTTCATGAAACCCGACTTTGCCAAAAGTCGGCGACTTTTGAATTTGTCCGATCTGTTTCGCTCAAGCCTACTAGGAGCTACAGACTCTCACACCAGTTCAGCTATTCTCCTTATGTACCAGCTCCGCCTAGCTGATGTTCCCTGACACGCTGCACATGCACCAACAAAAATGCAGCAAAAAAAGGCAACAAATACTAAACAAAACCTGCTTTTTTTAAGCAAGTTTCTTACTGCCAGGAGAGCAGATTTTGCCTGCGGGAAAAAAAGATGCATAAAAAACACAATGTGTGATCGTAGCGCTACATAGGATATCAACTTATATCGATTTGCACATCTATAGAACTGTGTATTGCAACTTTTGATCCTTATCTTAGGACCCATTGAGACCACAAATGTCATCGGTGGAGAATTATCTCCAGAGTTGGGGGATATTCATTTATACTCCCCTTTATTTTATGCAGATTTTGTCAGCTTGTGTGTTTTCTTCCGATTACTTCATTTTGTAGTTTCGGGTTACGTTTAAACATATTTAATAAAATTTGAATTTAAGGGAATTTTTTGTTAATCACTTGGGCAATGGGTGTCAGAGCAGCCGAGGTTTGCTGAAAGTCAGCAGGGCTGTCACCTGTGACACGACTTCATAAGAGAAGGTTATATTAGCTATATACTGCAGTTCAGTTATATTGCAGCCTAAAGTATAATCAGTCAGTTGATAGCAAGTTTAGGTCCCCAAAGGGGACTAAAAAAAATAAAGAAAACAAAGTTTTTAAAAACATGAAAATAGAAAAACTTGAATCACCAATTTTCAACCATTAATAAAGAAATAAAACAATGAAAAAAACACTTATTTGGTATTTACATATCTGTAAAAGTCTAAATTATTAAAACATTAAATTAATTAGCCCACGGGGTAAACATGGTAACAAGAAAAAAAAAATAAAACGTCGGAGCTCCATATTTTGGTCATTGCATTTACTTACAAATTTGCAACAAAAACATAAAAGTAATTTCCACCCCAAAAGGTATTAATATAAAATCACAGCTCACTATGCAAAAAATTCAAGTTCTCACACAGCTCCATCGGTAGACAATTCAAGAAGTTACAGGATTCAGTATATGGCGACACAACCAAATGTTTTTTTTTTTACAAATTTGAGAATTTTTTTCACCCCTTAAGTAAAAAAAAAACAATGTATATTGTCACTACTGTAATCTTTCTGACTCGAATAATCATTTTGCGAGGTCATTTTTACTGCACAATGAACACAATTACAAGAAACTGCCCCCAACCAGCCTAAAAAATACTTCCAGAATCACATTTTGCTTTCACAATTTTATCACACTTAAAAGTTTTTACCTGTATACTATTATGTCGAATTGTAGAATAAATTGTGTTATTCAAAACTGCAATCTATCCTGCAAAAAATAGCGCTCATGAGGCTATGCCGGAAAAAAATATATGGCTCCGTAACCCCTTAACGAACAGAGGTATTTTTGTTTTTGCGTTTTCGTTTTTCGCTCGCTTCAACCCAAAGCAATAACTTTTTTTATTTTTTCAGTTAATATGGCCATTTGAGGGCTTGTTTTTTGCAGGATGAGTTGTACTTTGGAATGTCACCATTGGTTTAAACATATCGTGTACTGGAAAACAGGAAAAAAATTCCAAGTGTGGTGAAATAGAAAAAAAGTGCAATCCCACAGTTGTTTTTTTTTTCCACCATCTTCATTAAATGCTAAAACTGACCTACCATTATGATTCTCCATATGTGCAATTTTCTGACACCCGTAGCGTCTCCATTTTTCGTGATCTCGGGTTGGTTGAGGGTTTAATTTTTGTGTACCGATAGGACATTTTTAATGATACCATTTTGGTTTAGATACAATCTTTTGATCACTCATTGCATTTTAATGCAATGTTGCAGCGACCGAAAAAACGTAATTTTAGCGTTTTGATTTTTTTTTTCTCTTTATCTCAATATATCTCAATATATCTTTTTTATATTGGTAGATCAGGCGATTCTGAAAGTGGTGATAAAAAATATGTGTATATTTGATTTTTTTATATTGTTTTTTTTTAATGGGGTGAAAGAGGGGTGATTTGAACTTTTATATTTTTTATTTTTTTCATAATTTTAAAAACATTTTTTTTACTTTTGGCATGATTCAATAGCCTCCATGGGAGACTAGAAGCTGCAGTTGTCTGATCGCCTGTGCTACACACTGGCGATGATCAGATCGCCTGTGTGTAGCAGAAATGCTCACTAGCTATGAGCACTGACCACCAGGCAGCGCTCATAGCAATCTAGCAATGACAATGACAGAGGTCTGCTGGAGACCTCTGGTTGTCATGCTGACCCATTGGCGGAATTTTTGACGCACTACCGGTAAGCGCGAGTTAAATGCTGCTGTCAGAGATTGACAGCAACATTTATCTAGTTAACATCCGCGGGTGGATCTCGATTCCACCTGCGGCTGTTGTAGGCACATGTCAGCTGTGCCGGGAAAGGTGCGGGTGCAGCGCCGGAGCCTGAAGCAAACAAGGGAGTCCAACATCAGCATACTGTTATGCCCAATGTCGGAAAGGGGTTAAAGAAGAGGAAGAAAAAATGACAGGATGATAGTGGCTGCTGTCAGGTATTGATCTGAATAGGCGGCGGACATGCAATACCCGACCGAGGCCACAATAAGTATAAGGCCGGTTTCACACGTCAGTGGCTCCGGTACGTGAGGTGACAGTTTCCTCACGTACCGGAGACACTGACTCACGTAGACACCTTAAAATCAATGTGTCTCTGCACATGTCAGCGTGTTTTCACGGACCGTGTGTCCGTTTGGAAAACACGGAGACATGTCAGTGTTCGTGGGAGCGCACGTATTACACGGACCCATTAAAGTCAATAGGTCCGTGTAAAACACGTACCGCACACGGATGTTGTCTGTGAGCAGTTCGTGTGCCATGCAGGAGACAGCGCCACAGTAAGCGCTGTCCCCCCAGCGTGGTGCTGAAGCCGCTATTCATTTCTTCTTTCCAGCATCATTCGCTGGAGAGAAGATATGAAAAATCTTTTTTTTTTTTGGGGGGGGGGAGGTGTTTAAAATAAAGATCCCTGTCTCAAACCCCCTCCCACCCCCTGTGCGCCCCCCTGCTGTTAATAAAATACTTACCCGGCTCTCTCGCTGGTGCTGCTTACTGTCCTCGCCGCAGCTTCTCCTGTATGAGCAGTCACGTGGTGCCGCCCATTACAGTGATGAATATGCAGCTCCACCCAGCAGGGGGCACACAGGGGGTGGGAGGGGGTTGGGGACAGGGATCTTTATTTTAAACACCCCCCCCCCCAAAAAAAAAAAAAAAGATTTTTCATATCTTCTCTCCAGCGAACCATGCTGGAGAGAAGAAATGAATGGCGGCTTCAGCACCAGATGCAGGGGACAGCGCTTAACTGTAGTGCTGTCTCCTGCACGGTGTGTGTGGTACCCAGTCGGCACACGGGCGGCACACGGATGCCGCACGTGTGCCACACTGATGTGCCACATAAACGCACGGACACACGGACACGGATAATTCCGGTACCGATATTTCCAGTACCGGAATTATCTGGATGTGTGAGACTGGCCTAATAAGTACTGAGCACTGATCAGATATTGATGTCCTATCCTATTGATACAAGTAGTGGACAACCTCTTTAACCCCTTTCTGCCATTAGACTTCTATTCTGTCCATGTGGGGTGGGCCTTAATTCCCATGGACGGAATAGTACGTCATATGCGATCGGCAGTGCTCACGGGGGGAGCGCCGCCGATCGCGGCCGGGTGTCAGCTGCTTATCGCAGCTGACATCCGGAACTATGTGCCAGGAGCGGTCACGGACCGCCCCCGGCACATTAACCCCCGGCACACCGCGATCAAAGATTATCGCGATGTGCCGGCGGTACAGGGAAGCATCGTGCAGGGAGGGGGCTCCCTGCGGGCTTCCCTGAGCATCCTGCAGCAACGCGATGTGATCACATTGCTGTGAGGGTCTTACCTCCCTCCCTGCCTGCTCCAGGCCCGGATCCAAGATGGCCGCGGATCCAGGTCCTGCAGGGAGGGAGGTGGCTTCACAGAGCCTGCTCAGAGCAGGCACTGTGAAGCCTGCAGCACTGTGATAAGTGATCTGACAGAGTGCTGTGCAAACTGTCAGATCACTGATCTGTGATGTCCCCCCCTGGGACAAAATTAAAAAGTAAAAAAAAAAATTTCCAAATGTGTAAAAAAAAAAAAAAAAAAATCCTAAATAATGAAAAAAAAAATATTATTCCCATAAATACATTTCTTCATCTAAATAAAAAAAAAACAATAAGAGTACACATATTTAGTATCGCCGCTTCCGTAACGACCCGATCTATAAAACTGGCCCACTAGTTAACACCTTCAGTAAACACCGTAAGAAAAAAAAAAGAGTCAAAAAACAACGCTTTATTATCATACCGCCGAACAAAAAGTGGAATAAAACGCGATCAAAAAGACAGATATAAATAACCATGGTACCGCTGAAATCGTCATGTTGTCCCGCAAAAAACGAGCCATGACACACCATCACCAGCAAAAAAATAAAAAAGTTATAGTCCTGAGTATAAAGCGATGCAAAAATAATTATTTTTTCTGTAAAATAGTTTTTATCGTATAAAAGCGCCAAAACATAAAAAAATGATATAAATGAGGTGTTGCTGTAATCGTACTGACCCGAAGAATAAAACTGCTTTATCAATTTTACCAAACGCGGAACGGTATAAACGCCTCCCCCAAAAGAAATTCATGAATAGCTGGTTTTTGGTCATTCTTCCTCACAAAAATCGGAATAAAAAGCGATCAAAAAATGTCACGCGCCCGAAAATGTTACCAATAAAAACGTCAACTCGTCCCGCAAAAAACAAGACCTCACATGACTCTGTGGACCCAAATATGGAAAAATTATAGCTCTCAAAATGTGGTAATGCAAAAAAAAATTTTTGCAATAAAAAGCGTCTTTCAGTGTGTGACGGCTGCCAATCATAAAAATCCGCTAAAAAACTCGCTATAAAAGTAAATCAAACCCCCCTTCATCACCCCCTTAGTTAGGGAGAAATTAAAAAAATGTATTTATTTCCATTTTCCCATTAGGGCTAGGGTTAGGGCTAGGGTTAGGGCTAGGGCTAGGGTTAGGGCTAGGGTTAGGGCTAGGGTTATGGCTAGGGTTAGGGCTAGAGTTAGGGTTAGGGCTAGGGTTAGGGCTAGGGTTAGGGCTAGGGTTAGGGCTAGGGTTAGGGTTAGGGCTAGGGTTAGGGCTAGGGTTAGGGCTAGGGTTGGGGCTACAGTTAGGGTTGGGGCTAAAGTTAGGGTTAGGGTTTAGATTACATTTACAGTTGGGAATAGGGTTGGGGTTAGAGGTGTGTCAAGGTTAGAGGTGTGGTTAGGGTTACCATTGGAATTAGGGTTAGGGGTGTGTTTGGATTAGGGTTTCAGTTATAATTGGGGGGTTTCCACTGTTTAGGCACATCAGGGGCTCTCCAAACACAACATGGCATCCGATCTCAATTCCAGCCAATTCTGCGTTGAAAAAGTAAAACAGTGCTCCTTCCCTTCCGAGCTCTCCCGTGTGCCCAAACAGGGGTTTACCCCAACATATGGGGTATCAGCATACTCAGGACAAATAGGACAACAACTTTTGGTGTCTAATTTCTTCTGTTACCCTTGGGAAAATACAAAACTGGGGGCTAAAAAATAATTTTTGTGGGAAAAAAAAAAGATTTTTTATTTTCACGGCTCTGCGTTATAAACTGTAGTGAAACACTTGGGGGTTCAAAATTCTCACAACACATCTAGATGAGTTCCCTGGGGGGTCTAGTTTCCAATATGGGGTCACTTGTGGGGGGTTTCAACTGTTTAGGTACATTAGGGGCTCTGCAAACGCAATGTGACGCCTGCAGACTATTCCATCTAAGTCTGCATTCCAAATGGCACTCCTTCCCTTCCGAGCCCTCCCATGCGCCCAAACAGTGGTTCCCCCCACATATGGGGTATCAGCGTACTCAGGAAAAATTGGACAACAACTTTTGGGGTCGAATTTCTCCTCTTACCCTCGGAAAAATACAAAACTGGGGGCTAAAAAATAATTTTTTGGGGAAAGTTTTTTTTTTTTTTTCCACGGCTCTGCGTTACAAACTGTAGTGAAACACTTGCGGGTTCAAAGCTCTAAGAACACATCTAGATGAGTTCCGTAGGGTGTCTAGTTTCCAAAATGGTGTCACTTGTGGGGGGTTTCTACTGTTGAGGTACATTAGGGGCTCTGCAAACGCAATGTGACACCTGCAGACCATTCCATCTAAGTCTGCATTCCAAATGGAGCTCCTTCCCTTCCGAGCCCTCCCATGCGCCCAAACAGTGGTTCCCCCCACTTATGGGGTATCAGCGTACTCAGGACAAATTGGACAACAAAGTTTAGGGTCCAATTTCTCCTGTTACCCTCGGGAAAATACAAAACTGGGGGCTAAAAAATAATTTTTGTGGGAAAAAATTTTTGTTTTATTTTTACGGCTCTGCATTATACACTTCTGTGAAGCCCTTGGTGGGTCAAAGCGCTCACCACACATCTAGATAAGTTCCTTAGGGGATCTACTTTCCAAAATGGTGTCACTTGTGGGAGGTTTCTACTGTTTAGGTACATTAGGGGCTCTGCAAACGCAATGTGACACCTGCAGACCATTCCATCTAAATCTGCATTCCAAATGGCACTCCTTCCCTTCCGAGCCCTCCCATGCACCCAAACAGTGGTTCCCCCCACTTATGGGGTATCAGCATATTCAAGACAAATTGGACAACAAATTTTGGGGTCCAATTTCTCTTGTTACCCTCGGAAAAATACAAAACTGGGGGCGAAAAGATAATTTTTGTGGGAAAAAGTTTTTGTTTTATTTTTACGGCTTTGCATTATAAACTTCTGTGAAGCCCTTGGTGGGTCAAAGCGCTCACCACACATCTAGATAAGTTCCTTAGGGGGTCTACTTTTCAAAATGGTGTCACGTGTGGGGGGTTTCTACTGTTTAGGTACATTAGGGGCTCTGCAAACGCAATGTGACACCTGCGGACCATTCCATCTAAGTCTGCATTCCAAATGGCGCTCCTTCCCTTCCGAGCCCTCCCATGCGCCCAAACAGTGGTTCCCCCCCATTTATGAGGTATCAGCATACGCAGGACAAATTGGAAACAAATTTTGGGGTCCAATTTCTCCTGTTACCCTCGGGAAAATACAAAACTGGGGGCTAAAAAATAATTTTTGTGGGAAAAAATTTTTGTTTTATTTTTACGGCTCTGCATTATAAACTTCTGTGAAGCCCTTGGTGGGTCAAAGTGCTCAAAACACATCTAGATAAGTTCCTTAGGGGGTCTACATTCCAAAATGGTGTCACTTGTGGGGGGTTTCAATGTTTGGGCACATCACTGGCTCTCTAAACGCAACATGGCGTCCCATCTCAATTCCTGTCAATTTTGCATTGAAAAGTCAAACGGCGCTCCTTCCCTTCCGAGCTCTCCCATGCGCCCAAACAGTGGTCTACCCCCACATATGGGGTATGAGCGTACTCAGGACAAATTGTACAACAACTTTTGGGGTCCAATTTCTTCTCTTACCCTTGGGAAAATAAAAAATTGGGGGTGAAAAGATAATTTTTGTGAAAAAATATGATTTTTTATTTTTACAGTTCTGCATTATAAACTTCTGTGAAGCACTTGGTGGGTCAAAGTGCTCACCACACCTCTAGATAAGTTCCTTAGGGGGTCTACTTTCCAAAATGGTGTCACTTGTGGGGGGTTTCAATGTTTAGGCACATCAGTGGCTCTCCAAACGCAACATGGCTTCCCATCTCAATTCCTGTCAATTTTGCATTGAAAAGTCAAACGGCGCTCCTTCCCTTCCGAGCTCTCCCATGCGCCCAAACAGTGGTTTACCCCCACATATGGGGTATCAGCGTACTCAGGACAAATTGTACAACAACTTTTGGGGTCCAATTTCTTCTCTTACCCTTGGGAAAATAAAAAATTGGGGGTGAAAAGATAATTTTTGTGAAAAAATATGATTTTTTATTTTTACGGCTCTGCATTATAAACTTCTGTGAAGCACTTGGTGGGTCAAAGTGCTCACCACACCTCTAGATAAGTTCCTTAGCGGGTCTACTTTCCAAAATGGTGTCACTTATGGGGGGTTTCAATGTTTAGGCACATCAGGGGCTCTCCAAACGCAACATGGATTCCAGTCAATTTTGCATTGAAAAGTCAAATGGCGCTCCTTCGCTTCCGAGCTCTGTCATGCGCCCAAACAGTGGTTTACCCCCACATATGGGGTATCGGTGTACTCAGGACAAATTGTACAACAACTTTTGGGGTCCATTTTCTCCTGTTACCCTTGGTAAAATAAAACAAATTGAAACTTCTTGAATGTGGTTTTTAGCAGCATGAGGGGTGCAGTTTTTAGAATGGTGTCACACTTGGGTATTTTCTATCATATAGACCCCTCAAAATGACTTCAAATGAGATGTGGTCCCTAAAAAAAAATGGTGTTGTAAAAATGAGAAATTGCTGGTCAACTTTTAACCCTTATAACTCCCTAACAAAAAAAATTTTGGTTCCAAAATTGTGCTGATGCAAAGTAGACATGTGGGAAATGTTACTTATTAATTATTATGTGTGACATATCTCTGTGATAATTTTCGCCAAATTTCCGTTTTTTTTCACAAATAAACGCAGGTACTATCAAAGAATTTTTACCACTATCATGAAGTACAATATGTCCCGAGAAAACAGTTTCAGAATCACTGGGATCCGTTGAAGCGTTCCAGAGTTATAACCTCATAAATGGATAGTGGTCAGAATTGTAAAAATTGGCCTGGTCCATAATGTGCAAACCACCCTTGGGGGTAAAGGGGTTAGTGATCAATCTGAAGAATAGCTCATCAATACTGAAGTACCAAAAATCCCTTTAAACTTTTTTTGATTCTCTATGATAAAATGCTCTCAAATTGCTCATAAGATGAGAAACCAGAGAAAAAAAAAAATAAACAAATAGCCTTGTTATTCCTTCATGAGCATCCGCCATCTAAATATTAAACTTCACTGATGTCTATTCTGTATGAAATGTCTGTGAATCTCTGGTGTCTTTCTCTATTACACGTGAATGTACTGACATTAGGTAGAAAAAGCCAGCTCGAGAGAAAGCGGGCAGATAAAAGGTGGCTAAGTAACTGGTTAAAATCACATGAAAGTGGATCTCAATGTAAGAGGCAATTTTACAATTACGCTTATCTCATCATAGTACACTAAACATTTTTATAAAAGCGGACGAGGTCTCCAAGCAGTTGCCATGGTCAGAAGGCACTGACAACAGAGCTAGTGGCGGAAATAGCTGCGATATTTATACCCGTGATATGTACACTACAGAGATGCCATAATGTTCTCCAGATTCCATCAATCACATCAATATGCAGAATGCTGGGAGTTGTAGTTTTCCTTTTGTTGGTGCCAATGGCACCACTGGATTTGTAAGAGATTGTTGCATCTTGTATTTTTCTCTTCCTTGACATTATTTTTCATTTAATAAATAAAGCCGTACACATGAAAATAAGAAACTTTGTAATATATCTGATCAGAGAAATCTGCTTCCTGGATTGATCTTTCATTCTCAA
Organism: Ranitomeya imitator; assembly: GCF_032444005.1. Taxonomy (NCBI): domain Eukaryota; kingdom Metazoa; phylum Chordata; class Amphibia; order Anura; family Dendrobatidae; genus Ranitomeya; species Ranitomeya imitator. The sequence goes on along the minus strand of NC_091290.1, from coordinate 68,632,389 downwards.
TTTAAAAATAAAATGTGTACTAGGTGAAGACAGATCTTCCCATTACTAAGATAGGAGATGGCAGTTGGTGCTCATAAGACTCTATGGAGATCATTAATGATCATTAAACCTGTAATCTGATCAAAAAATACAATATAATACATACCGTATATACTCAAGTATAAACAGAGATTTTCAGCCCATTTTTTTGGGCTGAAAGTCCCTCTTTATACTCGAGTCATACCCGGGGGTCCGCAGGGGAGGGGGAGTGGGGGCTGTCTAGTTATACTAGATTCTTCCTGTATTGAGCGGTCACATGGTACCGCTCATTACAGTCATGAATATGCGGCTCCACCTCCCATAGAGGTGGAGCCGCATATTCATGACTGCAATGAGCGGTAACTGTGACCGCTCAATACAGGAAGAAGATGCAGCGGTGGAAGAAGCAGGGACTGCAGGGACCGCTCCGGGAGCAGGTAAGTATACGGGGAGGGGAGCGCTGCACGATATTTACCTGCTCCTCGTTCCGGTGCGGCTCCGTCTCCAGCATCCTCTTGCAGTGACACTCAGGTCAGAGGGTGCGGTGACGTAATGGTATGGAGCATTATATATGGCACAGCTTTATATGGAGCATTTATGGGGCATTAATGAACGGTATGGAGCATCTATTTTTATTTTTGAAATTCACCGGTAGCTGCTGCATTTCCAACCCTAGGCTTATACTCGAGTCAATAAGTTTTTCCAGTTTTTTGTGGCAAAGTTAGGGGGGTCGGCTTATACTCGGGTCGGCTTATACTCGAGTATATACGGTAATTAATAAAAATAAATTACTTTACGGCTGTGGTCAGAAGAATCTCCCATCCGAGAGAATCGGGGCGATTATACAAATGATACTGATCAAATTCTGATCAGCGTTTGATCTGAATGTCAGAGTAAGGTGACCTGAGTCTCTTGGATGAGAAAAAAATCGCAGCACACTGTGAGGAGAAGAAGGAGAACAAGATTTTTCCATCTTCTCCATTGACTGAGTCTGCATACATAGGACTGCACTCAGATGTCATCCGATTGCAGTGTGATATTTTCCCCGTACCCATAGACAGGAATGGCATCAGATGTCAAACTGAAATTGTAGCAGGCTGCAATATTTTTCACAAGCAGATTCTATCAGTCATCAGCACTGCTCCATAGATTAGCATTGGTCAGAGTGCTATCCAATAAAATATCAGATAGCACACATCCGATGTATACACTGCTGTGAGCGAGCCTGATTAATCACAAAAATTACACCTTTCAGAATCATGTTATGATCAGACTGTTGATTGTTTCTGGCTACTAATTAATTATGATTTACCTCTTTTCACAACCAGTTTCAATGTATTATTTTGAGTATATCTACTATTCTGTTGCAGGTACTTACTTAATACAACATATATATTACTTAACATCTAACTTTAACTAAAGGTTGTGTAATTTTTACCTCTCTTTTATTTTGTGATTTTTTTATTTGGTTTGGGTCACATTGTGTTTTTCTTTGCATTTTTGTATTTATTTTTCTGATTAATAAAGTAATTTATTGTGATCAGTTATGTGTGTGTTTTATTAGATGATAGGTTTAATGTTTGTTTGATTCTAATTAATTATGTTTACATATTACAGGGTTGATTATTGTAGGATTAATGATGAATAATAAACACCTGAAGAAGATGAAAGAAGGCTGTGGTCATGTTCACATGTAGCATAAATATTGAATTTTTTTTTCTCCTGGGGTTTTTGGGGCAAAAAATCTGCTGCTTTTAAAAATTCCAAGTAAATTGGTTATGCTTTCAGGAAAAGTGCCCTCTGTGCATTTATTGATGCTGTTTAACTTTACGTTTTGTTTAGTGCATTGTTTCTCTAGAGGCTTCTATAGAGAGTCTGGAAAAAAAACATGTAAAAACGCATCTAAATAATTTAGTTGAAAAAAAACACATAAAAAAAAGGTTTTTCAAATCTGAACCAGAAAAGCATCAAAAAAAGGGGAAAGTACATAAAAAAACAGGGCAAAATGCAATAAGCAAAGAAGATTTTTATTCCGTATTTTGGTATGGATATTTGTTGAAAACATGGGGTAACACGTAACACGGCTCCCCTTTTCAGCAACGCGATCGACATACACAGTCTGATCCTTAACGGATCGGTTTGGGGATGACCGAAGTTTATGGAGTTGGTACAAGTTCCGTTTGTCGAATTGGTCCATTGGCGTTACCATTTTGTTTGCCAGGTCTGTAGTGGATAGGGAAGTCCAGAGGTTGTAGGGCTAAACTCCACCGCAGCAATCTGGCGTTGTCTCCGGAGACCCGATTAAGCCAGACATGGGGATTATGGTCCATTAGAAGAAAAAACTGTCATCCATACAAATATGGTTGCAACTTTTTGAGTGCCCATACTACCGCCAGGCACTCCTTCTCGATGGCCGCATAGCTTACTTTACGGAGCAGTAGTTTCCAACTCAGGTAAGCTACCGGGTGCTCTTGGCCGTCTGGCCCGACTTGGCTCAGTACTGCCCCCAATCCAAACATAGAAGTGTGTGAACCAGGAAATGTTTAGTTGGATCAGGTGCGGCCAATACAGGGGTATTGGCGAGGGCGTCCTTTAGTTGGCGGAAGGCTTCCTCACACTCTGGGGTCCAGGTTACTTGGCGGGGTCGGTTCTTACGGGTCAGATCAGTGAGGGGCTTGGCTTTGCTGCTGTAATTGGGAACAAATTTCCTGTAATACCCCACTGTCCCTAGAAACGCCATGACCTGGGTTTTAGTGCATGGGGTGGGCCATTTGGCTATGGCCTCAATCTTGGCTGGTTCTGGTCGCTGTTTCCCACTTCCCACCCAATGCCCTAAATACTGAACCTCTGCTTTGCCCACGTGACACTTGTTTGGGTTCAGGGTGATTTTGGCCTTGTGGATCCTGTCCAATACTGTCTCTAAGTGGTCACAGGATATGTCTCAGCCAGAGGGGCAACCGAGAAGGCAGACAACATGGGCCCCAAGTCATTTCGCAGCAAGACGTCTGCAGGCAAATCCTCCATCAAGCCAACCTCAAAAAGGCCATCCCCGACTCCCCAGTTCAGGTGAATCCTGACAGTGGGCAGTCGATGTATAACTCCCCCTGCTACACGGACTGCCACTGTCCGGTACATCTTCTCTTGGTCCCAGACGAGATGAGGCTTCACCAGAGTCAAAGTTGCCCCGGAATCTCTTAGTCCCTGCATACGTTTCCCATTAACTCACACGACCTGTCGATGCTGTTGTCGATTATCTGCCTGGGCTGCCTGCATGGGGTCTACTTCATTAAGCACTTCCTCCTTCTCTTCCACCCCTTGGTTAGTCGTAGCCCCCAATGCCGGGTCAGCTTCGCCTTGGTAGCAGTGTACAGCAGCCTGGCTGAAGGTAGCTGTTCTTGCTTTTGGCCACTGGGTATGCTGAGTCCGGTTGGGACATTGTCTTTGCAGGTGGCCCATCTGACAGCAGGTGTGGCATCGTGCCCCAGGGGGACTTTGGTAGGCCGGGTTTCTAGCTGGTCCCCCTAAAATCTTCGGTGGTTTGGGGGCCTCCAGGTCCATGGGCAGACCTCTGGTGACCATCTTTGATCCGGGCAACTGAGGCCTCCTGGCATCATGATGTTCATCAGCCTGACGAGCGGCTTCCTCAAGAGTCGTTGGCCGTCTGTCCCGAAGCCATTCCTGTGTCTCGGGGGTTAGTCCATTAAAGAATCGCTCTAACAAGAAGAGCTGGAGGACGTCCTCCTTAGTGGTTGCTTGGCTCTCTTGTACCCACTGTAGCAGTGGCCGCCGTAATTTACAGGCCCATTCAGCGTGGGTATCGGTTACGCGTTTTATAAGTCCGCGGAACTTTTGGAGGTATGCCTCTGATGTCAGCGCATACCGGGCCAAGATCACTTCTTTGATCCGCTCAGAGTCCATACAGTCCTCATCAGGTACCGTGCGATAGGCGTCCACTGCCCGGCCTGTCAGCTTGCTGGCCAGAATCTGAACCCGTTCCTCCGGCTTTACTTGATAAAGGGCACACTGCCGCTCAAAGTCCTGCAGAAAGCCATCAATGTCTTCCTCTGCCTCCCCCCCAACTGTCGGAAGGCATTATACTGGATCTTTTTGTGGCTTACTGTTGAAGGTACCTGGTCGAAGGCCAGAGCTCCCCCTGCTCGCTGACTCTCCTCTCTCTGCTCTGCCATCTCCATCTTGGCCAGCTCCACTTTGGTTCACTCTGCCATCTCCATCTTGGCTAGCTCTATCCTGGTCCGCTTGGCCATCCTTTCCTTCAGATCAGTACGCACATCAGCCATCACCTCTCGTATGATCTCTACTGCAGGGTTTGGGCCATAGAACACCAGTCTGTTCTTTACCTCCCTCTGGAATTCAATCTCCTCCACGTTCACATTGGGGGCGCTGCACTGTCGTGTTCCATGATGGCTGCTATCAAATCCGCTTTTGTTTTGTTGCTGGCGATCAACCCTTGGGCTTCCACCAGATCTTTTAATGTAGCCCTCTTTAACTTCTGGTAATTGTTTTCCATTCATTCCTTTCCTCCTGTAGAAGTGGTATCATATCCCGCTGTCTGCCACCAGTGTAACGGGGTCTACCAAGCTGGGGTACCTTATTCAGTACCAACCCGTGTTTCTGGAGGTCCACTCTGCTTTGGCTGGAGTCTGAATGAAGGACGCTGGCTGGAATTGCTTGGTTACATGGGCGCATATAAAAGATCACTGCTTCTCCACGTATTTCCAGTCTGACAACACTTTACTCACAGGACACAGAATATATCACACAGATACAGAGGGCAGGCCAATAGAAAAGCGGCAGGCCAGACATACATTACAATAGCCACAGGTGGCCAGAGCCTGCCGATATTTACTGTGGGAATTACAAAGCTGGGGGGCGGACAAAAGGGGAATATCGTGTCCCCTCTGCCCAGGGGCGCAGCCTGTGGGCTGATGCATTAGGGACATGCATCTCACATGGAACCTATTATATATACATATAATTGCACAACATATTCTGGGTGCTGAGTGGTTCCGTACCACGTAATAGCGCTAAACAAGAGTGCCTAAATCCAAAGGAGCAGACAATCCAGCTAGTGTGGTGTGTGAAACTGCCTAAATACCGATAAATAAATAATGCAAGAAAGATTGCCGCGCTGAGAGGCACTTACAGGTGTACGTGTGGTCCTGTGAAGGGTAGACAGACTTGCGTGGTAATTTCCTCCCCACTGTCCACTAGTGTCATATGCGGGAGCATCCTCCCAAAGGCTGCAATACCCCGTGAGCACGCAGCGGTTAGCCTCGGCCGATGATGCCGCTGTCGGAGTAGCGTGGTGAGCGGGGGGCGTGGTTGAACGGTGATGTCACCTGTCCGTGTATGACCGACGTGTGTAGGGGCCAATCCCGATGCGTTTCGAGGGAAGCGTCCCTCTTTCTCAAGGTATGGCACCTACAATACCGTTGTTCACTTATCCACGCCTCTCCAACCATTCATTCTGACAGCAAATGACACACTGTGCTGGACAGCTCTGAACAAGCTTGATGTAATTTTACTGCTGCACTGCTGCATCTCAATACTGTTCCATGGATGTACTAGATCTGATAGATCTTAATGATTAAAACTCTTTTAGGTGTGTAAATGTATATGCGGATCCATATATATACAAATATATAGGTATATGCTACTTCCCAGTGTGCCTATTTTATTATTGAGAAAACCTAATACAACCCCTAGCTTAAAAAATCTAATCTTTATTAAATTTATAGATAAAACATTTAAATATTTAAATAACCCCATGAACCCCATGAACCCTCTTCTAAAACTTTAAAACGTGTAAAAAGTATTTAATTTATATTTATCTAATAAAACCTACTACACTATCCTTAATCTCTCAATGAAGCGTATAAGAAATAACTGTCAATTAAAATTATGAATTATAAATTATAAAAAGAGAAAGTTACCTGTCTATTACACACTTCATAAATCCTTAAAGGGCATACAGTTCTATTTCTTGATTCAGCCCCTTAGGGGCTACACTGTCTAATATCAAAATCCATTTGGATTCAATGCGAGACATACTCTTAATGTAGTCGCCCCCTCTCGGGTTTTTTTGGACAGTTTGAATTCCACAAAAAGAAATTCCTTCAATTGATCGCCCATGTTTATCTGCAAAGTGTCGCGAAAGGGGATATCCTACAAACCCCTTCAAAATGTGGTCCAGATGTTCTTTAATCCTATCTCTGAGTCGTCTTTTTGTGAGGTCCAAGTATATTTTATCACAGGGACACCTAATCATATATATAACTCCCATGGAATAACAACAGATACTATCCTCAAAGGTAAAAATAGTAAGAATCCCACAGAGGGGGGTCTCGCCTTCTGTGGCAATTGCCCATGCTGTATAGGTATCAAATGTCCAAAGGTATTGCAAGAGTCATTTTGGAACATGGACAAAACCAGAGAGTTCCATCTCTGGTTTAAAGAACATCTGGACAACATTTCGAAGGGATTTGTAGGACATCCCCTTTCGCGACACTTTGCAGATAAACATGGGCGATCAATTGAAGGCATTTCTTTTTGTGGAATTCAAACTGTCCCAAAAAACCCGAGAGGGGGGGGGGACTAAATTAAGAGTATGTCTTGCATTGAATCCAAATGGATTTTTATATTAGACAGTTTAGCCCCTAAGGGGCTGAATCAAGAAATAGAACTGTATGCCCTTTAAGGATTTATGAAGTGTGTAATAGACAGGTAACTGTCTCTTTTTATAATTTATAATTCATAATTTTAATTGACAGTTATTTCTAATACACTTCATTGAGAGATTAAGGATAGTGTAGTAGGTTTTATTAGATAGATATAAATTAAATACTTTTTACACATTTTTAAAGTTTTAGAAGAGGGTTCATGGGGTTATTTAAATATTTAAATGTTTTATGTATAAATTTAATAAAGATTAGATTTTTAAGCTAGGGGTTGTATTAGGTTTTCTCAGTAATAAAATAGGCACATTGGGAAGTAGCATATACCTATATATTTGTATATATATGGATCCGCACAGGTATACATTTACACACCTAAAAGAGTTTTAATCATTAAGATCTATCAGATCTAGTACATCCATGGAACAGTATTGAGATGCAGCAGTGCAGCGGTAAAATTACATCAAGCTTGTTCAGAGCTGTCCAGCACAGTGTGTCATTTGCTGTCAGAATGAATGGTTGGAGAGGCGTGGATAGGTATAAGTGAACAACGGTATTGTAGGTGCCCTACCTTGAGAAAGAGGGACGGCTCCCTTTGAAACGCATCAGGATTGTCCCCTACACACATCCGTCATACACGGACAGGTGACGTCACCATTCAACCACGCCCCCCGCTCACCACGCTACTCTGACAGTGGCGCCATCGGCCGAGGCTAACCGCTGTGCATCAGCAGCGTGCTCACTCAGCCTTTGGGAGGACGCTCCCGCATCTGACAATAGTGGACAGTGGGGAGGAAATTACCACGCAAGTCTGTCTACCCTTCACAGGACCACAAGTACACCTGTAAGTGCCTCTCAGTGCGGCAATCTTTCTTGCATTATTCATATGTGAATATGGCCTTAATTTTTTTAATGACCTGTGATAAAAAAAGACGAAAGCAAGTGGAGGTTTGAATTACTCATATTTGGGCTAATTTACATATTAGAGAATCAGATAAACAAAGAATGGCTAGTTATAATATAGAACCTTTGATTTTGATTTGCCTTTTTGTGTTTAGATAGGAGTAACGTGTGTCTTGATGACAGCTCTACCTTATATAGACTACAGTGTTTTGAGGAGACAAGTTTTCTAAAAGAGTCCAGGTTGTAGTGGCTTTAGAGCTGGGGGCAGTATTCAATTTCTTCTGATCTTCAACAGTAGGTCTAGTATATCTCATCTACTGTATTTCAGTTTCATGGCCAATCATTGAGGTTCTTTTCCTGAACCGTGACAATTTTTCTTGTGCTACTTCAGGACTCGTAAGACAGTAGATATGAAATTCATATTGACTGTGAAATTGTTACTTGAGATATGCAAGGTATTAGCAGCACTCTCTAGATGAGTGGTCCTTAAGATTTGTAACCTTTAGAGCCACATTCAGCTCTGAGAGAGGGTCACGAGTCACATTCAGCTTCAAGAGAGGTTTGCGAGCCACATTAGCTCTGAGAGAGGGTGGCGAGCCACATTCAGCTCCCAGAGTGGTTTGCGAGTCACATTCAGCTCCGATAGAGGGTCGTGTGCCACATTCAGCTCCGAGAGAGGGTTGCGAGTCACATTCATGTTCAGAGAGAGGGTCACGAGCCACATTTAGCTGCGAGAGAGGGTCACGATCCACATTCAGCTCCAAGAGAGGGTCGCGAGCCCCATTTAGCTCTGAGAGAGGTTTGTTAGCCACATGATCTCCGAGAGAGGGTCACGAGGCAATGATCCTTAATGTATTAATACCCCCTTGAGCCTCCATATATCAATAATGTCCCTTTGAGCTTCCAAGCTCTAATAATGTCACCTTTCTGCCTCTATATTTCATTAATGCCCCCTTGGTGTCTCTGTAGAAATCGCAGGAATGAGACAGGAGACAGATCAAGAGTTAAAGTATTTATTAAACAGGGAATGTACTCCACTCAGGGAGTGAGGGATTGTAGGGTGATCATAAGGAATGGGGCAGAACTAGGAGGTTATCAGGGTAGGATAGGGATGAACAGAAGTTCAGTAATAAAGATGTTAAACTTATCGGACTGCAGTCTTCTTCTGTGCAGCGTCTCTGGGTTCCAACGGTGGCACTGACAACAACGGCACATGATGTCTCGAGGTAGTCTGTGATGAGCGAGGATCCAACGGTGTCGCCAGCAACAGCGGCACGTGTCATCTAGCTGTACTCATTCTGGAGGCAGTCACTTTCCTGTGCCCACTTATGTCTGGCACGGTACTAAGTCCAACATAAGAGACTGCCGGAACGAGACTCCACTCTGTGGCGTACACTGGTCCTGGGTGAAAGGGCTTGGGCCTAGTCACCTGCCTCTCTCAGCGTCGCACACCCAGATGTCAAGTCTGCGTCTTCTCTAGTCGCAGAGGATGGTAGGGGCCTGTCGCCTAGTAGTTCATCAGTGGTGGGCTTATGTGAAGGAATACTGTTGGGTCAGGCTATATGCAGGCACGCTCTGCCCTGTCAGCAGACACTGCCCTAGACTCACCACTTGGCTTTCCCGCCCCAACTCTGCTCTATGCACATAGCTCTGGCACACTAATCCCCCAGCACTGCAGCTCCTTTCCTCCTGGACGGTAGCAGCACGGCTGGTCACAGGCCTTGTACTCTCAGATGGGGGAAGGGGCAGCCCAGCGCGCCGCTCACTGCTCTGCTCCACGCTGCTCTGCACCTGCATCTCACTGCTTGGCTTCATATGCTTTTCTCCCGCTTTGGCTCCGATGCTGTGCGCTCTCCTCAGGCTCACCCTGCCACCTCCTGTCAGCAAGAAACGCCGTCTCTTTCAGGCCTTCCTCCGGCAGCAGGGGAAGGTCCGCCTCCCTCAGGCTTTCCACCAGAAACAGAGGATGCAGCCCTTCCAGTTTCGTACATATCTCAATGCCAATATCTCAATATATTACTTAATGCCAATTTTGTGCACCTCTAAAATAATGTTTACAATTATTGTTCTTACATAACCCCTCTATGGCTGTGCCATTAAAAAAATATACTGAAACTCGTGTCACACCAATTTCACCATTCAGCATTGGCACAGTGCCTGACTTCCTTCCCACAATTCTGGCACAGGTAGATCATTGGCCTTGACTTCCCAGAAAAAGTGGTGGTGCAGGGAGCCTATCACTCTCTGGTCTGCCACAGTTTTCATGTATATCTGCATCCTGAGGTCTTGGATACAGTTGTAAGCGATGTCTGACTGGGAATCCAGGTCTCTGAAACCATACATTCCATTGCAAATTATCTAAGTCTATGAAATTGCCCCCATATGCAATGCAGACATGTTTCTAAGAGGCTGTTACAATACCAGAAAGTAGTGGTTTTCTGTTGTGAATTCCGCTCTTGGGCTCCCTCCGGTGGTTGTAATTGGCATTTTTGTGAGTTCTGCTCTTTGGCTCCCTCCTGTGGTTTTGAGTGGTATGGCTGCTTCTTGGATTTAGCTTCAGCAGCTGTTTTCACTGATCGTCTTTCTGGCTCGGCTACATTAGTCTGGCCTTATCCCTCATTCAATGCCAGTTGTCAATTGTTCCTGCCTGGAGTCATTGCTCTTAGGACTTTCCTGACACTCTGACCAGTTCATCAAAGCTAAGTCCTTGCTTGTCCTTTTGCGGTTCTCTTGTTGTGTACTTTGTTGTTCAGCACTTTCTTTGTTTTTGTTCATTTGTCCAGCTTTTCAGTATGGATCTATTCAGTTAAGCTGGAAGCTCTGGGCAGCAGAGTTTGCCCTCCACACCTTTAGTCAGGTGTGGAGATTTTTGCATTTCTCTGCGGTGGACTTTTTCTAGTTTTTTTTACTGACCGCACAGCGTTCTGTTCTGTACTATTTCTATTTAGCTAGAAGTGGCCTCCTGTGCTAAATCTTGTTTCATACTACGTATGTCATTTCCTTCTCCTCTCACAGTCATTATTTGTGGGGGGCTAATCTATCCTTTGGGGATTTTCTCTTAGGCAAGATAGTTTTCCTGCTTCTATCTTTAGGGGTAGTTAGCTCTTAGGCTGTGACGAGATGCCTAGCCGAGTTAGGAGCATTCCACGGCTGCTTCTAGTGTTGTGTTGAGCTTAGGGACTGCGGTCAGTATAGTTGCCACCTGCTCAGAGCTAGACGCATATCGCTCCCTAATCACCAGATCATAACAGTTTTCTTTTGGAACATCGACACTAAAGTTTGTTGTCATCACAGGAAAGCTATATTGAATCTCTGAATATATGTTCATTCCTAGCCTAACCGTATTCGTCAGACCAATATATATATTTCCATAATAAATCATAAGTAACATGTTATCCTTGGTCTAAGTGATGCACAGTATAACATGCAAGGGTGTAACTACAATAGGTGCAGGGGTTGCAATCGCACCTGGGCCCTGGAGCCTAGGGGACCCTAAAAGTCCCTATGGCTTAAAGAAAAATACTATTGCTATTAAAGATGTAAAATATTTGGGGGCCCCATTGGCGCTTTCGCATCGGGGCTCATGAGTTTCAAGTTATGCCACTGACAACATGTTATTGCTGTTTAAGGGTATTGATTGCAAAAGCCTTAACAACCCCATTATATCACTGCATAAAATCGCAAGATCCAGGTTAGTTGATAATGATGTGATCTTAATTCTTTATTCCGTAGGCAGCTAATTCTTCATAAAGCAGCCAGGTAATGTAATATTGTTGTGTACTTACATAAGCCATGTTAGTGTTCTTTTAACTTCTATTGTCACTGGTTCAAGACTCGAGCAACTTACTCTCCTACCCAACACTATAGCGACTGCTCACAAGGCGCTACAGAACATACACCTCTCCTTCATTTGACCTTTCCTAGCTGATAAAGCAGCTTTATTCTTCCCTACACAATGACTGCTTACAGTTTTTACTCCTAGGTATAAATATGAAACATGCACATATACAGGAAGCAGTGATTGAATTTCTAAAAACCCGCAACACTTTCCTTGCACGGCAAATAAAAGCTTACAAAGCAATGAAAAGTGGAAAGAAAGCAAAATGAAGAAAGAACTCTTCTCTGTCAGGGTTCATAACATGAAAAAAACCCTACTTGGAGACTCAATGACATCTATTCTCACTTAAAAGGTTCATGCGAGCTCCGCAGCTCTAGGTGATAGTGAGTCATCGAGCCCATGCCGGAAACACAGTGGCGACTGGCAAAGTTTGATGAAGTTCTAAAATGTAAGATAATAATTATATTTTTCGCCTGTCGGTGCAGAAGCCGTTGTTACAACCGGTTACTGACAGGCTCCTAATGTTAAACAGATATGCAACCTCTAATAATACACAGTAATACGTTATCACAGGCCATATTATTATTATCGCTTGTAGTAGTAGCATTTTTATTAAATTGAGTGTAGCATTAAATTATTTAGGTTTTCTTAGGAAATTAACAAAAGCATTGGTATAAAGACTACATTTAACGGAATTTGTCAGTAGAGTTTTGCCGTGTAATCAGAAAGCAGTACGATAAAAGGGCTCATATCCTGATTCTGATGATGTGTCATTTGCTGGTCTGCTTGCTGTCATTTTGACGCAATCACAGTTTTCTCTTCTACAAATCTAGCAGTGCTTAGAATGCTGAGCTCTGTATAACCCCGCACACTACTGATTTACTGATTGACAGCCTTCTGTGTACACTATACATAGGCAGAAAGCTGTTAATCAGTGGTGGTGGCACAGCAGTTGACTAGGAGGCACAAGAAATCTAGTCCTTTAGCGATAATATAATAAATTATTTTATTGAAACAACCACAGAAATCACAGTAAGTGACACATCACTGAAATCAGGGTCTCTGCCACTACATCATGCTGCTCTTAGAATACATTGTGTTGTGAATTCTGTGGCTGAGTTCACTTCTGTGGTCACAAGTGGTATTGCAGTCTCTGGGCTTCCTCCCTCAGGTGTTTTGGTGAGCTCGTTGGCTGCCTTGCTATTTAGCTCCACCTGAGTCTGTCTTCCTTGCTCCTTGTCAATGTTCCAGTGTTGGATCTGAGCTACTGCATCTTTCCTTGGGCCTGCTGCTCTGCTAGATAAGTGCTTCTAGTTTGTTTTCTGTTTTTCTCTGTCCAGCTTGCTATTAACTTTTGCTGGAAGCTCTGAGAAGCAAAGGGGTGCACCGCCGTGCTGTTAGTTCGGCACGGTGGGTCTTTTTTGCCCCTTTGCGTGGTTTTCGTTTTAGGGTTTTCTGTAGACTGCATAGTTCTCTTTGCTATCCTCGCTCTGTCTAGAATATCGGGCCTCACTTTGCTGAATCTATTTCATTCCTACGTTTGTCTTTTCATCTTGCTAACAGTCATTATATGTGGGGGGCTGCCTATTCCTTTGGGGTATTTCTCTGAGGTAAGTCAGGCTTGTATTTCTATCTTCAGGCTAGTCAGCTCCTCAGGCAGTGCCGAGTTGCATAGGTAGTTGATAGGCGCAATCCACTGCTGCTATTAGTTGTGTGAGGATAGATCAGGTACTGCAGTCTACAGAGATTCCACGTCTCAGAGCTCGTCCTATTGTTTTTGGTTATTGCCAGATCTCTGTATGTGCGCTGATTACTGCACGCTGTGTTGCCTGATTGCCAGCCATAACAGTACAAGGAGCCCTCCAATGATTTCCAATAGAGGAAAAAAGAAATCCTGACATCATTTTTTTTTCTTAGCTCTGTCTTCAGTCTTTTTTTTCCCCTAGACATTAGAGTGCTTCAGGACACAGCTGTGGACATGGATATTCAGGCTCTGTGCTCCTCAATGGATAATCTCGTTGTAAATGTACAAAAGATTCAAGATACTATTGATCAGAAATCGATGCTAGAACCAAGAATTCCGATTCCTGATTTGTTTTTTGGTGACAGAACTAAGTTCCTGAGCTTCAGAAATAATTGTAAGCTATTTTTGGCCTTGAAACCTCATTCTTCTGGTAATCCTATTCAACAGGTTTTGATTATTATTTCTTTTTTGCGCGGCGACCCACAGGACTGGGCGTTTTCTCTTGCACCAGGAGATTCTGCATTGAGTAATGTTGATGCATTTTTCCAGGCGCTGGGATTGCTTTACAATGAGCCTAATTCAGTGGATCAAGCTGAGAAAAATCTGCTGGCTTTATGCCAGGGTCAGGATGATGTAGAAGTATATTGTCAGAAATTTAGGAAATGGTCAGTACTCACTCTGTGGAATGAATCTGCACTAGCGGCTTTGTTCAGAAAGGGTCTCTCTGAAGCTCTTAAGGATGTAATGGTGGGATTTCCTATGCCTGCTGGTTTGAATGAGTCTATGTCCTTGGCCATTCAGATCGGTCGTCGCTTGCGCGAGCGTAAATCTGTGCACCATCTGGCGGTATTGTCTGAGAGTAAGCCTGAGCCTATGCAGTGCGACAGGACTATGACTAAAGTAGAACGGCACGAACACAGACGTCTGAACAGACTGTGTTTCTATTGTGGTGATTCTACTCATGCTATTTCTAATTGTCCTAAACGCACTAGGCGATTCGATAGCTCTGCCGTTATTGGTACTGTACAGTCCAAATTCCTTTTGTCCATTACCTTAATGTGCTCTTTGTCATCATATTCTGTCATGGCGTTTGTGGATTCAGGCGCTGCCCTGAATCTGATGGATTTGGATTATGCTAAACGTTGTGGATTTTTCTTGGAGCCTTTGCGGTGTCCTATTCCGTTGAGAGGAATTGATGCTACACCTTTGGCCAAGAATAAGCCTCAGTACTGGGCCCAGCTGACCATGTGCATGGCTCCTGCACATCAGGAAGTTATTCGCTTTTTGGTACTGCATAATTTGCATGATGTGGTCGTGTTGGGGTTGCCATGGCTACAAACCCATAATCCAGTATTGGATTGGAACTCTATGTCGGTAACCAGCTGGGGTTGTCAGGGAGTACATGGTGATGTTCCATTTTTGTCTATTTCGTCATCCATTCCTTCTGACATCCCAGAGTTCTTGTCGGACTTTCAGGATGTATTTGAAGAGTCCAAGTCTGATGCCCTACCTCCGCATAGGAATTGTGATTGTGCTATCGATTTGATTCCTGGTAGTAAATTCCCTAAGGGTCGTTTATTTAATTTGTCCGTACCTGAACACACCGCTATGAGCAGTTATGTGAAGGAGTCCCTGGAGAAGGGACATATTCGCCCATCGTCGTCACCATTGGGAGCAGGGTTCTTTTTTGTAGCCAAGAAGGATGGTTCGCTAAGACCGTGTATTGATTACCGCCTTCTTAATAAGATCACTGTTAAGTTTCAGTATCCCTTGCCATTGATTTCTGACTTGTTTGCTCGGATTAAGGGGGCTAGTTGGTTTACTAAGATTGATCTTCGTGGTGCGTATAATCTGGTGAGAATCAGGCAGGGAAATGAATGGAAAACGGCATTTAATACGCCCGAGGGTCATTTTGAGTATCTGGTGATGCCGTTCGGACTTGCCAATGCTCCATCTGTTTTTCAGTCTTTTATGCATGACATTTTCCGTGAGTATCTGGATAAATTCTTGATTGTTTACTTGGATGACATTTTGATCTTCTCAGATGATTGGGAGTCTCATGTGAAGCAAGTCAGAATGGTTTTCCAGGTACTGCGTGCTAATTCCTTGTTCGTGAAGGGATCAAAGTGTCTCTTCGGTGTGCAGAAAGTTTCATTTTTGGGGTTCATCTTTTCCCCTTCTACTATCGAGATGGATCCGGTTAAGGTTCAGGCCATCCAGGATTGGACTCAGCCGACATCTCTAAAAAGTCTGCAGAAATTCCTGGGCTTTGCTAATTTTTATCGTCGCTTCATCTGTAATTTTTCTAGCATTGCCAGACCATTGACCGATTTGACCAAGAAGGGTGCTGATTTGGTTAATTGGTCTTCTGCTGCCGTGGAAGCTTTTCAGGAGTTGAAGCGTCGTTTTTGCTGTGCCCCTGTGTTGTGTCAACCTGATGTTTCTCTTCCGTTCCAGGTCGAGGTTGATGCTTCTGAGATTGGTGCAGGGGCGGTTTTGTCACAGAGAGGTTCTGGTTGCTCAGTGTTCAAACCATGTGCTTTCTTTTCCAGGAAATTTTCTGCTGCTGAGCGTAATTATGATGTGGGCAACCGAGAGTTGCTGGCCATGAAGTGGGCATTCGAGGAGTGGCGTCATTGGCTTGAGGGTGCTAAGCATCGCGTGGTGGTTTTGACTGATCATAAGAACCTTACTTATCTTGAGTCTGCCAAGCGCTTGAATCCTAGACAGGCCCGTTGGTCGTTATTTTTTGCTCGTTTTGATTTTGTGATTTCATACCTTCCGGGCTCTAAAAATGTGAAGGCGGATGCTCTGTCTAGGAGTTTTGTGCCCGACTCTCCGGGGTTATCTGAGCCGGCGAGTATCCTCAAGGAAGGAGTCATTGTGTCTGCCATCTCCCCTGATTTGCGGAGAGTGTTGCAGAAATTTCAGGCTAATAAACCTGATCGTTGTCCGGCCGAGAAACTGTTCGTCCCTGATAGGTGGACTAGTAAAGTTATCTCTGAACTTCATTGTTCGGTGCTGGCCGGTCATCCAGGAATCTTTGGTACCAGGGAGTTGGTTGCTAGATCCTTCTGGTGGCCATCTCTGTCACGGGATGTGCGTGCTTTTGTGCAGTCCTGTGGAATTTGTGCTAGGGCTAAGCCCTGCTGTTCACGTGCCAGTGGGTTGCTTTTGCCCTTGCCGGTCCCGAAGAGGCCTTGGACACATATTTCGATGGATTTCATTTCTGACCTTCCCGTTTCTCAAAAGATGTCGGTCATTTGGGTGGTCTGTGATCGCTTTTCTAAAATGGTCCATCTGGTGCCCTTGGTTAAATTGCCTTCCTCCTCTGATTTGGTGCCTTTGTTCTTCCAGCATGTGGTTCGTTTACATGGCATTCCTGAGAATATTGTTTCTGACAGAGGTTCCCAGTTTGTCTCGAGGTTCTGGCGGGCCTTTTGTGGTAGGATGGGCATTGACCTATCTTTTTCCTCGGCCTTCCATCCTCAGACTAATGGCCAGACCGAACGAACCAATCAGACCTTGGAAACATATCTGAGATGTTTTGTTTCCGCTGACCAGGATGATTGGGTGTCATTTTTGCCGTTGGCTGAGTTCGCCCTTAATAATCGGGCCAGCTCGGCTACCTTGGTCTCTCCATTTTTCTGCAATTCTGGGTTCCATCCTCGTTTCTCTTCAGGACAGGTTGAGTCTTCGGACTGTCCTGGTGTGGATTATGTGGTGGACAGGTTGCAGCAGATCTGGACTCAGGTAGTGGACAATTTGACCTTGTCCCAGGAGAAGGCTCAGCTTTTCGCTAATCGCAGACGCCGTGTGGGACCCCGACTTCGTGTTGGGCATCTGGTTTGGTTATCTTCTCGTCATATTCCTATGAAGGTTTCCTCTCCTAAATTTAAACCTCGTTTTATTGGTCCATATAGGATTTCTGAGATTCTCAATCCGGTGTCTTTTCGTCTGACCCTCCCAGACTCCTTTTCCATACATAATGTATTCCATAGGTCGTTGTTGAGGAGATACGTGGCACCTATGGTTCCATCTGTGGAGCCTCCTGCCCCTGTTTTGGTGGAGGGGGAATTGGAGTATATTGTGGAGAAGATTTTGGATTCTCGTGTCTCTAGACGGAAACTCCAGTATCTGGTCAAATGGAAGGGTTATGCTCAGGAAGATAATTCCTGGGTTTTTGCCTCTGATGTCCATGCCCCAGATCTTGTTCGTGCCTTTCATGTGGCTCATCCTGGTCGGCCTGGGGGTTCTGGTGAGGGTTCGGTGACCCCTCCTCAAGGGGGGGGTACTGTTGTGAATTCTGTGGCTGAGTTCACTTCTGTGGTCACAAGTGGTATTGCAGTCTCTGGGCTTCCTCCCTCAGGTGTTTTGGTGAGCTCGTTGGCTGCCTTGCTATTTAGCTCCACCTGAGTCTGTCTTCCTTGCTCCTTGTCAATGTTCCAGTGTTGGATCTGAGCTACTGCATCTTTCCTTGGGCCTGCTGCTCTGCTAGATAAGTGCTTTTAGTTTGTTTACTGTTTTTTCTGTCCAGCTTGCTATTAACTTTTGCTGGAAGCTCTGAGAAGCAAAGGGGTGCACCGCCGTGCTGTTAGTTCGGCACGGTGGGTCTTTTTTGCCCCTTTGCGTGGTTTTCGTTTTAGGGTTTTTTGTAGACTGCATAGTTCTCTTTGCTATCCTCGCTCTGTCTAGAATATCGGGCCTCACTTTGCTGAATCTATTTCATTCCTACGTTTGTCTTTTCATCTTGCTAACAGTCATTATATGTGGGGGGCTGCCTATTCCTTTGGGGTATTTCTCTGAGGTAAGTCAGGCTTGTATTTCTATCTTCAGGCTAGTCAGCTCCTCAGGCAGTGCCGAGTTGCATAGGTAGTTGATAGGCGCAATCCACTGCTGCTATTAGTTGTGTGAGGATGGATCAGGTACTGCAGTCTACAGAGATTCCACGTCTCAGAGCTCGTCCTATTGTTTTTGGTTATTGCCAGATCTCTGTATGTGCGCTGATTACTGCACGCTGTGTTGCCTGATTGCCAGCCATAACAACATTGCAAAAACCTGCTGACAGATTACCTTTCATTATCAAGCAAATCTATCCCTATTTATTAATGTGAAATACATATGCTGTCTATTGGTTTAAGGGAAAACAAAAACGAAAGCCAGAAATCTACTCTCATAAGCATTAAATTCCTGCACTTTAATTATGAACCACCTAAAACATATATATTAACCCTTTTATCCTACCAGCCTGTTTTCACCTTCATGGCAAGGCCAAATTTTACAATTCTGACCAGTGTCACATTATGAGGTAATAACTCTGGAACGCTTCAACGGATCCCACTGATTCTGAGATTTGTTTTTTGAGACATATTGTATTTCATGAAATTGGTACCATTTATTCAATATTACTTGCGTTTATTTGTGAAAAATACAGAAATTTGGCGAAAATTTTGAAAATTTTGCAATTTTTAAACTTATAATTTTTATGTCCTTAAATCAGAGAGATATGTCGCACCAAATAGTTAATAAATAAAATTTCCCAAATGTCGACTTTACATCAGCACAATATTTGAAACATAATTTTTCTTTGTTAGGGCGTTACAAAGGTTAAAAGTTGACCAGTGATTCTTCATTTTTCCCACAAAATTTGCAAAACCATTTTTTAGGGACCACATTACATTTGAACTGATTTTGAGGGGTATATATGACAAAAAAATACCCAAAAGCAACACCATTCTAAAAAACAAGGTGCTCAAAACCACATTCAAAAAGTTTATTAACCCTTCAGGTGCTGCACAGGAATTCATGGAATGTGGAAGGAAAAAAAAAAGGAACATTTAACTTTTTTTCTCAAAAATTTTACTTTAGAGCAAAAATGTGTTATTTTCTCAAAGGTAATAGGAGAAAGTGGACCCAAAAAATGAGTTGTGCCATTTTTTCTGAGCATTCCGATACCCCATACACTACCGTTCAAAAGTTTAGGGTCACTTAGAAGTTTCCTTATTTTTTAAAGAAAAGCACAGTTTTTTCCAATGAAGCTAACATTAAATGATTCATAAATGCACTCTATACACTGTTAATGTGGTAAATAACTATTCTAGCTGCAAAAATCTGGTTTGTAATGCAATATCTTCATAGGTGTATAGAGGCCCATTTCCAACAACCATCACTCCAGTGTTCTTATGGTACTTTTTTGTTTGCTAACTGTGTAAGAAGGCTAATGGATTGTTAGAATACCTTAAAAACCCTTGTGCAAGTATGTTAGCACAGCTGAAAACAGTTTGGCTGATTAGAGAACCTATAAACGTGACCTTCCTTTGAGCTAGTTGAGAATCTAGAGCATTACATTTGTTGGTTCCATTAAATTGTCAAAATGGCCAGAAAAAGAACTTTCATGTGAAACGGAACAGTCTATTCTAGTTCTTAGAAATAAAGGCTATTCCATGCAAGAAATTGCCAAGAAACTGAAGATTTCCTACAATGGTGTGTTTACTACTCCCTTCACAGGAGAGCACAAACAGGCTCTAACCAGAGTAGAAAGAGAAGTGGGACACCCCGCTGCACAACTGAGCAACAAGACAAGTATATTAGAGTCTGTAGAAATCGACGCCTCACAGGTCCACAACTGGCAGCTTCATTAAATATTACACGCAAAACGCCAGTGTCAAAGTCTACAGTGAAGAGGCGACTCCGGGATGCTGGCCTTCGGGGCAGAGTGGCAAAGAAGAAGCTATATCTGAGACTGGCTAATAAAAGGAAAAGATTAATATAGGCAAAAGAACACAGACATTTGACAGAGGAAGATTGGAAAAAAGTGTTATGGACAGACGAATTCAAGTTTGAGGTGTTTGGATCACACAGAAGAACATTTGTCAGGCACAGACTGTTAGGGCTAGCGGAACACACCAAGTAATAGAGAGATTGATACGAGGTTTCGTTCGCAGCCAAGGGTCCATTGTGCAGAGTGTTATGACCTGGTGGTTAGGAGCACCCGACCTGATAGTTAAACTCATACAGGACGAGCTCTGGGATGTGGGAGCTCTGCTGACCGCAAGCCCTAATCCTATCACACACACTAAAAATAGCCGTGGAGCGCTCCTGACGCTCCCTAGGCGCCTCGTCACAGCCTCAGAGCTAGCTAGCCCTAGAGATAGAAAATAAAGCCTACCTTGCCTCAGAGAAATTCCCCAAAGGAATAGGCAGCCCCCCACATATAATGACTGTGAGTAAAGATGAAAGTCACAAACGCAGAAATGAAATAGGTTTCAGCAAATGGAGGCCAGACTTACTAAATAGACAGAGGATAGGAAAGGAATCTTTGCGGTCAGCACAAAAACCTACAAAAGACCACGCAGAGTGTGCAAAAGGGTCCTCCGCGGTGCGGGGTGCCACTCTGCATCCCAGAGCTTCCAGCTAGCAAGACAAAATCAGGATAACCAGCTGGACAAAGAAACAATGAGCAAAAATAACAATAAGGAACTTAGCTTCTGCAGTAGAAGACAGGTCACCAGGCAGATCCAGGAGCGAACTGAACCAATGCTAAAACATTGACTGCTGGCATGGAGTAACGATCTGAGTGGAGTTAAATAGAGAAGCCAACCAAAGGATAAACCACGTCACCTGTGTAAGGAACCTCAGAAGCAGCAGCTTCACTCATAGCCACCAGAGGGAGCCCATAGACAGAACTCGCCGAAGTACCATTCATGACCACAGGAGGGAGTTCGACAACAGAATTCACAACAGCAGAGATACCTGCTGCAAAGTAATGGTGGATGGACACTGAGCTCTCACGTAGTTAAACTTCACCACGTGTGAAATGAAAGCGAGCTCTGTTGCCTCACAGAGTCGCGTTGTACACAGAGAATAATTACGCTAACTAGGGTTGTGCTTGCTGATCTGATGTTAAGCTGTCTCTGTTACCTTATGCCTATGCATCAATTATGAGGGCTGTTACCAGAGGTGTTGTTAATTTTTGGTTTCTGAGGCTGGTAATTCTATTGAACTTATCCTCTGCAGCAGAGGTCATTCTTGGTTGAATGAGCAAAGAAAAGGTGGCACTCACCATCTGTATCAAAAATTCTTTATTGCAAGTCCTCAAAATTCTTGGCTGCGCCAGACATAACTGTTCAACAGTAAAAGGAAGAATAATGTACAACGAGTCCTGTAACTCAATAGATAGCGATGGTCTCACACCCACAAAAGAAGCTAGATTCCTTAATAGACACTTTGGAGGCTGCATTCATGGTGTAGGAAGCCAATAGACTTGATCGATATATTCAAGGATGAAATGGTGAACTAGAGAACAGAAAATGCAGGTATCTGGCTACTGAGAAAAGGCAAGGAAGGAGAGATTGTCCCAGAAAAAGAAAGTGTGGAAATTTCCACCAGGTACCTATCTTGTTATGTTTGCTAATGACAGGTGTTATGAAAGCAATCCAGAAACACAGTGTGCTTAGCGATCAGAGCGCACACAGTGATCTGACAAATACCCAAAAATACAAGAACAAGCTCTGAGACGTGGAAACTCTGTAGACTGCACACCTGATCCTATCCTAAACACAACTAAAAGCGGCTGTGGATTGCGCCTAACAACTACCTAGGCAACTCGGCACAGCCTAAGAAACTAGCTAGCCTGAAGATAGAAAAATAGGCCTGACTTGCCCCAGAGAAATTCCCCAAAGGAAAAGGCAGCCCCCCACATATAATGACTGTGAGTAAGATGAAAAGACAAAACGTAGGGATGAAATAGATTCAGCAAAGTGGGGCCCGATATTCTAGGACAGAGCGAGGACAGTAAAGCGAACTTTGCAGTCTACAAAAAACCCTAAAGCAAAACCACGCAAAGGGGGCAAAAAAAAACCCACCGTGCCGAACTAACGGCACGGCGGTACACCCTTTGCGTCTCAGAGCTTCCAGCAAAACAAAAGACAAGCTGGACAGAAAAAAAGCAACAAAAAAAGCAAAAAGCACTTAGCTATACAGAGCAGCAGGTCACAGGAACAATCAGGAGAAGCTCAAATCCAACACTGAAACATTGACAAGGAGCAAGGATAGCAGCATCAGGCGGAGTTAAGTAATGAAGCAGTTAACGAGCTCACCAGAACACCTGAGGGAGGAAGCTCAGAAGCTGCAGTACCACTTGTGACCACAGGAGTGAATTCAGCCACAGAATTCACAACAGTACCCCCCCCTTGAGAAGGGGTCACCGAACCCTCACCAGAGCCCCCAGGCCGACCAGGATGAGCCGCATGAAAGGCACGAACAAGATCGGAAGCATGAACATCAGAAGCAAAAACCCAGGAATTATCTTCCTGAGCATAACCCTTCCATTTAACCAGATACTGGAGTTTCCGTCTAGAAACACGAGAATCCAAAATCTTCTCCACAATATACTCCAATTACCCCTCCACCAAAACCGGGGCAGGAGGCTCAACAGATGGAACCATAGGTGCCACGTATCTCCGCAACAACGACCTATGGAATACATTATGTATGGAAAAGGAGTCTGGGAGGGTCAAACGAAAACACACAGGATTGAGAACCTCAGAAATCCTATACGGACCAATAAAACGAGGTTTAAATTTAGGAGAGGAAACCTTCATAGGAATATGACGAGAAGATAACCAAACCAGATCCCCAACACGAAGTCGGGGACCCACACGGCGTCTGCGATTAGCGAAAAGTTGAGCTTTCTCCTGGGACAAGATCAAATTGTCCACTACCTGAGTCCAGATCTGCTGCAACCTATCCACCACAGAATCCACACCAGGACAGTCCGAAGACTCAACCTGTCCTGAAGAGAAACGAGGATGGAACCCAGAATTGCAAAAAAATGGAGAAACCAAGGTAGCCGAGCTGGCCCGATTATTAAGGGCGAACTCAGCCAACGGCAAAATAGACACCCAATCATCCTGGTCTGCAGAAACAAAACATCTCAGATATGTTTCCAAGGTCTGATTGGTTCGTTCGGTCTGGCCATTAGTCTGAGGATGGAAAGCCGAGGAAAAGGATAGGTCAATGCCCATCCTACTACAAAAGGCTCGCCAAAACCTTGAAACAAACTGGAAACCTCTGTCAGAAACAATATTCTCAGGAATGCCATGCAACCGAACCACATGCTGAAAGAACAAAGGTACCAAATCAGAGGAGGAAGGCAATTTAGCCAAGGGCACCAGATGGACCATTTTAGAAAAGCGATCACAGACCACCCAAATGACTGACATCTTTTGAGAAACGGGAAGGTCAGAAATGAAATCCATCGAAATATGTGTCCAAGGCCTCTTTGGGACCGGCAAGGGCAAAAGCAACCCACTGGCACGAGAACAGCAGGGCTTAGCCCTAGCACAAATCCCACAGGACTGCACAAAAGTACGTACATCCCGTGACAGAGATGGCCACCAGAAGGATCTAGCCACTAACTCTCTGGTACCAAAGATTCCAGGATGACCAGCCAACACCGAACAATGAAGTTCAGAGATAAGTTTATTAGTCCACCTATCAGGGACGAACAGTTTCTCTGCTGGACAACGATCAGGTTTATTCGCCTGAAATTTTTGCAGCACCCGCCGCAAATCAGGGGAGATGGCAGACACAATGACTCCTTCCTTGAGGATACCCGCTGGCTCAGATAAACCCGGAGAGTCGGGCACAAAACTCCTAGACAGAGCATCCGCCTTCACATCTTTAGAGCCCGAAAGGTACGAAATCACAAAGTCGAAGCGGGCAAAAAATAACGACCAACGGGCCTGTCTAGGATTCAAGCGCTTGGCAGACTCGAGATAAGTCAAGTTCTTATGATCAGTCAATACCACCACGCGATGCTTAGCTCCTTCAAGCCAATGACGCCACTCCTCGAATGCCCACTTCATGGCCAGCAACTCTCGATTGCCCACATCATAATTACGCTCAGCGGGCGAAAACTTCCTGGAAAAGAAAGCACATGGTTTCATCACTGAGCAATCAGAACCTCTCTGTGACAAAACCGCCCCTGCTCCAATCTCAGAAGCATCAACCTCGACCTGGAACGGAAGAGAAACATCTGGCTGACACAACACAGGGGCAGAACAAAAACGACGCTTCAACTCCTGAAAAGCTTCCACAGCAGCAGAAGACCAATTAACCAAATCAGCACCCTTCTTGGTCAAATCGGTCAATGGTTTGGCAATGCTAGAAAAATTACAGATGAAGCGACGATAAAAATTAGCAAAGCCCAGGAACTTTTGCAGACTTTTCAGAGATGTCGGCTGAATCCAATCCTGGATGGCTTGGACCTTAACTGGATCCATCTCGATAGTAGAAGGGGTAAAGATGAACCCCAAAAATGAAACTTTCTGCACACCGAAGAGACACTTTGATCCCTTCACAAACAAAGAGTTAGCACGCAGGACCTGAAAAACCATTCTGACCTGCTTCACATGAGACTCCCAATCATCTGAGAAGATCAAAATGTCATCCAAGTAAACAATCAGGAATTTATCCAGATACTCACGGAAGATGTCATGCATAAAAGACTGAAACACAGATGGAGCATTGGCAAGTCCGAACGGCATCACTAGATACTCAAAATGACCCTCGGGCGTATTGAATGCAGTTTTCCATTCATCTCCTTGCCTGATTCTCACCAGATTATACGCACCACGAAGATCTATCTTAGTGAACCAACTAGCCCCCTTAATCCGAGCAAACAAGTCAGATAACAATGGCAAGGGATACTGAAATTTAACAGTGATCTTATTAAGAAGGCGGTAATCAATACACGGTCTCAGCGAACCATCCTTCTTGGCTACAAAGAAGAACCCTGCTCCCAGTGGTGATGACGATGGGCGAATATGTCCCTTCTCCAGGGATTCCTTCACATAACTGCGCATAGCGGCGTGTTCGGGCACGGATAAATTAAATAATCGACCTTTAGGGAATTTACTACCAGGAATCAAATTGATAGCACAATCACAATCCCTATGCGGAGGTAGAGCATCGGTCTTGGGCTCTTCAAATACATCCTGATAATCAGACAAGAACTCTGGGACCTCAGAAGGGGTGGATGACGAAATCGACAAAAATGGAACATCACCATGTACCCCCTGACAACCCCAGCTGGATACCGACATGGAATTCCAATCCAATACTGGATTATGGGTTTGTAGCCATGGCAACCCCAACACGACCACATCATGCAGATTATGCAACACCAGAAAGCGAATAACTTCCTGATGTGCAGGAGCCATGCACATGGTCAGCTGGGCCCAGTATTGAGGTTTATTCTTGGCCAAAGGTGTAGCATCAATTCCTCTCAATGGAATAGGACACCGCAAAGGCTCCAAGAAAAACCCACAACGTTTAGCATAATCCAAATCCATCAGATTCAGGGCAGCGCCCGAATCCACAAACGCCATGACAGAAAACGACGACAAAGAGCATATCAAGGTAATGGACAGAAGGAATTTGGACTGTACAGTACCAATGACGGCAGACCTAGCGGACCGCTTAGTGCGCTTAGGACAATCAGAAATAGCATGAGTGGAATCACCACAGTAGAAACACAGACCATTCAGACGTCTGTATTCCTGCCGTTCAACTCTAGTCATAGTCCTATCGCACTGCATAGGCTCAGGTTTAACCTCAGGCAGTACCGCCAAATGGTGCACAGATTTACGCTCGCGCAAGCGTCGACCGATCTGAATG
The DNA here is from genome assembly GCF_032444005.1 of Ranitomeya imitator. NCBI lineage: Eukaryota > Metazoa > Chordata > Amphibia > Anura > Dendrobatidae > Ranitomeya > Ranitomeya imitator. Next base: position 68,606,510 of record NC_091290.1, on the reverse strand, counting down.
GCCAAAGACAAAGACTCATTCAAACCAGCAGGCATAGGAAATCCCACCATGACATCCTTAAGAGCCTCAGAGAGACCCTTTCTGAACAAAGCTGCCAGCGCAGATTCATTCCACTGAGTGAGTACTGACCATTTCCTAAATTTCTGACAATATACTTCTATATCTTCCTGACCCTGGCACAAAGCCAGCAAATTTTTCTCAGCCTGATCCACTGAATTAGGCTCATCGTACAGCAATCCGAGCGCCAGGAAAAACGCATCGACACTACTCAATGCAGGGTCTCCTGGCGCAAGAGAAAATGCCCAGTCTTGAGGGTCGCCGCGCAAAAAAGAAATAATAATCAAAACCTGTTGAATAGGATTACCAGAAGAATGAGGTTTCAAGGCCAGAAATAGCTTACAATTATTTTTGAAACTTAGAAACTTAGTTCTATCTCCAAAAAACAAATCAGGAATAGGAATTCTTGGTTCTAACATAGATTTCTGATCAATAGTATCTTGAATTTTTTGTACATTTATAACGAGATTATCCATTGAAGAGCACAGACCCTGAATATCCATGTCCACACCTGTGTCCAGAATCACCCAAATGTCTAGGGGAAAAAAAAAAAAGTGAACACAGAGCAGAAAAAAAAAAAAAATGATGTCAGAACTTTTTCTTTCCCTCTATTGAGAATCATTAGTTAGGCTCCTTGTACTGTTATGTTTGCTAATGACAGGTGTTATGAAGGCAATCCAGAAACACAGTGTGCTTAGCGATCAGAGCGCACACAGTGATCTGACAAATACCCAAAAATACAAGAACGAGCTCTGAGACGTGGAAACTCTGTAGACTGCACACCTGATCCTATCCTAAACACAACTAAAAGCGGCTGTGGATTGCGCCTAACAACTACCTAGGCAACTCGGCACAGCCCAAGAAACTAGCTAGCCTGAAGATAGAAAAATAGGCCTGACTTGCCCCAGAGAAATTCCCCAAAGGAAAAGGCAGCCCCCCACATATAATGACTGTGAGTAAGATGAAAAGACAAAACGTAGGGATGAAATAGATTCGGCAAAGTGGGGCCCGATATTCTAGGACAGAGCGAGGACAGTAAAGCGAACTTTGCAGTCTACAAAAAACCCTAAAGCAAAACCACGCAAAGGGGGCAAAAAAAAACCCACCGTGCCGAACTAACGGCACGGCGGTACACCCTTTGCGTCTCAGAGCTTCCAGCAAAACAAAAGACAAGCTGGACAGAAAAAAAGCAACAAAAAAAGCAAAAAGCACTTAGCTATACAGAGCAGCAGGTCACAGGAACAATCAGGAGAAGCTCAAATCCAACACTGAAACATTGACAAGGAGCAAGGATAGCAGCATCAGGCGGAGTTAAGTAATGAAGCAGTTAACGAGCTCACCAGAACACCTGAGGGAGGAAGCTCAGAAGCTGCAGTACCACTTGTGACCACAGGAGTGAATTCAGCCACAGAATTCACAACAGTACCCCCCCCTTGAGGATGGGTCACCGAACCCTCACCAGAGCCCCCAGGCCGACCAGGATGAGCCACATGAAAGGCACGAACAAGATCGGAAGCATGAACATCAGAAGCAAAAACCCAGGAATTATCTTCCTGAGCATAACCCTTCCATTTAACCAGATACTGGAGTTTCCGTCTAGAAACACGAGAATCCAAAATCTTCTCCACAATATACTCCAATTCCCCCTCCACCAAAACCGGGGCAGGAGGCTCAACAGATGGAACCATAGGTGCCACGTATCTCCGCAACAACGACCTATGGAATACATTATGTATGGAAAAGGAGTCTGGGAGGGTCAAACGAAAAGACACAGGATTGAGAACCTCAGAAATCCTATACGGACCAATAAAACGAGGTTTAAATTTAGGAGAGGAAACCTTCATAGGAATATGACGAGAAGATAACCAAACCAGATCCCCAACACGAAGTCGGGGACCCACACGGCGTCTGCGATTAGCGAAAAGTTGAGCTTTCTCCTGGGACAAGATCAAATTGTCCACTACCTGAGTCCAGATCTGCTGCAACCTATCCACCACAGAATCCACACCAGGACAGTCCGAAGACTCAACCTGTCCTGAAGAGAAACGAGGATGGAACCCAGAATTGCAAAAAAATGGAGAAACCAAGGTAGCCGAGCTGGCCCGATTATTAAGGGCGAACTCAGCCAACGGCAAAAAGGACACCCAATCATCCTGGTCTGCAGAAACAAAACATCTCAGATATGTTTCCAAGGTCTGATTGGTTCGTTCGGTCTGGCCATTAGTCTGAGGATGGAAAGCCGAGGAAAAGGATAGGTCAATGCCCATCCTACTACAAAAGGCTCGCCAAAACCTTGAAACAAACTGGGAACCTCTGTCAGAAACAATATTCTCAGGAATGCCATGCAACCGAACCACATGCTGAAAGAACAAAGGTACCAAATCAGAGGAGGAAGGCAATTTAGCCAAGGGCACCAGATGGACCATTTTAGAAAAGCGATCACAGACCACCCAAATGACTGACATCTTTTGAGAAACGGGAAGGTCAGAAATGAAATCCATCGAAATATGTGTCCAAGGCCTCTTTGGGACCGGCAAGGGCAAAAGCAACCCACTGGCACGAGAACAGCAGGGCTTAGCCCTAGCACAAATCCCACAGGACTGCACAAAAGTACGTACATCCCGTGACAGAGATGGCCACCAGAAGGATCTAGCCACTAACTCTCTGGTACCAAAGATTCCAGGATGACCAGCCAACACCGAACAATGAAGTTCAGAGATAAGTTTATTAGTCCACCTATCAGGGACGAACAGTTTCTCTGCTGGACAACGATCAGGTTTATTCGCCTGAAATTTTTGCAGCACCCGCCGCAAATCAGGGGAGATGGCAGACACAATGACTCCTTCCTTGAGGATACCCGCTGGCTCAGATAAACCCGGAGAGTCGGGCACAAAACTCCTAGACAGAGCATCCGCCTTCACATCTTTAGAGCCCGGAAGGTACGAAATCACAAAGTCGAAGCGGGCAAAAAATAACGACCAACGGGCCTGTCTAGGATTCAAGCGCTTGGCAGACTCGAGATAAGTCAAGTTCTTATGATCAGTCAATACCACCACGCGATGCTTAGCTCCTTCAAGCCAATGACGCCACTCCTCGAATGCCCACTTCATGGCCAGCAACTCTCGATTGCCCACATCATAATTACGCTCAGCGGGCGAAAACTTCCTGGAAAAGAAAGCACATGGTTTCATCACTGAGCAATCAGAACCTCTCTGTGACAAAACCGCCCCTGCTCCAATCTCAGAAGCATCAACCTCGACCTGGAACGGAAGAGAAACATCTGGCTGACACAACACAGGGGCAGAACAAAAACGACGCTTCAACTCCTGAAAAGCTTCCACAGCAGCAGAAGACCAATTAACCAAATCAGCACCCTTCTTGGTCAAATCGGTCAATGGTTTGGCAATGCTAGAAAAATTACAGATGAAGCGACGATAAAAATTAGCAAAGCCCAGGAACTTTTGCAGACTTTTCAGAGATGTCGGCTGAATCCAATCCTGGATGGCTTGGACCTTAACTGGATCCATCTCGATAGTAGAAGGGGTAAAGATGAACCCCAAAAATGAAACTTTCTGCACACCGAAGAGACACTTTGATCCCTTCACAAACAAAGAGTTAGCACGCAGGACCTGAAAAACCATTCTGACCTGCTTCACATGAGACTCCCAATCATCTGAGAAGATCAAAATGTCATCCAAGTAAACAATCAGGAATTTATCCAGATACTCACGGAAGATGTCATGCATAAAAGACTGAAACACAGATGGAGCATTGGCAAGTCCGAACGGCATTACTAGATACTCAAAATGACCCTCGGGCGTATTGAATGCAATTTTCCATTCATCTCCTTGCCTGATTCTCACCAGATTATACGCACCACGAAGATCTATCTTAGTGAACCAACTAGCCCCCTTAATCCGAGCAAACAAGTCAGATAACAATGGCAAGGGATACTGAAATTTAACAGTGATCTTATTAAGAAGGCGGTAATCAATACACGGTCTCAGCGAACCATCCTTCTTGGCTACAAAGAAGAACCCTGCTCCCAGTGGTGATGACGATGGGCGAATATGTCCCTTCTCCAGGGATTCCTTCACATAACTGCGCATAGCGACGTGTTCGGGCACGGATAAATTAAATAATCGACCTTTAGGGAATTTACTACCAGGAATCAAATTGATAGCACAATCACAATCCCTATGCGGAGGTAGAGCATCGGACTTGGGCTCTTCAAATACATCCTGATAATCAGACAAGAACTCTGGGACCTCAGAAGGGGTGGATGACGAAATCGACAAAAATGGAACATCACCATGTACCCCCTGACAACCCCAGCTGGATACCGACATGGAATTCCAATCCAATACTGGATTATGGGTTTGTAGCCATGGCAACCCCAACACGACCACATCATGCAGATTATGCAACACCAGAAAGCGAATAACTTCCTGATGTGCAGGAGCCATGCACATGGTCAGCTGGGCCCAGTATTGAGGTTTATTCTTGGCCAAAGGTGTAGCATCAATTCCTCTCAATGGAATAGGACACCGCAAAGGCTCCAAGAAAAACCCACAACGTTTAGCATAATCCAAATCCATCAGATTCAGGGCAGCGCCCGAATCCACAAACGCCATGACAGAAAACGACGACAAAGAGCATATCAAGTTAATGGACAGAAGGAATTTGGACTGTACAGTACCAATGACGGCAGACCTAGCGGACCGCTTAGTGCGCTTAGGACAATCAGAAATAGCATGAGTGGAATCACCACAGTAGAAACACATACCATTCAGACGTCTGTATTCCTGCCGTTCAACTCTAGTCATAGTCCTATCGCACTGCATAGGCTCAGGTTTAACCTCAGGCAGTACCGCCAAATGGTGCACAGATTTACGCTCGCGCAAGCGTTGACCGATCTGAATGGCCAAAGACAAAGACTCATTCAAACCAGCAGGCATAGGAAATCCCACCATGACATCCTTAAGAGCCTCAGAGAGACCCTTTCTGAACAAAGCTGCCAGCGCAGATTCATTCCACTGAGTGAGTACTGACCATTTCCTAAATTTCTGACAATATACTTCTATATCATCCTGACCCTGGCACAAAGCCAGCAAATGTTTCTCAGACTGATCCACTGAATTAGGCTCATCGTACAGCAATCCGAGCGCCAGGAAAAACGCATCGACACTACTCAATGCAGGGTCTCCTGGCGCAAGAGAAAATGCCCAGTCTTGAGGGTCGCCGCGCAAAAAAGAAATAATAATCAAAACCTGTTGAATAGGATTACCAGAAGAATGAGGTTTCAAGGCCAGAAATAGCTTACAATTATTTTTGAAACTTAGAAACTTAGTTCTATCTCCAAAAAACAAATCAGGAATAGGAATTCTTGGTTCTAACATAGATTTCTGATCAATAGTATCTTGAATTTTTTGTACATTTATAACGAGATTATCCATTGAAGAGCACAGACCCTGAATATCCATGTCCACACCTGTGTCCAGAATCACCCAAATGTCTAGGGGAAAAAAAAAAAAGTGAACACAGAGCAGAAAAAAAAAAAATGATGTCAGAACTTTTTCTTTCCCTCTATTGAGAATCATTAGTTAGGCTCCTTGTACTGTTATGTTTGCTAATGACAGGTGTTATGAAGGCAATCCAGAAACACAGTGTGCTTAGCGATCAGAGCGCACACAGTGATCTGACAAATACCCAAAAATACAAGAACGAGCTCTGAGACGTGGAAACTCTGTAGACTGCACACCTGATCCTATCCTAAACACAACTAAAAGCGGCTGTGGATTGCGCCTAACAACTACCTAGGCAACTCGGCACAGCCCAAGAAACTAGCTAGCCTGAAGATAGAAAAATAGGCCTGACTTGCCCCAGAGAAATTCCCCAAAGGAAAAGGCAGCCCCCCACATATAATGACTGTGAGTAAGATGAAAAGACAAAACGTAGGGATGAAATAGATTCAGCAAAGTGGGGCCCGATATTCTAGGACAGAGCGAGGACAGTAAAGCGAACTTTGCAGTCTACAAAAAACCCTAAAGCAAAACCACGCAAAGGGGGCAAAAAGAAAACCCACCGTGCCGAACTAACGGCACGGCGGTACACCCTTTGCGTCTCAGAGCTTCCAGCAAAACAAAAGACAAGCTGGACAGAAAAAAAGCAACAAAAAAAGCAAAAAGCACTTAGCTATACAGAGCAGCAGGTCACAGGAACAATCAGGAGAAGCTCAAATCCAACACTGAAACATTGACAAGGAGCAAGGATAGCAGCATCAGGCGGAGTTAAGTAATGAAGCAGTTAACGAGCTCACCAGAACACCTGAGGGAGGAAGCTCAGAAGCTGCAGTACCACTTGTGACCACAGGAGTGAATTCAGCCACAGAATTCACAACAGTACCCCCCCCTTGAGGATGGGTCACCGAACCCTCACCAGAGCCCCCAGGCCGACCAGGATGAGCCACATGAAAGGCACGAACAAGATCAGAAGCATGAACATCAGAAGCAAAAACCCAGGAATTATCTTCCTGAGCATAACCCTTCCATTTAACCAGATACTGGAGTTTCCGTCTAGAAACACGAGAATCCAAAATCTTCTCCACAATATACTCCAATTCCCCCTCCACCAAAACCGGGGCAGGAGGCTCAACAGATGGAACCATAGGTGCCACGTATCTCTGCAACAACGACCTATGGAATACATTATGTATGGAAAAGGAGTCTGGGAGGGTCAAACGAAAAGACACAGGATTGAGAACCTCAGAAATCCTATACGGACCAATAAAACGAGGTTTAAATTTAGGAGAGGAAACCTTCATAGGAATATGACGAGAAGATAACCAAACCAGATCCCCAACACGAAGTCGGGGACCCACACGGCGTCTGCGATTAGCGAAAAGTTGAGCTTTCTCCTGGGACAAGATCAAATTGTCCACTACCTGAGTCCAGATCTGCTGCAACCTATCCACCACAGAATCCACACCAGGACAGTCCGAAGACTCAACCTGTCCTGAAGAGAAACGAGGATGGAACCCAGAATTGCAAAAAAATGGAGAAACCAAGGTAGCCGAGCTGGCCCGATTATTAAGGGCGAACTCAGCCAACGGCAAAAAGGACACCCAATCATCCTGGTCTGCAGAAACAAAACATCTCAGATATGTTTCCAAGGTCTGATTGGTTCGTTCGGTCTGGCCATTAGTCTGAGGATGGAAAGCCGAGGAAAAGGATAGGTCAATGCCCATCCTACTACAAAAGGCTCGCCAAAACCTTGAAACAAACTGGGAACCTCTGTCAGAAACAATATTCTCAGGAATGCCATGCAACCGAACCACATGCTGAAAGAACAAAGGTACCAAATCAGAGGAGGAAGGCAATTTAGCCAAGGGCACCAGATGGACCATTTTAGAAAAGCGATCACAGACCACCCAAATGACTGACATCTTTTGAGAAACGGGAAGGTCAGAAATGAAATCCATCGAAATATGTGTCCAAGGCCTCTTTGGGACCGGCAAGGGCAAAAGCAACCCACTGGCACGAGAACAGCAGGGCTTAGCCCTAGCACAAATCCCACAGGACTGCACAAAAGTACGTACATCCCGTGACAGAGATGGCCACCAGAAGGATCTAGCCACTAACTCTCTGGTACCAAAGATTCCAGGATGACCAGCCAACACCGAACAATGAAGTTCAGAGATAAGTTTATTAGTCCACCTATCAGGGACGAACAGTTTCTCTGCTGGACAACGATCAGGTTTATTCGCCTGAAATTTTTGCAGCACCCGCCGCAAATCAGGGGAGATGGCAGACACAATGACTCCTTCCTTGAGGATACCCGCTGGCTCAGATAAACCCGGAGAGTCGGGCACAAAACTCCTAGACAGAGCATCCGCCTTCACATCTTTAGAGCCCGGAAGGTACGAAATCACAAAGTCGAAGCGGGCAAAAAATAACGACCAACGGGCCTGTCTAGGATTCAAGCGCTTGGCAGACTCGAGATAAGTCAAGTTCTTATGATCAGTCAATACCACCACGCGATGCTTAGCTCCTTCAAGCCAATGACGCCACTCCTCGAATGCCCACTTCATGGCCAGCAACTCTCGATTGCCCACATCATAATTACGCTCAGCGGGCGAAAACTTCCTGGAAAAGAAAGCACATGGTTTCATCACTGAGCAATCAGAACCTCTCTGTGACAAAACCGCCCCTGCTCCAATCTCAGAAGCATCAACCTCGACCTGGAACGGAAGAGAAACATCTGGCTGACACAACACAGGGGCAGAACAAAAACGACGCTTCAACTCCTGAAAAGCTTCCACAGCAGCAGAAGACCAATTAACCAAATCAGCACCCTTCTTGGTCAAATCGGTCAATGGTTTGGCAATGCTAGAAAAATTACAGATGAAGCGACGATAAAAATTAGCAAAGCCCAGGAACTTTTGCAGACTTTTCAGAGATGTCGGCTGAATCCAATCCTGGATGGCTTGGACCTTAACTGGATCCATCTCGATAGTAGAAGGGGTAAAGATGAACCCCAAAAATGAAACTTTCTGCACACCGAAGAGACACTTTGATCCCTTCACAAACAAAGAGTTAGCACGCAGGACCTGAAAAACCATTCTGACCTGCTTCACATGAGACTCCCAATCATCTGAGAAGATCAAAATGTCATCCAAGTAAACAATCAGGAATTTATCCAGATACTCACGGAAGATGTCATGCATAAAAGACTGAAACACAGATGGAGCATTGGCAAGTCCGAACGGCATCACTAGATACTCAAAATGACCCTCGGGCGTATTGAATGCAATTTTCCATTCATCTCCTTGCCTGATTCTCACCAGATTATACGCACCACGAAGATCTATCTTAGTGAACCAACTAGCCCCCTTAATCCGAGCAAACAAGTCAGATAACAATGGCAAGGGATACTGAAATTTAACAGTGATCTTATTAAGAAGGCGGTAATCAATACACGGTCTCAGCGAACCATCCTTCTTGGCTACAAAGAAGAACCCTGCTCCCAGTGGTGATGACGATGGGCGAATATGTCCCTTCTCCAGGGATTCCTTCACATAACTGCGCATAGCGACGTGTTCGGGCACGGATAAATTAAATAATCGACCTTTAGGGAATTTACTACCAGGAATCAAATTGATAGCACAATCACAATCCCTATGCGGAGGTAGAGCATCGGACTTGGGCTCTTCAAATACATCCTGATAATCAGACAAGAACTCTGGGACCTCAGAAGGGGTGGATGACGAAATCGACAAAAATGGAACATCACCATGTACCCCCTGACAACCCCAGCTGGATACCGACATGGAATTCCAATCCAATACTGGATTATGGGTTTGTAGCCATGGCAACCCCAACACGACCACATCATGCAGATTATGCAACACCAGAAAGCGAATAACTTCCTGATGTGCAGGAGCCATGCACATGGTCAGCTGGGCCCAGTATTGAGGTTTATTCTTGGCCAAAGGTGTAGCATCAATTCCTCTCAATGGAATAGGACACCGCAAAGGCTCCAAGAAAAACCCACAACGTTTAGCATAATCCAAATCCATCAGATTCAGGGCAGCGCCCGAATCCACAAACGCCATGACAGAAAACGACGACAAAGAGCATATCAAGGTAATGGACAGAAGGAATTTGGACTGTACAGTACCAATGACGGCAGACCTAGCGGACCGCTTAGTGCGCTTAGGACAATCAGAAATAGCATGAGTGGAATCACCACAGAAGAAACACAGACCATTCAGACGTCTGTATTCCTGCCGTTCAACTCTAGTCATAGTCCTATTGCACTGCATAGGCTCAGGTTTAACCTCAGGCAGTACCGCCAAATGGTGCACAGATTTACGCTCGCGCAAGCGTCGACCGATCTGAATGGCCAAAGACAAAGACTCATTCAAACCAGCAGGCATAGGAAATCCCACCATGACATCCTTAAGAGCCTCAGAGAGACCCTTTCTGAACAAAGCTGCCAGCGCAGATTCATTCCACTGAGTGAGTACTGACCATTTCCTAAATTTCTGACAATATACTTCTATATCATCCTGACCCTGGCACAAAGCCAGCAAATTTTTCTCAGCCTGATCCACTGAATTAGGCTCATCGTACAGCAATCCGAGCGCCAGGAAAAACGCATCGACACTACTCAATGCAGGGTCTCCTGGCGCAAGAGAAAATGCCCAGTCTTGAGGGTCGCCGCGCAAAAAAGAAATAATAATCAAAACCTGTTGAATAGGATTACCAGAAGAATGAGGTTTCAAGGCCAGAAATAGCTTACAATTATTTTTGAAACTTAGAAACTTAGTTCTATCTCCAAAAAACAAATCAGGAATAGGAATTCTTGGTTCTAACATAGATTTCTGATCAATAGTATCTTGAATTTTTTGTACATTTATAACGAGATTATCCATTGAAGAGCACAGACCCTGAATATCCATGTCCACACCTGTGTCCAGAATCACCCAAATGTCTAGGGGAAAAAAAAAAAAGTGAACACAGAGCAGAAAAAAAAAAAAAAATGATGTCAGAACTTTTTCTTTCCCTCTATTGAGAATCATTAGTTAGGCTCCTTGTACTGTTATGTTTGCTAATGACAGGTGTTATGAAGGCAATCCAGAAACACAGTGTGCTTAGCGATCAGAGCGCACACAGTGATCTGACAAATACCCAAAAATACAAGAACGAGCTCTGAGACGTGGAAACTCTGTAGACTGCACACCTGATCCTATCCTAAACACAACTAAAAGCGGCTGTGGATTGCGCCTAACAACTACCTAGGCAACTCGGCACAGCCCAAGAAACTAGCTAGCCTGAAGATAGAAAAATAGGCCTGACTTGCCCCAGAGAAATTCCCCAAAGGAAAAGGCAGCCCCCCACATATAATGACTGTGAGTAAGATGAAAAGACAAAACGTAGGGATGAAATAGATTCAGCAAAGTGGGGCCCAATATTCTAGGACAGAGCGAGGACAGTAAAGCGAACTTTGCAGTCTACAAAAAACCCTAAAGCAAAACCACGCAAAGGGGGCAAAAAAAACCCCACCGTGCCGAACTAACGGCACGGCGGTACACCCTTTGCGTCTCAGAGCTTCCAGCAAAACAAAAGACAAGCTGGACAGAAAAAAAGCAACAAAAAAAGCAAAAAGCACTTAGCTATACAGAGCAGCAGGTCACAAGAACAATCAGGAGAAGCTCAAATCCAACACTGAAACATTGACAAGGAGCAAGGATAGCAGCATCAGGCGGAGTTAAGTAATGAAGCAGTTAACGAGCTCACCAGAACACCTGAGGGAGGAAGCTCAGAAGCTGCAGTACCACTTGTGACCACAGGAGTGAATTCAGCCACAGAATTCACAACACTATCTCTAGTGTTGGTCATCAATTTAAGAATGGTGGGGATCCTTCATTTGGCATGGTGGAGAAACACTGTTCTCTTCTCTGAGAGCGAATGGATGTAAACAGTGAGTGGAGGTGAATAGCATGGCCCTGTTTACAGTGTTTGGCCATCCCAGGAGCTGCAGCTCTGCTTCTTTTCACAGAGCTATGGTATTCGGCTCCATTTCCTCTTTACATTCAGTCACTGCCGAAGCTGAAAATAGCTGTGAGGGATTCAGGTGTCGATCCCCGCCGATATGATATTGACGACCTAATCTAAGAGTAGTAGTAAGAGTAGTAGTAATAAATAAGTAGTAGTAGTAAGAGAAGTTAAAAACCTTTTTTCTTATCTGTTTGTTGGATACCACATTACAAGTCCAACAATGCAGCAATCCCATTGGTCAGAAATGTTTCATGTATAAATAAAGTCATCAATTACAAATATCATAGATTACTTTTTATAAAAAAATAAATATATATGTATTTTAAGTTAATTAATTGACTTGCAGACACAAGAACACATACAGATACAAGCATCAATGGCTAATCCCCACATGAAATGAATTCACTGATTACGGTATTTTGCAATAAAATAAAGTAAGAAAATACAATGTAACTGTTCTCTTGTAATTGCATTATAAAACCTTTACAAACATATGTCTTATTGCAGCTGGAGTGCCATAAGTAACTACTGGGAACTTGTCTCAACATCCTATTAGAATAATGTGGAAATCCATAAGATTATTGGATAAATCATTAGAGCTAGACATATCACTATTGAGAATTGAGATATTACTAAGTTGCAGGGCTTGGGATAATTAAAGGATTTTGTGAAGCCATATTTAGATAAATACATATGGGAAAAAATATCCAATTGGTTTAGAATATCTTTATTAATATTTTAATTATCCTTTCATAAAATCAGGGCTTTCTTTGCCACTAGACAAACAAGGCCAAGTGCCTAGGGCAACAGAATTTAAGGGCGGCACATTAATAAATCTTCTTCTCTTTAAAAAGGACATTTCAACAATTTTTTCATGTTAAGCTAGACACATAATGTATTTGTAGCTCCACCAGAATAAATTTTTGGTTGTTTTTTTTTTTGCTGTTTAAATTGCCTCTCCGTTGCAGAGATAGTAGTAAAGTATTTGTCACCTATTGAGTTAACATTATTTAAGTCTAAGTGGGTATTATTAGATATTTCGCTGGGGACATGTAATTCTTCTCCAAGTATGAGCTGCTATCTGATAACTTTTTTTTGAAGTTCAAATGGATGTTAACTCATTAGATGCCAAATATTTTGCTAATATCTCCGCTACAGAGAGGCTAAATTAAAAAAAAAAAGTTTTACTCCACTCTACAGCCGCTATTGCATTGGTGCATCATGTGTTAGGGGTCGAGTTCCTGCCTCTGCACAGGGGGAATCTCGGGCCATCTCCGCTGCGGTCTCCCATTCTTCTGCTGCCGCAGTGGAGCCTGCTCAGCAGAGACGTCGGTCCCAGCGTCTCGCTCGGTCTGACTCTGTGCTAAGAGTTACTGCTGCACTTCCTGCTTCTGCCATTGGAGTCAGTGCTGGGCAGCGGCGAGCGGACGCTTCTGGGGCTAAGTCCTGCTTTTCACATTCTGAGCATGCCCAGGGTAAGATCTCTCAGTGGAGATCGAGGGTCACATGATCAGATACTGCAGCTAAGGTCCTTGTAGGTGCCGGGACTAAATCCTGCTTTGCACTCTGAGCATGCCCAGGGCAAGATCTCTCAGTGGAGATCTGGGGTCACATGCTCAGGTACTGCAGCACTCCATTGGTCCTTCTATGAAAGGTTCTAAACGTGCTGCAGCTATTTAAGGCTCGCATGGCCGCACGGCCATTCGCTAGTATCAACTCTAATATGTGCTTTGCGCCAGTGTGGTTATGCATGTATGTGTGTTCAGGGACCCGGCTGAAATAAGCCCCTAGAATGCTGGCACCTCCGGCGAGGAGATTGTGTGAACGTGATTCAGGGACCCGGCTGAAATAAGCCCCTAGAATACCGGCACCTCCGGTGAGGAGATTGCGTGTGTGCATAACCACTGACTGCTATCAGTTCGGCAGTAAGCTTGTGCTCCTGTGAGGCTAACAGGGCGCAGTGCTTTCCTCTCGCGGCTGCTCTGTGAGGTAACAGAGCTAGTCTATACCGCCAAACAGTGCCACCATTCACTAGCAGCAGGTTCCTCCTGCACGGTGGACCCCGGGCTGTGAACGCACCATTTAGGCCGGCGTCACACTAGCGTATTGCATCTGATGCGAGAACATCGGATGCGATATGCTAATGACACTTGGCTCCTGCTCGCAGCAGAGCCGGAGCCGAGTGTCATGCGTCTGTGCTCCGATTCTCTCGCACAGGGAGGATCGGAGCACAGCTGCGGAGGAGGCGGAGAAATGAATTTCTCCATCTCCTCCATTGCTGGGGTCCACTTATAGCGCACATCACTTGGATGATATCCGAGTGGTGTGCGTTGTCTCACTCGCACTCATAGGCTTATATGGGTGCGAGTGAGCCAAGAGTTTTCCTCGGTCCGAGACAATCGCAGCATGCTGCGATTGTCTCGGACTAAGAAAAACGGCCAACAAAAAGTCGGCTGCTGGGAGCGGCACCATATGCTAACATTGGTCCGAGTGCAATGCGATTTTTTATCGCATTGCACTCGGCCGTTTTAAACACCAGTGTGACGCCGGCCTTATAATAAACATCTATTTTTACTCGGTGCGTTCCGCTAGCCCTAACATCATGTGTCTAGTTCAACATCAAAAATTTGATGAAAGGTCCTCTTTAGTAAAAAAAAAAATAAATTGGAATGTTTTAGGGTATGTTCACACAATGTGATCCATTTTTTCCAGCAATTTTAGAATATTGCTGCAAAAAGGCATCTTGTTCACATTGAGGGAACATACATTCAGAATAGGTGTTTTAGCCTGCTGCAGGATATTTGCTTCCAAATTTGGTGGAGGCAAGGTGGGTCATCATTATTAAGTAACAGAGAACGCCGACGTGCTGGGCAGTTTTAGTAGATACTGTGATTTATGTTGTGAGTAACGCTGAGTAAGATGCTCACTTTGCTAATACTTTTGTGCAGGGAATACAGGACCCCTGTACAGGGGTGTAACAACCACAGTCGCAATGGCCGCAGCCGGGATAGTGCGGGTTGGGGTTCATGAGTATGGGAGCCCGTCAATGCCAGCATAAACTTCAACTGGATGTGCATCCTAGGAAGCACAATCAGCTGAAGTATATTGCAGCACAGATGCGCGTCAGGTCTATGTGTGGCAATACACGCTGTCAGCCAATCAGATGCCAGCAGATGATGTCAGCATGCACATGACTGGCGGCACATGGCAGTGGCATCATGCGCTCCAGTAATTTGTACATTTGTGTGAAGTCAGCTGCCAGTTGCAGAAGAGGATGTTATGCGGTGGGGAATTGGAAGAAAGGTCAGTATAATGGCAGAACAATGGCAGAACGGGGGACATATATACCAGGATGGGGGGTTTATATATAATAACAGGATGGGACCCAGGATAAGGGACATATGTACCAGGATGGGGGATATACATACCATGATGAGGCCTAGAATACGGAATATATAGTATTTATATATTTCAGGATGGGTGAGAAATATATAATACCAGGATGGGGCATACATATATTAAGATGTAGCCCAGGATAAGATACATATATACCAGGTTGGGGATGTATATACCAGGATGGGGGTATATATATCAGGATGGGGCCCAGTATAAGGGACATCTGTATATACCAGGATGGGGCCCAGGAGGAACTTACATACCAGGATGGGGATATATATACCAGGATGGAGCCCAGGATAAGGGATATATATATATACCAGGGTGGGGCCCAGTTTAAGGGACATATACAGTGGTACTAAAAATTATTCAGACCCCTTTAAATTTTTCATTCTTTGTTTCATTGCAACCATTTGGCAAATTCAAAAAATTTAATTTTTTTCTCGTTAATGTACACTCTGCACCTCATCTTGACTGAAAAAAAACAGAAATGTAGACATTTTTGCATATTTATTAAAAAATAAAAACTGAAATTTCACATGATCATAACTTTTCAGACCCTTTGTTCAGACTCTCATATTTAAGTCACATGCTGTCCATTTCCTTGTGATCCTCCTTGAGATTGTTCTACTCCTTCATTGGAGGCCAGCTGTGTTTAACTACACTGATAGGACTTGATTTGGAAGGGCGCACACCTCTCTATATAAGACCTCACAGTGCATGTCAGACCAAATGAGAATCATGAGGTCAAAGAAACTGGCCAAGGAGCTCAGAGACAGAATTGTGGCAAGGCACAGATCTGGCCAAGGTTATAAAAGGATTTCTACAGTACTTAAGGTTCCACTAAGAGCACAGTGGCCTCCATAATCCTTAAATGGAAGAAGTTTGTGACCACCAGAAGTCTTCCTAGACCTGACCGTCCAGCCAAACTGAGCAATTGTGAGAGAAGAGCCTTGGTGAGAGAGGTAAAGAAGAACCCCAGAATCACTGTGGCTGAGCTCCAGAGATGCAGTAGGGAGATGGGAGAAAGTTACACAAAGTCAACTATCACTGCAGCCCTCCACCATTCGGGCCTTTATGGCAGAGTGGCACTACAGAAACCTCTCCTCAGTGCAAGACATATGAAAGCCCGCATAGAGTTTCCTAAAAAAACACATCAAGGACTCCCAGACTATGAGAAATAAGATACTCTGGTCTGAAGAGGGGAAGATGGACCTTTTTGGTGATAATTCTAAGTGGTATGTGTAGAGAAACCAGGCACTGCTCATCACCTGCCTAATACAATCCCAACAGTGAAACATAGTGGTGGCAGCATCATGCTATGGGGGTGTTTTTCAGCTGCAGGGACAGGAAGTCTGGTTGCCATTGAATGAAACATGAATGCGGCCAATTACAGAGATATCCTGGATGAAACCCTATTCCATAGTGGTCTGGACCTCAGACTTGGCCGAAGATTCACCTTCCACCAAGACCCTAAGCACACAGCTAAAATAACAAAGGAGTGACTTCAGAACAACTCGGTGACCATTCTTGACTGGCCCAGCTAGAGCCCTGACCTAAACCCAGTTGAGCATCTCTGGAGAGACCTGAAAATGCCTGTCCATGAACGTTTACCATCCAACCTGATGGAACAGGAAAGGATCTGCAAGGAAGAATGGCAGAGGATCCCCAAATCCAGGGGTGAAAAACTTGTTGCATCATTCCTAAGAAGACTCATGGCTGTACTAGCGCAAAATCTGCTTCTCAATACTGAGCAAAGGGTCTGACTACTTATAACAATGTGATATTTCAGTTTTTCTTTTTTAATACATTTGCAGAAATTTCTACATTTCAATTTTTTTCAGTCAAGATGGGGTGCAGAGTGTACATTAATGAGAAAAAAATGATATTTTTTTAATTTATTAAATGGCTGCAATGAATCAACAAGTCAAAAATATAAAGGGGTCTGAATACCTTCCGTACCCACTGTATATTTCAGGATGGGTGAGATATACAGTATATAATACCAATATGGGGGAGACATATTTTAGGATGAGGCCAAGGATAAGGGACATATATACCAGGTTGGGGTTATACAGTATATACTAGGATTGGGCCCAGGAGGGACCTACATGCCAGGATGGGCATATATATACCAGAATGGGGCCTAAGATAAGAGATATACATACCAGGATGGGGAATGTATGTGTATACCAGGATGGGACCCAGAATAAGGGAAATACATACGAGGATGGGGATATATATACCAGGATGGGGCCCAAGATAAGGGATATACATACCAGGATGCGGGATGTATGTGTATACCAGGATGGGGCCTAGGATAAAAGCTATATATACCAGGATGGAATATATATATATACCAGGATAAGGGATATACATACTAGGATGGGTGATATATACCAGGATGGGGCCCAGTATAAGGGACATACAGTGGGGCAAAAAAGTATTTAGTCAGTCAGCAATAGTGCAAGTTCCACCACTTAAAAAGATGAGAGGCGTCTGTAATTTACATCATAGGTAGACCTCAACTATGGGAGACAAACTGAGAAAAAAAAATCCAGAAAATCACATTGTCTGTTTTTTAACATTTTATTTGCATATTATGGTGGAAAATAAGTATTTGGTCAAAAACAAACAATCAAGATTTCAGGCTCTCACAGACCTGTAACTTCTTCTTTAAGAGTCTCCTCTTTCCTCCACTCATTACCTGTAGTAATGGCACCTGTTTAAACTTGTTATCAGTATAAAAAGACAACTGTGCACACCCTCAAACAGTCTGACTCCAAACTCCACTATGGTGAAGACCAAAGAGCTGTCAAAGGACACCAGAAACAAAATTGTAGCCCTGCACCAGGCTGGGAAGACTGAATCTGCAATAGCCAACCAGCTTGGAGTGAAAAAATCAACAGTGGGAGCAATAATTAGAAAATGGAAGACATACAAGACCACTGATAATCTCCCTCGATCTGGGGCTCCACGCAAAATCCCACCCCGTGGGGTCAGAATGATCACAAGAACGGTGAGCAAAAATCCCAGAACCACGCGGGGGGACCTAGTGAATGAACTGCAGAGAGCTGGGACCAACGTAACAAGGCCTACCATAAGTAACACACTACGCCACCATGGACTCAGATCCTGCAGTGCCAGACGTGTCCCACTGCTTAAGCCAGTACATGTCCGGGCCCGTCTGAAGTTTGCTAGAGAGCATTTGGATGATCCAGAGGAGTTTTGGGAGAATGTCCTATGGTCTGATGAAACCAAACTGGAACTGTTTGGTAGAAACACAACTTGTCATGTTTGGAGGAAAAAGAATACTGAGTTGCATCCATCAAACACCATACCTACTGTAAAGCATGGTGGTGGAAACATCATGCTTTGGGGCTGTTTCTCTGCAAAGGGGCCAGGACGACTGATCCGAGTACATGAAAGAATGAATGGGGCCATGTATCGTGAGATTTTGAGTGCAAACCTCCTTCCATCAGCAAGGGCATTGAAGATGAAACGTGGCTGGGTCTTTCAACATGACAATGATCCAAAGCACACCGCCAGGGCAACGAAGGAGTGGCTTCGTAAGAAGCATTTCAAGGTCCTGGAGTGGCCTAGCCAGTCTCCAGATCTCAACCCTATAGAAAACCTTTGGAGGGAGTTGAAAGTCCATGTTGCCAAGCGAAAAGCCAAAAACATCACTGCTCTAGAGGAGATCTGCATGGAGGAATGGGCCAACATACCAACAACAGTGTGTGGCAACCTTGTGAAGACTTACAGAAAACGTTTGACCTCTGTCATTGCCAACAAAGGATATATTACAAAGTATTGAGATGAAATTTTGTTTCTGACCAAATACTTATTTTCTACCATAATATGCAAATAAAATGTTAAAAAAACAGACAATGTGATTTTCTGGATTTTTTTTTCTCAGTTTGTCTACCATAGTTGAGGTCTACCTATGATGTAAATTACAGACGCCTCTCATCTTTATAAGTGGTGGAACTTGCACTATTGCTGACTGACTAAATACTTTTTTGCCCCACTGTATATATATTTCAGGATGGGAAATATATACCAGGTTGGGGGATACATATATTAGGATGGGGCCCAGGATAAGGGACATATATACCAGGATGGGTATATATATACCAGGATGGGGTCTAAGAGGGACCTACATACCAGCATGGGCATATATATACCAGGATGGGGCCCAAGATAAGGGATATACATACCAGGATGGGGAATATATGTGTATACCAGGATGGGACCCAGAATAAGTGAAATATATACCAGGATGGGGCCCAACAGGGACATACATACCAGGATGGAGATATCTATACCAGGATGGGGCCCAAAACAAGGGACATCTATATGTACCAGTCTGGGTTGTATATGCACATTCACTATATGGTATACAAATACACATTTATCTTCTTATACAGTACATGGTATTCCATATCTACCGTATATATTATACATGTATGTGTGCATCTTACATTACCTTGTGCCTTGATCCCTTTAACTCCTTACATGTATGTTTGAGTGTATGTGTCTACATATAATGAATTTGTATGTGCCTGCATTTAATGAACTTGCACGTGTATGGTATGTAATGAATATGAAAAAACTATGTTTGTATTATACATAGTGTTGAGCGATACCGTCCGATACTTGAAAGTATCGGTATCGGATAGTATCGGCCGATACCCGAAAAATATCGGATATCGCCGATACCGATATCCGATACCAATACAAGTCAATGGGACACCAAGTATCGGAAGGTATTCTCATGGTTCCCAGGGTCTGAAGGAGAGGAAACTCTCCTTCAGGCCCTGGGATCCATAGGGATGTGTAAAATAAAGAATTAAAATAAAAAATATTGATATGCTCACCTCTCCGGCGGCCCCTGGACTTCACGCTGGTAACCGGCCGGCTTCTTTGTTTAAAATGAGCGCCTTCAGGACCTGCGAATGACGTCACGGCTTCTGATTGGTCGCGTGCCGCCCATGTGACCGCAACGCAACCAATCAGAAGCCGCGACGCCATTCGCAGGTCCTTAATTCCTAGAATTAGGAGTTTTGTGAATGAGAATGACATCGCGGCTTCTGATTGGTCGCGTGCCGGTCACATGGGCGGCACGCGACCAATCAGAAGCCGCGACGTCATTCGCAGGTCCTGAAGGCGCTCATTTTAAACAAAGAAGCCGGCCGGTTACCAGCGTGATGTCCAGGGGCCGCCGGAGAGGTGAGCATATCAATATTTTTTATTTTAATTCTTTATTTTACACATCCCTATTGATCCGATACCGATACCCGATACCACAAAAGTATCGGATCTCGGTATCGGAATTCCGATACCACAAGTATCGGCCGATACCCGATACTTGCGGTATCGGAATGCTCAACACTAATTATACATAGTTTGTGTTTACCAGGCTTTAAATTGCTGGCCAAGATGGTCACTAAATCACCATTAAAATAAAGGTATGAATGTGGCAGTCTTAAAACTGGAAACAAATAGAAAAAAAGAGCCACATTGGGCGAGTATGTCTATATATAAATTAGTGGACAGAAAGAAAAGAAAAAGTACTTACTGAGGTTGGTCAGATTGAGATGGATATTGAATGTACAGACAATTTTTCTTAAATCCCTAAGCGAAGGTCACCCGCCTCACATGCAGTAAGCAGGCTCATGTAGGCTAAATTATAAAAAGCGTGATTCATCCATTAGTGCAAGTAGTTTTGAAAAAAAGAGATAATTGATGAAATGAATTCCCCAAAAATATATAGATATCTACGATAAAAATGTCTGAAGTATTTTAAAAAAATTCAAAAATAAATATAATTTTAAAAAGAGCAGCATGTTTTGAGAATCAGCTTCCCCTTTAGCAAGATAGCAGAAGTGATACAAATCTATCTATATATATATAATTGTCTAAGGGTTTTTCCGTCTGTCTGTCTGTCTTTCTGTCTGTCTGTCTGTCTGTCTGTCCTGGAAATTCCGCGTCTCTGATTGGTCGAGGCCGCCAGGCCTCGACCAATCAGTGACGGGCACAGCATGGCGACGATGATGTCATAAAGGTTGCCTCGACCAATAAGTACGGGCACAGTCTGCCGCGAATTCGCCTCGACCAATCAGCGACGGGCACAGTATCGACGTAGATGTCATAATGGTTGCCATGGCGATGATGATGTCATAAAGGTTGCCTCGACCAATCAGCGACGGGCACAGTCTGCTGCGAATTCTGGAATCATCATTGTCCATATACTACGGGGACATGCATATTCTAGAATACCCGATGCGTTAGAATCGGGCCACAATCTAGTATATATATAAATATATACTAGATGGAGGCCTGATGCTATCGCATCAGGAGGGCGGTAATGTCACGATGGGGTCAGGCATGAGGCACTGTTGTTGCCTAGTGGCATACGCTGATAATCTAATGACATTCGCATCAGGGGACTCATGTGCTTGATGCCTACGCTTACATGTATTGTTTTTGTCCCAGCAATGCTGTTGCTCTTCAAGATTCTCATTTGCCCTTTGTTATCTTCGACGTTGTGCCTTTGCTGCTTTCTTTTCATTGTCATTGGCGTACTTTTTATGACGAGCCATGCTGGCATTGATATTTGCTTTTTAAAGGGGTTTTCCCACAAACGAAAGTTCATTTTAAAAATTGTCTGTGTCTGACCATGTACCGAACATACCACAGCTCCTGGGCAGGGGAGGAAGCAAAGACAATACTGACATTACAGCAGGAGATAGCAGAGGAAACATTTTGTGAGGTAAAATATTGTTTAAAAACAGTCAGTGAAATATTGTACCTGACACAAACTAATCCACTGTTATCCCCTGCTATAATGTTAGTATTGTCTTTTGCTTCCTCCCCTGCCCAGGAGATGTTTTATGCTCCGAACACGGTTAGACACAGACAATTTGTAAAATGAACTTTTGTTCATGGGAAAACCCCTTTAATATGACCGGCTTCCTCTGCCTGTAGACACGTTGCGCATCTGCTGACAGGATCAGCTGAAAGATTTACTGCGCCTGTGTGGAATTCACGCAGGCACAGTAAATCAGACCACCACCATCTTTGTGCAGACAGATAGCGGCGGTCACATTAAAACTGTGCATGCACTCCTCATGTACAAAGATGTTGACAGTCAATGAATCATTCGGCTGATCCCGGCGGCATGTTCCCGACGGTGTTCTGCTGGTGATACCGTGCAAGAGGCTGCTTATGGCATATACAGTGTGTGTGTGTGTGTATCTGGTGTGTACAGCATATACAGTGTGTGTTTATGTGTGTGGTGCGTACAGCATATGCAGTGTGTGTGTGTGTGTGTGTGTGTGTGTCTGGTGTGACGGTGTTCTGCTGATGGTACAGCGCAAGAGGCTGGTACCACCAGCAGTTTCCATATTGAGACACCCATCAGTGGGGTGTCCCAATATGGAGGTCGGTGAACTTCCGCTGCTTTGAATTCTGGGATCCGGACTGATGAGTGCAAATTTGCCACCAGTATTTGCTGATAACGTGCTGCATTCATCTTTAACTTTGACCAAGTTTCCTGTACCTTTGTAGCTCACAAATCCCCAAAACATCAGCGATCCGCCTCCATGCTTTACAGTAGGAATAGTGTTTCTTTCATCATAGGCCTTCTCTCCAAATGTAACGTTTATGGTTGTGGCCAAAAAGTTCAATTTCTCCAAATTACCTTGTTCAAGATGTTTTGAGGCTTGTCTCTGTGCTGTTTTGCGTACTATAGGCAAGAAACTTTGTGGCATTTGTGCAGTAATGGCTTTCTTTTGGGGATTCGACCATGCAGCCCATTTTTCTTCAAGTGCCTCCTTATTGTGCATTTTGAAACAGCCACACCGCTAGTTTTCAGAGACTCCTGTATTTCAGTTGATGTTATTTGTGAGGTTTTCTTTGCGATCTGAACAATTTTCCTGGCAGTTGTGGACAACATTTTTGCTGGTCAACCTGACCATGGTTTTGTTTTTACAGAGCCCCTGTTTCTCCATTTGTTAATCACAGTTTGAATGGTGCTGACTGGCATTACCAATTCCTTAGATATCTTTTTGTATTCCTTTCTTGTTTTATACAGTTCAACTACCTTTTCCCGTTGATCCGTTGGCAATTCTTTTGCTTTTCCCAATACTCATAATCCAGAAATGTCAGTAGCTGGTTTAAAGATACAAGAGTCTGTATGGATCCCAGAAACTCACTCAGCTTTTATGCACACACATTGATTACAAGCAAACAGGTTACAGGTGAGGATGTTACCTTTAGTAGCCCTTCAAACAAATTTGTGTCAACTTTTGTGTATGTTATCAGACCAAAATCACCAGGGTATGTGAACTTTTGATCAGGGTCATTTGGATGTTTCAGGTTGTCATTATGATTTAAATAGAGAAAACACAGTAGTTTGACAATAAATAGCTTCACCCAACCACTAACCATGAGTGGAGAAAAAGTTTTGGTGTTATCATTCATATTCTCTGGAAAAAGGCCAAGAAAGCAAAAATTCTGCCAGGGTATGTAAACTTTTGAGCACAACTGTATGTAAGAAAAAAGAGGGAAAGTGATAGTGAGAAGAGGGGGAACATGAGAGATGTTGTTTCCCTTCTTACATTTGGAGCTGTACTCAGCTCAGAACCTGCTCATGTAAACTATGTAGGACAAAGGAGACATAAGTTCAGATATTTTTGAGTTTACTATAGTTAATATTCATTTTGATTTTGTTTGCAGGTTTTTTAAAGGAGTCTAATAACCCCTTAAATTGGGCATATTAAGTCTTGTTGCCAAGGGCAAGATAAATTATAAATACAGCCCTGCATGCTGGGAAACAAAACTTTTCCATGAAATTGATTGGTATGATTAAAAGTGGCATGCTAAAGTGTAATATTAAAGTTAGTCTGTAAGTCCACTCAGACAGAATAAACTAAGCACATGGCCTTTCAATAGGGGATATACCGTAGATCCTATAAAAATGTTGTTCTAACCATTACCTAAAATCTGCCGGAGCTGAAGTTTAGTCAAACATACTTGATGTACCCTCGGTGTATCCTTACTGCACTGCTCCATTTGTTTTGCATTTTGCACTTTTGCTTGACAGCGCTGCTTTGCCTGGAAGGTGCACTATTTTAGGAGAAAGCAACGGTGCACTGAACCTCCTTGTTTTTTATTTAGGGAAGGGTAGGCTGTCAACTGCCCCATTTGTCAGTGATGGCTTCTCAGCACACAAAAAATGGAGAGGGCTGGTGATAATGTAATGATGGTGTAGCAATTCACTCAGAAAACTAGGAAACACACTAAAAATACTGTCCTCAGTCAGTGGGGATGGGTGCTGTTCTTTCACACAAGACGGACTGTTACTTGCATCCTTGTGCTTTTTTTCTCAGAAAATCTCACAAGCAGAATCCAACTAACATATAAGCGTTCGGAAACTCTTGACTGTTAAGAGAGCCTTCGAGGAATGGAGACAATGGTTGGATGGAGCTAGGCATAGGGTAACGTTGGGTGCTCTAGGTATTGATCTCAGACAGCAGGTTGTGGAAGCCCAGGTTGCTGCACCAGAGGGCTTGCCACACGACAAGTTTTTTGTGCCATCCTCGTTTCGCACTGATCTTCTTATCGAAGTGCATTACTCTGTGATGGCTGGATATCCTGGTTCCTATACCACCTGGAAAGCTGTTTTCAGATCCTTTTAGTGGCAGAGTGCTCAAAAGCATGTTGATGAGTATGTCCGCAAATGCATAGTTTGTGCCAGGCCCTGACAGGGTTTCTTTTGAATAACGAGATTCCATCTCAACCTTGTACTCATTTGTCCATGGATTTTGTCACAGATTTGCCAAATACTGGTGTAAATTCTTTAGTATAGTGGTGGACCATTTTAGCAAAATGGTTCACTTGGTTCCTTTACTAAAATTGTCAGCAGCTAAGAGTTTAGTCTCTCATGTTGTTAAGTTACATGGTGTTCCTAAAAACATTATTTCCGATATAGAATAGATTGGATAAATCACCTGCGCTTATAAGGTAAAATCGATAGAGAAATAGGTGCATAAAATACAAGAGCCCCAACACAGGAAACTATATAGTGGCAAAATAGAATGGTCTGGCTAAGCCTGCACCCCAGCAGGATAATAATCAATCCACTAAATAAGTAAATGATATACAGATAATGTGAACATTTATATAGCAGACCCACATACAATAACTGGCTGGAGTGGTAAAAGTACCTGGATAGTAAAGTAGGTGTCCGTGTTGCTCCAGAAATCGGTGTGTCGCGCTGTACCGCAAATCTGCGGGGGAGTGACAGGACTGGCTGTCCTCCAAAACAGGGAGTCCCTGCTTGCTGGGCGGCTGGCAGGGACAAGAAACCGCCAACTCCTAGCGTGCCCCGGCCGGAAGCAACGCTGGAGCAGGAGCCCTGACGAAGAAGGAGTGTTTCCTTCGAAACGCGTCGGATTGGTTGCCCTGTCTCGCGCCCGCCCATTTTTGTGACGTCACGTTTTTGGCCACGCCCCCTCCACACACCGCTCCTGCTATTATTATTATTATTCTGCTGGGGTGCAGGCTTAGCCAGACCATTCTATTTTGCCACTATATAGTTTCCTGTGTTGGGGCTCTTGTATTTTATGCACCTATTTCTCTATCGATTTTACCTTATAAGCGCAGGTGATTTATCCAATCTATTCTACATTGTTTTATCTTAGTCAGAGTATAGCGCAGACTCTGTCACCTCACCAGCAGCTTATTTCTTTTTCCGCCTCCCCTTTTCCTTTTCCATGCTCATTTAGTTTTTTTCTTCTCCCTGTTTGCATTGTTTGTCGGCGCAGCGCCGGTGTTTATTAGTTTTATTCATTATTTCCGATATAGATGTTTAGTTTATGGCTAGATTTTGCCATAGCTTTTGCTAGAGATAAGGAATTACAGTTGAAACCAGAAATTTACATTCACTATATAAAAAGACACATATGCATGTTTTTCTCAATATCTGACATGAAATCAGAATAAATCTTTCTTGTTTTAGGTTAATTAGGATTACCATCATAATTATTAATATTTGGCAAATGCCAGAATAATGAGAGCGAGAGAATGTTTTAAGGCATTTGTATTACTTACTGCAAAGTCAAGTTTACATACACTAAGATAACTATGTCTTTAAATAATTCTGGACTGCCCATATGACATATAATACTGTCATGTGTTTGGAAGCTTCGTCCATCCATCATACTTCTCAGAAAGGAGACGGGTTCTGTGTCCCAGAGATGAACATGCTTTCTTCCAACATGTGCATATCAACTCAAGGACAAAAGTAAAAGACCTTGTCAAGATGATGGTGGAAGTTGCAGTGGAAGTTGCTAAGATTGTGTCAATATCCACAGTGAAATGAGTATTATATCAGCATGAGCTGAGAGGCCACTCTGCCATGTAGAAGCTATTACTCCAAAAAAAACAAAACATAAAAAAGCCAGATTAATATTTGCAAAGGCACACAGGAACAAAGACCTAAATTTTTGGAGACATGTCCTGTGGTCTGATGAAGTTAAAACTGAACTTTTTGGCATAATGACCATCATTACAATTGGACGAAAAAGAGAGAAGCTTGGAAGCCTAAGAACACCATCCCAACTGTGAAACATGGGGGTGGCAGCATATATGTTCTGGGGTTATTTTGCTGCAAGTGGGACTGGTGCACTTCACAAAATATATGGCACCATGAGAAAATATGATTATGTGGCAATATTGAAGCAACATCTCAAGACATCAGACAGGAAGCTAAAGCTTGGGCAGAAATGGGTCTTCCAAATGGACAATGACTGGAAGCATACTGCAAAAATGTTAACAAAGTGGCTTAAGGATAACAAAGTCAGTGTTACATCAGTTTGGTCAGGGTGAATGGGCCCAAATTCTGAACAACTATTTTGAGAGGCTTGTGGAAGTATATATCCCAAAGGTTTGACCCAAGTTATTCATTTTAAGGGCAATGGTACAAAATAATAAAATGTATGTAAACTTTTGACTTTGCAGTAAGTAATAAAAAGTGCTTTAAAACATTCTCCCTCTCTAATTAATCTGGCATTTGGCAATTATTAATAATTATGCTAATCCTAATTAACCTAAAACAGGAAAAGTTTTATTCTGCTTTCATGCCAGATTTTGAGAAAAACTTGCGCATGTGTATTTTTATAAAGTACATGTAAACTTCTGGTTTTAACTCTAAGCTTTTGTTCTCCATCCTGAGACTAATAGTCAGACGGATAGAAGGAACCAAGAATTAGAACAATATATAAGATGTTTTGTTTCATCTCATCAAGGATTGGACGGATTTTCTTCCTATGACTGAGTTCATTCTCAATAACCACACCTCCAATGTTACCAGTACCTCACTTTTTTGTTGTGGGGGTTTTCATCCAGGTTTTGGAAAATATTCTGATTTGCAGTTTACTTTCTCAGAGGAGGAAACACATTCTTCTTGCTTGATTAATGTCTGAAGAGAAGTTGCAAAAGGTCTTTTGATAACTTGCAATTTGATCAAGAAAACTACACACTGCAGACATAGGAGGCCCCTGTCTTTAACCCATTACTTGCCAAATTAGAAATTTTCATTTTACGGATTTTTCAGAAAAGGGCGTCCCAATATTCAATTACAAATGACAATGACATGGTTTCCTATTTTGAAAACATTCATTTTACAAACACAACACAAATAATTGGACCTAATTATAAAATTTATAAAAACTTAGTTGCTAGAAGCAAAAGATTGGGCATCCCAAAAAAAGACATTGATAGATAATGGGTTAAGGGGGAGAATTTGTTTTTCTATTCTGGAGACATGAGGGTCAGTGGATGGGATGTTCTTGTTTGTTGACCTGGCTGTCTTTAGAAAGACCGCATGGGACAGGGCTCATCCCACTGAATGCCCACACTCCTTCCTCTTGGGCCGAATACTACTCAGGCAACACAGGGTGATGGTAACGCACTACAGGAATAATTTATTGGATCACCAACAGTCAATAACATATAGTACAGTCCGAGCAAATACATAAGATGGTGCAAATGACAGAGTCTCACTCTTCCGCCGACTTGCCGGGAATTAGAACATCTGCGACTTTGGGGCTTCCAGGGCCAACTACCCCAACCAGTGGTACCTGGCTTTTGCTGGACACCCACAGAGAGGAGGTAGCTTAGGAAGCTGACAGAGCCAATTGAGGTATATGGTCAGATGACCTGATCATCCCAACCTGTTTTTTCCAAACGTCTCCATGAGTTCAGTGATAGACAGTGGATCAAATCTGTATTCCTCCAGTTGGCCATGGTGCATTGACTGCTGTCATCTAGAGTTTATCTGTAGAAGGAGAAAGGTCCCTTTTATATCCACAGCTGTCCTTCCAGCCATTATCAACAAATTTGGGGCAGGAGGGAGGAGGTTATCTCTCATTGTTCAAGTATACAGTTAAACTGCATATTTTGTCCTTCAGTGTTTGCAGAACAACAAGCTGCATGGACTGATACAATAGATAGTAAGCAGGCATTCAACAAATCAACAAACATCAATTCAACCTACAACAAGAGTTAACATTCAGGTTCATATGAACAATAGCTCATGTCCCTGGGCCTACTGAATAATATGTTTGGAATAATTAAGAATAAAAACAGTGTTGTCACATCTTCAAACAAATTTCATCAGAAAGTTACTTCAAGGAAATTTGCTCCTAAATTTGTTGGCCTGTATAAAGTAATTACGATCATTAATCCAATGACAGTCAAGCTCCAACTTTCGGTTGCGTGGAGGATTAATAATTCCTTCAAATCCTCTATTTGTAAAAATTTTGAGGGGATGCCGGGTCCTCAAGACATCATTGAGGTTGACATGGAGGAGGACAAGGAGTTTGAGGTGCAACGAGTTTTGGGTTCCAAACGTGCCAAACGTCCACTGCAATATCTCATTGAATGGAAGGGTTTTGGTATGGAGGATAATTACTGGGATGATGTGGAAGATTTGCATGCTGATTTCCTAGTGAGGGAGTTCTGTCAGCGGCGTGAGTGCCAAGCGTGTCAAACGTCAACTTAAATATCTAATTGAATGGAAAGGTTTCGGTATGGAGGATAATTCCTGGGATGACGTGGAAGATTTGCATGCTGATTGCCTAGTGAGGGAGTTATGTCAGCGGTGTGAGTGATCTCAGTGGGTCTAGTTGGCCCTTGCAGAAGGGAGGGTACTGTCAAGCATCTGGGTTCAAACCCTTGAGCCTCTGCCTTGTGGTCGGCTTCTCTCTCTGCCGAGGCACATCAGATACACTTTTCTCTGGGTGTTTCATTTCTGTTACCATTGCTTCAGCTTTCAGCAGAGTTGAAATGGCAAACAAAGAAGGAACAGGAACGAACATAGACCAGAGTTCAGACAGGAACGGACACACAAACAGAACATGGATAAAGGCCTTCGTATTGCAGCCCTAAGACACAGAGACAGAACACGACCTGGCAGCTCAGTAGCAAATACTAACTGAGGGAAATAGTTTGCTCAGGCATCCTCCAATGGGTGAGGACGGTTTAAGTATCAGAAGCCTGTAGGCAATTTGCCGGGGACACCAAAGGGAGGTGCACACAGTCTCACTAAGAATCCGGATTTGCCAGCGCCGCCCCCCTATACACACAGCCAGGAAGTGTACACAGAGCAAGCGGCCAGGGAGCACATGGCATGCAACCGGCAGCAGACAGATCTCACAGCATGGGACAGGGTGAGTGAGTTGATGTAACAGGCAGGTGGGGGATGGAAGGCCATGCAGTGATGCCGGCAGGGTTGTTACACATACTGTGTGGGAGGGCTGTGAGGGCATCATACTGTGTAGGGGGCACTGTTTGCAACATATTGTGTAGGTGGCACTATAGGAGCCATGAAAGGGTACCATACTTTTTGGGAAAACTAGTAAGCTTCACTAAAATCAATATTTCTCTGTGAGCACATATAATGTACTGGAAAAGGTTCTGGAAATTGCTTGGGGTAACTGGCTTGGCATTTGGTGTAAATTGCGTGTGTCTCTCTCTTTATTAACTTTCAAAGTCGTGAAGTATGCTATAATAATATGTACAGAATTGACCAATTGTCACAGGCTTAAATGCTATGATGGCAGCCTCATATGTAGTTATATATGAAGAGTGGTCGCAAAACACAAAGAGTGAAGGTACCATAGCGCTATATATTCAAACAGAGTAGCAAACCAACTTTATAGATTTCACTACTACATTTCTATGTAAGGTACACACTTTGCATTACCCCCATTCTTTCTATGCAGAGAGAATGTGCATGTGCATTTTTTTTCTGCAATTATGTCTGGAACTACAACTGTGCTGTTCTCAGAAATATTGAAGTCCCAGCTGTAAGACTGCTATGACATGTTTATGTCATAAAATCATCACTCTAGCAATATAAAATAAACATATACATTGTGCATCCATAAAATGTAGGGCCATACACAGAAGAACGCAGTGTGGCTGCTATTTTATGCCATTGGTGGGTATGGTAAATTCTTCTTTGAAAAAATGCCCTAGGGATACACCATATGGAAGCACACACAGAACCTGTGGCTCGATAGTATGCAACAATAGGGCATTGAGGGCTTAGGAATAGTGATGAGCAAATACATTTGGCACTATTTGTTTCTCTTACGAATAGTACGCTATTCGGGCTATTTGTAAATTGGTGAATAATTTGGTGTTCACCTCTGTATATTCGAGTGACCCACTCAGCATGTTTGGCGCTTTATTTTCAGCCAATGAACATGCTGGGCTGATTACTGATCACAATAATGTCAGCACTATCTTTGGTGTGGCATTACTGTGATTGGCTGGCCTTACAGCATCATAGAGGATACTGAATGGCTGCCGGCGCCATATTGCGCACATTACAGCCAGAAACAGCATAGCAGAGCTTAGTGTGAATGTAGGGAGAGTGAATTGATAGGAGCGCATAGGGAGAGTTATTCATTCCAAAAAGCTCTTTTAAGAGCTGAAGATTGTGGAGATTATTTTTTGTTAGGTGGGGATTGCGTAGGTAGAGATTTAATAGGAGGGAGAGTATAAGGCAAGAATGTGGGTGTTATGATCATTGCAAGTACACACTGCAAATCTCTGTTATTTTTCATTGTGTTGTATAGTTTAGTATTAGGAAGAGACTGCGGGATTAGGGAGAAATAGGGAGGGTTTCATCCATTACTATAATATACAAATCAGATCTTTTCAGAGGCAAATAATATTAGGTAGTACCAGCATATACAAAAACAATTTATTTTGAGCTACATAATATTCCCAAGTAGCAGAGTTTAGAATATGGCTGAATAATATTCCATGTCTATTGCTTAAATAGCTATAATTTATCTAGCAGTTGTGCGACTAGCGCAAAACCTGTTGAGCTACGGAAAAGTCACCATTTACCGATAATTTCCCTGAGTCTGCTGTTGGCGTGTCTCATAAAGGCAATCTAAAAAAAACTAAATTTCTATTTGTTAAATAAATAACGTATTTTTATCTGGCAGTTGTGCGACTGGTGCAATTCTTGCAGAGATAAGCAAACATCACAATTTACCAGTGGCAATAATTTTCATTAGTCTGCTGTTGCAGTGTGTCAGCAAGGTGATATAAAAATAAAAATAATTTTCTATTGTTTTAATAAATAGCTTATCTTTATCTAGCAGTTGTGTGAATGGCGCAGTTCAGGCAGAGATAAGCAAACGTCACAATTTAGAAGTGGCAATAATTTTCCATAGTCTGCGATTACAGTGTTTCAGCAAGGCGATATAAACTGTAAAAATTTCTATTGGTTTAATAAATAGCATACATTTATCTAGCAGTTGTGTGACTGGCACAAAGCCTGCTGTTATGCAAATGTGACTACTCGCTTCTAATTTTCGTGAGTTTGTTGTTGCTGTGTGTAATAAAGCTGATATCTTAAAAAAATTGCCACACATTGCTAGTTACAGAGAATTTGTACCTCTTTGTGGGTACTTGTGAAAAATAAAGCAAGGAATTTCTTTTTCATAAGCATAACACATTCAATATGAGAAAGGGTGACGTTAAGGGACGTGGATGTGGTGGTGCCCACAAAGGCCGTGTGACAAATCAGAAGGTGACTGTATCTCGTTCTAGCTTCATGTCAAAATTTGGTCAACATGCTACACCACTGACGAACCCAGACAAGTGCGAGAATGTTGTGGGTTGGATGGCAGACAAAGGCTTCAGTCTGTTGACAGGCAGCACCACGAAGTCTTCCACACGGTCCAGTCTCAGTAGCCAAGAGGCTGGGCCTCTGAATCCTCAACCTTGTCCTTCCTCCCACCATCAAGAGTCCCCACAGACATATGACCCGAACGCTGGCTACTGTTACGGCACACTGTGATACTCACCTAGTTTCCCGGGTCCCACGCTGCGTTCCTCCTCCTCTTCCGGGTCCTCGGCCGTGCTGGTGATCCCGTTCCCCGAGCATGTGCGCTAGGCCGCTTAGGTCACGGTCGCACACACTCCCAGCTTCTTTATAATGCTGGGTTGTACTGACCTGGAAGCGCTGTCCTGCCTGG
Organism: Ranitomeya imitator; assembly: GCF_032444005.1. Classification (NCBI taxonomy): domain Eukaryota; kingdom Metazoa; phylum Chordata; class Amphibia; order Anura; family Dendrobatidae; genus Ranitomeya; species Ranitomeya imitator. Next base: position 68,573,926 of record NC_091290.1, on the reverse strand, counting down.
GCAGCAGCCTCTGGGTATATCAAGTCACTTCCTGCTAGAGGAAGCACCTGATTATTATTGTGTCCCTCCGTGCTCCCACCAGGTCCACTTAGGCTTCAGTATGTCAGGTCCCTGTATGCTTCCAGTGCGTGTGTGCTCTTCTCAATCCCTGTACGCTTCCTGTGCGTGTGTGCTCTGCTCAGTACCTATATGCTTCCAGTGTGTGCTCTGCTCTGCTCCTGTACGCTTCCAATGTGTGCGTGCTCTGCTCAGTCCCTGTACGCTTCCAGTGCATGCTCTGCTCTGCCCCTGTACGCTTCCAATGTGTGCGTGCTCTGCTCTATCCCTGTATGCTTCTAGTGCGTGTTCTGCTCCCTCCTGTATCCGGTACCCTCTGTGTGAACCCTGCCATGTCCTGAGTCCCGGGTTTTCTCTGTGGCTGCTTCACCCATCTTTCCCTCAGTGAGTACCCAGATTTTCCTCATCTCCAAGCTGCCCCTCTGGCACAAGCTATCATGGTGTATCTCCCTCCTAGGCTTGCCCCTAACGATCCGTGTATAGGGGTCGGTTCCACCTGGTCAGCTCACCTGGGAACAGTCATCACCGCTATCCCGTGGGTCCACTCCAGGAGCCATAACAGCTACTTCGAGGAAGTGTTTATGTTCCCTTGTAATTTGTCAGGCCTCTCAACATGCACCATTAAAGAGAGTCATGAGGAGGTGAAGTGCAGTGATGCCCAAACATTTGAGCACCCATGACCAGGAGAAAGCCACATGGGGAAGGTAAATTCATGTCTGAAGGGGTGGAGGATAATCATGATGCACAATTGCTATCAAGTCAGCCTAAAATAGCAACTCAGAAGGAGGATCAGGTTGATGAATTGGAAGACGACATGGTCAATGATGGGGCCACTGATCCAACCTGACACGGTGGCACACTTAGCGAGCACAGCGGTGCAGAGAGGAATGGATCTGTAGCACAAAAGCAGGCAAGAAGAGGTAGTGGTTTGTCCAGAGGGAGAACTCGGTCAACTGTTCCACAGAGCCCCCCCAGTTGGCTAGATTGCAGGTCAAGGGTGCCTTGTTCCTTTGTATGCCAGTTTTTTTTCTGAAATTCCATGAGATTAAACAACTGTAATTTGCAGCATCTGCCAAACCAAGCTAAGAAGAGGCAATAACACTGCCAACCTGAGCACCACCACATGCAAAAGCACATGGCAGTAAAGCACCCCAGTAGGTGGGTGGATAGCCTGGGTAAATGTAGTAAGCGCTTATCACAGGCGACGCAGCTCGCCATATTCCCTGCACCAGGACACATGATTTATTCATCAAGCGGAAAACAGAATATACAACAGGTTATCCTATTTACCCTAACCACTACACGTGACCTGACTACATTTACCCAGTCTGTTTGACAGACCCATAGCACTGTTAATTTTCCCTGTGCTAGGACACGTGGTTCCCTAAACAAGCAACATACAGTTTCTGATGAAGGTCTATACCCAGACCGAAAATGTTTAATTGATCACTGTATGCAAAATAAATTGGAACCCTTTTTTCAACATGATAAATTTTGAGTGTCGAGTTTTTTACTTATATTGATTTTAGGATGCATACTCTACTTGAGTACCTATTCTAATATAATCTATTGCAGAACTTGGTTGTACAGTGGTTTTTAAAAACATACCCTGACTTGCCAAGCCTATTTGCCAAGGTCAGCTCCCATTTCCAAAAGTCATCTAAGGCTTTCGCCGGTCTAGCTTCATTGCAGCAAGCTTTAATTTGCCTCGTCACCTATTGATTTGTGACCTGCACACACAATAGAATTTGACCTTTCATAGTGAGCAGCAGAGGACAGTGTCTGAATTTCAGCTTCTCAATGCCCATCAAACTACTCAGCTCCCACACATAACAACTGCTGAGTGGGTGTGGATTAGTGACATATATGAGGTTCTTCAAAACTTTGAGTACTGCACCAAGATGGTGAGCACTGAGGAGGAGGAGGATGAGGAGGAACAGGAGTTTTTGGTCTGAGCTACATAGGGGAGTCCCAATCCCAGCTTCATGCCTGTCCAGCATGGATGGCATGAAGAGGAGGAGGCTATGCGTCATGAGGAGGAGGAGAGGATGGTTAGTGTTCTTCCTTGTGAAGACACTGAACGCTTGACTCTTTGTAGTCTGCCACACATGGCAGAGTTCATGTCCAGATGCCTTTACCAAGACCCTCTCATGAAACACATTTTGTCCAACATGAAATACTGGCTGTGCACCTTTATTGACCTACGGTACAAGGAGATATTTGCTTCCCTCATGTTGGAGGCAGACGTGCCATTTTCAGTGCATGTACGCTAGAGGGCCATTGTGGGAGACTTACTAAAAAGCTTACCCTTAGACAACACTGCTGGCAGAGGTACCTGCTCTTTTCACCCACAAGGATTACAGGGGAGTGGCACGCATACCAGGTGCAACTCAGGGGGAAATATCCACCAACTGAGCCATTTTCATGAAACCGTCACATCAGCAGAGCTAACTGTGGGTGTAACTATGACTAGGAGGGAGAAGTTGACAAAGATACCACAGTATTTCCTGATTCTTCAGTGCCCTTTAACTATTGGTTGTCCAAGCTGCATACTTGGCCCAACCTCTCTTTGTATGCCTTGGAGGTGCTGCCATGCCCTGCCACAAGTGTGTTGTCTGAGCAGGATTTTAGTTCAGCTGGTGCAATCATAACAGATAGGCGCACACGGCTGTCAACGGAAAATACAGACAGGCTGACTCTTCTAAAATTGAACAAGGGCTGGATTTACTCTGACTTTGTAAGCCCTACGGATGACAGCAAGGTAATGTATGTGCAGCCCAAATGTCTATTTTTTGGAAGTTGTCTTAACATCCATCCCTTACCATTCAAACCCATTTTGTTCAGGAAATCCCCTCCTTCTCCTCTTCCTCCTCGTCATCCTTCTGTAACAAGTACTTAGTGGTCACCTATTTATACCCCACGTGGGTAATGTTTTTTACTTTTTCAAAACATTGCACATTGTGCAATGGTGAAACTTGTACTCCCCATCTCTACCTCTTGCAATAACGGCAGACTATATTGTGAGGTCCTCATCATGACATCTTTCATCTGATCTGATACAGACCCCTTGGGTAATTTTTGAAAACTTTGCATACTCTGCAATGGTGAAACTTGTACTCCCTATCTATACCTCTTGCAATAACTGCAAAATGTATTGTGATGTCTCCATCATGGCGTCTTTGAGCTGGTCTATGATGCCGGAACAGTTGAATGCAATGATGGAGGAGAGAGCGTCACCTGATGCTCCCTCTCCCATCATTCCCCGCTCTGCATCTGACACTGCGGGTGCGCGCGCACTCACCGTGTCCCAGGCAGTGCAGCGGCAGCCGCCAAGACAGGAGCAGGGAGCAACGCAGGCACGAGGGGAGGTGAGGAGTGTGTTGTTTTTCTTACTGGACTGTGGGGCCATTCTAGGGGGAAGAAGAGATGCGGGCTGTGCTATATACTACTATGTGGGCTGCACTGTATACTACTATGTGGGCTCTTCTGTATACTACTGTGTGGGCTGTGCTGTATACTACTATGTGGGCTGTGCTATATACTACTGTGTGGGCTGTGCTATATACTACTATGTGGGCAGTGCTGTATACTACTATGTAGGCTGTGCTATATACTACTGTGTGGGCTGTGCTGTATACTGCTATGTGGGCTGTGCTATACACTACTATGTGGGCTTTGCTGTATACTATTCTGTGGGCTGTGCTATAAACTACTATGTGGGCTCTGCTGTATACTACTATATGGGTAGTGCTGTATACTACTATGTGGGCTGTGCTATATACTACTGTGTGGGCTTTGCTGTATACTACTATGTGGGCTGTGCTGTATACTACTGTGTGGGCTCTGCTGTATACTACTATGTGGGCTGTGCTGTATACTGCTACGTGGGCTGTGTTATTTGCTATGTGGGTTGTGCTATATACTATGGGGGTATATTATATTCTATGGGGGAGGCCGTGTTATATACTAAGTGGCTGTTATATATCATATTCTATGAGGGAGGCTGCGTTATACTATGGGGGGCTGCATTATATTCTATGGGGGTACATTATATATTATGGGGAGGTGGGCTGTATTATATTCTATGGGGTGGCTGCATTATACTCTGGGGTGGCTGCATTATATTCTGTCGGGTGGTGGCTGCATTATACTATATGTGGGCTGCATTATACTGTGTCAAGGATTATGGGGAATACATTATACTATATGAAGAACTATGGGATGCATTATACTATGGGAAGTGAATTGTACTACATGGATGACTATGGCGGTGCATTATACTATATGGAGCACTATGAGGAGTGTATTATGCTATATGGAGGACTGAGCAGTGTATTTTAATATATGGAGGACTATAGGGAGTGTATTTTACTATATGGAAGACTGTGGTGCATATTATAATATATGGAGGACTATGGGGTGTATTTTACTAAACAAGTAAAATGCTGCATATTCAGATTGTTTTTGCTGGAACAAAAATCATTGTTCTCAGCAGCACATAGCCAGTGTAAACTGTAGATGTGCTGCTGATAACATGATACTGTATGGTGACCTGTTAGTGATCTATTAGTGATCATTCTGTCCCATCATTATTCTTCAGCTGGTGGAAAGAGGCTGGGAAACAAGTGTTGAACAACTTCAGTATTGTTGATCAAACTCATTTAGCGGCCTGAGATCAGCGCATGTAAATACAACCGAAATGCTTGTGTGTGATGTGCAGTATGTTAGCATTTGGGGCCCCATTTTAAACTTTGCCTAGGGCCCCACTTTGCCTAAAACCAGACCTGCCTACAAGTGTACAAGGATATTATACAGTCACCATGTGACAAGTGGGCCCGTGTAACTTCAAATGCCAGGGCTGAATTTTAGTCCCAGTCCGGCCCTGCTCCTAAATGAGACTTGTGTCTCTTTATTAAACTGTCGCTTCTCTTACATTTTCTAAATTTGGGTCCTTACAAAAAAATGGTGTTGGAGTATTGACCAGCTTATGTACATTTTAAGCACATCTAAGAGACTGGGCTAATATGCTCCACAGACCTATTTAGGCCACAGCCTTACACATATTGGAACATGGTCATTGCCACGATAAGGCCTTTACCTGAGCTCTGTAGCACTGACTGTAACCTTAGTAATTCAGTCCACAGACCTCAACACTCTCTGGGAACTATCCTGTAATTTCACCATTGTTGCTCAAAACCATGCAAAAGACACATTCTGCCTGGTTGGGTAGTTTCAAGAAGAACTGCGCAGGCTTGTGTCAATGGCACTCCTGTCTCTTACCCTTGAGGAAGCTGCTTCCAAGTAAAATGAGGCTTGTACATGTTCCTGACATGGGTTTCAGGCCTGACAGACTGACCACAATACAGGGCCTCGCTTGCATATGCTTTATTCAGAATTTAATTCTAATGCTTTTGGTGTCTGGTAGAATACAATTTCCTGACATTCATCGTACAGTTCCCCCAACTCCTGTATTATATTCACCTTACAGTGGCTTCACCCGCAATGACAGTTGCTCCATTGGGATCCGATTGCCAAAATGAACTATGGAGCTCACAAAACTCAGGTTAAAAGGCACCTGCTGGCCCTCTGAAAATTGAAGCGAGGGCTGCATAATGACATGGCGGTGGACATAGTGGTGGTGGTAATGGATGGAGAAGGCCAAAATTCAAGTGGGCATGTTTTATCTGGCATTATAAAGTGATGGGGAATATGTATTCCACTATCTAGCTAAGATCCAAGAAGTATCGTTTCTCCTTGTGGTGAGTGACATGATAAGCATGTCGAGTTGAGGAGACTTAAAGCCGCAATGCTCCTCTGGGAAATATGCAAATTGTCTCTTCAGAGAGGAAGAAGACTAGAACTCTAGTGCCACCTATTGGAAGTAGCAATCCTAACAGTCAATGTCGACCCTTTAACGAGCCTTGTCACATGACTTAGGATAATGTTGTGAATTCTGTGATCAAGCTCCCTCCTGTGGTCACGAGTGGTACTGCGGCTTCTGAGTTTCCTTCCTCAGGTGATGAGGTTAAGTCGTTAGGTGTTTCTCTATTTAACTCCACCTAGTGCTTTGATCCTGGCCTCCAGTCAATGTTCTAGTATTGGTCTTGCTTCCTCCTGGATCGTTCCTGTGGCCTGTCTGCTCAGCATAAGCTAAGTTCTGCTTGTGTTACTTTTGTTGCTATATTTTCTGTCCAGCTTGCTTAATTGGTTTTTCTTGCTTGCTGGAAGCTCTGAGACGCAGAGGGAGCACCTCCGTACCGTTAGTCGGTGCGGAGGGTCGTTTTGCCTCTCTGCGTGGTTGTTTGTAGGTTTTTGTGTTGACCGCAAAGCTATCTTTCCTATCCTCGGTCTATTCAGTAAGTCGGGCCTCACTTTGCTTAATCTATTTCATCTCTGTGTTCGTGTTTTCTTCTTACTCACAGTCATTATATGTGGGGGGCTGCCTATTCCTTTGGGGAATTTCTCTGAGGCAAGGTAGGCTTATTTTTCTGTCTTCAGGCCTAGCTAGTTTCTCAGGCTGTGCCGAGTTGCATAGGGAGCGTTAGGCGCAATCCACGGCTACCTCTAGTGTGGTGTGATAGGATTAGGGATTGCGGTCAGCAGAGTTCCCACGTCTCAGAGCTCGTCCTATGTTTTTTGGTTATTGTCAGGTCACTTTGTGTGCTCTGAACTTCAAGGTCCATTGTGGTTCTGAATTACCTATTCATAACAGTACTGGAGGCCCAAAGTACTATGCTTCTCAATAGAGGGAAAAAAGAAGTTCTGAGACCATTTTTTTTTCTTTGCACTGTGTTTTGCCTTTTTTTTTCCCCTAGACATTTGGGTGGTTCAGGACACAGGTGTGGTGATGGACATTAAAGGTCTGTCTTCATGTGTGGATCTTCTCACTGCAAGAGTACAAAATATTCAAGACTTTGTGGCTCAGAATTCTATGTTAGAACCAAGAATTCCTATTCCTGATTTGTTTTCTGGAGATAGAGCTAAATTTCTGAGTTTCAAAAATAATTGCAAACTGTTTCTGGCGTTGAAACCTCGCTCCTCTGGTGACCCAGTTCAACAAGTTAAGATCATTATTTCTTTATTACGTGGCGACCCTCAAGACTGGGCATTTTCCCTTGCGCCAGGAGATCCTGCATTATGTAATATTGATGCGTTTTTTCTGGCGCTCGGATTACTGTACGATGAACCTAATTCAGTGGATCAGGCAGAGAAAAATTTGCTGGCTCTGTGTCAGGGTCAGGATGAGATAGAGATTTTTTGTCAGAAGTTTAGAAAGTGGTCTGTGCTCACTCAATGGAATGAATGTGCTTTGGCAGCAATCTTCAGAAAGGGTCTCTCTGAAGCCCTTAAGGATGTCATGGTGGGATTTCCTATGCCTGCTGGTCTGAATGAGTCTATTTCTTTGGCCATTCAGATCGGTCGACGCTTGCATGAGCGTAAATCTGTGCACCATTTGGCGGTATTATCTGAGCATAAACCTGAGCCTATGCAGTGCGATAGGACTTTGACCAGAGCTGAAAGGCAGGAACACAGACGTCAGAATGGGCTGTGTTTCTACTGTGGTGATTCCACTCATGCTATCTCCGATTGTCCTAAGCGCACTAAGCGGTTTGCTAAGTCTGCCACCATTGCTACGGTACAGTCGAAATTTCTTTTGTCCGTTACTTTGATCTGCTCTTTGTCTTCCTATTCTGTCATGGCTTTTGTGGATTCAGGCGCTGCCCTGAATTTGATGGACTTGGAGTTTGCTAGGCGCTGTGGGTTTGTCTTGGAGCCCTTGCAGTGTCTGATTCCATTGAGAGGAATTGATGCTACGCCTTTGGCCAAGAATAAGCTTCAGTATTGGACCCAGCTGACCATGTGCATGGCTCCTGCGCACCAGGAAGATATTCGCTTTCTGGTGTTGCAAAATCTGCATGATGTGGTCGTGTTGGGGTTGCCATGGCTACAAGTCCATAACCCAGTATTAGATTGGAAATCAATGTCTGTGTCCAGCTGGGGTTGTCAGGGGGTACATTGTGATGTTCCATTTCTGTCTATCTCATCATCCACCCTTTCTGAGGTCCCAGAGTTCTTGTCTGATTACCGGGATGTATTCGATGAGCCCAAGTCCAATGCCCTACCTCCGCATAGGGATTGTGATTGTGCTATCGAGTTGATTCCTGGTAGTAAGTTTCCAAAGGGTCGACTGTTTAATTTATCTGTACCTGAGCATGCCGCTATGCGGAGTTACGTAAAAGAATCCTTGGAGAAGGGTTATATTCGGCCGTCGTCATCGCCATTGGGAGCAGGGTTCTTTTTTATGGCCAAGAAGGATGGTTCGCTGAGACCTTGTATTGATTACCGCCTTCTAAATAAAATCACAGTCAAATTTCAGTACCCCTTGCCGCTGCTATCTGATTTGTTTGCTCGGATTAAGGGGGCTAGTTGGTTAACCAAGATAGATCTTCGTGGTGCATATAATCTTGTGCGTATTAAACGGGGCGATGAATGGAAAACTGCATTTAATATGCCCGAGGGCCATTTTGAGTACCTAGTTATGCCATTCGGACTTGCCAATGCTCCATCAGTATTTCAGTCCTTTATGCATGACATCTTCCGAGAGTACCTGGATAAATTCCTGATTGTATATTTGGATGATATTTTGGTCTTCTCGGATGATTGGGAGTCTCATGTGAAGCAGGTCAGAATGGTGTTCCAGGTCCTGCGTGCTAATTCTTTGTTTGTGAAGGGATCAAAGTGTCTCTTTGGTGTTCAGAAGGTTTCATTTTTGGGGTTCATTTTTTCCCCTTCTACCATCGAGATGGACCCTGTTAAGGTCCAGGCCATTTATGATTGGACTCAGCCGACATCTCTGAAGAGTCTGCAAAAGTTCCTTGGCTTTGCTAATTTTTATCGTCGCTTCATCTGTAATTTTTCTAGTATTGCGAAACCATTGACCGATTTGACCAAGAAGGGTGCTGATGTGGTCAATTGGTCTTCTGCTGCTGTGGAAGCTTTTCAAGAGTTAAAGCGTCGTTTTTCTTCTGCCCCTGTGTTGTGTCAACCAGATGTTTCGCTTCCGTTCCAGGTTGAGGTTGATGCTTCTGAAATTGGAGCGGGGGCTGTTTTGTCGCAAAGAGGTGCTGATTGCTCGGTGATGAAGCCATGCGCCTTCTTTTCCAGGAAGTTTTCGCCTGCTGAGCGAAATTATGATGTTGGCAATCGAGAGTTGCTGGCCATGAAGTGGGCATTCGAGGAGTGGCGTCATTGGCTTGAAGGAGCTAAGCATCGCGTGGTGGTCTTGACTGATCACAAGAACTTGACTTATCTCGAGTCTGCCAAACGGTTGAATCCTAGACAGGCTCGTTGGTCGCTGTTTTTCTCCCGTTTTGACTTTGTGGTTTCGTACCTTCCGGGCTCTAAAAATGTGAAGGCGGATACCCTGTCTAGGAGTTTTGTGCCCGACTCTCCGGGTATGCCTGAGTCGGCGGGTATTCTCAAAGAGGGAGTAATTGTGTCTGCCATCTCCCCTGATTTGCGGCGGGTGCTGCAAAAATTTCAGGCTAATAAACCTGATCGTTGCCCAGCAGAGAAACTGTTTGTCCCTGATAGGTGGACGAATAAAGTTATCTCTGAGGTTCATTGTTCGGTGTTGGCTGGTCATCCTGGAATCTTTGGTACCAGAGATTTGGTGGCTAGATCCTTTTGGTGGCCGTCTCTGTCGCGGGATGTGCGTTCTTTTGTGCAGTCCTGTGGGATTTGTGCTCGGGCTAAGCCCTGCTGTTCTCGTGCCAGTGGGTTGCTTTTGCCCTTGCCGATCCCGAAGAGGCCTTGGACACATATCTCTATGGATTTTATTTCGGATCTCCCCGTCTCTCAAAAAATGTCGGTCATTTGGGTAGTTTGTGATCGCTTCTCTAAGATGATCCATTTGGTACCCTTGTCTAAATTACCTTCCTCCTCTGATTTGGTGCCATTGTTCTTCCAGCATGTGGTTCGTTTACATGGCATTCCAGAGAACATCGTTTCTGACAGAGGTTCCCAGTTTGTTTCGAGGTTTTGGCGAGCCTTTTGTGCTAGGATGGGCATTGATTTGTCTTTTTCCTCGGCTTTCCATCCTCAGACAAATGGTCAGACTGAACGAACCAATCAGACCTTGGAAACATATCTGAGATGTTTTGTTTCTGCTGATCAGGATGATTGGGTGTCCTTTTTGCCGTTGGCTGAGTTCGCTCTTAATAATCGGGCCAGCTCGGCTACCTTGGTCTCACCGTTTTTCTGCAATTCTGGGTTCCATCCTCGTTTCTCTTCAGGGCAGGTTGAGTCTTCGGACTGTCCTGGTGTGGATACTGTGGTGGACAGGTTGCAGTGGATTTGGACTCATGTAGTGGACAATTTGACCTTGTCCCAGGAGAAGGCTCAACGTTTCGCTAATCGCAGATGCTGTGTGGGTCCCCGACTTCGTGTTGGGGATTTGGTTTGGTTGTCATCTCGTTGTATTCCTATGAAGGTTTCCTCTCCTAAGTTTAAGCCTCGTTTCATTGGTCCGTATAGGATTTCTGAGGTTCTTAATCCTGTGTCTTTTCGTTTGACCCTTCCAGATTCTTTTTCCATCCATAATGTATTCCATAGGTCATTGTTGCGGAGATACGTGGCGCCTGTGGTTCCATCTGTTGATCCTCCTGCCCCGGTTTTGGTGGAGGGGAAGTTGGAGTATATAGTGGAGAAGATTTTGGATTCTCGTGTTTCGAGACGGAAACTCCAGTATCTGGTTAAGTGGAAGGGTTATGGTCAGGAAGATAATTCCTGGGTCTTTGCCTCTGATGTCCATGCTGCCGATCTTGTTCGTGCCTTTCATATGGCTCATCCTGGTCGGCCTGGGGGCTCTGGTGAGGGTTCGGTGACCCCTCCTCAAGGGGGGGTACTGTTGTGAATTCTGTGATCAAGCTCCCTCCTGTGGTCACGAGTGGTACTGCAGCTTCTGAGTTTCCTTCCTCAGGTGATGAGGTTAAGTCGTTAGGTGTTGCTCTATTTAACTCCACCTAGTGCTTTGATCCTGGCCTCCAGTCAATGTCCTAGTATTGGTCTTGCTTCCTCCTGGATCGTTCCTGTGGCCTGTCTGCTCAGCATAAGCTAAGTTCTGCTTGTGTTACTTTTGTTGCTATATTTTCTGTCCAGCTTGCTTAATTGGTTTTTCTTGCTTGCTGGAAGCTCTGAGACGCAGAGGGAGCACCTCCGTACCGTTAGTTGGTGCGGAGGGTCGTTTTGCCCCTCTGCGTGGTTGTTTGTAGGTTTTTGTGTTGACCGCAAAGCTATCTTTCCTATCCTCGGTCTATTCAGTAAGTCGGGCCTCACTTTGCTTAATCTATTTCATCTCTGTGTTCGTGTTTTCTTCTTACTCACAGTCATTATATGTGGGGGGCTGCCTTTTCCTTTGGGGAATTTCTCTGAGGCAAGGTAGGTTTATTTTTCTGTCTTCAGGCCTAGCTAGTTTCTCAGGCTGTGCCGAGTTGCATAGGGAGCGTTAGGCGCAATCCACGGCTACCTCTAGTGTGGTGTGATAGGATTAGGGATTGCGGTCAGCAGAGTTCCCACGTCTCAGAGCTCGTCCTATGTTTTTTGGTTATTGTCAGGTCACTTTGTATGCTCTGAACTTCAAGGTCCATTGTGGTTCTGAATTACCTATTCATAACAGGATAATAGCCAAACCAAAATCTCAATTTGCAGACATTATCCTAAGTCATGTGACAAGGCTCGTTAAAGGGTCAACATTGACTGTTAGGATTGCTACTTCCAATAGGTGGCACTAGAGTTCTAGTCTTCTTCCTCTCTGAAGAGACAATTTGCAGCTAATCTAGCTAACAAATTGTAATGAGGGTGGGACCTCTCAAATGTAGGAGTGAGAGCACTTTGAGAGCATGAGAGCGCTTTGGGAAAATGGCCGCCGCGATCTCTAATGCGCACGCGCGGCATCCCGCGGCCATTTTCCTGAAGCCCCGTGCAGCAGAGCACTCGATCTGCGCACGCGCGGCCCCAGGAAGATGGCCGCCCCCACCGACGAAAGGGATGACAGCGCAGATCGCGTGCTGTGTCTTCACCACTACGCCACTACGCCACCAACGTAAAGCTGAGGAAGAACCAGCGATGTCACCACGCCCTCCCGACCTGACCAGCCTGATTGACAGGCGAAAACGGCGACTTTGGTAAGTTATTTCTCAGCATACATAGGGAATCGGGGTACACTACATACACTATAGGAACACACAGTGCAGGCCCTATTTAACAGTATTCATAGCTCAATCTCAAAAAACGGGGTGACAGGTTCCCTTTAAAGGAAAAACTAAAGCCAAAACGCTCTGTGTGAACATATGTTAAAGGGTAGGTATATATATTTTTTTTATTTTGCATTATATACATGTAATTATGAAGGCAAAAATGTTTTTTAGCATTTTTCCCTTTAAAAAACAAATTTAGGTTTGGTTTGGTCGGTCTTTTTAGAAATACATAACCACATTTTTCCCAGATACCATATGTGAGTCAGAAAGGCATGCAGGCATCTTCTCCATGCTGTTCCCATTAAGTTTTAGCTCTTTCTCATCCATTTCAGATTTTTTCTCATGCCCCCACTCCTGTTTGTTGGGTCCAGCAGAAATATATTCGGGTTCCCATTAACTTGCATTGGAAGAGTTATTCGGTACAAATACAAGGATATTAGAAATTATTTGTGCCAATTTTCCTGAATCCAAATATTTCACTATTCGCTCACCACTACTTATGACCCATACACTTATAGGGGAGTGCTTTCTTTTTTTAGATCCAATGGATAATATATTTTACATATACAGTTGAAAGCAGAAGTTTCCATACACTATATAAAAACACACGTATGCCTGTTTTCTCAATATCCGAAATGAATTCGAAATAAATATTTCCCGTTTTACGTCAATTAGGATTATTACCATCATTATTAATAAATGCCAGAATAATGAGAGAGAGAGAGAATGCTTTAAGCCACTTTTATTACTTACTGAAAAGTCAAAAATGTACTTACACTAAGATTACTATGTCTTTAAAATTTTTGACTGCCCATAGCATGTGTTTGAAAGCTTTTGAAAGAACCTGAAACATACTGCTTTTTTGTGTTGCATCATGGGAAAGTCTAAAGAAATCAGCCAAGATATCAGGGAGAGAATAGTGGAGTTGCACAAGTCTGGCTTATCCTTGGGCACAATTTCACGATTCCTAAAGGTGCCTTGTTCATCTGTACAAACAATTATACGCAAGTATCAACAAGATGGGAATGTCCAGCCATCCAATTGGGATTGTATTGGACAGGTGATGAGCAGTGCCTGGCTTTCTCCACACATACCGCTTAGAATTATCACCAAAAAGGTCTATCTTCATCTCAACAGACCAGAGAATCTTATTTCTCATAATCTGGGAGTCCTTCATGTGCTTTTTTTTGCAAACTCTATGTGGGCTTTCATATGTCTTGCACTGAGGAGAGGCTTCCGTCAGGCCACTCTGCCATAAAGGCCCGACTGGTGGAGGGCTGCAGTGATAGTTGACTTTGTGGACCTTTCTCCCATCTCCCTACTTCATCTCTGGAGCTCAGCCACAGTGATCTTGGGGTTCTTCTTTACCTCTCTCACAAAAAGGCTCTTCTCCCACTCAGTTTTGCTGGACAACCAGGTCTAGGAAGACTTCTGGTGGTCACAAACTTCTTCTATTTAAGGATTATGGAGGCCACTGCGCTCTTAGGAACCTCGAATACTGCAGAAATTCTGTTGTAACCTTAGCCAGATCTGTGCCTTGCCACAATTCTGTCTCTGAGCTTTCTTTTTTATTAAATTTGCAAATATTACTACATTTCTATCAATGTAGTGTACATTAATGTGAAAAAAATGACTTTTTTGAATTTACCAAATGGCTGCAATAAAGCAAGGAGTGAAAAATTTAAAGGGTATGAATACTTTCCGTACCCACTGTATATATACTATATATAGTATAAATAAATTATCTGTGTTTTTCTGCCATTTCTTATGATCGTCTCACTGTAGGACAAAAATTAAATGGCATTTCAATAGCTGGAGGTCAATGCAATGTCTATCATGTTAATTTTGTGCTTCCCTTCACATTCATGTGCACACTTACAGAGCTCTCTGAAGCATGTAATAATCTGAGAACCAATGAATCTGAACCTCTAATTTCCAATGATATTGTAGCAAGCTCTTGAACCATTGCAACCTATTCATAATGCTTCTTAACAGGATGTTTGAAGGGTGCTGTTCATTGATTGAAGTGAGCTAACGGTACTCTTGCAAGGTTATGTCATTGTCCTGGAAAAAATGTATTTTGTTCTTACTGTTATTTCCTCTTCAAATAGCATAACAATTGATATTTCCAGAGCAGACGCTGACGCAATGAAATCCCTTTTTATTTGAAACTTTCTTAATTAACAGAAGTTTCCTGTAAGTAACAGAACTCTGGGAACAAATGGAGTATATTAGACACTCATGTTACAGCACATATCGAGGGGTCGCTGTTTCTTTGCAATATCTCATAGCAAATAAAAAATACTCTAATAATAATATTAAGTAGATTGCCCATATGATACATCTACTCTATAGAAGGAGCAGTTGATAAACAGCTGATCAAAACTGATATTACAGCCGAAACCTCCAGCAGTCAGATATAATCGCTGGGAAAGTTGATTTCAGACACACAGTTCTCACCATTCTAGGTGATATATGGTATTACATGGGGTCTAAGGGGTAACTTTTTTCCTTATGGAGAGTGACATGCCTGACATTCCAGGGAAAGGAGACTTAAAGGCCATACAATGCTCTTCTGGGAAATTGAATATGCAAATTGCCTCTTCAGAGAGCAACAGGTCTTCAACTCTACTAGCATCTATTACAAGTAGCAATTCTAAAAGTCAATATCAACCCTTTAACAAGCCTTATCACATGACTTAGGATAAAATCCAAACCAGAATCTCAATTTGAAGACAGGTGTTTCAGGGTGTTGCATCTCATTAGTGCAAAGCATGACATCTGATTTGGCTGTATGAGATATCTCTGATTGGGATCTTATGAGTAACATTTCTCATTATGCAGAGTGATATACCTGGCATGCCAAGATAAGGAGACTTATAGTTCATGTAAGCCTCCAGTGGCATCTCATACAGTCAAATCAGAGCTCATGCTTTGCACTGAGGAGGGGTAACACCCTGAAACATGTGTATGCAAATTGAGACTCTGCTTTGGCTTTTATCCTAAGTCATGTGGTAAAGCTAGTTATAGGGTCAATATTGACTTTTAGGATTGCCACCATCAATAGGTGGCACTGGAGTTCTAGTCCTCTTTCTCTCTGAAAAGACAATTTGCATAGAGTATTACATGGTGCAGTTCTAATATATGAGCTTTAAATGACAGGAATAATCACTGGATGTGAATGATGCTCCTATGGACACATTTTTTAAACCAGTACTAAAAGAAACAAAGGTTGAGTTTTCCATAAACCAGACATGTTGTTGTCTTTGCTTTCTAAAAGGCTTTTATTTCTGTTGCTCATCTATCAAAACCAAAAGGCTTCACAAAACTGTGAGCTATAAGTTTTTTTTTAAAGAGAAGTAAACATGTGAATCTGCAGGACTGCAAAACCAGACACAGATAATATACCAGTATACCAAGTAAGAGAAGTAAGGGAATTCACCGTCCCCACTGCTGCTTTCCACCATTAGACAATAAAACTTAAAGTCTATATTTATGACAATTTTTTAGAAAAGAGTCCAGAACATTCATTATGCTTTTCCAAAACTAACAGAAAAAAATGGTTTCTCGACCGCTGTGACGTGCAAAGTCTTAGCTTGGCTTTTTCTTTGTAGATTTGCCCTATAAAGTCTAATTTTATTGACACATTGCAACTGATATGGCCGAGTGAGGTCATAAAAAGTGGTGATACCTGTAAGACTAATGCTTACTGGGGTTGTCCACATCTTAAAAAAGTTTTGAGCAGAATGTTATCAGTGTGCAATATCCACACTGTTAGGATTCAGCTCTGCTTGCCAGTTTCAGCGGTTATCACGTGACTGCAAGTACGTGAATTTCATGTTTGTGGTCATGTGCTGACGAGAGCTTTGAAATAAGCAGCTGAGACTCTAGTCGGCACATGATTGCAACTATGCAGGTCACATACTTGCGGTCATGTGCGAAAGGATGGAATGGCAAGTGGAGCTGAATCTTAACATTGTGTACATTACACACTCCTAAGATTCACCAAGCTACAAGGCTTGCCAAAAATGTCCTCGGGGTTGCACAACCCCTTCAAAGTAAGCGTAAGCTTCAGCCATACATTTTGTAGAGAAAGATGAGGTCAGATATAGCGGCCATAGCGTAGCCAAGATGATGAAAACCATACTGCCCTGGAGGTTACTGCAAGCTGCATATCGGGATGGGCAGTACAATTTTGTGGGCAATGCTGCTGTTTTATTGCAAAACCATATTGTCATTAACAATCAATTTGGAAACCACAAGGATTTGAGGACAATTATTGGCTATTTTTTTATCAGAATGTTTGAGCTCAACCCCAGGGCAGATGACCTTCCGTTTCCATGATGGTATGTCATAGTTGAGTTGCTTCTTCACCACAAAAAATGAGGCCATAGTTAGCTAAAGAATCTTACAATTTTTTTATTAAATCTATTAAAACGAAGAAAAATCGACAACGGTAACAGTTATGTGCACATATATAGTGTTGAATGTTTTTAGCACAGACACCGCTTCAGCAGCAACACACGTCAGGCTGCACTAAATCTGAAGTAAACCGATGAGTCATTTTCGATGCTTTGCCCTTATTCCATCTACGGAAAGAATATTATTTTATGAACTTTGTCCACCATTATACAAACTCTGTAACCGTGTTAAAGAAAAAATATTCAACTTTACTGTCTCTGTCAAATACAGGCAGGTGTCTACATCTTCAGGTCAATTGCTTTGTATGTAAAAAGGGTAAAAAAAAGTACCATCAATTAAATTGTAAAATAGATAGTCGTTTTATTGAAAAATTGAAACTATAAATATAATAAAATGTAAATTCCCAAAATACTTGATTACAAGGGCAAAGTAGTGGTGTAACGAGTGGACATGTTTTGTTAAAATTCATTGACTACTCTTGAGTGACTTAATTTTAAAAAAATGTTCAACCTAAAATTGCTAAAGTGTGTTATAGCAGGGGGCAGATCATGACACAGGCATTCCCTCCATGGTGTCCATTGGGCCATGTATTCTCTTAGAACTTGTCTTGCACTGGGGGAAAAAACAATGTAAGATTTGCCTTCAGTATATTTTTTAAGGTTATGTCTGGTTCATCTTGATCACATATATAGTTACCAAATGCTAGACAACAACCATTCATTGTTACCACTTTATTTCCCATCCACTGTGAGCAGTCAACCATCTTTCCATAAACTCAAAATTGCATTTTTGTCTCTATTTTTCCACAGTTTCTCAATTTTCTCCCAAGAACAGATAGATAGATAGATAGATAGATCGATCGATCGATCACAGGCAACAAAACAATTATTATTACACCCATGAAATGTTACCACTTGCTTTGCTATGGCGCACTCAAACATATCATGTAAAACCTGTGTGTCGTCACTGTTCAGAGTAGTACTTTCCATGATCAGAGTAGTACTTTCCATGATCAGAGTAGTACTTTCCATGATCAGAGTAGTACTTTCTATGATCAGAGTAGTACTTTCCATCATCAGAGTAGTACTTTCTATGATCAGAGTAGTACTTTCCATCATCAGAGTAGTACTTTCCATCATCAGAGTAGTACTTTCCATGACCAGAGTAGTACTTTCCATGATCAGAGTAGTACTTTCCATGATCGGAGTAGTACTTTCCATGATCAGAGTAGTACTTTCCATAATCAGAGTAGTACTTTCCATGATCAGAGTAGTACTTTCCATGACCTGAGTAGTACTTTCCATGATTAGAGTAGTACTTTCCATGACCAGAGTAGTACTTTCCATGATTAGAGTAGTACTTTCCATGACCTGAGTAGTACTTTCCATGATCAGAGTAGTACTTTCCATGATCGGAGTAGTACTTTCCATGATTTGAGTAGTACATTCCATCATCAGAGTAGTGCTTTCCATGATTAGAGTAGTACTTTCCATGATCAAAGTAGTACTTTCCATGATCAGAGTAGTACTTTCCATGATCAGAGTAGTACTTTCCATGATCAGAGTAGTACCTTCCATGATCAGAGTAGTACTTTCCATGATCAGAGTAGTACTTTCCATGATCAGAGTAGTACTTTCCATGATTAGAGTAGTACTTTCCATGAACTGAGTAGTACTTTCCATGATCAGAGTAGTACTTTCCATGATCGGAGTAGTACTTTCCATGATTTGAGTAGTACATTCCATCATCAGAGTAGTGCTTTCCATGATTAGAGTAGTACTTTCCATGATCAAAGTAGTACTTTCCATGATCAGAGTAGTACTTTCCATGATCAGAGTAGTACTTTCCATGATCAGAGTAGTACCTTCCATGATCAGAGTAGTACTTTCCATGATCAGAGTAGTACTTTCCATGATCAGAGTAGTACTTTCCATGATCAGAGTAGCACTTTCCATGATCAGAGTAGTACTTTCCATGATCAGAGTAGTACCTTCCATGATCAGAGTAGTACTTTCCATGATTAGAGTAGTACTTTCCATGATCAGAGTAGTATCTTCCATGATCAGAGTAGTACTTTCCATGATCAGAGTAGTACCTTCCATGATCAGAGTAGTACTTTCCATGATCAGAGTAGTACTTTCCATGATCAGAGTAGTACTTTCCATGATCAGAGTAGTACTTTCCATGATCAGAGTAGTACCTTCCATGATCAGAGTAGTACTTTCCATGATTAGAGTAGTACTTTCCATGATCAGAGTAGTACTTTCCATGATCAGAGTAGTACTTTCCATGATTAGAGTACTACTTTCCATGATCAGAGTAGTACCTTCCATCATCAGAGTAGTACTTTCCATGATCAGAGTAGTACTTTCCATGATTAGAGTAGTACTTTCCATGATTAGAGTAATACTTTCCATGATCAAAGTAGTACTTTCCATGATCAGAGTAGTACTTTCCATGATCAGAGTAGTACTTTCCATGATCAGAGTAGTACTTTCCATGATTTGAGTAGTACTTTCCATCATCAGAGTAGTACTTTCCTTGATTAGAGTAGTACTTTCCATGATCAGAGTAGCACTTTCCATGATCAGAGTAGTACTTTCCATGATCAGAGTAGTACCTTCCATCATCAGAATAGTACTTTCCATGATCAGAGTAGTACTTTCCATGATTAGAGTAGTACTTTCCATGACCTGAGTAGTACTTTCCATGATCAGAGTAGTACTTTCCATGATCGGAGGAGTACTTTCCATGATTTGAGTAGTACATTCCATCATCAGAGTAGTACTTTCCATGATCAGAGTAGTACTTTCCATGATCAAAGTAGTACTTTCCATGATCAGAGTAGTACTTTCCATGATCAGAGTAGTACTTTCCATGATCAGAGTAGTACCTTCCATGATCAGAGTAGTACTTTCCATGATCAGAGTAGTACTTTCCATGATCAGAGTAGTACTTTCCATGATCAGAGTAGCACTTTCCATGATCAGAGTAGTACTTTCCATGATTAGAGTAGTACCTTCCATGATCAGAGTAGTACTTTCCATGATTAGAGTAGTACTTTCCATGATCAGAGTAGTACCTTCCATGATCAGAGTAGTACTTTCCATGATCAGAGTAGTACTTTCCATGATCAGAGTAGTACCTTCCATGATCAGAGTAGTACTTTCCATGATCAGAGTAGTACTTTCCATGATCAGAGTAGTACTTTCCATGATCAGAGTAGTGCTTTCCATGATCAGAGTAGTACCTTCCATGATCAGAGTAGTACTTTCCATGATTAGAGTAGTACTTTCCATGATCAGAGTAGTACTTTCCATGATCAGAGTAGTACTTTCCATGATTAGAGTACTACTTTCCATGATCAGAGTAGTACCTTCCATCATCAGAGTAGTACTTTCCATGATCAGAGTAGTACTTTCCATGATTAGAGTAGTACTTTCCATGATTAGAGTAGTACTTTCCATGATCAAAGTAGTACTTTCCATGATCAGAGTAGTACTTTCCATGATCAAAGTAGTACTTTCCATGATCAGAGTAGTACTTTCCATGATTTGAGTAGTACTTTCCATCATCAGAGTAGTACTTTCCTTGATTAGAGTAGTACTTTCCATGATCAGAGTAGTACTTTCCATGATTAGAGTAGTACTTCCAATGATTAGAGTAGTACTTTCCATGATTAGAGTAGTACTTTCCATGATCAAAGTAGTACTTTCCATGATCAGAGTAGTACTTTCCATGATCAGAGTAGTACTTTCCATGATTAGAGTAGTACTTTCCATGATCAGAGTAGTACCTTCCATGATCAGAGTAGTACTTTCCATGATCAGAGTAGTACTTTCCATGATCAGAGTAGTACCTTCCATGATCAGAGTAGTACTTTCCATGATCAGAGTAGTACTTTCCATGATCAGAGTAGTACTTTCCATGATCAGAGTAGTACCTTCCATGATCAGAGTAGTACTTTCCATGATTAGAGTAGTACTTTCCATGATCAGAGTAGTACTTTCCATGATCAGAGTAGTACTTTCCATGATCAGAGTAGTACTTTCCATGATCAGAGTAGTACTTTCCATGATCAGAGTAGTACTTTCCATGATTAGAGTAGTACTTTCCATGATCAGAGTAGTACCTTCCATGATCAGAGTAGTACTTTCCATGATCAGAGTAGTACCTTCCATGATCAGAGTAGTACTTTCCATGATCAGAGTAGTACTTTCCATGATCAGAGTAGTACTTTCCATGATCAGAGTAGTACTTTCCATGATCAGAGTAGTACCTTCCATGATCAGAGTAGTACTTTCCATGATTAGAGTAGTACTTTCCATGATCAGAGTAGTACTTTCCATGATCAGAGTAGTACTTTCCATGATTAGAGTACTACTTTCCATGATCAGAGTAGTACCTTCCATCATCAGAGTAGTACTTTCCATGATCAGAGTAGTACTTTCCATGATTAGAGTAGTACTTTCCATGATTAGAGTAGTACTTTCCATGATCAAAGTAGTACTTTCCATGATCAGAGTAGTACTTTCCATGATCAGAGTAGTACTTTCCATAATCAGAGTAGTACTTTCCATGATTTGAGTAGTACTTTCCATCATCAGAGTAGTACTTTCCTTGATTAGAGTAGTACTTTCCATGATCAGAGTAGTACTTTCCATGATTAGAGTAGTACTTCCAATGATTAGAGTAGTACTTTCCATGATTAGAGTAGAACTTTCCATGATCAAAGTAGTACTTTCCATGATCAGAGTAGTACTTTCCATGATCAGAGTAGTACTTTCCATGATCAGAGTAGTACTTTCCATGATTAGAGTAGTACTTTCCATGATCAGAGTAGTACTTTCCATGATTAGAGTAGTACTTTCCATGATCAGAGTAGCACTTTCCATGATCAGAGTAGTACTTTCCATGATCAGAGTAGTACCTTCCATCATCAGAATAGTACTTTCCATGATCAGAGTAGTACTTTCCATGATTAGAGTAGTACTTTCCATGATCAAAGTAATACTTTCTATGATCAGAGTAGTACTTTCCATGATCAGAGTAGTACTTTTCATGATCAGAGTAGTACTTTCCATGATCAAAGTAGTACTTTCCATGATTAGAGTACTACTTCCAATGATTAGAGTAGTACTTTCCATGATTAGAGTAGTACTTTCCATGATCAAAGTAGTACTTTTCATGATCAGAGTAGTACTTTCCATGATCAGAGTAGTACTTTCCATGATTAGAGTAGTACTTTCCATGATCAGAGTAGTACTTTCCATGATCAGAGTAGTACTTTCCATGATCAGAGTAGTACTTTCCATGATCAGAGTAGTACTTTCCATGATCAGAGTAGTACTTTCCATGATCAGAGTAGTACCTTCCAGCATCCTACCTGTGGCTCTTAAACTGTTGGGACTATGATGCCCATGCAGGCTGTAGGGATGCTGAGAGTTGGAGATGTTTAGCTGCTAGAGAGCCACAGGTTGGAGACCAGCATAGTATTTATCTCTAGGAGGGAAACCTGTTATCATCTTCCCATCCTGTGCTATCATCCAAGATAGCTAAAAACGTAAATATATGTATCTCTCAGGAATACATTAGGATTAATATTTGCATTCTGAAGAGTGATGTTGGGGGCTAGAGCGATCTTGTCAACTCCTCAGCTCCCAACTCCATCTTCATTCCGTCAGTGGGCAGCCACAGGCAATGTCTGAGCATCACTTGTTGCTTTCTCCGCCTGAGCTCTGTGCTGCAGACTGGCTGAGTGCAGTGTGACTGTCAGCCTCTGCATTGCACTCGTCACCAGTAATCTATGCGCTGTATATGGGGCTAGAATTGAATTAATGCCAGTCAACCTATGCGAATAAGACCTGAAACAACATGAGGGACTGGTGAGTCCCTCAATGACATATTTTGTTGCCATCAGATCGATTCATTCAGCCATTAATATCATGAAAAGTTTGCAAGGAATGTTCTACAGTATATCTACATGATGAGTGAGCAGCTAATTAGCCACATAGGTAAATTAAATGCATATAAGCATTACAGAATTAACTGTTTAGACTGCGGAGGGAAAGGTCTCAGTCCCAAGCCATGATGGGATTTGTAGCTCAACAGGTTAAAGTGTTGTAGAAGGAAATGATAGGATCTGTAGTGATCCATGTAGGTGGATATGCTGGGACCTCAAGTCCTGTTGGGATCTGCAGTTCTTCAAATTCTGCAGAAAAGAATAATAGGATCTGTAGATCCCTTTGGAACCAATCTTGTACAACATCATGTTAACAGAATCTGTGGTCCACCCAGGTACCAAACCTGTAAAAGGACATCCTGGGAACTGTAGTCCCCCAGGTAATGATTTACAAGTAACCATAGATCAAATTCTTAGGGGTTAACACGGCTTCATGCTGCGCTGTGAGGCTTATCAAGCACATACTCTTGAGTACACTGGCTTCATATTCACTGCAGATGTGCTGCAGATTAGATATAGACCTTTGTGTGGGAGAAGGCACTTATTAATTATGTCAATATAAGGAGGAAATGGCTCCAGACTGCTAATGTGCTTGGGCATTTTCATCAATATCTGTTTTTTGTTTTCCTTTTTTTAATGTATTTCTGAATGATGAAAACTTTCCAAACTTCCCTATTCTTATGACCAGTCCCCAGAAGTTGACAAGCAACAGGTCCCTTTGTTACTTTCTCTACTGAATCGCACTAATAACAAACACAAATGTAATCTTACCTGGAAACTTGTGTGTAATCCCGGGGCTCAGCTGAGCTTTCAAAAAGAAAACCACCCAGATGGGAGAAGTCAACAAAATAGTGATGTGTGGATGAAGTGTAATAGAAGAACATCCTGGAGAAGTTGTACGTTCTGGAGAAGACAGATATATTACACTAGACTGGGGTCTAGACAGGGGGTTTGCTTTCCTAGCGTAGCCATTTAGCAGTCACTGATAACCCCTCTTATTGATTGGGATCACCTATGGTATAAGGAGAACGTGTCTCCTAGGGTACTGCATAAAGCTATAGGTTCATAAACATCTCAGCCAGTTGCCTCCTGTCTTCTGTAGTCACCAAGGTGGTTGAGAGTTTAAGCTTGCGGATATTAGATTCATAAGTCACACCAAGTGGTGGGCGATCCACTGAGCAAAGCAGAAGTCCTCACATGATGACTTCAAACAAGAGACATTACCTTCCAGCATCTGTTGGAGAGACTGGATTTTAAGACACTTGTATCTCCAGGACAGCCAACTCTCACAATGGTAAGTAGCATTATCCCTCATTTCCAGCCTATTCTAAGTCTATTGTGTCTTGCTTTCAATAAGATATGATCCTGTCTGTCTTTATTTTATCATTTCTTCTATCTTAAAGACTTAAAGGTATTTAGACAAGCCACCATAAGTGTGCTGGTAAAGATTGTATGGAACTTCAATAGAAATGTGATGATTTCAGTGTGTGATTGCAGCCTGCGGATTAGAAACTTGGAGCCAGCAGCAGACTGGATGGTCCCTGAGATTTCCTCCCAGTGCAGCTGATAAGATCACACTGAAGGGGGCTTTATAGCAGGAGATGGAGAAGAGACTCACAGCTCAGTGTTAAGGAAGCAATGGATGGAGCTGGGAGACCCAAATCCATAGTTTACTTTGGGAAAAAAAAAGGGTAATTCATTTGCCAAGCATAGGGGTCCACACATGTGATCACCCATTAACAGGACGGGTTTGGCAAGGTGCTATTCACGTGACAGAGTGTGGGTATGGACCAGTGTGGAGCATTAGCAAGAGTTGCTTCATTAAAGCCAAATAATTCCAGGCGTCCATAGAGGTGAGGGGACTTCAGCACCCTGGACAGCAGCACTGGCTGCACACTGCTGACTAGGGAGCCTCCAGAGCAGGATGCTGCTGCCTGCCCCTGCTGCCTGCCCCTGCTGCCTGCCCCTGCTGCCTGCCCCTGCTGCCTGCCTCTGCTGTGCTCTGTCGCCTTCTCACATGGCATCTCTTTTCATTGCTTAATCCAAGCTGGCTGAAGAGATCATTTCACTAAAGGATGACCCTAAGTTTTCTCTCCCTTTGGAGCATGTTGGATATTTCCCAGCCTATGGAGTACATATAGTGTTAAGTTTAGGGAAAGCTGTGGATCTATTGTGCTTCTTGTATTAGCTTTTCCATAAGGTAAGCAGGGGGTAGATGCTGTGTTAGATATCTTCGCCTTATTTATTATTTTTTTATTTCCCCCCCTCCCCCAATGTGTCACTTAGCGTTCATTAATTAGCTTGTCGTTTGGAACTTGTGAAATGATGTGAGCAGATTAAATTGTTTTAGTAAACCATTAAACGCTTGGTTGGTGCTTTTACTTAACAGGAAGCTTGTATGTCAAACCTAGGAAAATCAATGAGCTATGGACAGCAAAAAAAAAAAAAATCCCGAGTCTTAATCTAGGAGGTTTTCAATGTCCGTACGTTGCATTGTGGCTAATAATAAAATATAGCTGGGGGCTAAAAATAACAATTGGAAGTCAGCAGTTTCTTCTTATTTAAGCAAATCACAGGTAAGCCTGTAGGTCCCAAGGTATTAAAGAGGGTGCTCCTCAGCATCTATTGCAGCCCTCCTCCTCGTCTTCCACAGGCTGGAGGTCCCTGAGATCTGCATCCTCGGCGCCGACAGCGTTACCGTTCATAGGAGAGGATATACCTTAACCCTTTATTGCTCCAGGATAGATGCTGGGGATTCAGAGGTTAAATCATGCCTGGATTTATTGTTCCAACCCAAAGTGCAAGGTAATTTAGAGGGAAAATGGGGGGAGGATAAAGGGTGAATGGAGAGAGATTTGGTGCTTGCAGCTTTAAAAAAAAAAAAAAGTCTGCTTGTAGCTCTTTGGGGAATCACCACTACCTCACAGATATATTAAAATGTAATCTATTAAGTAAGGATGACATAGGCACACTGTGCCATGGAGAAAGCTCCAAAATGCAGGCAGATCCAGGCTCAGCCAAGACAATGCACACAGATCCTTGCTAGAATCCGGCTTTGGATTTGCATTATTATAAATTCTTGAGACACACAGGACCCCTCCCTCCTCTGTGCTATTTAGGGGGTCTCTAGATGCAGTATATTTATGCCATGGCCCCTATCTCCGCTTGTTTCTGGCACCATGTAATGTGATAAAACAAGACCTCAATTGTGTCACCCTATCTGTGCAATCTGTAATCTGCTTGTATCCCATCATTAATCTTCCTACACAGCTCAATGGCTGGGAAAGGGAAAAACATGAGACGAAGAGATAGCCGGAAGATGGCATAGATATATTAAGGGATCAGCACCTTACATAACCCAGGATGGGCGCTAAGTGCTAAGGGACGGAGGATGTGAGGGGTGCAGAGGAGACCGCAATAATGAGAGCGGGGGTCCGTGGGTGGGGGGGTTATAGCTGAACCTGGAGAATGGATGGAGCACAAATTGTTCTCAAATCGACCTGTTTTCTCCGGCTCCTGGAGGGGGGTTTTCTGATCAATCTGATGAAATTTCCAAGCTTGTAGCAAAGGAACTCCAGCCCAAGCCACCCACCCACCTACCCAGATGGTGCTACTTTAAATACGAATCTGCAGGGCTGAACATTACAACTAGGGACTGATTAATCCACAGCAATTAAAGGCACAACGTCTACAAAAAACCCTCCTCCACATACAACCCTGCTGTATATATAAAAAAAACCCTCCTCCACATACAACCCTGCTGCATGAAAAAACCTCCTCCACATACAACCCTGCTGTATAAATATCTTCTTTACCCAGGCAAGAAAATAATATTAATAGCTGAGCTGCGATGGCAGATCCCCGTCGCCCTCCCCCCATTTTGGTTTACACTTATTACGGTTGCTAAGGGTTCCCAATAATAAAAGGCATTTTAACCCCTGCGCGCCCGCCGCCCTTCGCGCAGACCACACCGAGCTGCATTGCGTTTATCGGAGTAATAGAATTATCATGAACCTGCCAATTTGTCTGACAGCTGAAGTGAGAAAATTACACACACACTTGCCGAGGCTAGCCATTAGGAGCAGAGGGGGGCGATTGTGGAGCCTGAAATGTGTCATTTACTACAGCGCTGAAGTGTCATTTCTCATTCTTCTGTAGCCGTTCTCCATCACCAGCATTACACAGTGCGCCTTTACTGCTTATTAAACCCCATTGACTGTATTATCTCTTCCGTTGTAATCCAGACGGCTAAATACATGCCATTGACCATAGATTATACGTAGACTGGGATCATGAGGACATTTGCATACTTCTGCATATTTATAAACGTTCAGAACGCTGTGGAATCCGCTGATTTCCCTTTAAGTAACCCTTAATGTCTGCTTTATAAAGCACTGCTCCTATCACTAATATCATTGCATTAATGAAAGCATAGCTAATCTTTAGCCTATATGGACTTATAAGACCAAATCACTTCCCGAGATGTCAGCGTCCATGTGTGTTTGCTGCAATGGCGACTAGATGCTACACCCTGAAGAGCTCGCAATCTTCCCCGTTGCCTGTAGATACTGTAGATTTCCTTCTGAGACGTATGGGAGTCTCGGATTGCTAGAGGCCGTCTGACGTCAGTGGCAGCATCCAATACCTTAAAGGGAGTGTCAGGTGTTGCTACGACGCGGCGCCCTCCCACTCCGGAATTCCATGAATGATGCTCTGTAGGCTTCTCTGCAGTCACTTTTTTACTACAAAGGAAGTTTGGGATTGGTTACCGAGCGTGTGGATGTCTAGCTGGCCGGCAGGCTGCTCCTATGAGGCTACAGCTTCCGAGTCTACAGTACGCAGACTATACACACAACATTTGGTCAAGTAGAAACTTTACATCCAATAAGAGATGCAATATGTGCAATGTGAACAAAATAAACCTACAATACAATAAACCAATAAACCTACAATAAACCTACCAGTGATTTTTACACATATTACAGTCACTTTATGTTTGGAAATTAAAAAAAAAAAGAAAACATTCAGCATTTCATGATTTACGTTCTTCGCTCTCCTGTAGTAATGTACATGGAGCAATAACACAAGATTAATCACGTGCTATGTATGCGGCCATTAGCAGTAATACTAGTCCATTTATGCACGGGAGAATTATATTTAGTGATTGGTATAAGGCTAAGCTCACACAAGCATATAAAAAAAAAATCATCATTTAGACAAAGCAGATGATTTTTCCACTGTATTGTCATCTGTATGCAGTTTGTGCAGCGTTCATGTATAGACATCAGCAGTGACGAGGTCTGTGTCCTAATAATAGCAACGTATCCACAAAAAACAGGTGCTCTACTAACGATCTGCATAGGATCGGATTTTTTTGCACCCATTGACTTGAATAGATGCAATTTCAAGAACGACTTGCTGTTCATATATTGACTTTTAGCGGTGTGAAGCCAGAACACGAGCCCGCTCAGCAAATAGTTATCTAGGTGTACGGCTACTATTTATTGGGTTTGACTTCTGATATGTCACCTTTAATCACCTGTAAGGACTCCTTCGCAAAGGCTATAAACACTTGAAAATGCAATACATTTCAAGCATTTTAACAGTATTTGCATTTTTACTTGCTTCTTATTTTCTTGTATTTTTCAAATCTTTTGAAGAAACTACTGAAAAAAAAACAAAAACCGCTAGAACCATGGTATGCTGGGAAAGCCAAAAAGCAAAACAATAAAAACAATGTTATAAAAGCCTAAAAAAAAAATTCTGTGTATGTAACATTCTTAATAATTTGTCATATATTTTAAAATGAACATATGGCAGCAGCATTTTTTTTTATAAAAAAAACAGTTAACGACGTTAACTAAAAAAAAATGCCATGAAAAATACTAAAAAAAACCCCAGACTCTCAGCCAGGAGAATGGGCTTCTTTTATTTTGGAAGGGTACGACCACTCAGATAAGACTTATAACTGACAATCTGAATAATATTAGCATAAAAACCATAGGAAATTTCACCTGAAACTAAATATAGTACAATATGTAATAAACATTTTTTTTTTTAATTTCTAGGTATTCTAATATATCTGTATTATAGGTATAAATATTAAATTGTGTAGTTTCCTTAATCTCATTTGTAAACTTTCTAGTTAGTGTTATCATAAAAAAAACAATCTTTTGCTCAATAAAATATGCATACATGAATTTGTACAAAACTTAAATATAAATACAGTCCAGATAGGCCACGACTTTTTCTACAAGTCTGCATAATACACAGTATGTGCCTTTACCGAATGATGCATTTTTTTTTTAATACGGTGGCATAATAAGCGTCATAAAGTGCTGCACACATCTGCTTCAGCATCTGTTCTATTGTGCAGTCGAATGTATCAGTAACAAAGAAGGAAATAAAAAATGAAATTTAATTTCAGATAACTTGATACACCACATAGTGTAGATATAGAACACTTGGTTACATAGTCCTAGGTGGGAAATAAAGAATATTTGCAGGGTTACATTGTTTTTCTATTGTGTTATTTTGTTTATTTGGTTATATTCAAATTAGAAAAAGGTGACAAAAGGAAATTCTCAATAATCTATTGGCTCAAAGAAAATTTGCTCCCTAATATGAGGGAGTTGCCAGGCTTAGCACAATAGTCTATGACATAAAAAAGAAAATTGTCACAAATGATCATTTTAAATTAGAAACATTTGTAACTACAATGACATGTGACCTTGTATTTAATATTTTCATTGCAACCTTGCAATTAGAGTTGAGCGAATTTTTCAAAATTTGTTTCCGATTACGATCGGCGGTGAATATTTTTTTTGCAATATTCGTCGAACACAGCTGAACGTCATTGGAGTCAATGGGAGTAAAGACTACCAAATATGTTCAGAACTGATCATCAAACATAGATTCGGCACGAATAGGGTACAAATATGGCACGAATATGGCAAATTCAGAATCGATGACCAAATACGAACAAATTCGCTCAACTCTACCTGCAATCTACGACAACTGTGAAACAGGGTCAGAAATGTCTCCAAAAGTGTTGAATTTTCAGTCAATGGTCGCAAGCAGCATGCGACTCACTTGCCATAGACTTTCACACAAGTCACATGCAATTGCGACTCGGAACTTGTCTGCGATTCGTTTGTTTTTACAGCAAAATTGCAGCTTTAAGATAGTCGCAAATCTGTTGTACAAATTTCCTCACTTGCAGTCCTTGCCTGAGAATTGCAACCTTTCACCTTGTAGCCCCAGCTTCAATTATTTCTAAGAAATAATATAAATAGAATTTCTTTTCCGTAGAACATGTAGCTTACCTGAATTGACAGTATGACTATCTCATACAAAAGCATAATTAAAATTAGAAAACAAATTGCTATAGTATAGACTGAATGTAAAAGCTGAACTGTGCGCCTAACTAACGCCGATTTTCTATTGAGCAAAGCAATTTTCATTAGAGCAGTAGATGTAATCGTTTAAATGAACAACACACAATTGACGCTCTTAAGTGAAAGTCACAATAAAACATTTATCCAATTTTCCAATTTATATAGAATTCTCAATTGTGTGGGGAATAAAAGCCTGCCTTCAGTATATATTTTCTCTTTTAAATTGAGTTAAATATTTGACCCCTTCACAAAATCCATAAATAATATGATAGTTTTTACTGTCTATCATATTGCAAAAATTATTTATTATGATATGAATAATTAAAAAAAAAAGTCTATTACGATCAATGTGTCTTGGAAGCAAATTATTCATAATCACTACAGTTGCCCAAGCATACTTTACAAAAAGGTTAAATCGTCAAAACTTTTATCGAACAATCAAAATTTGTAAAATTTGCAGTGTCTGCTCAATGTTGTATCTGATCTTTTTGGTAACATGGAAGTCACAATTATAATTAACAGCCATGATGATCAGTTCGGTTTTCTAAAAATATTTATGTATATGACCTTATTGAAATTGTCGACATCGGTAAAAGATTGTATTCTTCCATTAACATTCTACAAAAGGCAGCTTTAACCCTACTTATGGCTAGATATATTATGGACCATGCAAAATACAAAATAGGCAAAGCCCAATATTCCGACATCTTTGAGACTAAAACATGTTAAATTATATAATATGTCAGAATATTAGGTGGAAAGAAAATAAGTTTGGTAGCGTGGCAAGTCTTTAGAGATTGTCATAAAACAAGGATTGCCAACTGTCCAGAAAATCCAGCATGGTCCATAAAAAATAGAGCACTCTTTTTGTCATGTCCGTAAAAAAAAAAATTAAGGTGTCCATGATTTTTTTTTTAACCTGAAGAGACTCGTACAGATTATTATGACTGTAATCATTTTAGAGTTTACAGTGAATTCAGATGATGTCTCATATCAGAATCATAGATCATGTCTAATCATAATGATTTATGTTGGTTTTCCAATGTGTCTGTAAAGAATATTGTCTGTCTTCTGTGATTTTTTGGTAAACCATATAAAAAAAAATAAAAAGTCAAGTTGGCAACGGTGGTATCCAGTAACTATTATAGGCCCCTTCTGGGATCTGAAAATGTCCACGTCAAGATTTCAGTGGCAACGTAATGACCTCATGATTCAAATGTTTCGGCATCTGTTGGAGGCCTGTAGTGATAAATACACGGGCACTACAAAGATTATTCCATTTGCTTTATGCTTATTTCCTTATCTTTAGTATTGGAACCCCCCAAATTGCCCACAAATCATCTACTCCTCTGACTGTTATCATATGCTGGTTTACATATTTTTAATCAAAATACTACCTGGTGGCTCAATGGTTAGCACTGTTGATTGGCAGTCCTGGGGTCCTGGGCTAAATCTCCACCAAGGACAACATCTGCAAGGACTTTGTATGTTCTCCCCGTGTTTGTGTGGTTCTCCTCCGGTTTTCTCCCACGCTCTAAAGACATACCGATAGAGCAGGGGTCCCCAACCTGTAGCTCGGGAGCCACATGTGGCTCGCTGTCCCATGAATTGTGGCTCGTGGCTGTCTGCCAGATTGGTGCATTAGCTCCAGATTTAGTAAACTGGTATGAAGAGCAGATCTCAAAATGGTGAACTTTGTGAGTAGCCCTGCAGAGAAGAGCAGATCTGGGTACACATCTACTGGTCTTGGGGGTTTAGAGATAATTTAAGCATGGTATGCTGGAGACAGGATGATACTACCGGTCGGAGGAGGTGCTTGAAGCTGGATGTGACTGTTGGGAGTGCGTGATGGGAGAATGCTGAATGGGGGTGTGGTGGGAACCCCTGGATCTTGGTATACTGCTTTAGGGTGATTTGTGTGGAAAAGCTTTGGTTATCATTTTACCCGTAATGGGGGCTTTGGTTGCCACTACTGTGAGGGGGGGCAGTAGCTGGATGTGGCTCGCGACCCTCTTGCAGACCTGAATGTGGATCTCAAGGTCAAAAAGGTTGGGGACCACTGCGATAGAGAATCTAGACTGTGAGCCCCAATGGGGAAAGTGATGATGACGTGTATAAGGAGCTATGGAATATAATGATGCTATATAAACAAGCATAATAAATAAATGAGACTATTTTTGCAACACAACATATTATTGGGATTTCTAAACCATTAGACACAACCCTAGAATCACTAGTAAGGAATCCTTCAGAAGGTTTGCTGCCAGTCTGGTGTACCGTGAAAAATTCTTTCCAAGAAACTTTTTCAACATGTAGGATTTGGAAGAGTTTTGATCCAGACAGGCGATTCCACTGGATTGGTGATGGTTCCAGATATCAGAATACATATAAAGGTAGAAAAGTCTTCATGGAGTTATGAACCCCCACGTAGTCCATTAAAAATGGTTTTATTTTTAAAAGCTGCCCTCACAAATTAAAACACAACGCGTTTCAGCCGAATAAGCCTTCATCAGTTGTCCTTTTCTTTACACAATCCAATTTATATTGGAATGATATCCAAGTAATGTACAGATTATAATTTTACATGTTTTACTTTACATGAGATTCATTAGATAGCTTGAATAATACAGTCTGCAACAGAAAAATTCACAATTAAGGTCTGAGAGTGCATCATTTTAGATCGTCATCCTGCTTGTTTATTGACGATTGAACAGATAAGCTCAAAGATCAATACATGTTATTTGCATTATCATTGTTATTTCTAATGATAAACTCACAAATATAAACAAATTGTTACAACATCACTTTTTTTTTAAATCTGTCGCTAGATTTTGGAAGGGACCTTTTTTGCCATTTTAACATTTATAATACAAAGAGGAGTAGTAATATAAATAGTAATATCAGTACAAAAAAAGTTATGTAATTGCCCATTTTCATTGACAGCTGTAAAGCAAATTTTTGCTATATGAATACAGTCTGTAAAGGGACATTTCGGTTAAACATTACATTACCATTCCGCTGCAGATGCAGTCAACTGATATTGAACAGATTGACAAAACTCCAGTAAACCCTGACTCAGAGCGCTCGCTGCTATCTCTAAAATAGTTCATGGAAAATATGGGCCCATTTTGAAGAACCGTGGAAAAACAGAAATGTGTATTTATACAGAACAATTAATACTGGACTGAGAGATAAAATGGAAGAAAAAAATCTTTTACAATTGTGAAGAACTTTCTTCTAAGTTCTTCCTATGAGCTATGCTTTTTTGTTGTAAACAAATATTATGGTAACCGGTTAAAGTATTTAATTTCTAATATAATTTTTTCTTTGAATTCTAAATAAGTCCAGCACAAATATACACTTCCCAATTAAAGACTTTGGAAACCATTATGACTTATGCAATGCTGGTAAGGTCCGATGAGATTTTGTAAAATATTTAATCATATTAATTACTTCCTTTAATGTTCCAGTATACTTTATCATTTACTTTTAATACACTTTCAACACCATTAACATATTTTCAAAGTCTTTACGAACTATATTATTATTATTATTATTATTAATAAATAAACTTAAACACGTTGACGCTCTTGTCATTGGGACGCCAGAAAACATGAACTCATGACAAAAATCGAATTGGTCGCTTAAGTTAATATGATCTTCATCTTACCTAGCCATGATTATCAATTAATATAAATTAGTTTATTGAAACTAAAGAAAATCTGTTATATTTAGAAAGCATTGCTAAGATTTAATATTGTTCCGCATTTTTCTTTATGATTTTGCAGTTCCCTGTGCAAACGCACACTTTGAAGAACTTCCTGTTTGTGTGTTTTTGTAAATAATCCATAAATTAGTCATTGGCTGATCATTTTATTACAAAAATAAAAAAAAGTACAAAGGCTTCACATGTTGAATTGCAAAAGCCATAGAAAAAGATATTTGTGTGTATGTGACCACTACCCACTAAATATTCCCCCCAATGTAGTCTACTTGGGTTTGATGCTAGAAATGAAAGGAGAAACCAATCATGGCATGCAAATGCAAAATGGTGAATACAGGAAGTCCTAAGAGATACAGATGATGCCAAACAATATACATGTAACATGTGCTGGTGGTTCAATACAATAATCATTAGAAGACTATAGAAAAAAATACACAAGGAACCAAAATGTGATCAAAAGTGAGACTTTATTGAAAATAATTCGTTGAATGGTTAAAAAGGTAAAAAAAGATGAGAAACCAACAGGTGGCAACACAACATGCAAAGAGGTATGTATGACAGGAGGTATATGTAAAGATAATACAGATAAATATACTCCTAAAATAAGCTAATGGCTGAGACAATATATAAGTAATCAAAAATGGAGTCAGTACAGTGTGCAATGCAAATATATCTACTATACATCAGGTAAATCCAGAAGATCAAGTGTATATAGGATCATATAAGGAATGTAATTCTGCAATAACTCAATGTCACCTACAGAAAGAATTAAAAATTACATCATTAAGTAGTGAATATCTACATAAATGTATCCTTACCTCCTGTAAAGTGTGGTGCCACACCCCGACGCACGTTTCCACACAAATCTCATCAGTTGTGTAAGTAATTTGATCTTCGTCTTAGCTAGGCACGATTATGAATTTATACAAAATAATTGATTAAAACAAAAGAAAATCAGTTATATTCAGAAAACATCTATAAGATGTATTATATTTATGCATTTCCTTTTTAGATCATTTTGTAGTTTCTTGTGCAAACTCACAAAGACACTTTGAAGAACTGCCTGTTGATGTGTTTGTGTAATTAATCCATATGCTAGTCATTGGCTGATCGTTATATTATGAAAATAAAAAAAATACAAAAGCTCCACGTGTTGAAAAGCAAATACCATAGAAAAAGGTATTTGTGTGTATTTACCACCACCCACTAGAAATTTCCCTCCAATGCAGTCCTAGGATATGACTCTGCTTTACTGACTGCCTTAGAAGCCGGCATTATTTTTAGGTCTATATGCTAAAATAATAATAATAATAATAATAAACCTAAATAATAATTATAATAATAAAAATGTCAATAATAACAGAAAAAAACAAAAAGAATACACATTTTTAGAAGTAGTATTATTTGGCATAAAATATATAACATATACCTATATACATATATATATATATATATATATATATATATATATACATATATATATATATATATATATATATATACAGTATGTGCATGCATATATATTTATATATATTTATATATGTAATGTATATATATATATATATATTAATGTATGCATAATACATATATTAAGAAAATATTAGCTAAAATAATAGTGGCTATGTATATTTTTTTATCAAGACCAGCAAGGTAAATTCACTTACAATTAGAATTCTTTACACAATAAAAATCTATAACACCCATCGCATTGCAGCAAGGCTCTTTAGCTTCCTGAATGGCTAAATATTTCCTTTGTAAATGCATAATCAAAAATAGGTTATAAAAAGATACAAAAAAAAATCCGAAATACAACCACGCATAAAAATATCTTGAATCAAATATTCTCTGTGAAATCTGCTTTCTGATTGGCTGACAGGACTCCCATCCGGCACAATAGATAATTAAACAGCCCAACTAGCTGGAAAGGTGTATGATAGCTCATGAATTACAGAAGGCGTGTGGGCACGGTGACACTGGGAAAAGCTATAGATCATACCTAACTATCTCATCCTGGTGGAGATAATTAAGACAGAAATGTGGGAGTACAAACCTGTAATCTGCTTAGAAGAACTGGTTAAGTTATTACTGTACTTTATGGACAATTGACAAACTACACCCACAGTCAACAATTTTCTTCTTTAATCTTATTGATAATGTAATAATATTTAAAAATACAGAATTAAATATATAGATTTTTTTTTAACCTACCATTTAATTGATTTAATCAAATGGAATTAATACAAACAAAAACACATTTTAGATTTTTTTTTTTTCCTTTAAGATGTGAAGCGATGAATTGCGGGCATTAGGAAAGGTGAAACGTGATTAATTTTCCGTATTTCTACCAAGAATCTGCAGCCTGACAATCATAATAGCTGCAGACAGAGCGGTATTTACTGTTGTCGCTGCCCTAGGCGCTCTGTGTGATTGCACCGTAATTTAGCAATTGTGTTTCAATGTAGTTATGCCCCATTACCCAGCACCTCCTCCTCTATTATATTTTATGGAGAAAATGGTGTTGGTTGGCAAGACAGCATAGCGGAAAAAGGATTGATAAAAGGAGGAAAGATCATATATAAAATGAGAGGGGAAAAAAATTAAATAAAAAAGCTATATATATATATATATATATACATATACATATATATATATATATATATATATATATGTATTATTTGGAATTAAGTTAAACACTATATGTGTATGAGTGTATGCATGTATATATATAGATAGATAGATAGATAGATAGATAGATAGATAGATAGATAGATAGATAGATAGATAGATAGATAGATATTCCTATAGCGTTTAGCTTCATTGTAAAGGCTGACCTAGCACAAGCTTGACACAGATTGCTCATGGCATACACAGTCATTTTACAGAATTTTTGCCTAAATTTTTTTTTAAGCAATGGTTGATTATAGATATACCATCATGTTCAATATGTGTTTAGTGCTTGAAACCTCACATTTTCAATCCAAATGTTAAGGGGTTGTCCCAGAATTTTATTAGATATTAAAGGGTTATTCTCACAATATCAATCACAACTCACTGGCTTAAAATCCTTCAATAAACCAAGTTATCAAGTGTAACCAATATCCAGAAGTGCTCGCTGCTCCGGATATCAACACCTGGTTGCCCACGGATACGTCCTGTAGTTGTTTTCATGACAGGTCGCACATGCTCATTAGGCACCTGCTGTTTTTCTATAGTGGGTATGATTTTCTTGCTTTTCTTTACGTGACAAATGTATCATTGCGCTTTCCTCGCTGCGGAGGGTGGACATGGACACTCTGTCAATGGCGTAGCAGCTATTCTTCGCTCTGACTGTGCCCTGGCTGTGTGACCGACAAAGCAGAGCAAGATCGGGAGTAACACTCACTAAACCAATGGCTTCTCTCATTAAAAGCATGAATGTGTTTGTCCATATTTGTTGTAAAGGCTCCTTTATACAAACTGCCTAATATATAAGCTGTCTCTGTTGCCCATAACAACCAATCAGTGCTCATCTTTCATTTTATAAACAGCTCTGGTAAAATGCACGCTGCTCTGTGATTGGTTGCTACAGGCAATAAAGCCCGAGATGGAAGCCAGGAGAGGACACATAGGGGAAATATATCCAAAACACAGAATTGTAGGGTGCAGTATTAGAAAGTGGAAGGATTACAGTTGTAGGGAAAGACAAATATGACATAGTATTGATTCATATATTACAGACTGTGCCCAACACCATGTTGTTAGGGACTGGCGGAACGCACCAAGTACAAGATGAAATGGAACTAGGTGCGTTCGCAGTCTGAGGTCCACCGTGCAGGAAAAACCCTGCTGCTAGTAAGATGGACTATATGGCGGTACTGCAAGTATACACGCACGGGTTAACTACACCCTGCGTGAAGGAAGCGATCCTGTTGCGTCACAGGACCGCGGTACCGCACATAGAGCGCGAGCAAGGAGTCAGCGAACTCAAGCCCAACTAGGATTGAAGTCCGATTAGACCCTTGCTGGCACAACACCACAACTGGGTGTGTAAGGAAACTAAATAATAATATTAAGGCACAAGAGTGCGTGCGGTGCCGCACAAACGGACGCCGCTAACCACCCAGGCTTGGGTAAGGAAAGCGCACGGCGCCGTACAGGCGGTCACAGCAACTAGACGCTGTTATGTGTGTATTGTGCTGATGGGTAGTCGGGCGCTAGATAGCTGCCATCATCCGCAAACAGTCAACAACACTAGGGAGGGATATTTAGGAGCTTCCATCGTTCGACATACAGTTAGGTCCATATATATTTGGACAGAGACAAAATTTTTCTAATTTTGGTTATAGACATTACCACAATAAATTTTAAACAAAACAATTCATATGCAGTTGAAGTTCAGACTTTCAGCTTTCATTTGAGGGTATCCACATTAAAATTGGATGAAGGGTTTAGGAGTTTCAGCTCCTTAACATGTGCCACCATGTTTTTAAAGGGATCAAAAGTAATTGGACAGATTCAATAATTTTAAATAAAATGTTCATTTTTAGTACTTGGTTGAAAACCCTTTGTTGGGAATGACTTCCTGAAGTCTTGAACTCATGGACATCACCAGACGCTGTGTTTCCTCCTTTTTGATGCTTTGCCAGGCCTTCACTGCGGTGGTTTTCAGTTGCTGTTTGTTTGTGGGCCTTCTGTCTGAAGTTTAGTCTTTAACAAGTGAAATGCATGCTCAATTGGGTTGAGATCAAGTGACTGACTTGGCCATTCAAGAATATTCCACTTCTTTGCTTTAATAAACTCCAGGGTTGCTTTGGCCTTATGTTTTGGGTCTTTGTCCATCTGTAGTATGAAACGACGCCCAATCAGTTTGGCTGCATTTGGCTGGATCTGAGCACACAGTATGGCTCTGAATACCTCAGAATTCATTTGGCTGCTTCTGTCCTGTGTCACATCATCAATAAACACTAGTGACCCAGTGCCACTGGCAGCCATGCATGCCCAAGCCATCACACTGCCTCCGCCGTGTTTTAGAGATGATGTGGTATGCTTTGGATCATGAGCTGTACCACGCCTTCGCCATACTTTTCTCTTTCCATCATTCAGGTAGAGGTTGACCTTGGTTTCATCTGTCCAAAGAATGTTCTTCCAGAACTGTGCTGCCTTTTTAAGATGTTTTTTAGCAAAGTCCAGTCTAGCCTTTTAATTCTTGATGCTTATGAGTGGCTTGCACCGTGCAGTGAACCCTCTGTATTTACTTTCATGCAGTCTTCTTTTTATGGTAGATTTGGATATTGATTCGCCTACCTCCTGGAGAGTGTTGTTCACTTGGTTGGCTGTTGTGAAGGGGTTTCTCTTCACCATGGAGACAATTCTGCGATCATCCACCACTGTTGTCTTCCGTGGGCGCCCAGGTCTTTCTGCATTGATGAGTTCACCAGTGCTGTTTTTCTTTCTCAGGATGTACCAAACTATAGATTTTGCCACTACTAATATTGTAGCAATTTCTCGGATGGGTTTTTCCTGTTTTTGCAGCTTAAGGATGGCTTGTTTCACCTGCATGGAGAGCTCCTTTGACCGCATGTGTACTTCACAGCAAAACCTTCCAAATGCAAGCACCACACCTCAAATCAACTCCAGGCCTTTTATCTGCTTAATTGAGAATGACATAACGAAGGGATTGCCCACAACTGTCCATGAAATAGCCTTGGAGTCAATTGTCCAATTACTTTTGGTCCCTTTAAAAACAGGGTGGCACATGTTAAGGAGCTTAAACTCCTAAACCCTTCATCCAATTTTAATGTGGATACCCTCAAATGAAAGCTGAAAGTCTGAACTTCAACTGCATCTGAATTGTTTCTTTAAAAATTCATTGTGGTATTGTCTATAACTAAAATTAGAAAAATGTTGTCTCTGTCCAAATATATATGGACCTAACTGTACATCCATCTACACACATACACATATTTACAAGACGACAATACTAGCGCATGGCCGTGCGGTCATGCGCAGTTTATATAGCTGCAGCACAGGAAACAGCTACAGAAGTTTTGCCCTTTCAGGACCTGCCAAAAGGACCAATGGGATGTGCTGCAGTACCTGAGCATGTGACCCTCGATCTCCAACAGGAGATCTTGCCCTGGGCATGCTCAGTGTGTGCAAATAAGGACTTAGATCCAGAAACGTCCACTCGCCGCTGCCCAGCACTGGCTTCAATGGCAGAAGCAGGAAAAGCAGCAGTAACTCTTCGCACAGAGTCAGACTGAGCGAGACGCTGGGATCGACGTCCCTGCTGAGCAGGCTCCACTGCGGCTGGAGGAGAATGGGAGACCGCAGCGGAGATGGATCGAGATTCCCCCTGTGCAGCAGAGGAAACTCGACTCCTAACACATGTCTCCATCTTCACAAAGGAGGGGTCTGAATTTTGGGATCCCAACATTAGTCAGGAGTGAGGACTCAAAACGCAACTTGGTAAAGACTGGTGGAAGTAACCCTATATGAGTGTTCTGGTCACACAGTGCAGTTCTTACACACATAAATTAGTTAGGATCTTGAACTTAGGTCTTGAAGAAACACCTACAATGCACCTTTCCTTTTGGATTCCGTCTTGGTTTGGCCATTGTGAAAAAATTGCACAAGGCCTAACTTATTATAGTGCCTAAAAGACACAATTCAACGGCTCATTCAGTCCTGCAAAATCGGAACTGCTGGAATGAAATGAAATGAAACATCCAACTTTCCTCGTACTCAAGAAGACCAAAGCTTGTTTGCCCAAACTTCCTTACGTTTGTGTAATTATTTTTTTTTTAAAAAGTGTCATCTTGAATAATGAGAGACAACTAGACTGTGCTCCTATGCCAGGCAGTACATTCCACATCTCACTGTTGCCACGGACTGAATTCTTACATGATGTTGGAACAGGTCGTTTTTCAGCTCCCAATAAACAATGCCAGAGAGACTGTCATTTTGGCCAAAGCCATGTGTGAGAGATATGGGAAAACCCAAGAATAAAGACATAAAGTTGTGCAGAATTAAAAAAAATAAAGGAAAGCAACATTCTTAAGATTGACTAAGTTTCCAAGGAATGTAGACATATGGTAATGGTTTATTTAAAGTGTTCCAAGCTAGCAAAGTGAAATGACTTCCTCATTTTGTGGCGCAATCTGTTCCTTTACGATACTGTTGTATGTACAGCACCAATGTTGTCTCCCCCTAAACTGGATCTACATCTCCTAAATATTGTTTGCCATGGAAAATATAGCACACCTGCTCAAACATAACTTGTAAAGCAGGGTGTAAAAACATTACATACAACCACCTCCAAACAAGAATTATTACTAAAGCTTCATGGCCCACATTGGCTAAGCATTTTATACTAGTATTTTTAAAAAAAAATTAAAATGAAAACTTGCATTAAAAGTCTGACATTTCTTGCTGCTTTTCAAACCGGAAAATAATCTGAGAGATGAGATGAGATTTTTTTTGTTATTAATTTGATGGAAATCACAAGATCTATCTCATTGCTTAGAATCTTAGAATTGTGGAAGATATGCCAGCTTTAAAGGGTTTAGCCACAATATCTGACCGGTAGAGGTGCGACACCCGCAGCCACATCGATCAGCAGCTACCGGCGACTGCCATAATTTCTGGCATGCTACTGGAACACGGCAGCTCCATCAAATCTATAGTGGCCATG
Source organism: Ranitomeya imitator (assembly GCF_032444005.1). NCBI lineage: Eukaryota > Metazoa > Chordata > Amphibia > Anura > Dendrobatidae > Ranitomeya > Ranitomeya imitator. The sequence goes on along the minus strand of NC_091290.1, from coordinate 68,532,435 downwards.
GCTGAATACTGCAGACCCACCTATATTAATTTCAGTAATGGTGGATCTCCAATACCCGACCACAGCCACTATACTGCATACAAAAACTTTCTGTCCACCGTCTGTGCTGGTAACAGCTGATCGTCAGGGGTGCTGGGTGTAGTACCAACATCGATCAGATATTGATGGCCTATCCTAAGGATGGAGAATCGATTAAAAGCAGTGGCAAAACCATTTAATACATATTAGCCCATGAGTCCAGTTTATGGAATAGAAGTAGCATATAGCAAAGACCTAAATTGGTCTTCTAGAATACAAAGGCCTGATGTCTGTTTCTCCTGTTTTTCCTTTCTCCAATTTCCATGACCATTAAGCCAACTTCTCATCCAGTGGTGTCATATCCAGTAATCAAAAAGTTATAACCTATACAATGGATAGGAGATATAACGTAAAAGGCTGTGACCCAACAACAATGAGACAACCATGGCTGTGTCCCATCTCTCCAAGGACCCCATAGCAGTCACAATGGTACCATGTACTACCTGGGACCACCATATAGATGTTGGCATGCATTGTACAGGTTATTGAATGTTTGTGATACCAGAGATGTACGGAGGTTTGGTATTTATGCTAACATTCAGACCTTGTAACCTTTAACTTCTTCAATTCTAGGTACTGGACCATATAGTCCTACCCACTAGTTCCAGTCACCTTAATGAATGTGTTTCTGTTTTGTCTACATATTCATTTATTATGTCTTGTACAGATATATTGTAGCTGTTTTAATTGTCTAACAAGTATTGGTTTCCTTTCATTTATCCTGTAACAAAGTCCACCAAAGCCCAATTTGCTTCTCACCTAATGGCGGTGTTGTCCTACCCCTGTCATCAGTCAGTTTTGATTGATCTGTTCATTTTTGCCTGTAGTATTTTAACAATTAGAGAAAGTTCAAAATGACAAGTTTCACACAGTCATTTGTCAACTTGAAGCAATGTCATTGTCATGGTTTGAAGTCCACATATGGCATCTCCACATGTAACACCGGTATGGGGAGAGCCGACACAGCAGCTAGCCAATGATCGGTGCTTTCTCTAGGTCTTTAGCTAGGTCTTTTCTTATCGTACATGTGCTCTTGACCTTACCTGCAATCTCACTGTCCTTCCTTGTCATTTCAAACCCATTAACATATTACCTTGGGCATAGGAGTAACTGACAAAACATGTTTCTCTGGACTGAATTTGTTTTTTTTTCAGTGTTATGATCTCGCAGGGCAGCTGTAGCTCAGTTTCGAGGCCTTTTGGGAAATAGAAAGGTTGACCGTACACAGAATAGATTAATAATATGTATCTCAGTTCAAGTAAAGGAAAGAGGCTCTGTGAGCCCCAGGCATTAGCATTACATTGCATAGTAGCCAACATCCATAAATGTAAATCTTTTGGCAGTGCCTCCTCCGTAGGCTTAAACATGGCTAAAGGCTACATTTAAATGTATGGGTTCCCACCTCCAATCTGATGCTTGTGCTACTAATAAATGGGTTTATATGAGATTGAAAAATAGATTTGCTTCTTCTTTTATAAACAGTATTATTCTTCTACGGACATAGGAGCTCAGCTTGAATGGAGCTCAGTTAGAAGAGTAACAGCTAAAAGGCATAGGTGGCCCTCTTCCTGGGTAAATGAGACATTTTTCCTAATATCAGACTAACAATTCTTTATTTGGATGCCTTTCTGTATAATGCAATTATGTGTAGAGAGGTTTGCTCAAAGTTGAAGAAAAGTTTCCATCCTAGAAAAAAAAGACACCCTACTATTGCCCTTTTATCACAATCTTCACGCAACTATTAGAACAATTATGGCGACACAATTAAGGTAAATGTTTATACAGGTCAGATAAGGACCAGTCTTGATGGATCATCGGCACATTATGAAAGTTGATAGGTTTCTTCGAAGTTATATTTTAGGCTGTGATGCTAAAGGTTTTTAGACTCTTTCATACTCCTACATCATTTATGAAGCTCAGACATGTAAGCAAAGCTGTGATTGATACATCAAGCAAAGTACATAACAATTGGAAGCATTCCGTCATATATTCGCAGCGGAAGGTTTAGTCTGGCCTTTGTATTTCAGCGAACACCACTCAATGCCGCACACTACTCTGAGGGCTTTCATTGAATGTTTTACTTACTTATTTTATTGGTATTGAGTTTTATGTTAGGCTTCCCAAAGTTGGCTGAAAATTGAAAATCGTAAAGTATTACTAATATAAAATTGACCACACATTAGTAAATCAGAAGTCACAGCATAGCAGCCAACATTTGGTAATTGTGTTGTATTTTATTACATCAATATAGGCCTTTATCTGCTTTACAAAACAACAGGGAGCGCGGCCGATGATGGTTGTCAGCAGCCAATGCAGGTTATTCTATCAAAGGATAGCAAAGTTATGGTTTGGAGCATCATTTTATTGTTGAGAATCAATTAACTCCACTTTATATTTTCGCAACAGAATCCACTACTTGATAGGAAATATTGTGTCAAACATAAGCTATCATTTTGATTTTTATGTTTGAAAGAGGAGGAAAGACAAATCTCCAAGGATGAAACTCCTTGCATGTTTACCAGTCCACTGTATGTGCTGTTATAAAGCTTAAGAAACACCTCAGATTGGGAGGACTACATTGGTTTGTACCATATATTGTAAAATTGTCTCTTCAGAGACGAGGAGGACTAGAACTCTAGAGCCATCTATAGGAAGTAGCCATCATAACAATCAATATTGACTCTGTAACGAGCCTGGTCACATGACTTAGGATAAAAGCCAAAACCAAAATCTCAATTTTCTTGTGTTTCTGGGTACTGCCCCTCATCAGTGCAAAGTGTGAGATTTGGTTTGGCTGTGTGAGAGGCATCTGACATGTTAAGCATGTCGAGATGAGGAGACTTAAAGCCGCAATACTCCTCTGGGAAATATGCAAATAGTCTCTTCAGAGAGGAAGAGGACTAGAACTCTAGTGCCACCAATAGGAAGTTGCAATCCAAATAGTCAATGTCGACTCTCTAACGAGCCTTTCACATGACTTAGGATAAAAGCCAAAGCCAAAATCTCAATTTGCAGACCTTGTGTTTCGGGGGGTGCTGCCCTTCATCAGGGCTAAGTGTGAGATCTGGTTTGGCTGTGTGAGAGGCGTCTGGGGCAGTACCCTGAAACTACCGATAAATACCGAAGCTGTGTTCTCAGAAGCCAAGCTTATAACCTTTCAGCAAAATAGGTGAAAACTGTCTAATTGTTGGGATTACCATAGTTTTAGGACCCTAAATCCCCTCCCCCACATTATAAAAATGGGGATACAGTATAGTACTCCGCTTCTTTGTCTATCCCATAGACTTTATTGTCCACTCATGCATGACTACTTTCAAACTGGTAACAGGAGTGGGGGTCTCGGCAATTCGACACTTAACAGCAGGTGTTGGAATTTTGGAAATGCCTTTGTTTAATGGGAACCTTTCATATTAAAAATATAATCATGACATAAAGCAGGATGAGTTGAACAGATTGATATTTAGGTTTGCGGGAAAAGGTTCGGTATATCTTGTACTTTATTCCTTTTATGATCTCCCTATTTTTAGGTGGGTGGTCCTAATCAGTGATTGACAGCGCTCCTAGTATAAGTGTGTATACAGAGATAACTGTCAATCATTGAAAGGTACCACCTACTTGGCTGAAAAGCTTAGACTAAGTAGATATTTTGACGAATAAAACACAAGTTATACTGAACCTTTACCTGCAATAATATATATCAATCTGCTCAGCTCTCCCTGCTCTACGCCATGTTGGTGGCAGCTGGGATTGCATTTTCAATATGACAGGTTCCCTTTAAATCAATTAATCAACTCTAATGTCAAATTGTGATTTTCATTATGAAAGTATATAATTGACCTGTTCGCAGGGACGGGTTCTGATTTTAAAACAGGCTTTACTACTTTGGATTGAGTCATTGTGTTTTTTTTATAAAGTGCTCAGATTAAAGCTAGCATTGCTCTCCATCCATGGGACATCGATCAGTCCGCCGAGGAGGCATGATAAGTGCGTACACCACTTCGCACCACATAAAGTGCATACACGGAAGATAATTAGACAAAGTGTTGCTATAGCTGACCTCAGCCAATTAAAAGTATTAATAGCATGAGATGCTGGGATGCCAATCCTTGCTACACTAACTTCTCATTTGTTTAATCACTATTTCTTGAAAATAGCTAACAACAGTCATCCATGGTGGCTGAGATGATAGCGTATGACAGTGTGCCCTTTCCCTACGTCTGAGAGCAGGTTGGCAGGTTGGAGTAACGCTAATGAAGTGGGAAGGTTGGAGAAGTTCATGGAAAATTGTTTGGCAGTTTATTAGATTTTAATTAGGTGTAAATCTCCAGTTGATAATTACATGTTCACGACTTTCTTACTACAAGCAGTTTAGTCTTCATTTCAAGATGGCAGGGGAAGCAGTACACATTGTCCTTTGTGACCAGAGGACACCGCCATTTTCAGGTTTGGTGGCCAATTCCTGCCATTGCGGTTTCTTCGGCAGAGGTTGTAGAATTTACTTTACTCGTACGTATGGAATTATTCTACAGCAACAGTGCAGTAAATTTGTATAGCTGTTGCTTTACTGAGCTGGTCGTGAGTTTCAGCATGTGCAAATCCAGAAGACGCGTTCGTCTTCCAAAGCTATATTTAATATTCCGAGCTGAAATCTCCAGCATTTATGTTGCTTCAGTATCAGCATCTAGATTACGCTGTTGATATGCTATGGGCCGGTCATAGTTGTAATTTTATGAGCTGGGCATGATATTGAGTTGTGCATATTGAGCTTAAGGACCAAATATATCGCTAATATCCAAGCTAGATTTATTGTGTATTACAGTGTATCCAGGATTAGGAATACACTTATCATTCTGCTACCAAGACGCCTAAGTCACATGTTCTCCTGTTGTTTTTAAGATACACAGTGTGGGGTGTAGGATTCCCTAGAGATAGGAATGATCTATGTATAGAGGAGAGGGGTACCTTTAGTATAATTTTGTTCGGGTAGTGGGACCCTGTGGGTTTATCAGGGCGTATCTAGGGACCCCAGGGTCAGCCATCGCGGAGCGGGGGCGCCATAATGCTTCCCCTAGGGTGCCTGCCCCCGCAGTTAGGCAGCCATTCAGCATAGACGTTTCAGTAGGGCTGACTATTCCCCCCACTTTAGTTTATTCACAGTGTGTTGTTTTTCGTTTTTGGGGTGAGCCATTGGTTGTTGGCTTTTTAGAGATATATTTAATAAACTTATGTTTTTTAAGGGTAATTCATGATTACAATGATATGCATTGAAGTTTCAGCTTTACATTAACTGGCTAAATAAAAATCACCTAAGTCTATCCTGTTCCAGTGGCTATGACCTCATAGCACTTGTGCATGTTCATTACAGGCGGTCACCTGCCATCTAGATGTGGTCAATGCAAGTGAATTACGTGAGGTCAGACACGTCTAGTTGGAATGTGGCAAATCTCGCACTTTGGGTCACATGATCACCTGCTCAGGAAGATCCTCATAGCATGACTGCCAACTTGCAGCTTAAGCCTGAATAACCCCTTTAATTAATAGTCTGCGGAGGTCAATCGTTTACTTGCCTTCCTCCAATCCTGACGTCCCTTTCTAGACGTTGAATTATGGGGCTGTTGGCAAACACCACGGCAGATTGATTCCCCAAAGCTTTGGTGAACCGTCCCCACTTGTACTTGGTCCATTGTGAGGTTTTGCAGCTGAAAGGGTTAAGGAATGGTTTTGTCATTTGTCCTTTTGCCTAGGGCTTTATATAGATAATATGACGCGGGCTTTTGTCTGATTCACATCATGCTTTGGTTTTGCACTAGGGAGGAGAAAGCAGAATGATAATGGAAGAAATAGGCTATGTAGTTAGATGAAGTGTTAGATGAGTAGTTTGGGTTTTGGATGATTTCGCACACTGGTACAGCTAGTAATAAAGCCCTTGTTTTGGGGATATGTAGTAGAAGTCATTATATATCAATATTGCTATAAATGTGCCCAAACCCATTGGATAGAACTCATCTGAAGTCATTGATTTCATAAC